>NC_090650.1:230252069-230866236 GCF_040937935.1 Hyperolius riggenbachi
CATGCGAAATCGCGGCAAAAAACGCATGCGGAATCGCACCCGCATGCGATTTGCCTGCAGTGATTCGCCGGCGATTTCGTAACGCTACAGTGGAAACGGGCCCTAAGGGGGATGAAATATGTCATCCCTACCGAGGTTTTATGTAAAATTAGGGGGTTTCACACTTGTGTATATGCACTTAAATGTCCTTGTGGACTACTATATATCCGTCAAACAACGCAGAAGTAAAAAAAAAACGATTGTCGTCGCACAAACATGCAATCAGAGAACAATTGGTTGATCAGGCGGTCGCGTATCACTTTACCCAGGCAAAACACAGTGTGAGCCAGTTGAGATTTATGGTAATAGAACAAGTGGCCACCCTCACGCGGGGTGGGGACCATAATAAAAAGCTACTGTGTAGAGAGGCATTTTGGATCAAAAGGCTGGACACAATGGAGCCTCGTGGACTTAACAGAGAACTTGATTTAATTCCATTCACTTGAACTGTCTCCAGTATCCATTGTACCCAGCCTTTCCTTTATATATATTTGTTTTCACTTGTTATTTTTTACTTTATGTCACTCATGGTCTGTGTCCCGATGACTGATTAGCAGCTGGGTCAGTTAGTCGCTTTCATCTCCCTTCTTCCATGTCTGCCTTCTGCTTATATGGATGTTGACTATACTTACGCTATATGACCATGTGTGCTTTGTTAATTCACATATACTAATTTTCAGCCAAAACAAACGATAGGTTGCTCCCAGTAAAGGCAGCAATGATTAGGTTCTCCTCTATTGGCCACCACCGCCTCCCCGCCTTACATCTGGTGACGAGCGGCTGTGGCTGGGTCCTGCAGCTGACGTCACCTTGCAGCCGTTTATGCGCAAAGCGTCACTCTGACAGTTCCCCATCAGGTCCGCTTGCTGCGGCCTGCTTGAGGGAGCGGAGGAGTAGAATGGGCTAGCCGGGCGGCGGAGGTGAGTCAAAATGGGTGTGTGGGGGTGGGAGTGCACCGATACACGGGACCCAATCAGTGTATCGGTGCACTCCCACCCCCATACACCCATTTTGACAAACCTAACAGGTTTGGAATGATTGGCTATCCACTGATGATTTACCCTATATAAATAAAGGGAGGGGGGACACCAAGAGCCCAATAGTGTGATATTATATAGATGATAATTAATAATAAGTAATATAACAATTTTATACTCACAAACCAGGGTTACCATTGGGCAACCACTGTGAAGGCAGGTGGGGAGATTAACCTGACCCCACTCAGGATTAAAAGTCGCTCTCTGTAGATGGGAAGAAGATGGGTACAACCCTCCACCAAGGGTAGACTTAGCAATATGTAGAAGCTTTCCAGAGGCGCCAATAGAATAAAAGTCACTTAAACGAGCTTAAAACCGATAGGGCAGTGGTGGGCCTATCCCATCCATGCAGACAAAGCAAACAAAGGAAGGACTGTGGCATCAACAGTCAAACAACAATTTATTTATACTATAATACAATTATAGCAAACTGCGCCCACTGGTTCTCACTTCACATACTATGTTGAGTTTCAGAGTGTTCGCTATCTATCAAGTCCACTTTAAAGTCTATTGTAATTTTACTGAGACAGCGCTCCTCTTGTTGTAGTGTGCCACCTGTGAATCAAGAAAAACTGCACATAGTGTATTACTGATAAATTAACATCATACTGAGACACCCAAAAAAATGTGCGGTATGTGCTCCGTCAGTGCTCCACTGCAAGTGCCAATAATCCACAGGATCCCTTAAAAGATGTACGCTCACCAAACGTAGACCACCTCAAATCCAGGTGGGTCTAAAGCTTGGGTTCAACAACCAACGACTCAGCAACAGATGAAATCCAAAGGTTTTAATTCCAATACCTCATAAAAAAGTAAAATCAAACATAGCATAAATCTTTGACATAAAATCAATTGCCCTGCGCTCAATTGCGCACTCACGGTTTCCTCCCACATCCCAAAAACATACAGATAAGTTAATTGGTTTCCCCCCTAAATTGGCCCTAGACTACAATACATACACTACACAATATAGACGGCGCTATATAAATACTAAATAATAATAATAATAATAATAAATAAATTGTTGTTTGACTGTTGATGCCACAGTCCTTCCTTTGTTTGCTTTGTCTGCATGGATGGGATAGGCCCACCACTGCCCCATCGGTTTAAGGCTCGTTTAAGTGACTTTTATTCTATTGGCGCCTCTGGAAAGCTTCTACATACCCTATATAAATGTACATGGAAACCATGTTTGTGTATATGATGCAGCAATAGTTCGATAAAGAGGCGGTAGCTTTGAAACGTCGCACTGGATAATTGCTATATTTGTCTTGATACTATGCATTAATATCAAATAAAAGAGCATTAAATTGATTTGGATGGTGCCGGCTTCACTTTCTGCAGCAAAAGAGCACTACAGCAGATCTGTCCAGATAAGTCACGTAGTCCATCTCATCTTTTTTTTTTGTACTCCATCATGAATACTTCCTCTGTGCCACTTTTGTTCCACCTCCACCACTCAGGTCGCTGCTGCTCAGGTTGCCATTGACAACAAGCACTGCAATACAATTGGGAGCCCCAACAAACGCCTATTAAACTGCTGGGGCTCCCTATTCGACATGAAACAGACAAAGAGGATTCGTCAAGGATTCCTATTGGTCTGTTTAATGTCCAGTAGGGAGCCCCAGCAGCTTAATAGGCTTTTACTGAGTCTCCCATTTGTATTTAAGTGCTTGTCAGCATTGTTGACCTGAACAGCAGTGGTGACCACCACAGATGAAGGCAGAAGATCACAGAAGAAGGTGACAAATGAAAGCAGAAGTTGACAGAAAAGACAGAAAAAGATGACGGACCGGATGCAGTAAAGATCGTAGTGGGTACGGATACCATACGTTCGCATAAGCTTGCATTGTCTCTGTCTGCATCTGCTGCGTATGCCTTGTCTGGAAAAATGCAGCAGGATGGGACTTTGCCTTGCGTATACTACAACACAGATCAATCTAAAATAGCTAGTATAAGAACAAGCTATTTTTAACAGTGGATTGGTTCGCATGTTTGTCGCTGCACTGTAGAAAACCTACTGAATTGGAACCGACCCTAAGTCACTGAAGCACTCTGTATTTTGAAACCTGGGTTTCCCACTATAATGCCTTTTTTTAACTGTTTATGGTCGGATTTCGGAGGTGATATATCGTTCATACAATGCAGGACAACAAATATGTTTTAACCACTTAAGCCCAACTGGACAAACATTCTTGTCCAGTTGGGCTGCACGCACTCCCATGAGCCACGCACACTCCTGCATGCGCTCCCGCCGCCGGCCGTTAGCCCAGCGATCAATGAAAGGGATTATAGATCCCTTTAATTGATCGAAGCCCCCTGCAGAAAAGCCAACGGCGTCTCATGAGACGCTGCCATTTTTCAGAATTTAAAAAAGTTCCCTGTCTTCATTCTTCTTCCTGGAAGCATGCAATCACGCTTCCAGGACTTTTTCACTGTGGCCATCTTGTAGCCAAATAGTAAAACTACACACACATCCATTTTTTAATAAATAAATACTTTTTTACACTTAAAATTAGCTGTTTACCTCCCACACCAAAAATTACTAACATAATATTTTTTTATACAAAAAAAATTAAAAAAATTACAATAAAAAAAAAAAAAAAACATAAATAGTTGCCTAAGGGTCTGAACTTTTTAAATATGCATGTCAAAGGAGTATATTAATATATATTTTTTTTAATTATGGGCTTGTAAATAATGATGACACAAATTAAAAAAATTCACCTTTATTTCTAAATAAAAAAACATTGTGATAGGGACATCATTTAAATGGTGTAATAAGCAGGACAAATAGGCAAATAAAATACATGGGTTTTAGTTACAGTAGCATGTATTAATTTCAAACTATAATGGCCAAAAACTGAGAAATAATGATTTTTTTCCATTTCTTAATATTCCTGTTAAAATGGATTTAGAATAAAATAATTCTTAGCAAAATGTATCACCCAAAGAAAGCTTAATTGGTGGCAGCAAAAACAAGATATAGGCCAATTGATTGTGATGAGTAGTGATAAAGTTATTGGAAAATGATTTGGAGGTAAAGTTGCTCAGATGCAAAAAATAAACAACCCTTCTGGCTTAAGTGGTTAAATGGTCTGAATACTGTATTCCAAGATTTTAAAATAAACAAACGTATAGTCATAATGTATGGTGCTTGCTTTGGATCAGAATATGTATGTCATCGAAATTAAGTTCCTTTTTTAATCTAGTACACTGACTAAAACTAAGTGGTGCAACACAAAAATGTGCTTGTTCATTTGCTGACTATCTTGGATACTTTCTTATATATTATATCATTATATATGATATATTGATATTATAGTGGACTGCTAGCTAGCTACCTTTAAACCTTGTATACGCACTTGGTTCTTGGCCGAGGCAGCAAGTTGAGGCCACTTTTGCAGAGAATGTAGCATGTGTTCAGTAGCCCCAAATTCCCTTTTAATGTGTTGGTGAAAGTTCAGTGCGGCGGATTGTCTTGGCCGAGTGCAGCCCTAGGGTACTGTTCGCCTACCCTGTGCATAGCAACTCTAGCCTGCAGGCTAGCAATGTGTCTATACAGAGCTCAGCCCTCTAATCTACACCTGAGGGATTTAGTTCCAATCCCAGCTTTGTACATGTGTACAAAGCTATAGTCATGCTTCCATCGCTCCTGAATTAATGGTGTACCACTATTCTTCTCCAACTCAAAAAGTAGTAAATCCTATTTTAAAAATTGCACTAGGCTGCAGGGTAAATAGTTAAAGTGTACCTGTGGTGACAAAGGACATGATAAGATAGACATGTGTGTACAGTGCCAAGCATACAAATAACAAAGTTGTGTTCATTTCTTTATTTTCTGCCTGAAAGAGTTAAACATTTAGGAATGCAAGTAACTGTTTCCGTCCAGTCAGGACCTAGGCTGACTATAGCTTGATCCTCATTGATGCAGGGTGTAAATAAAAAAGGTCAATAGTTCATATATTTTGGCTTAGAACGCTTTCCAAATGTGTAAAAGACTGCATCATTCAGTTAAGACCATTTTTAAACTTAAAGTGAACCTGAGGTGAGATTGATATGGAGGCTGCCATATTTGTTTCCTTTTAAACAATACCAGTTGCCTGACAGTCATGCTGATCTATTTGGCTGCAGTAGTGTTTGAAGTACACTGGAAACAAGCATGCAGCTAATCTTGTCAGATCTGACAATATGTCAGAAACACCTGATCTGCTGCATGCTTGTTCAGGTTCTATGGCTGAAAGTATTAGTGACACAGGATCAGGACTGCCAGGCAACTGGTATTGCTTAAAAGGAAATAAATATGACAGCTCCATATAACTCTCACCTCGGGTTCACTTTAACCACTCCAGGACCACAGTGCTACACCCCCTTTAAGGCCAAGCTACAGGGCCACGCAACAGAGCACACGAGTGATTCCCTCCCCCTTCCCCCCCCACCCCCACCAACAGAGCACTCTGTTGGTGGGGTCTGATCGCTCCACAGTGTTTATTTTTTTTATAAATATTTATTTTATTTATTTTTTAATAAATGTTGCTTTTTTAAAAATTTATTTTCCCCTGCTCCCTCCCTCCCCTTGCCAGCCAATCAGGGTGATCAGCTGTCATAGGCTTCAGCCTATGACAGCCGATCACTGCCCAGCCTATGGAGGGGACAGCTGTGTCACATGGCTGTCCCCAGTACAGCGCTGCTACCGTACATGTAAATAGATGGCGATTATGCCGTCTAACAGTCTTCCGAGTGGCGAAACTGAAAGGCGGAGCGTAGCTCCGCCACCAAGCAAGAGATTTGTGCACATCCTGCGTGCGATCTCCTGCAAACTGCAGCCCCAGGACTTGAAGCCAAGGGTTAGGCGCTCCTGGGGCTGCCGCCGCGGGCATGCCCATGGACGTGGAGCGGTCTTAAGGTAGTTAAAATAAAACTGTAAGATACTAAAAAAGGCATTTTCAGGAGTAGGAGGATAGATACAATTGTTTATCTAATCAGTTTTTTTGCACCTCCGGTCCACTTTAACCAACCACATAGAGTATAAAGGAATGTACTTCAAATGCATTTTAATACTGTAAAACAGATGTGCTTACCCACATGAACACAATTAAGTGTGAATGGGTTTAAATAATGAAGTTGGCCATGCATTGTAGTATTATTATTTTGTATTTACTGTATATAGTGCAGACATCTTCTGCAGCACTGTACAGGGTATATTGTCTTGTCACTTAACTTTCCCTCTGAGGGGCTCACAATCTAATCCCTACCATAGTCATATGTCATTCTGCCCAATAATATTACCAATGGCTGTTTGTAGGCAGGCCAGTAAAAAAGGGCACATATGGCTAATGGACAAAAAGGGCGCCGCCATAGACAGCAATGCAAAATATCGGCTATTGGGCGCCCGACAGGAAAAAAGGGCGCCCGAGAAATAGAGGTTGCAGGGATCGTGTTAACAAAAGTTTTCGTTTACAGAATAAGGTTTATTACAAATACCGTTTACAAGTTCGTTTTAACGTTGTGGTTTACTTATTTTTTCGTTTTTAAATTTCGCTTATAGGAGCTTTTACTTATTTCTCAGTTTTTAAATTTCGCTTTCAGGGCTGTAACAAGTAAATTATCGTTTACACTTATTTTATCATTTAAAATTGGTTTACATACGTATAATGCTTAAATATCGTTTACACCTTGTTCTATTGGAAATACATCGCTTTTGGTATTAACTATGGTTTTTACAATTATAATGCGTTGATTATAGTTTTCTAATATATCGCTCTTAATATTACCGTTATTTTAAGATTTGTAATGCGGACGTGGTTGTAAGGCTACCTATTCAATTATATATGTATACCTTTTTCTATTTATAATATTATTAATGTGTACGTGATTTTAACGCTATTTATTCTATTACAAATATATAAATTAATCTATTCATGTTATTTATAGTGAAGTATTTTAAGGATTAAATATATTATTGTTTATATGTGTGTAAGGGTGTTTGGGCAGTGGGGAAGGTAAGAGTTAGTTAGGCATGACCAGGGGGATGGTTAGGGTTAGGCACGACTAGGGGGATGGTTAGTGTTAGGCACCACCAGGGGAGATTTAGGGTTAGGCACCACCAGGGAGGTTTTAGGATTAGGCACCACCAGGGAGGTTTTAGGATTAGGCACCACCAGAGGGGTCTTAGGGTTAGGCACCACCAGGGGAGGTCTCAGGGTTAAGCACCACCAGGGGGTGGTTAGGGTTAGGCACCACCAGGGGGGTCTTAGGGTTAGGCACCACCAAGGGGGTCTTAGGGTTAGGCACCACCAGGGAGGGTGGCTAGGGTTAGGCACCACTAGGGGGGGTCTAGGGGTTAGAGATAGGTACAGGGAGGGTTCTGTGTGAGAGTAGGGTTAGGTATAGTTACAGTACAATATACACCACCAGGGGGGTGGTTAGGGTTAGGTACCACCAGGGGGGTCTAGGGGTTAGGGATAGGTACAGGGAGGGTTCTGTGTGAGAGTAGGGATAGGTATAGTTACAGTACAATATTTGTAATATACACAATTTATTAAATTATGTATATTTACACAAAGGGGGGCGGAGGGGGGGTCTAGGGGTTAGGGATAGGGAGAGCCTACAGTTAGGTATAATTGCAGTAAAATACCTGTAAAATCTACCATTGTATTACTATGCTTAATACAAGTGTAAATATCGTTTTTTGTTATAGACGCTATTTGACGTTTCATTTCCGAATTCGTTTGTTGTTATAGACGGTATTTTGACGTTTCATTTCCGTTTATTGAACCGATTTAGCACTATATTTTTGTTTATAAGCTATAAACGAAAAATATTGTTTTTAATTACAACTTATAATTTCGGCTATATCCCTTGCCATTTTTTCCAGGCGCCCTTTTTTGATACACGCGTTTGTAGGAACTATATAGGAGTTACTTTCTCCAGCAGAACTATTAATCCTGTTTTTTCACACACAAATTGTGAATTTTTTAATTGAATCAGAAATTATTTTTCTATTACAAGGACTTTTAAACAAATGGTTAACTCATTCAGCTTAATTACTTACGATGAACAGCATTATTAATATACATTTTTAATGTGATATTTATCTTAAGGTCAATAATTTATGCTCCAGTGGACCTAGGAATACAGTACGTTACTTTTCTCCAAAGTGTTGTGTGCTGTGCCAGATACATTTGGAAAAGAACCAAATGAGATACATTTGCAAATTTGTGTAAAGTAAACTATACTTTCTAGACTGTAGGACTACAGACCACCCATAGAGTAACGTATATCCATGAATTCAAACTTGGCTTTTTTATGCTGACTCGCAACATAGTATTTGCATATAAAGTAAAATTATAATTAGCAGTTGGGAAAAAGCAGGAAAATAATTTTGAGCTTGGCTTCTTAACAGTAATTGAAGTCACCTAAAATCTAGTGACACCTCTGTGCAAGGTAGTGACACATCTGTACAGCACCAGGCATCGGCGATTGAGTCTCAATCCTTATAGACATCAGTCCTCATAACTATGTACAGGACTTTAGGCTTGTGATTGCCATGGGTTTTTTTTAAGATGTCCATTTGTCTCTCTGTACTAGGAGTAGAGATGTTGCGAACGCAAAAAAATTTGCGAACCGGCGAACATCATGAACCGCAATAGACTTCAATGGGCAGGCGAAAGTTCAAAACTACAAACACTAATTTCGGCCACAAAAGTGATGGAAAAGATGTTTCAAGAGTTCTAACACCTGGAGGTGGGCATGACAGAGTGGGATACACGCCAAAAGTCCTGGGGAAAAATCCGGATTTGATGCACAGCAGGGTTTTAAGGGCAGAAATCACATTGCATTGCTAAATTGGAGACATAAAGTGCTTTAAAACATCTTGCGTGTGTATACATCAATCAGGGAGTGTAATTAGTGTACTGTTTCACACTGACAGACTAAACTCACTGTGTAACGCACCGCAAACAGCTGTTTGTGTAGTGATGGCCATGAATGGAATGGTGCGCACCATGGCGAGAGTGCAGGAGATGGCGGTTTTCAAGCCCATATGGTCGGGCTGAGGTAGCTCAATGACAGAACAACAGTGACGGAGTGTCCAGCTGATCGAATTTGGTCTGTCCACAATGAAGCAACAACCTTATTATCTTGGGTCAGGTGTGCCCCCCAACACACTCATATAGCCGGTCATTTCTTCATTGTGATATGCAAGCCCCTTCACCGCGGCAAGGTAACGATCACGAAGGGGAATTGACACATGTACATGCATTTTGTTTTGTTGTTGCAGCCGCAGTGCAGCCAGAAAAATTAGGCAGGCATGTACACGCACCAGAAAACATTATTATGCTAGCAGCGGTCTTAAAAATTCAGGAATCCACCTGGAGTCCTGGACCCTGTTGGTGGTGGCGGAGAAGGCAGTCAAGCGGCCTGCAGGCAGAGATGCTATGTGGGGACCGACTTAGTCTTGGGGCAGGCAGTCCCACGGCGTGCAGGCAAAGATGCTGTGTGTGGGGACGGACTTAGTCTTCGGGCAGGCCTGACTGTGCTTTGCAGACCAGGCATCCGTGGTTAGATGGACCCTTGACCCAATGCTGTGTGCCAGACATGGCACCACTTGCCTTTCAACATCACAGTACAGTTTGGGTATCGCCTTTTTTGAGAAATAATTGCGGCCTGATATCTTCCACTGCGGTGTGTGGCTTTGCTTTTGTATGCTGCTTTTCCTCAGGTGGTCATCCCATTGCAGTTTGTGCTTTTTCATTATGTGCCTTCGTAAGGTAGTTGTCCCTACGTGGGTCTTGGTCTTTCCACGGCTCAATTTTCAGTGGCAGAGAGTACAGATGGCATTGCTCTCATCTGAGCCAAACACACAAAAAACAAAAAATGTCCACACCCCTGAGCCCTTGAATGATGGCGCTGTACTAGCAGCCACGGCACACAAGAGCTCCGCAACTTTCTTTTCTACTTTAGTGTTTTTAGGTAGTTTTTAGACAGTTTTTAGATTAATTTAGATAGTATAAGTTTAGGATAGTATTAGTAGTTCAGACAGCCAGCTACTTTAGATCTGTTTTAGATCCGTTTGCCTGGGCCACCCCCACCAGCGGTAGCGGGCCCGCCGCCAAGCTCCGCCAGCGGCCACGATCTGCCGGACCCCCCTGAAGCCTACCTGACACTGGCCGCCCGTCCAACCGTCCGCCTCAGCAGCCCCGCAGGCAGGGAAGGCTCCAACCCGGATCAGTGGTAGCGGTCCCGCCACTAGCTCGCCAGCGGCCACGATCCACCAAGCTGTCCGATGCGGCCTGAACTGTTGGGCCACACACGTGGAGAAGCCGGCTCTTTTCAGCGACAGAAGAACGGAGCGATCCATCCGCTACCAGCCTGGGCTGCATCCTGATCTGTACTGCTCCCCAATCCGTACTACTCCGCTCTGCCTGCTGTCCTTCCTCATTGCCGCACGGCTCCCCGGATCTCTGGCCACGTGGAACTCTCTCCGGTGCGGACACCCCCTGCAGGATCGCCGCAGCGCCGCTGTCCCTCCTTGCTGCAGCAAAGCACGCACGGCTCCCCGGATCTCTGGCCACCCACGTGGTATTCTCTCAGGTGCGGACTCCTCTCACAGGATCGCCGCAGCCGCCCGCTGTCCCTCCTTGCTGCCGCACGGCACGCACAGCTCCCCGGAGCCCTGGCCACCCACGTGGAACTCTCTCCGGCGCGGAGGATCGCCGCAGCAGCAACCTCCAGCCACCACGAGTGGCTTTAGCGGCCAAAACAGACCCCCAGCGTGAAATCGGCCTCCTCCACTCAGGACCATAGGAGTTGTATCTCCAGGCAAACTCCAGCGGATGCCACTCTGCCCTACACGTGGAGGCAGGGCCTGCACGCCAGCAAGTGGAGGGCCCACACACCACACACCTCAGCTGCACTCAGGCTGGCACCTTCGGGAAACAGATCCACACCTGGACTGGACACCTGGACCCACCGATGCTCGACCATCAGTGTACTCCTGACCTCGGGACCCTCATTCCCACAGCCTGATGCTCAGCCAGGGTAAGGTCCTGCACGCACCCTCTCCTCTGCTTGCTGCTATGTTGCCCCACTGTTGGCTGCTTTTTCCTGACCCCTCACACATGCTGTTCCCCCTGCCTGCCAGTAGCCACTAACTCTTGCTATGCCGAGCCCCCCCCCCCTTGCTGCTGGACTCTGCTGATCTCTGTAGCTCTGCTGAACTCTGTACCTGGGGCTGTTGTCTGGTCCGCCCGACGACCCGTGCACACTCACCTCTGCTCTTTGAGGAATGCCATGCTCTGTCACCCCTCGCTGGTCACCTACCACCCCTCGCCTTCAAGTGTTGAGCCATGGCCCATCTATGTCACCTGCCAAGCTCATCACACACACCAGGGAGCAGCTCCTTGAGTGGGATAAACGCAGCCCCCTGTCCCCCGAGGACAGTCTCCTGTCCGACCGGGTCTGGAAGGACATCCAGGAATTACTGGCTTCTGAGGCTGGATCACGAGTAAGTCAGCGTCGGAGGGGCTGTCGTGCGGGCGCCCGCGTGAGGCTACAGAAGAAAGGCCTGCGATCAGCCATCCCCGCAATCCTCCTGGCAAATGTCCGCCCCCTCCCCAACAAACTTGATGAACTGCGCCTTCTCTGCGACAGGAGGGATCTTGGCGTAAACACTCCGGCCCTCTGTTTCACAGAAACATGGCTACACGAGGACATCCCTGAGATTGCCCTCCATCTCCCTGGCTTTAACCTTATCCGAGCGGACCGTGACCCGGCTCTCTCTGGGAAAAAAAGGGGTGGTGGCATCTGTTTTTACATCAGCTCCTCATGGTGCCCCACCACGGCAGTGCTCGCCAGGAAGTGCTCCCCTGACCTTGAACTACTACTCATAAACTGCAGACCGACATACTCGCCAAGGGAGTTTTCCTCTTATGTCCTGGTCGGAGTGTACATACCCCCAGATGCTGAGGCCAAATCCGCCCTGCGGGCCCTCAGCGAGACCATCTCACAGTGGGAGACGTCCCTCCCAGACTCTCTGTTCATCGTCATGGGCGATTTTAACAGGGCCAACCTTCGCCAGGAGTTGCCACGCTATCATCAACATGTAGCATGCCCCACCAGGGGCCCGAACACCCTCGACCACTGCTACACGGCACTTAAAGATGCATACAAGGTGGTGCCAGGAGCGGCTCTTGGCTCCTCAGACCACTGTATCATACATCTCATCCCAACTTACAGGAGGCGTCTGGAATCGGCAAAACCAACCCTCAAGTACACCAAAGTGTGGTCAGACGAGGCCAAACTCTGACTCCAGGCCTGTTTTGACTGCACAGACTGGAAGGCCCTGGAAGCGCCAAACTTGGACGATTGGGCAGATAACGTTGCCTCATACATCAGGTTCTGTGAGGACTCCTGTGTACCATCCAGGTCCTTCAACGTCTACCCGAATAACAAGCCGTGGTTCTCCAACAAACTACGGCAACTGCGGAGGCACAAAGAGGCGGCACACAGATCCGGCAACCAAGAGGATTACAGGAGGGCGAGAAACGACCTTAAGCGAGAACTGAAAGCCGCCAAAAAGGAGTACGCTGAGAAGTTGCGGCACAACCTGCGCTCAAATGACCCACGGGCTGTATGGAAAGGGCTAAAGGCTGCCACAAACTACAAGCCTCCCCCCCAACAGGCACCACCCAGCACTGGACTAGCGGAGGATCTTAGTAAATTCTACTGCAGGTTTGAGGGTCAGGCAACACCTGGGAAGCACCTAACAACAACCACTCCCCCTCCGGGCCCTACAAACGAAGCCACAGACCAACTCCCCCCCTTGGTGGTGGAAGAGACCGAGGTCCTGCGCCTCCTGTCATCACTTAACACCAGGAAAGCCTCTGGCCCCGATGGCGTGTCCCCTGTCTGCCTGAAAACCTGCTCTCAGCAACTTGCTCCCGTCCTCTTCTCCATCTTTTCCAGGTCACTAAAGAAAGGCAAGGTCCCTGCATGCTTCAAAAAGTCCACTATCATACCGGTCCCCAAGAAGCAGGGTGTTTCCGACCTTAACAACTTCAGACCTGTGGCACTGACGTCCGTCATAATGAAAACCCTGGAGCGTGTGGTCCTATCCATCCTGAAACTCTCCACCCTGCCCCTCCTCGACCCCTACCAGTTCGCCTACAGGGCAAACAGGTCCACGGACGATGCCATAAACATATGCCTGGAGCTCATCTATGATCACCTTGACAAAACAGATGTGTATGCCAGAATACTACTCCTGGACTTTAGCTCGGCTTTTAATACCATCTGCCCACGCATCCTCCAGGATGATCTAACTGCACTTGGTGTCCATCCCGGCCTACGCCTGTGGATCACAGACTTTCTCACCAACAGGACACAAGTCGTCAAGTTGGGCAATATCCACTCAGGGGTAGTGACGACAAACACTGGCGCACCACAGGGCTGTGTCCTGTCACCACTGCTGTTCTCCCTCTACACGAACAACTGCAGATCCGAGGCAGACTCTGTTAAAGTCATAAAGTTCGCCGATGACACCACCATTGTCGGCCTGGTCACCAAGGATAATGTCCAGGAGTACTGTCAGCAGGTGGAGAGAATCTGCCAGTGGTGTAAGATGAACAGTCTAGTGCTAAACACAACAAAAACTGTTGAGCTGATCATAGACTTCAGGAAGGCTGCTTCCACCCCACCTCCCCTCTTCATCGACGGCATGGAAGTTGCGAGAGTAACATGCGCTCGTCTTTTGGGGACCACCATCTCCAATGACCTCAGCTGGAGAGACAACATCACTGCTATCCAGCGGAAAGCCCAGCAGAGGCTCTACTTCCTACGCCAACTGCGGAAATTCGGCATGGCCCAGGAGGTCCTAACAAGCTTCAACACCGCCACCATTGAATCGATTCTCTGCTCCTCCATCCTGGTCTGGCATAACGGCGCCAATGATAACGACAAGTGCAAACTGCAGAGGGTCATCAGGGTAGCGGAGAGGATTATTGGGAGACCCCTCCCCTCACTTGCCCACCTTCACAACTCAAGGCTGCAATCTAGGGCACTGAGGATCGCAAACGACCGTTCCCACCCAGGAAACCGCTACTTTAACCTGCTCCCATTGGGCCGGAGGCTTCGGGCCATCTCAACAAGGACTGCGAGGCACATGAATGCATTCTTCCCCTCAGCTGTCAGCCTCCTAAACTCCCTCCAAATACTCCCATCAGCACTACAACCCCATCACGGATCACGATCCGAGCTGTGACACTGCTGAACTGATCTGTCCGTCCCCCAAGTCTGACTAACTCTACGTAAGACAGGATCTGAGGGCGGACAGGAACCACAGGATGATCTGTCCTGAACGAACACTGTAAATGGTTATCGTTGTTCCTCTGCTGATGTTCCTGCATGCTGTGTACCCTTTATGTATGTCTTCTTTCTTTTTTTTGAGCGATGTATCGTGCCAAATCCAATTCCGAGTATAACCCTGTTATGCTTGGCGAAATAAAGGATTCTGATTCTGATTCTGATTCTGGTGATGGCTGCCGACTGAGTGTTAAGTGGGGTGCCAGAATCAAAGCAGGAGGAGGAAGATATGTCACGCTTCCATGCGGAAGATGAGGAAGATGAGGTGTTCTGTGTTAAAAAGTCAACTACGTCCTGACAATATTGGGGGTTGATGGCACGTGCCTTTTTCTGAACACTGTTCTTTGGTCGAGGGCCGCACGAAATCATGACAGCACGACCTCGAAGAGACCTGCCGAGTAGCCTGCCTCTGGCTCTGACTCTGCCTGTTGTTTTGTCCATATTGGGGGGGGATGAAGTGAAAGGTATGCACCGACTTGACTAATACAATGTGCAGTCACACAGATGCAGTGAAATGTATGCAGTGACTGCTATATAAAACAGCATGCGGTCACACAGGTGCAGTGAAAGGTATGCACGGACTGGTATATTAAACAGTGTGCAGTCACACAGGTGCAGTGCAGGGCTGTATTTAGGGTTTGGGCTCCCCTAGGCACCCCAAACCTATGGCGCCGCAGCATAAAATGGGCGTGTCCACAGAATGCAGTGGGCGTGTCCATAACATACAGTGGGTGGGAGCAATTAAAGTGGGTGGGAGCCCAAAGTCGGTTCGGCCATGTTTTCTCCCCGGGTATGAGTAAAGTGACCCTAAAAAAGCAAGTAGGAGATGTTCCCACCCCCCAAAAAAACACACAGCCAGTGTTCTCTCGCACAAAATAGTGGTAGGTATTAGATTGTGAGCTCCCCTGGGAAAAGTCAGTAACATGACTACGTTCTCTGCAAAGTGCTGCAGAAGATGTCAGTGCTATATAAATACATGATAATATGGTAGGACATTAGACTATGACTATGGTAGGATTAGATTGTGAGCTCCTCTGAGGACAGTCAGTGACATGACTATGTACTCTGTAATGTGCTGCAGAAGATGTCAGAGCTATATAAATACATAATAATAATATGGTAGGACATTAGACTATGACTATGATAGGATTAGACTGTGAGCTCCTCTGAGGACAGTCAGTGACATGACTATGTACTCTGTAAAGTGCTGCAGAAGATGTCAGTGCTATATAAATACATAATAATAATATGGTAGGACATTAGACTATGACTATGGTAGGATTAGAGTGTGAGCTCCTCTGAGGACAGTCAGTGACATGGCTATGTACTCTGTAAAGTGCTGCAGATGATGTCACTGCTATATAAATACATAATAATAATAATAATAATAATAATAATATGGTAGGACATTACACTATGACTATGGTAGGGATTAGATTGTGAGCTCCTCTGAGGACAGTGACATGACTGTGTACTCTGTAATGTGCTGCAGAAGATGTCAGTGCTATATAACTACATAATGATATGGTGGGACATTAGACTATGGCAGGATTAGATTGTAAGCTCCTCAGAGGATAGTCAGTGACATGACTACGTACTCTGTGAAGTACTGCTGAAGATGGCAGTAAAATATAGTACAGTAGTATGGCAGCACGGTGGTGTAGTGGTTAGCGCTCACGCCTTGCAGCGCTGGGCTCCAATCCCTGCCAGGTCAACATCTGCAAGGAGTTTGTATGTTCTCCCTGTGTCTGTGTGGGCTTCCTTCAGACACTCCGGTTTCCTCCCACATTCCAAAAACATACAGATAAGTTAATTGGCTTCCCCCTACAAATTGGCCCTAGACTACGATACATACATACACATATGACTATGGTAGGGATTAGATTGTGAGCCCCTCTGAGGGACAGCTAGTGACAAGGCAAAATACTCTGTACAGCGCTGCATAATATGTTGGCGCTATATAAATAATTAGTATAAGTACAGTATAAGTAGCCAGGTCTATAGGTATCCCCAGCTTAGGTAGTAGTCAGGGGCGTAACTAGAAATCACTGGGCCGCCTTGCGAAAATTTGGATGGGGCCCCCCCATAGGTGCCAAATAATCATAATGGAGCAACGTTTCACCATAAAATAATCGCAATGTGGGCAGAATTTCAACATAAAATAATCGCAATGTGGGCATCATTTCACCATCAAATAATCGCAATGTGGGCAGAATTTCAACATAAAATAATCGCAATGTGGGCATCATTTCACTATCAAATAATCGCAATGTGGGCATCATATCACCATAAAATAATCACAATGTGGGCAGAATTTCACCATCAAATAATCGCAATGTGGGCATCATTTCACCATAAAATAATCGCAATGTGGGCAGAATTTCACCATCAAATAATCGCAATGTGGGCATCATTTCACCATAAAATAATCGCAATGTGGGCAGAATTTCACCATCAAATAATCGCAATGTGGGCATCATTTCACCATAAAATAATCGCAATGTGGGCATCATATCACCATAAAATAATCGCAATGTGGGCATCATATCACCATAAAATAATCGCAATGTGGGCATCATATCACCATAAAATAATCGCAATGTGGGCATCATATCACCATAAAATAATCGCAATGTGGGCAGCATTTCAGCAGAAAATAATAGTTACCGTTTCTTTTTTTACCTTAGTGAGGCTCAGCCAGCCTCAGGACAGGTCCCCGGGAGCAGCAGTCTTGCTCTCTCCATCCCACACTGCTTCCTCCTAGTACTGGGGTCAGAGAAACTCCAAGGGGCTGCTGTGGAGTGGGTATCTTCAATGGGCTGCTGTGGGGTGGGTATCTCCAAGGGGGGGCTGCTGCTGCTACTGTGGGGTGGGTGGGAGGGAAGGTATCTCCAGGGGGGGTGGGGCTGCTGCTGTGGGGTGTTGGGAGAATATCTCCAAGGGGGGGCTGCTGCTGCTACTATGGGGTGGGTGAGAGGGAAGGTATCCGCAAGGGGGTTGCAGCTGCTACTGTGGGGTGGGTGAGAGGGAAGGTATCCGCAAGGGGGTTGCAGCTGCTACTGTGGGGTGGGTGAGAGGGAAGGTATCCGCAAGGGGGTTGCAGCTGCTACTGTGGGGTGGGTGAGAGGGAAGGTATCCCCAAGGGGGTTGCAGCTGCTACTGTGGGGTGGGTGAGAGGGAAGGTATCCGCAAGGGGGTTGCAGCTGCTCCTGTGGGGTGGGTGAGAGGGAAGGTATCCCCAAGGGGGTTGCAGCTGCTACTGTGGGGTGGGTGGGAGGGAAGGTATCTCCGGGGGGCCAGGCTGCTGCTGTGGGGTGGTGGGAGAATATCTCCAAGGGGGGGGGCTGCTGCTGCTACTGTGGGGTGGGTGGGAGGTAAGGTATCTCCAGGGGGGGGGGCTGCTGCTACTGTGGGATGGGTGGGAGGGAAGGTATCCCCAAGGGGGTTGCAGCTGCTACTGTGGGGTGGGTGAGAGGGAAGGTATCTCCAGGGGGGGGCTGCTGCTGTGGGGTGTTGGGAGAATATTTCCAAGGAGGGGGCTGCTGCTGTGCTGCTACTGTGGGGGGTGGGGAGTGGTTGGTAGGGATGGTATCTCCAGGGGGGGGGGCTGCTGCTACTGTGGGATGGGTGGGAGGGAAGGTATCTCCAGGGGAGGGGGCTGCTACTGTAGGGTGGGTTGGTGGGAGGGAAGCTATCTCCAGTGGGGGGGGGGGCTGCTGCTACTGTGGCATGGGTGAGAGGGAAGGTATCTCCAGGGGGGGGGGGCTGCTACTGTGGGGTGGGTTGGTGGGAGGGAAGGTATCTCCAGGGTGGGGGCTGCTACTGTGGGGTGGGTTGGTGGGAGGGAAGGTATCTCCAGGGGGGGGCTGCTACTGTGGGGTGGGTTGGTGGGAGGGAAGGTATCTCCAGGGGGGGGCTGCTACTGTGGGGTGGGTTGGTGGGAGGGAAGGTATCTCCAGGGGGGGGGCTGCTGCTACTGTGGGATGGGTGGGAAGGTATCTCCAGGGGGGGGCTGCTACTGTAGGGTGGGTTGGTGGGAGGGAAGCTATCTCCAGTGGGGGGGGCTGCTGCTACTGTGGCATGGGTGGGAGGGAAGGTATCTCCAGGGGGGGGCTGCTACTGTGGGGTGGGTTGGTGGGAGGGAAGGTATCTCCAGGGGTGGGGGGCTGCTACTGTGGGATAGGTTGGTGGGAGGGAAGGTATCTCCGGGGGGGGGGGGCTGCTACTGTGGGGTGGGTTGGTGGGAGGGAAGGTATCTCCAGGGGGGGCTGCTACTGTGGGGTGGGTTGGTGGGAGGGAAGGTATCTCCGGGGGGGGGGGGGCTGCTACTGTGAGGTGGGTTGGTGGGAGGGAAGGTATCTCCAGGGGGGGGGGGCTGCTACTGTGGGGTTTAAGGTATCTCCAGGGGGGGGGGGGGCTGCTGCTACTGTGGGATGGGTGGGAGGGAAGGTATCTCCAGGGGAGGGGGCTGCTACTGTGGGGTGGGTTGGTGGGAGGGAAGTTATCTCCAGTGGGGGGGGGGCTGCTACTTTGGGGTGGGTTGGTGGGAGGGAAGGTATCTCCAGGGGGGGCTGCTACTGTGGGGTTTAAGGTGTCTCAAGGGGAGGGGGAGGCGGCTACTGTGGGATGGGTGGGTGGGAAGGTATCTCCAGGGGGGGGCTGCTACTGTGGGGTGGGTTGGTGGGAGGGAAGGTATCTCCAGGGGGGGGGGCTGCTACTGTGGGGTTTAAGGTATCTCCAGGGGGGGGCTGCTGCTACTGTGGGATGGGTGGGTGGGAAGGTATCTCCAGGGGGGGGGGGGGCTGCTACTGTAGGGTGGGTTGGTGGGAGGGAAGTTATCTCCGGGGGGGGGGGGCTGCTGCTACTGTGGCATGGGTGGGAGGGAAGGTATCTCCAGGGGGGGCTGCTACTGTGGGGTGGGTTGGTGGGAGGGAAGCTATCTCCAGGGGGGGGCTGCTACTGTGGGGTTTAAGGTATCTCCAGGGGGGGGGGGCTGCTGCTACTGTGGGATGGGTGGGAGGGAAGGTATCTCCAGGGGAGGGGGCTGCTACTGTGGGGTGGGTTGGTGGGAGGGAAGTTATCTCCAGTGGGGGGAGGGGGGTCTGCTACTGTGGGGTGGGTTGGTGGGAGGGAAGGTATCTCCAGGGAGGGGGGTCTGCTGCTACTGTGGGATGGGTGGGAAGGTATCTCCAGGGGGGGGCTGCTACTGTAGGGTGGGTTAGTGGGAGGGAAGTTATCTCCAGGGGGGGGGGGCTGCTGTGGCATGGGTGGGAGGGAAGTTATCTCCAGGGGGGGCTGCTACTGTGGGGTGGGTTGGTGGGAGGGAAGGTATCTCCAGGGGGAGGGGCTGCTACTGTGGGGTGGGTTGGTGGGAGGGAAGGTATCTCCAGGGGGGGGGGGGCTGCTACTGTGGGGTGGGTTGGTGGGAGGGAAGGTATCTCCGGAGGGGCTGCTACTGTGGGGTGGGTTGGTGGGAGGGAAGGTATCTCCAGGGGGGGGCTGCTACTGTGGGGTGGGTTGGTGGGAGGGAAGGTATCTCCAGGGGGGGGCTGCTACTGTGGGGTTTAAGGTATCTCCAGGGGGGGGGGGGCTGCTGCTACTGTGGGATGGGTGGGAGGGAAGGTATCTCCAGGGGAGGGGGCTGCTACTGTGGGGTGGGTTGGTGGGAGGGAAGTTATCTCCAGTGGGGGGGGCTGCTACTGTGGGGTGGGTTGGTGGGAGGGAAGGTATCTCCAGGGGGGGCTGCTACTGTGGGGTTTAAGGTATCTCCGGGGGGGGGGAGGCTGCTACTGTGGGATGGGTGGGTGGGAAGGTATCTCCAGGGGGGGGGGGGCTGCTACTGTGGGGTGGGTTGGTGGGAGGGAAGGTATCTCCAGGGGGGGGCTGCTACTGTGGGGTTTAAGGTATCTCCAGGGGGGGGGGCTGCTGCTACTGTGGGATGGGTGGGTGGGAAGGTATCTCCAGGGGGGGGGGGCTGCTACTGTAGGGTGGGTTGGTGGGAGGGAAGTTATCTCCGGGGGGGGGGCTGCTACTGTGGCATGGGTGGAAGAGAAGGTATCTCCAGGGGGGGGCTGCTACTGTGGGGTGGGTTGGTGGGAGGGAAGGTATCTCCAGGGGGGGGGCTACTACTGTGGGGTGGGTTGGTGGGAGGGAAGGTATCTCCAGGGGGGGGCTGCTACTGTGGGGTGGGTTGGTGGGAGGGAAGGTATCTCCAGGGGGGGCTGCTACTGTGGGGTGGGTTGGTGGGAGGGAAGGTATCTCCAGGGGGGGGCTGCTACTGTGGGGTTTAAGGTATCTCCAGGGGGGGGCTGCTGCTACTGTGGGATGGGTGGGAGGGAAGGTATCTCCAGGGGAGGGGGCTGCTACTGTGGAGTGGGTTGGTGGGAGGGAAGTTATCTCCAGTGGGGGGAGGGGGGGTGCTACTGTGGAGTGGGTTGGTGGGAGGGAAGGTATCTCCAGGGGGGGCTGCTACTGTGGGGTTTAAGGTATCTCCAGGGGGGGGAGGCTTCTATGAGGCACATCGGGGGTCCCCCTCCTGCCACCCTGATCCTCCATGGCGCTGCTGCTGCATTACAAACAGCTTCACACTCACTTTCCCTGGCTCTGGGCTCCGCTGCAGCGTGGTTTCTCATCCACAGCACAGCGCTATGGAGGGGCATGGTGACAGGAGGGGGGGCCCAAGGAGAACAAAAAATAGGTCGTCCCCCCTCTGGTCCTGCTCCCGTTCGTGGCGCCCTGCCCCCACCGCAAATTGAGCCTTCAGAGAGGAGAGCCGTTCCCCACGCTATTCAGAGAGTCTCTAGCAGGCTGCTCGCTCTGGCTGCTTCCATGAGTCGACTCATGAATCAAAGATTGCTGCCCTAGATTCTAGGCCAGCAATCTTTGACTCATGAGTCAACTCATGAGTCGCAGGAGCAGCCTGCTAGAGACTCTCTGGCAGAGACTCGTCTCTAGCTGGATGGGAAGTCCGGCTCACTAAAGAGCCGCAATGAAGAGTCGAATGCGGCTAGGGGATGACGTGCTGGGCTATCCCAATGTAGAAGTAGGCGGGGGGGGGGCGAGTTCCCCTCCATGTGGTTGTGCGCTCTGCCGCAGACAATACCCCCCCCCCCCCCCCCCATCCTCCCTCGGCAGGCAACTTTTTTTTTTCTCATTACAATTTTTAAAAGAAAAAAAATATTAATAAAAAAAATATGTAGCTAACAGGTGGGCGCCCCCCCCCCCCCGAGGGGCCGCCCATGGCACCGGCCCACGGGTGCCTCTTAAGAGATACGGCCCTGGTGCAGTGAAAGGTATGCACGGACTGGTATATAAAACAGCGTGCGGTCACACAGGTGCAGTGAAAGGTATGCACGGACTGGTATATAAAACAGCGTGCGGTCACACAGGTGCAGTGAAAAGGTATGCACGGACTGGTATGTAAAACAGCGTGCGGTCACACAGGTGCAGTGAAAAGGTATGCACAGACTGGTATATAAAACAGTGTGCGGTCACACAGGTGCAGTGAAAAGGTATGCACGGACTGGTATATAAAACAACGTGCGGTCACACAGGTACAGTGAAAGGTATGCACGGACTGGTATATAAAACAGCGTGCGGTCACACAGGTACATTGAAAGATATACACGGACTGGTATATAAAACAGCGTGCGGTCACACAGGTGCAGTGAAAAGGTATGCACGGACTGGTATATAAAACAGTGTGCGGTCACACAGGTGCAGTGAAAGGTATGCACAGACTGGTATATAGAACAGCGTGCGGTCACACAGGTGCAGTGAAAAGGTTTGCACGGACTGGTATATAAAACAGCGTGCGGTCACACAGGTGCAGTGAAAAGGTATGCACGGACTGGTATATAAAACAGCGTGCGGTCACACAGGTGCAGTGAAAAGGTATGCACGGACTGGTATATAAAACAGCGTGCGGCCACACAGGTGCAGTGAAAGGTATGCATGGACTGGTATATAAAACAGCGCGCGGTCACACAGGTGCAGTGAAAAGGTTTGCAAGGACTGGTATATAAAACAGCGTGCGGTCGGTCACACAGGTGCAGTGAAAGGTATGCACGGACTGGTATATAAAACAGTGTGCGGTCACACAGGTGCAGTGAAAGGTATGCACAGACTGGTTTATAAAACAGAGTGCGGTCGCACAGGTGCAGAGAAAAGGTATGCACGGACTGGTATATAAAACAGCATGCGGTCGGTCACACAGGTGCAGTGAAAGGTATGCACGGACTGGTATATAAAACAGCATGCGGTCGGTCACACAGGTGCAGTAAAAGGTATGCACGGACTGGTATGTAAAACAATGTGCGCTCACATGTGCCTGATGACTGTGATGTAGAGGGTCAAAGTTTAACCAATGATGTAGTATAGGGGGTGGGTCGAACCCGCATAAAGTTTGTGATCCGATGTGAACGCGAACCCGCGTTGTTTGCGTGAATAAGTTTGCGTGCGAACTGTTCGGGACATCTCTAACTAGTAGGATAGAACAGGCCACATGGGTACAATGCTGTGCATAGACCAAAAAGGAAGGCTGTAAGATGCCTCACATATCAAGAATGTCTCGTAAAAGCCACACATCCCTAGCTTCCGCCTTCTACCCAGACCTATGACTTCATCATCTCTGACCCAAAAGACTTAGTGAGAAGTTTCTGTGTGTTTGTGTGGATGCTTTGGAACAATTAAATGTTCAGAAATTCCATAGAGGCCAGATAACATGCTGCTAAGAGACGCACAGTGCATCTGGATCATTATAATAGGCTTCTAGTTGTAATTTACTTTTTGTGTGTGTTTTCTGCTGTTGGGTTATTATAAGGTGGAGTATTTGGAAAGTGCTTTTGTGGACAAACGTTCTTTTTGTGGCTGTCTGCTAGGGGCGTCCAGAGGCAGTTCTACCATGATGTGACCTGAGGCAATATTTCAGAGCGGCACTTTGTAGAGGCACCGAACTGATAAGGGTCCTGTACAAATTAAGGGGCTATGAGAAAAAAACTGTCTGCTCTGTTTCATACCTGCGTTAAAAAAAAAACGGTCCGTACCCAGAACGGAACAGATACTGTACAAATGGAAAGGATGCAAAAAGATCCAATGTTAACCTATGGAACCTTTAACATCCGTCCCTTCGAACAGATCCATTCCGCACAATCTGCGTTTATTGGAGTGGCAACAGAGTGAAACAGATCCGATCGATCGGTGATCAGATCCGTTGTCACTGATCTGTTAGCCAGTGTGATCAAGTCTTATGGATCCAGTGAAGCGGCGACCGGATCCGCTTTACCAGATCTGTTAGGCTTGAAAATACCAATGTGAAACAGCCCTTACTGAAGGGATTATTGAAGATTGGACATTAGTAATGCAGGCAATTAGCAGTTTAATAGCAAATAAATGGACTGACTTTTGTATTGCATTTGAAAAGAAATAAGACTGAGTGGCTGCTTTCTTAACCCTCCTGGCGGTACGCAGTTTCTGAGGCTGCATCCGCGAGAGGGATTTTTTGAATTAAAGTTGTTTTACCCTTTGTAGCTAGCACTAAGCTTGCTACCATTGTCCCCTCCCCACACCCTTCTGATCCCCCCCCCCCCCCCCGAACGCTGCCGCTATACGTTACCTAGCCGCAATCCCGCGAGAGACGCAACCTCCCCAATGAGCTTCAGTCGTCGCTATGGCGTTGATCGGACCTGACGTCATCAACGTCATGACGTCATGTGCAATTCTGATCCTCCCCGTAGCGAAGCCTGGAGCTGATTGGAGAGGCTGCGCCATTGTGGGATCTGGGGGGGTTCGTATAACGGCGGGGGCGATCAAACAAGAGCGGAGGGACTTGGGGGTCAATGGTAGCTAGCGAAGTGCTAGCTACAAAGGATAAAGCAAATTTAATTCAAAGAGAAATCCTCTGCAGTGGCTACCCCGAGTGTAGCTCGGGGTAATCGCCAGGAGGGTTAAGGCAAAATGTTTGTTCATTTCTGTGTTTAGAGTGCCTGTTAATAGATGGCTGCTAATGGAACTTCCTGTACTGTACCTAGCAGTGATGGTTAATGAGATTCAAATAATTTTAACTTGCATGCAGATTTAAGGCTTATTGGATGCAATTTAAAACTGGAGCAATATTTATCAGCAGGAAGCGAGTCTTATTAGTCCAATCGCATGCTGCGTACAATTTGCATGCAAGTTTAGATTATTTGCATATCACTGACCATCTCTGGAAGCTAGCAAGGCTTTTTGGTTGTGTTTGAATCCAATTCAGAACAATTTTACAAACAGTACCACAGCAGATGAGTTGATGAATAAAATGAACATGGCATCTTAAGAAAGAGATGAAAGAATTAGAAAATAAATACTGTATATATACATGGATAAGCCCTCCTGCACATGCGGCAACCCCCCCCCCCCCCCATGTTTGTTCTAAACAATAGACCAAAAGCTATGACCTGCCGAATAACCCCCCTTACCCAGAGCTGGGACAAGGTCCTCCAGCCCCCAAGGCTGAGACACCAAAGTGCGCCCCCCATCCCAGCATCACACATTGATTGCTATTAGACTAGGAGGCTCCCCAGGGCCCCCAACACCTTAATCTCTAGTTATCTGGCTTGTAGTCACTGCTATGTATCCCTTTTCTTATTTCTCTCTGCTTCAAACACAATAGGGGAATGATAGCTGAGTGAGTTGTGTGCCCCCTCCTACACTGCACCCTGAGGCTGGAGCCTCTCTCCCCTCTGCCTCGGCCCGGTCCTGCCCCTACCCCATGCAAAACACATATTTGTAAGCACCGAAGGGAGCAGAGTGCTCGTACAAGCATGCTTTAGAATGTATAAATACCTGTCCCTGCTCAAGCTTGCTTCTTCTAGTGTCCTGTACAGCTTCTGAACAGGCCACTAGAGCGCCAAGCTTACTGTGGTCACTTGACAATAAGCCTGGAACTTTAGTGGCCAGTTCGGAATGCTGCACGGGATACTAGAGGAAGCAAACCAGAGTGAGGACAGGAAGCTATACACTGGTGTAGGGCCTGCGGTCGCAGCGGTCGCCGTGGTGACTGGGCCCGCCCTCTTAAGGGGCCCGTGTGTGCCCAACATGTGTGCTGAAGACGCTGTTCGCTGTTCGTCCTCCTCCCAATATTTCCTGCCAGAGATCACACGCATGAGCGATATTTCCTGCCAGAGATCACACGCAGGAGCGGCTGGCGGGAAAATGACAGAGCTATCTGCACTTGCTGATAAGAAGCAGAGCGGCTCTGTAAGTTAACCCCTCGGACAGAAAAGGCTGTATTTTAGTCTGCCTGCCTGTGCTCTGTTCTGCACTACTCTGCCCCCACCTCCCAGTCACTGAAGGGAGGGATGAAAATCAGGGAGCAGCTGCTTGTGAGTGACTGGGGATTGGAGAGAGCAGGGGCACAGACTTGGTAGTGAGAACTACTAGGAGGAGAGCTAGGTAGGATAATGAACAGTTTTTGAACCATATTTAAGTGAAAAATAGACTGCATATGTGTTTACAGTTTTTATAACTAGCTCTTAGTGCTGTATAACATTGGTGACTCAAACTCTCACAGTTTGTTCTAAACCATTGTGGCTGCATGATTTTCCTTTCAGCTAATTACTTTTCTTTTGACTCTTGTACATTTACTACTTCTTTCCGAGATTATTGCTTCATACTTATGCTTTGCTTCTCTCCCCATTTGCGCGGTACACTTTTCATCTTACACTCAGGCATCCAGCAGAGCGGCTGTAAGTTATCACCCCCCTCTCCAAATGAGCAGTTTTACTTACTGTCTGTATCCCCAAACCCCCCAACTAGCCGTACAAGAGGTCACCCACACATGCCTTTCATCCAAAGTGCGCACAGCATAGCATTTTCACTTGTCCAGAAGGCACTTTACCTCCGTCTTCCCGTCCCTGTTACCTGCCAGGATGTTGCACACATGTCGCCAGGTCACAGAGACACCACAGGTATGAAGATGGAAGGACGAAAAAGAGACGGCACACCACTGGCTGCAAAATTATTGCTGTATTGAGTGGACAAAAACACTACATGTTACGGATAAACCTTCCTCAGGTGTTAAACAGCAATGAAGTGTACAAATGCACATATATATATACACATTCTAATGTGAGCACCACACCCATCTTTGCTCCTCCCATGGAGCTGATTAACTCTTAAGTCCCAGTTCTCAAAAGTGTATAAAATGAAGTGGTCATTTGGCACTCCTTCACGGCTACCAATAAAAATACATCAATAACTGACCGTACTCCTGGCACTTCCGAAAAAGGACTGCCATAGAACCACCTGTGGAAAAAACATGTGGTTATAACAATATATCAATACCTGCTGTAATCATAAATAGATACACTAGAAATCACATTGCACGATCCCTATAAAAAACACTTAAGAGGCAGCCTTTCATTCATGCCTCTAGGGGCCACTACATCCAGAGAGTAAATCCATCTTGCCTCTTTCTGCTTCAACAATTTTTCTAAATTTCCCCCTCTGTTGGAGGGATTCACAGCTTCTAATACACACCATCGCAACTGTGCGGCATTGTGACCCGCTTCAAAAAAATGTCTGTCCACAGACGTATCATAATTCTTGCGTTCCCCTTCTGCATATTTAGTAACTGCCCGTTTATGTTCCTGTATTCGGGTTCTAACAGGTCTAGTGGTCTCACCAACGTACATGAGCCCACATGGGTATTTCAGTCCATATACGACCCATGCCGTGGAACAATAATGTCGCCCTCTGATGGCAACTCTCTGGCCATCTCTCTGGGAAAGTCTCAATGGTTGAAGAATAAATCAAAATTGCCAAGAAAAATACAGATTTCAAAACTGTTGAGATTACATACAAAACAGGTAACATCAAACATCAACAGATTACATTAAACAGATAACAATGACAGATGTGGTTTCCTGTATGTACATTTATGTTTAAAACCACCCTAGCATATATAGAATGTACCGTATTTGGCGCCGTATAAGACGCACTTTTTCTCCCCAAAAAGTGGGGAGAAAAAATCCCTGCGTCTTATACGGCAAAGGCAGGGAATCCCCGACTTACGAACGCCCGCCGATACGAACCGCCAACCCGCCGCCATCGGGGATTCCCTGCCTTTGTCCCCGCTGTGCCTGGCTTCCCCCCTGATGCGTCTCCTCCCTCCCCCTTGTGTCTCTGTGGCCCCCCCGTGCGAGCAGTGGCAACAGCTTACCTCCTCCATCTTGCCCGCGCCGATTGAAGACATCCGGCTTCTCCGTGCGGCTTCCTCTAGTGTCGGGCATCTAATGACGCGTCATTGATGACGCGTCATTAGATGCCCGACACTAGAGGAAGCCGCACGGAGAAGCCAGATGTCTTGATTCGCCGCGGGCAAGATGGTGGAGGTAAGCTGTTGCTGCCGCCGCTGCACTGGGGGGGCCACAGAGACACAAGGGGGGGGGGAGGAGACGCGCAGGCAGGGACACGAGCCAGGCACAGCGGGGACACGGGGGATGCCAAACGGGCACAGGGGGCTGCCAGGAGGACACGGGGGCTGCCAGGAGGACACAGGGGGCTGCCAGGAGGACACAGGGGGCTGCCAGGAGGACACAGGGGGCTGACAGGAACACACAGGGGGCTGACAGGAACACACAGGGGGCTGACAGGAACACACAGGGGGCTGACAGGAACACACGGGGGGCTGCCAGGAGGACACAGGGGGCTGCCAGGAGGACACAGGGGGCTGCCAGGAGGACACAGGGGGCTGCCAGGAGGACAAAGGGGGCTGCCAGGAGGACACAGGGGGCTGACAGGAGGACACAGGGGGCTGCCAGGAGGACACAGGGGGCTGCCAGGAGGACACAGGGGGCTGCCAGGAGGACACAGGGGGCTGCCAGGAGCTGCCAGGAGGACACAGGGGGCTGCCAGGAGGACACAGGGGGCTGCCAGGAGGACACAGGGGGCTGCCAGGAGGACACGGGGCTGACAGGAACACACAGGGGGCTGACAGGAACACACAGGGGGCTGACAGGAGGGCACAGCGGTCTAACAGGAGGACACAGGGGAGTCCAGGACACGGAAGGACAAGGGGGTCACACCAGAGGACACAGGGAGGAGACATGGGGCATACAGGGGGAGACATGGGGCATACAGGAGGACACATGGGGACACATGAGGAACATAGGAGGACACCATTTGGGGGAGGACATGTACAAGATGCTCCTGATATATAGACGCTCCAGACCAGGTTTCGATTATTTTTTTCCCTGATTTTTGCCCTCTAAACATGGGTGCGTCCTATATGCCGGAGCGTCTTATACGCCGCAAAATACGGGTATATCTTACATCTGAGAAGTGCTGTGTTTTATAATCTTGGTATATGTAAAAACAACAAGGACAACAACAACAACAACAACAAAAAATACTAACTAGAATTAAAAGGAGACAAATATACATTAACACAAAATGGTGATTACTTTGCTTTTCTAAATGATGTCTATTTTCCTATGAATAATTTTCGTGAAAAAAAATAGACGTGTTGCTTGTTTGGTTCCTACATTTCCTCTCATATGAGCCATGGGTGGTACTGGAATAGGAAGTGATGGTAACAATAGAAATCTCGAGATAGAAGTTCACAGTAGAACAATAAGTATTGGGCAGCAGTAAAAAACCTCTGTGTACTATAATGTGTCAATAAAAATTGGTGAACAAAAAGCAAAAGCCCCAAAAAGCCTTTCTCTTAATTATGTAATGCAAACAGACATTTTTAAACTGAAGTTGGGTTTTTAAAGAAAACATTTTTTTTTCTTTGGAAATAAAAGCTATTCCCCCAAAGTCAGTCTAATGTGGACATTACAAGGATTTAACAAAATGTTACTATCAAATCTTTCATGTTACTATTTTATACTGTATTAGTTGGGAAAAGGCACGATACTTCTTTTAAGGTGGCCATACATTAGAACGATTATGGGCAGATTCGACCAAGAGACAAATTTATCTTTAATCGAATCTGATTAGAGATAAATTTGTCTCTAGTCGAATCTGCCCATACACTACAGGCCGATTCCCGTTCGATTTCAGCATGAAATCATTAGGGAATCGGCTGAGCCCGCTGCGTCCACCCGGCTGCTGCCAACAAAATGTATAAATGTATGCAGTGTAGTGCACTTATACATTACCTGTCCTGTAGCAGCTTCCGCACGGTGTCCGTCCATCTCGCCGGGTAACAGCCGCATACACGCTAGCGGCACATAGCGTCTGACATCAGACACTATGTGCCGCTGTGTGGCGTGTATGCGGAACCCAGCGAGATGGACGGAAACCGCGTGGAGGCTGACACCGGACAGGTAATGTATAAATGCACTACACTACATACATTTATACATTGCAGAAGTGGGGATTTCATTGCCTCGTCGCTTGTTCGCAATTCGGCCGCCGTAGCGCCGCTCACCTGACCAACCAACTTTGGCCTGGATTTTTCCAGCATGCGCAATCTTGCGGTCAATTTCTGTCCCAAAATTGGTCGCTTTGTCGGTCCGGCATGCACTTGGCAGCACCAATTTTCATCCAATTTGATTATAATAATCTAATTGGATGGTCGATTGGTTGGTTGGTCGGCTAGTGTATGGCCCCCTTTAGCCTCATAAATCAGTACATATTGTTGCATACAAGAAAAAAATGATGCCTGGAAAAAAGGGTGCAGGGTTTGCCGCTAGTAAAATCTTGCTAAAATTAGTGATATCCTGCTACTGAATTTCCATGATATAATATTGGTAATATTTACTGATACTTTACTATGGCTAAACCTAACCCTACTCTCACACAGATCCCTCCCTCTACCAATGCCTAACCCTAAGACCCTACCTGGTGGTGCCTAACCTTTACACCCTTAGGTATTATTTTAATATAATTAGTATACTAGAACTTCATATAGTATATACTTTTAAATATTTGAAAGAATATTTTTCCTTTAAAGATCAAGGTTAATGACAACGTGATGAAGAAATATATGAAATGTAATGAACAATTAGGACCATTGTAGCATCTTACACACTCCAATGAGTTCTGGTTCACCATGAGCTTGCTGGTTAGTCTGTACCTCTGGGGGTTTCAAGTCCTACTCCACAGAGCCACATTAATCCATGCCATGCACTGATGAAGACCAACCAGTCTGAAACAGTCTGTATGCATGTTGGATTATTGTGGCTCTGTACAATTAACAGCTGACACATCATTGCATCTGGAGGTGTGTTTAGCTTCTAAGGACAACAATGGTTAATTTGCATATTTCAGCAGTGATGCACTGGGAGACATCTCAGAGCTAACTCCAACCTGAATTATCACAAATACTTTCAGTTTTAGGAAAGCAAACATTTGTAATGAACAATGGAGAGAATGAATGAAGTTATCAAAAACTGAAAGCAAAAACAATTTGGTATGTTAGTAACCAATGATTTCTATTAAGATAAAACTTGCTGTCAGTTTAAATCAGTTTAATTGTTTATGTACTAGAAAGGCAAAGTCATATTCTCAGACTAGGTAATAATGGCAGCTTAAAAAGTATACAACATAGATTATTATTGTAAATAAATATTATTATATGCAGGAAAATATGTGCTCTATGGATGTATAAGACCCAGGCGTTACTATTCATCCAGATTTTATGGTATTGATACAGTCATTTCCCGCAGTGCGGAATATAAGGCATTACTGGAGGAGCAAAATATGGTTCCATAACAGATTTATGACAACAGAGACTAAATGCACAGATGTCTAGATTAACACTAGTCAAGATCCTGTGAGGAAGTGAATTGGTAGTTAATCTGTATAGCCATTTCCTGTTTTCAGAGAATGGACTGAAGCCTTTATCATACAATTCAAGTACTGCTTTTAGACTGCAATTGTGTGGGAATATTCTGTTTTATTTGTACAATTTTAGACTGAATTTGGGATCTTCCAGTCCATAGGAATCCATTTTACGACGTCTTGCATCTGATATCACCTGTATAATTTAATCCTTGAAAAAGAATGATCAGACATTGAACATGTAAAATTCAACTTCATGTGTATTATATCTTAGACCAAACATATTTACATATTTATTTATTCTAATCTTATCATTTTAGTTCCAGACAAGACTACTTAATGTGTAAATTTAACCATGAAATTTGGGCCAAACTGTAGACAAAAGACACCCCATGCGGTAGTGCAAAAGCTACCAACTAGTGGAGTCATACAGTAGGAGCCAACATGTCAGTGGGATGCTTTTCATGTTTCTTTCGGAGAAACTGCACTAATTGGAAAACTTCTGTTCAGATATGCTGGAATCTACTGAAGGCTACTTGACAGCACAACACAGCCTTTTCAAATTCAAACACGACTTATACATCTTTGAGCCAGCCAATCAAAAAAATAATTAAAGTGCACATGTCATTTCTGCAAAAGTAATTTTCTGCATATTGAGGGTATTAAAAACAGGCAGCCTCCCTTTAAACAAATCAGGAAATAAATCCGACCCGGGTCACCATAACCAAATCACATTGTTATGCAAGGTGGAAGGTGCCTCTTTCAGACAATCATAAAAATGACTCTTCTCAACTCTGCTGTCATATAACACATTAAGTCAAAGTTAAAGTCTCAGACACAGTGTACTGTAGAAAGCCTAATTATTTCAGCCATAGAAAGGACAAGCAAAGATTGCAATTGCGCACAAGGTGTAAACTGACGAATTTCACTTTGTCTATTGCAATGAATAGGAGCTCACGCACACTGGTCTTGCACATCCGAACACAGTTCCACAGCATTCACTGTGCACACCAGTGGTCTATCTATTCATGGAAGGCTATGAGAGAAAACTGTAAAATGTATAATGCATGTGTACACATAGATATATGATGCATATTTCTTCTAGATTAAAATTCCCTATGAATTACTTTTCCTAAGTTGAGATCACTTATGGTAGGTATTATTATTTCATATTTGGTGGAATTTCATCAGATTTCAGATATATACCACAGTGACATTTAGCACAGGACTCTGTGGGATAAACTGATGTTACTCTTGTAATACATTATTACTAACAAATTTGTAGTTAAAATATATTAAAAGTAATTCCTGTACAAGTGTAGCATTTTGTATATTGACAAGATTAATAAACTAGTGTTCATTTATTATACACAGTCATCCTAAGCATTAGTAAAAGGTTGTGAGTAAGAAGCCAAGAAAGAAAGTTTGTTACCAAAACTCCTATTAATGAACCACTTGTGCCCATACTACAGTATGCTTACGTGGATGCTGGCACCAGATGTGCCAGAATTATGTAAATGTTAGTCTGCAGCCTCTGATCAACATAGTGCGTGTGCTACACCCGCCTGTGCTCATCACCAAGGGAAACAAGTAGTGGACTAACTGGATCAGTACAAGTGAGAGGGAGAGCCAATTTTTTTTTTTTTTTTTAAGCTTTCTTGGCCCCTGTTGCATGCAACAGAGGTCCCGGGTAAGCAAGGCTATTAGCCCCATGCACGGAAAAAGCGTGAGTGCCCTAAAGCACCCCCACAAAACGTGCATGAGTAGCCACGGGCCCCACAATGCAGCAGGGCCCTTCCGGTTGTTCCCCGAAGGGAACCTTCCCCCTTTGCCTTCGGCTCAGGGGGTGGCATCCTCCAACACCCGAGGGGTTGGAGGATCCTGGGGTCCTCCGAGGAGGACCCCTACTGCGCCCAGTGGTTACCCAAAGGGCCTGGCCATGTGGCAACCGTGTCCACATGGTCCGGGTGGCTCCCCCGAGAGGGAGCCGGGTGGGAACCGAAGTCCCCGGTGCCAGCAAGCTGGCCCCGGCCTTGCGGCCGGAGTGATAAAAATTCCGCACTCTCCCTAGCCAAAAGGCCGGGGAGCTGCGTTAGTTGGCGATGCATATGGGCAGTACAGACCAAAGCACCCTTCTTCCGCCTGAGATCTGCCACATCTCAGGTTTTTTCAGGTGCACCTGGAGCGCCACTTCCAGGGGCAGTACGCCTAAGCAAAGCCCTCAGCCATTCAGCCTCGACCATGGTATAGATCCATTCCACCAGCCTCTGGGAATTATGACTAGGCGGGACACACTGCCACTGTGCCATCCCTCCAGGTCCCCCAAAGGTCCCCTCTAGCAGAACAAAAACTACACTTGATCTTAGCCAAAAGGCCGAGAAGGGAGAGCCAATTGCCTCGGGAACCGGCAGTCGGCAGTCTGAAGGGCAATTAAGGGAAACAGCAAATGCAAAAAGCCTAGAAGTTCTCTACATGACTGCTGTGGGCTACTGCATTTTGTAAATTGATCTTTGTTATGTTACAAAATATTCACATTGATGCTGAAACTCTGTTTTTCATTGTAACTCATCTTTATACCTTGAAACAACTTGTAGACAACTATATTCATTGGTAGATTAATGACTATTACACATGGTATGAATCCAGCTTTTCCTTCCTTGGCTCCATTTTACTTGCAAATGTGCCATTGCAATTGACATTTTAAACAATGATTCATTTTAAATGCTTTTTTTACAAGGTCATAGACTGGAAAGCATTAGGCAGAGTTACAGTATAGGTCTGCAGCTTGGCTTACTCATTCACACATATGTCTGAATTAATAGATCCCTCTGTATTTCCATTTCTGGTCTGATGAGTGTTCCCTTGCATTAGTAAAAACTTAGCTCTTAGAAATCCAAATCATGTTTTGAGGCTGTAAGCACGTGGAATCCAGCATCTGATAAAAAAGGCATATTTCATTACATATAATATATAGTATTGATGTTTAGAGACCTCCTACTAGTAGTTCTGGAGTCTCATTTGGCTCATTTATTCATTATTCTGATATTCAAATTCAATTAAAGACATTAGAGGCAATGCGTTCTTATTGGCACAGCAGACATCATTTTAATAACTTCCCATCCTCATAATTTAACTATTGTTATGAAATCAGGGCCTGCTGTTAGACTAAAGGTGCCCATACATGGTACAATTTTTCCTTTTTTTTTTTTTTGATTAGATAATTCAGTTCGATTGTTCCATTAGATCGAATATAAAGATTTTTCCAGCACGTCCAATCAGATTTTTCTCGAAAAAACGGGATAATCGTTCGAATTTCTTGATCAGGAAAAAAATATTTTCAACTTTCATTTGATTTGATCGAATAAACGGTAAAATCAAATGTTTTTATTGTATCGTGTATGGGCACCATTAGACTTTTGATTTATTAACAGACAGTGTCAGGTGTGTTTTTAGGATCAAATAGAAGCTTTATGCTAATTTAGTTCAGATGGTAGATTAGTTGTAGGGATTTAAAGTGCTAGGGTTAGGTGAAATAAATAGTGTTAAGGACATTTGTTAGCATAAGGACATAAAGACATTTGTTAGCATAAGGACATAAAGACATTTGTTAGCATAAGGACATTTGTTAGCATAAGGACATTTGTTAGCATAAGGACATAAGGACATTTGTTAGCATAGCAGAAATGGAAAAGCTAGTCTTATAGCCAAGGGACATAGTTAGTGTTAAAGTGGACCTGAACTCTTGCACAGGACAGAAGGAGAACATAGAGAAATGCACCTTGTATGTATTTAGAGAGTTACGCCTGTCTAATTCCCCCTCATCTGTGAATAAACACAAGTTGTAATTTGATCCCTTAGCTGTGTCAGCTGACTGCCACGGCAGAGAGTTAACTGATAAATACAAGGTGTTAACAACATGTCTGCATTCATGAAAAAGGCAAGGTTTCCCACTTCACTGTACAATGTGGGACAGTGCTGGAACAAAGGCAACCAGGCCCAGCAGAACCAAAGTAGAAAAAAGATGGTCCGCACCGATATCTCCACAATCAATAATTTATTCAGGACATATCCTAGTACAGTTGAAAGCACATAGCTGACATGTTTCGGACCATAGGTCCATAATCATATGGTGGCAAATGATTAAGGACCTACAGTCTGAAACATGTCAGCTATGGCTTTCAACTGTACTAGGATATATCCTGAATAAATTATTGATTGTGGAGACATCGGTGCGGACCATCTTTTTCTACTTTGCTTCCATGAAAGCAGGAAGTAGCCAAACTGCAGATGTATTGCAGGATTTGTATCAGCTGTAGCAAATAAATGTTTTTCTTTATAGGTTATTACGCTGTTGTGTATTTTTTAGAGAAGAGAGGAAGTTGTGAGTTCAGGTCCACTTTAAGCTTGTCTGAGAGACCAAGATCTCTGTTGGTAGTTTGCTGACATTTTTTAGATAATGGGGATAAGAAATGAAACTCCACATGCAGTATATTGTAATAGCTCTCATGGAAAACAAATAGAGGAATCATACATAAACAAGATGGGCAAATAATGGTTGCTTGGTTATGTTATGTCTATGAAGAGCAGTGGCAGAGAAGGGGGGATGGAACAGCTGATAGTGGAATGTGCATGGCTGGTCCAAGGCACAAGAGGCTCTATGTTCCATAGTATGGCTGGAATAATAGAAAAAGACCAAAATTGACCGCACACTGTGAGGTATTGTTTGCACACACGGCAACTGGCTGCCGAATGTTCTCACTTGATCTGTAAGCTAGTAAATCCATACAGGTGACCCAGCATATGAGGTTGTGTCCCTCTCTGCCCAGGACTTGACATAAGGGTAGATGTCCACTGTCCATGCGAGATCCTGGATAGGTCATCCTGATGGTCCTTCTTGTACCTCAAATCTAGGTACATGAATGGAGTTAAGGCTAGCTTTGTGAGAGCATTGAAGTTAGCATGGGACTGCTAATGGTATGAATGCCAGGAATCATTGCAGGTTATGCTGCGTGTGAGTAGAATAGTTTATTTAGGACAAACTTGCAATGCGTTTCCTCGGGTTATCATCCCCTCTCCTTCATCAGGCAAACAGTTTACAAGGTAAAATTACATTTTTTAATACAAAGTTAATACACCCAAAAGCTACTGGTCACATGTTATTGTGCAGCCAATCACAGTTTCTCTATGCACAGACTTTCTTAATCTTAATACTGGGGGCACATTTTCTCAGTGGCATATCTAGGTAAGATAGCACCCATGGCAAATACTAAAATTGCGCCCCTCCCCCCCCTCACGCGCACACACACACACACACGTGTGCACACACACACACACACACACACACACACACACACACACACACACACACACACACACACACACACCTAAAATCAACAGCATCCTGTCTAACCTTTTTGGACAGGGTAGCCCCTTCATGCAAAAAGAACACATGCGCACACACAAATACCAGAATGTAACAGTCACTATGAAATAAATTGGGCTTTCCTTCTAATCCTCTGCCTCTAATATTTTAAGGCAGGGAACATACTTGACTGTTTTCAGGCACTTTTTTTGCACAGAAGAAGTCATGTTAATCAAAGGGCTAGTTCACACTTAATGTGTTTTTCTTGCACAGAAAAAAAACTGACATTCTGCATGATAATTCTGCTAATTTTGTCAGTTTTCTGTAACAATTACATTAGCTGTTGTGAAAAAAACCACATGTGTTTTTCTGCATAGAAACATACTTGGTGTGCAGAAAATGTACGCAGAAAAAGGCAAGCTGAAAACTGAAAGACAAGTGTAATCCCTGCCTTAGCCATAGACCCTGAACAAGCATGCAGATCAAATGTCTATGACACATCTGACAAGATTAGCTGCATGCTTGTTTCAGGTGTGTGATTTAGACCCTAGTGACCGGAAAGATCAGCAGGATTTCTATGCAACTGGTATTTGTTTAAAAGGAAATAAATATGGCAGCCACCACTCTCATATGAATGAAAGCAATGAAACATTTGCAGTGACGATTATAACATAATAAAAGCCTGACAACCTATTACATATCAGTAGATACTGAGCTAGAAATATAAAGCATTTTAACTATTGAGGTACACTGTACAAGACAGAATAGAGAAGTTGTTAAAACTGGCCACAGAGATACCAGCAGAATAATGGTTAAAGTGCAGAGAGTGTCAAAAATAAAAGTAAGTAAGCAGCACATTGAGATAAGGCTGAGGAATGTGTGAATGCCAGAGATGGGAATGAATGGGAGATCCTGTAACCTCCAGACCAAAATCATCTGCTGCTATCTCAGGGGATTGAGACATGATCTGTGGTAGGGAGAGAGGGAAAAGTTCGGAGCTCACCCCTCAATAGCTTCTAATGTAGATATATGACAAAGACTGAGACGGTCAGGCTGCTGGATGATTATTACTCCCTTAGACTCAGGAATGCTGTCAGCAGCACTGCGCCCCCCTGTTGTTTGAAGAGGGAGGTCGCTTGGGGCACATGCCATGCCTGTACCCTTCCAGATGCGCGTCTGCATTTTCTACCGCTACTGGAATGAGCACAATTTGGGAGGGAGCACACTTTGGAATCTCTGCTTCTGTTGATGAAGAACATGGTCCTGGCACTCCATGTTGGATTTCAGGAATAGCTGAAGAACCCTGGAAGAGGAGGGACTGTTGAAAAGTAAGGGCCTGCAATAAAATGTTAGAGAAATTGATTTTGCAGTCAAAATGATATTTTTGTTATGGGCTATGGATTTAAACCACCTTACAAGAGTATAAATGAATGATCTGTGTTGTTTAACACACTTCATTCAAGGTGCTGCTTTTCAGTTATTAACTGTAGATGCTTTATTTTCTGAAAAGTAATGCTACAAACTCAATGCTTTTTCAGTAAAGGGGCTTTAAAAGAGGCGTCCGTAGAAAAGTCACGCCACAAAAAATGGTTGTGGCGATCAATCAAAGCTCTGTTGACTGCAACTTCTGGAAGTGGGTTGGCGGGCACAAGCGCAACCCAGGGAGAGAGTCAATCTCACAAGTCTTTTCTCCCACGGCACTGCAGTCTACAGCAAAATTTTGCCAGATTCAGCTGTGTGAGTATGGGGGGGGGGGGAGTGGGAGAAATTACCCCCCTTGTCCCCTCCTGCGGATTCCTATGGCCATTAGGTTACTTTAAGTCCACTGCAAAATTTCTAGTTGGTTCTAGATCTCCTTACTGTAGACCCTTTAATAGTGTTATTATTTTGTTAGGTGGGGCACTGTTCTTGTTGTGATTTTCTTTTAAATAAGCCAACCACCTTCCTCGCACAAGACAGGCTAAACACATAAAAGATTATTGTAGGGTTGCGATCAAAAACACAAAAAAAATGGCCCCAATTATACAACATATACAGTAATTCTCAGGGCCGATGCTGAAATGCCTCTAAACACAGCTGATGAGAAGGACAAGTGTTTCACATATTGCCGATATTTGAATTCTTGCCCCATGTTAAGATACTTGAAGGTCTGTAAAGAATATAAAAAGTATCTTGTTCCCCAAAAGCCATGTTCCTTTATGAAATTGTGAATTTGAGCAGTTCAGATGCAAGAACCAGGGGGTTCTGCCAGAGCTGTCCTTTAATTAATGTACTACTTAGTTTTTGAAGCAAAGGTCACATAATAGTATGCAGGAAAAAAAGCCTCAAGCAGAAAAAAAAAGTAAATAGGAAATTACCCATTAAAAGAAAATGTATAAGCTAGTAGGGCATTGCCTGTTCGCCCAGCTCACATTACATTTCTTCACTACATAAATGTATACTAAGTATCCTGCCATGCATGGGAGTTGAGATAAATGGAAAGCGATGGTGCCATTTCCTGTGCATTGGGCTAGGTCTCACGGTTTAAATCCAGTGGCAGCACACTCATTAATCTCTATTCTTGGCAATAATCCAGGAAAGCAAGACTAAGCAATGCAGTATTGTGCTGTAGACTTCAGCACTACAGTGTAGACAGCTTCACGCAGAACACTGCAGGCATTAGCTGTGATTGATAACTATATGCTAGAATTTCCTTATGTACACACTAAAAACACTGCTAGAGCAAATATGCACCACACGGTATTATTTTTATAAACATACAAGTACTTCACCATCACCAACAGGAAACAGGTGCACTCAGCATTCATACTAATATTTCTTGTTTTCATTTTTTTCTGATGGAACAGAATGTATAAGAACACCTACAGGGTGCTGGCATGTGAGCTGCCTTTCAGCTCTGCTCTCATGCTACTAAATCTGTTGTCAATGATGTACTTCTGCAAGGCTATAATGGTCATAGCCAAGGGAAGGTTTTGCACATAGGGTGGAGGGTAGCAGTATTATGCATGGTAAAGGGGGATAGCTGCATATTTATATAGGGCTGCACATAGGCAGGCAGTACATGGGAGGGAAATGGCAAACATGAACAGCACATAAAAGAGACCAAAAGTATGAGGAAGGTGAAAGAAGAGGGGTGTACTTGTCAATAAACACAATCAATGTTTACTATTCTTAAAAACCTTTATTAATTAACTTTATTCATAATAAAAACTAATAATATTCAAAAAAATATGAAATTGGAGTGGCCAACCCCCCTGTCCGTACAACTCTCATACACTCATCACTCACAAATCTACACTCATAATACACATCAAAGGTGGTTAATAAATGCGGATATGATATCAAATAAATTTGAAATAGTCAAGAGACTTGTCAATCTGTCAAACACATGGTTCCAACACAGCATTAGTTCGTAGAAGCAAGATACTGTAAAAATACATGCAGAGAATATTAATTTAGAATCAGCATGAAGCATTAATTAGGATAGGCCAGGTAGTATACTCAGGTGAATATTGCTGATCAAATAAAAAAGAGGGCACCTGGAGGTCTGTACATAGAAGGTTCCACATGAAAAGAAATGCACATGGAATCAGTGGGAGGCTGTTACACATTGGAGGTGGGAAATGAAACTGGAGTGCTGCTGTACATGTAAGTAAAGAGTTAACAATTGAGAAGGAAGCTTGCTCTACATCAAAAAGTGGGATCCCTGCATATGGAATATGGAAACCTGTAAGCACACTGGGCTGGGAATGTGCTTACAGGCTGTATGCTGTAGATGCAGTTGTTTTCCACTCGTCCCAAGTTGCCCCAGCTCTAGCCACCCAGCTGCTTCTAGTCTACAATTTTTTCTTGCAGATCTATTAGCCAGTTTTAAAGTGAGTCTGAAGCGTAAGTAAAAAAACTCCAAAGAACAAAAACAGATACCTAAGGAGAGGGAAAGCTCTGGGTCCTATAGAGCCTTCCTGTTTCTCCTACGGTGCCCGTGTTCCAGTGCTGGATCCCCCGTTACCAGTCTCTAACCCATGGGTCGTAGACTGCTCACTTCTGCGGCTGTGGGAGGCTTCAGCGATCTTTGGTGCCTGTCCTTACTGGGCATGCGTGAGTACGGAGCGGCCTGTTTTCAGGAGCACTGGGCTCCCGAAGATGCCGAAGCCTTCCACAGCAGCGGAAAGGAGGAGTCTCCGACAAATCAGTTAGCGACTGTTAACGGGAGATCCAGTGCTGGAACGCAGGCACCATAGGAGGAATGGGAAGGCTCTATAGGACGCTCTTCAGACTCACTTTAAATGGAACCTGAAGTGGGATAAATTTAGAGGCTGCCATATTCATCCATATTTATTCCCTTATAAACAATTGCAGTTGCCTGACTGTCATGGTGTGCTTTGGGCTTTAGTTGTTTTTGAGTCATTTCCCCACAACAAGCATGCAGCCAGTGGAGTCAGACTACTGATCCTCTGCTTCTACTACTTTGAGACACGGACCCAGAGCAAAGTATGCAGAGCAGGTGTGAGAAAACGCGGAAAAGCCGCCACGTGTACTAGCAGCAAGGCGGCTGATTCCGCGTCCAGCGCGGCGGTTTTCACTCAGCAGCGTGCAGCTGGGGTGGCTGAGCCTGTTAGTTCACATAGGTTTAGGAATACACGCGCGCGCGCTGAAAGGCAGAACTTTTATGATGGCCAAGTGGGGATCAGCTGACCAGGCCGGTCAGCTGACCTCAGAGCTGGTAACCATTGGTTGATCACTTTAGGGCGGCGCCAGAGAGCACTGCTCTATATATGGTTACTGCTGGCCACTCTCAAATTGTCTGCCGTTGCGATTACTACCTGGAAGCACTCAGACCTTAGTCAGATTCTACAGTGTGTTTGAACCAGAAGGACCTGGGAATTTACACTGAGCCAGATTACTTGTGTTATTATTCTGTTATACTTCAGACTAGTTCCAGGGTGTAGAGACCACGGACCTCACACCCAAGACTAGGGAACTTGTGTTAATATTCTGTTATACTTCAGACTAGTTCCAGGGTGTAGAGACCACGGACCTCACACCCAAGACTAGGGAACTTGTGTTATTATTCTGTCATACTTTAGACTAGTTCCAGGGTGTAGAGACCACGGACCTCACACCCAAGACTAGGGAACTTGTGTTATTATTCTGTTATACATCAGACTAGTTCCAGGGTGTAGAGACAACGGACCTCACACCCAAGACTAGGCATTGTTTGATATTTGTTATGACCTGTTGCTTTCCTGACTATCCCTCTGCTTTCTGATTCGGTACCACGCATATCTGATATACCGTTTCCAAACCCTGCCTGCCCTGGATACCAAATCAGCCTTCTGTCGTTTGTACTTTGTCTGTCCGTGTGTTGCCGACCTGGCTTGCCCGACCTCGAGAGCTATCTCTCTCCACTAAAGAGATAGCCCCCAGATCAGTCAGTGACATCCACCTCCAGGTGTCACTCACTCTCGTGTCCTTCCTACCTTCAGCCTGACTCCACCCCTTGGAGAGTCTCAGGCTGCTGGAAGGTTTCTGTATTCTCTATAGCAGTACTTCCTGTACTGCCTAGGGCCACCTGCTCTTCAGGTGGGTTACTCAAAGTCATACTGTTACACCAAACACTCACTATATACTTATTTAGAGGTGTCCAGAGGTTAGCACCATATCTGTATTATTGGTGATTCTGCAGATCATCCATAATCAGGTATATATCTGTATTCTTGGTGATACTGCAGATCACCAATAATCAGATTCTCTCTGCAAGCTGACACCGATCGTTACAGAACAGCAGACCAAACCCAAATGGACGCACTCGGCAGCCGTCTTGATGCACTCACCACTACGGTGGAGAATTACACCCGAGTGCTGGACAGTCACCAGACCCAAATTAACGCTTTGTCTGGGACTGTACAAGTCTATCAGATGGCTGTAAACACAGTGCGATCTCCTCCTAGCACAGACATACGCATGCCTGTACCTGAAAGGTTTTCTGGTCACAGATCTGACTTCCGGAATTTTAGAAATAGAGTGTTGTCATACTTTGAGTTAAGGCCTAATTCGTCAGGAACCATGGCACAGAGAGTAACCTTTATTAAGACCTTGTTGTCAGGGGATTCCCAGACTTGGGCATATAATCTTAGGGCAGCATCCAGCCCTAACTTCGGTGGAAGAATTCTTTAAAGCTATGGCTATAATTTATGATGATCCGGATATTGCCTCTACCGCTGAACAGAAGCTCAAGACACTGCGGCAGGGCAAGGGTCCGGTAGACAACTATGCTGCAGAGTTCAGGAAATGGCCAGTGTCAGCTAGATGGGACTCATTCGCTCTTCTAGACTGCTTTTTGTCAGGCTTGTCAGACGCAGTTTCTGATCTTATGCTGGGTCATCCTGAGCCAAAGTCTATCAATGAGGCCATTTCATCGGCCATCAGGATTGACCGTCGCTTACGTTACCAAAGGCAGACTCGGGGTAGGAACAATGTGAGATATGTGTCCTACACTGCGCCTCCATCTGTTTCATCTACACTCGCTTCGCCTCCACCAGAACCAATGCAGATTGGTCAATCAAGATTGTCCCGGGTGGAACGGAGGCGCAGAGAAACAGAGCAGCTCTGTCTAAACTGTGCAGAGGGGGGTCATAAAGTGCAGAATTGTCCCAAGAAGTCTGGAAACGCTGCCGCCTAGGTGTAGTCGGAGGTAATACCCTAGGCGCGCAGTCATTACCTCTAGATGATAAACGTTTGATCCTTCCTTGTACTATATCCTGGAAGGATATAGCCTTCATTGACTCTGGCTCAGCAGTCAACTTTATGGATTATAAATTTGCTAAGAAATTGGGGATTCCAATTTCCCCATTAAAGCAACAGATTCTGGTCACTGCAGTGGATGACTGCCCCCTGCAGAGTAACCACCAAGGGTTACAGTAGGGGTGTTACATAAAGAGAATTTACAGTTTCTAGTGTTGCGAATGACAACCTCCACGATCATTCTTGGTATGCCATGGTTACAACTTCACTCGCCTCAGATCAATTGGGCCACAGGTCAGCTAACGAGCTGGTCTACCCATTGTTATCATCATTGTCTAGCGAAGGTAACCTTGGGTGAAACCAACATTCACATGGAGGGATTGCCAGATCAGTATTCAGAATTTGCGGACGTGCTTTGTCCTAAGTCAGCCGATAAACTTCCCCCACACCGTCCTTTTGATTGCCCCATTGATCTCAGATCTGGTTGTATGACCCCTAGAGGTCATCTCTATAATTTATCTGGGCCAGAGAAATTAGCCATGCAAGAATACATCCGAGAAAATTTAGCTAAGGGTTTTATTCGTCCTTCTTGGTCTCCAGCAGGGGCCGGGTTCTTTTTTTGTGAAAAAGAAGGATGGAGGCCTCCGTCCATGCATTGATTATCGGGGCTTAAATAAAATTACAGTAAAGAATCGTTATCCTCTGCCCTTGATAGACGATTTGTTTACCCAGGTCACCAATGCTAAGATTTTCTCGAAGCTGGATTTAAGGGGTGCATACAACCTTGTGCGTATCAGGGACGGTGATGAATGGAAGACGGCCTTTAACACGCCCGATGGGCATTACGAGTACCTAGTGATGCCCTTCAGGTTGTGTAACGCCCCTGCCGTCTTCCAAGAGCTGATTAATGAGGTGTTCAGAGAGGTATTGGGCAAATTCGTCTTGGTGTATTTAGACGACATCCTAATTTTCTCGTCCAACCTCTCAGAACACAGAAAGCATGTTAAGTTTGTGTTATGAAAGTTAAGACAAAATATGCTGTATGCTAAATTGGAGAAGTGCATTTTCGAAGTGACCTCTGTCGCCTTTCTGGGGTACATAATTTCGACCTCTGGCCTCTCTATGAACCCTGGAAAAGTTTCAGCTGTCTTGGAGTGGCCCCAACCTGTGGGGCTGAAAGCTCTCCAGAGATTCCTGGGGTTCGTCAACTACTATAGGAGGTTCATAAAGGGGTACTCTACAATGATTTCACCTATCACCAGTCTCACCAAAAAAGGGGCAGATACTCACCACTGGTCCCCTGAGGCCCATGCTGCTTTCTCCACCCTGAAGAAACTGTTCTGTTCTGCACCCATACTGAGACATGTTGACATTACCTTTCCCTTTATCGTGGAGGTAGATGCCTCAGAGGTAGGGGTAGGGGCTGTGCTGTCTCAGCGTTCTGGTTTGCAAGGAAAACTGCATCCTTGTGCCTATTTCTCCCATAGGTTTTCACCCGCAGAGAAAAACTACGATATAGGCAATAGGGAACTTCTAGCCATCAAATTGGCTTTTGAGGAATGGCGGCATTGGCTAGAAGGAGCAGAACATACTATTACTGTCTACACTGACCACAAGAATTGGAGTACATTGAAGGCGCTAAGAGACTTAGCCCCCGACAGGCCCGGTGGTCATTATTTTTCTCAAGAATCAGATTTGTAATCACGTATACCCCTGGTAGTAAGAACATCAAGGCTGATGCCTTATCCAGATGTTTTGAGCCCGAGACAGCACAGCCCTCAGACCCAGAAACCATTGTTCCTCAAAAGATGGTTCTGGCAGCCACTGAGACCTGGAAAGACTGGACTGTCACGTTGGGTCCGTTCCAACAAGATGTACCAGAGGGGAAGCCTGACGGGGTCATGTTTGTACCATTGCCTTTCCGCTTACAAATATTGCAGCTGTTCCATTCCCACAAGAATGCTGGGCATCCTGGGGCCACCAGAACTCAAGATCTCATTGCTAGATGTACTTGGTGGCCATCATTGGGAACTGACTGCAAGGAGTATGTGAGGGAATGTGCAGTGTGTGCTAGGAGCAAACCCTACCGTCAGGCACCTGTTGGAACATTGCAGCCTCTGCCAGTCCCGAGTGAACCATGGACCCATTTGTCCATGGATTTTGTGGGCGAACTCCCCAGGTCTGAGGGCATGACGGTTATTTGGGTGGTAGTCGATCGAATCAGTAAGATGGCCTATTTTGTCCCCCTGAAAGGACTCCCCTCGGCCCAGGAATTGGCCGATCTCTTCATCCAGCATATTTTCCGGGCTGCATGGCATTCCAGAAAATATAGTGTCAGATCGGGGAGTCCAATTTGTTTCTAAGTTTTGGAGGGCATTCTGCCATCAGTTAGACATGGAGCTTTCTTTCTCATCAGGCTACCACCCACAGACCAATGGCCAGACCGAAAGAACGAATCAGTCTCTGGAACAATTTCTAAGGTGTTATGTTGCTGATGCACAAACCGACTGGGTCAAATTGAAAGAAATCTGGGGAGAGCTTTTCAGAACCAGAAAAAACAGGCTGACAAGAGACGTTCCATAGAATGGGAATTTCTTCCAGGAGACCTGGTCTGGGTGTCCACACGACATTTGGCTCTAAAACAACTGTCTCCCAAGTTAGGCCCTAGATTTGTGGGTCCTTTTCCAGTGACCAGGAAAATCAATAATGTCACTTATGCCATTGATCTCCCTACCAGCATGCGAGGTGTGAGATCATTTCATGTGTCCCTGCTCAAGCCGGCAGTGCACGTGGATTCCACTCCCCCCCCCCCCCCCCCAGTGTTGATTGATGACCAACCTGAGTATGAAATTGAGAAGATTCTGGACTCACGGCTTGTGCAGAACTCTGTGCAGTATTTAGTTCACTGGAAGGGGTATGGCATAGAGGAAAGAACTTGGATGCCAGACTGTCGTATGCACGCAGAGGAGTTAAAAAGGGAATTCCATAACCTGCATCCTGGGAAGCCGGGTAGGAGAGGTCCGGAGTCCACTCCTCAGGGGGGGGTACTGTGAGAAAACGCGGAAAAGCTGCCACGTGTACTAGCAGCAAGGCGGCTGATTCCGCGTCCAACGCAGCGGTCTGCATGTGGAAGCGTGCATTTAGTGACATGGCAGAACGCGGAAAAGCCGCCGCATGTATTGATAGCGAGGCGGCTGGTTCCGCGTCTAGCGCGTGCAGCTGGGGTGGCTGAGCCTGTTAGTTCACATAGGTTTAGGAATACACGCGCGCGCGCTGAAAGGCAGAAGTTTTATGATGGCCAAGGGGGGATCAGCTGACCAGGCCGGTCACCTGACCTCAGAGCTGGTAACCATTGGTTGATCACTTTAGGGTGGCGCCAGAGAGCACTGCTCTATATATGGTTACTGCTGGCCACTCTCAAATTGTCTGCCGTTGCGATCACTACGTGGAAGCACTCAGACCTTAGTAAGATCCTACAGTGTGTTTGAACCAGGAGGACCTGGGAATTTACACTGAGCCAGATTACTTGTGTTATTATTTTGTTATACTTCAGACTAGTTCCAGGGTGTAGAGACCACGGACTTCACACCCAAGACTAGGGAACTTGTGTTATTATTCTGTTATACTTCAGACTAGTTCCAGGGTGTAGAGACCACGGACCTCACACCCAAGACTAGGGAACTTGTGTTATTATTCTGTTATACTTCAGACTAGTTCCAGGGTGTAGAGACCACGGACCTCACACCCAAGACTAGGGAACTTGTGTTATTATTCTGTTATACATCAGACTAGTTCCAGGGTGTAGAGACCACGGACCTCACACCCAAGACTAGGGAACTTGTGTTATCATTCTGTTATACATCAGACTAGTTCCAGGGTGTAGAGACCATGGACCTCACACCCAAGACAGTTTGATATTTGTTATGACCTGTTGCTTTCCTGACTATCCCTCTGCTTTCTGATTCGGTACCACGCATATCTGATATACCGTTGCCAAACCCTGCCTGCCCTGGATACCGAATCAGCCTTCTGTCTTTTGTACTTTGTCTGTCCGTGTGTTGCCGACCTGGCTTGCCCGACCTCGAGAGCTATCTCTCTCCACTAAAGAGATAGTCCCCAGATCAGTCAGTGACATCCACCTCCAGGTGTCACTCACTCTCGTGTCCTTCCTACCTTCAGCCTGACTCCACCCCTTGGAGAGTCTCAGGCTGCTGGAAGGTTTCTGTACTCTCTATAGCAGTACTTCCTGTACTGCCTAGGGCCACCTGCTCTTCAGGTGGGTTACTCAAAGTCATACTGTTACACCAAACACTCACTATATACTTATTTAGAGGTGTCCAGAGGTTAGCACTATATCTGTATTATTGGTGATTCTGCAGATCATCCATAATCAGGTATAGATCTGTATTCTTGGTGATACTGCAGATCACCAATAATCAGATTCTCTCTGCGAGCTGACACCGATCGTTACAGCAGGTGTTCTGAATCTGACTTTCCTGAGTTGGCTTTGATGTCATTGGGTGAAGGCTTATTGCAGATGTATGACTCTGAAGTGACAGAATTAAAACATCAGCATGGAAGGCTAGTAACTCCCATTTTGAAAAGGCTACACACATGGCAGGTTGCCTTAGCAGCCATTTTTTTTTTTTTTTTTTTTTGCTGTGGGTCATTATCAACATTTTCATCCTTTTTCGGGATGCTGGCAAACCCTTAGCCACTTTACAATTACCTGTTGCATTTGTCAGTTCATTATTGAATATATGGAATATGTAGTCACTGACTGAATATTTCCATATATTACTGTTATGACATACAGTGATAAGGTTCTTGGAATATATACATCCACCATACTGTGCGTCTTGTAAAGAAACACAAAGCTGGAGACACAGAGAGCCCAATATACACTAGTGTAGTATGTATTGGTAGAATGGATATGTAAGGTGAACATGCAGATATAGTCACAAACAAGGGTTACCATCCAGGTAACCACTATATCAGTAGGTGGGGAGATTAGACCTGTCCCCACTCAGGATTAAGAAATCACTCTCTGTAGATAGGAAATATGGGGCATCACCCCTCCACCAAGTGTGGATACAGGAAATGTATATGCAAACAGAGGCACCAAAAGAATAAAATGTACTAAAAATGTTAGTACATTTACCTCCTCCATTAGTACACTTACCTCCTCCAAGCAGACACACAAAGAGACTTTTGTATATATTCAAAACAACAAGGATTTATTTGTATACTTCAAAAAGTGCAAGTGCAACGCGTTTTGCAGGCATCTTCTGCTTCAAAAAATGGAGCATGTGCTCATACAGGTCTGGTGCAAAGCTCAGCGCCTCTGTCTGTGCAACTGATTCACTAATATTCAACAGGGCTGAAGATCTTCAAAGAACATAAGCCATCCTGCAAGCATAGTCTAAAAATATTCTAAAATGCATTAAATCAGGCCATAGCAAGTCTTGCTGGAAGATTAGAGAAATAGCAATAGCAAATATACACCTCACAGCTAAAACTTTTTAAAATCCAATCCAGGTTGCATATGACTGCAGTCACGCAACATCTCATTAACTTGATTCTTAGCAATCCTCTCTATTTACCTGTAGGATTTACATACGTTTGCTATCTCTTGTCACATACTCTATTTTTTGGACTATAAAACTAACTTTTTCTCCCCCAAAAGCAGGGGAGAAAAGTCACTGCATTTTACAATTTAAATGCAGGGAGCTGTCTGACTTGTGAATGCCTGCCAATACGAACCTTCAACCCGCCACTATGTCAGGGACTCCCTGTGCTGTGCCCATGCAGAGGAGGACACAAGGGGACAAATGGAGGACACCAGGGGACAAAAAGGGGCGTATAGGAGGACACAAGGGGGACACAAAGGGGCATAGAGAAGGACACAAGGGTGAGTGGAGGACACAGGGAGACCCAAGAGGTACAAGGGGGCCAGGTTTAGTATATCTTTTTTTCACCCTGGTTTTTGTCTTCTAAACCTAGGTGCATCTTATGGTCATACATTAAATACAGTAATTGCAAACATTTTACTGAATCCATGTCAGGATTGCAGAATCACCCACCCTGTTAAATTATTTCAATTGTAGGAGAATGTGGCCCCATATCTCTAATAGGATTTGATCATTGGAAGTACTTTATCTGGTCTATTCACGTAATACAAGTATGCTATGCTCATACTATTACAAAGCAGACAAAAATTGCTTGGGTTCTCTTTTTCAGCATAACTTGTTTGTCCATCAAGTAATGATTCCTTGGTTCATCAAGTAATGACTCTAACCAATGTGAAGGAGAGAAGGAAGATCTAACATTCACCTTTTATTTTTATCCATGGTGAAGGAGGAGGATGAAGAGAAGACAGACATAGTCTGTGCTGATACCCCAAAAGGCCATTTCTAAAAAGGCAATCTGAATTACAGGTGCCATCTTGTTCTGCTCATTCTCCTGACAAATCCCACCAACACTCTAGAGCAGGGGTCTCAAACTCGCGGCCCGTGGGCCATTTGCGGCCCTCGATACAATATTTTGTGGCCCTCCCCAGCAAAAGCTTCCTTATAGTTCGCTTCAGTGCTCCCAAGTAATCCGCCACATCCCGCCGCTAAACGAGGGCTGCAGAGCCCCCAAATCGCCCGGGGGGCAATCCACCGGCATTCCTGGAAGGGGCAGAGCTTTCAGCTTCAGCTCTGCCCCTCCTGACGTCAATCGCTGCACGGATCGCCGCCTCTCCCCGCCACTCTCTGTGAAGGAAGAGTGAGAGGGGCGGGCAGAGGCGGCGATGCGCCGCGATTGTGAAATTCCTAATGCGGCCCAGCCTCATCCTGACTTTGCCTCCTGCGGCCCCCCAGGTAAATTGAGTTTGAGATCCCTGCTCTAGAGCAATGGATAATTGAGAGGGCTCTGAGAAACTGTTACAGCATAGCTGGTTTGGTTTACCAAGTGATGACTCCAATCAACATGAAGGAAAGGATGTGATAATGTGATAATGTTCAATACTTTATCTGAAGAGGAAGAAGAGCAGACATACTTAAAGAGAAACTCCAACCAAGAATTGAACTTTATCCCAATCAGTAGCTGATACCCCCTTTTACATGAGAAATATATTGCTTTTCACAAACAAACCATCAGGGGGCGCTGTATGACTGATTTTGTGCTGAAACACCTCCCACAAGAAGCTCTGAGGACTGCTGTACTTTTGGCAGTTTGTTACAATGTAACAAGGTTCACAGACAGAAATTAGCTGTTTATAGCTGTCTCTAACAGCCAAAACAGCTAGCAGCAGCTACATAACCTGCCCACAGTAAAAATGTCACCATGTAATAAATGTCAGAATGTAAATCAGGGAGAGGAAAGATTTTACAATGAGCAAACACTGACTAAATCATTTATACATAATTATTGTAAAAATGAAGCACTTTTTTATTACATTATTTTCACTGGAGTTCCTCTTTAAAGAGACTCTGTAACAAATTGTTTATCTTTATTTCTTCTATGCTATAAGTTCCTATGCCTTTTCTAATGTGGTCTGGCTTACTGCAGCTTTTCCTAATTGCACAGTAGCTGTGTTATCTCTGTTATATGATCTAATCTTCTCTCTATAGTCGGCACAGTCAGGCTGAGGCAGTCAGACTGGAATGTGCAGGGCTGCTTGTGATTAGCTAGAAGCTGTACACACCCCCTGCAGGCTCTGTGTGACTAACACACTCTGCTTAGCTGAGCCTATTAGAAGCTGGTTAGTTTGTTTGTAAACACTGCCTAAAACTGGCAATTACAAGCCAGGTTTGCAGCAGAGAATGGCAGAAACAGCACAGAGGGGACCAGGAGCACATAATGAATAGAATGGTATGCTTTTTATTGTAAGAATTTCAGAGTACAGATTCTCTTTAAGTCAAGTATACACATTCAGTTTTGATTATCCAGTCTTACCTCTTCAATGTAGTATAAGAGCTTACCTACACAATCTGTTAAAAGTATTAAAAATATTATGGCTTGCCCCTTATAGTACACCAAAGTTGTAAAACTGACCAATCAAGCTTTTAAACCTTGATATTCAGTGAATATTGTCATTATTGATTGATTTTGTGGGGCAATTATATGTGAGAATTGATGTTTCTGCAATTGTACGTCAAATAGACTGCAAGAGATATTGTACATGACGGGTAATCGCCTTGATATCGTCTGCAAACATGTAATGGAACCTTTTCTCATAAAAATGCACATAAAATATTTTTGGAAAAAAATGGGCGTGTGTACACACTCCTAGTCTGTACCTATATCCCTGAAAAGGCCATTTCTTAGGTGAGTTTCCCCAGGCAATCACCTCATCTATTCACCTGCCAGGATGCTATGTTGGTGGTAATACTCCAAACAGTGATTGATCCTAATCTCACGGGTTCAATTCTGCTCATTTTTTATGGTTAATAAGAGAGAGGAACGATACCAGGCACCAGATGCAGCAGGGCTGAACCACCGGAGCAGAGACAAGAAGCGTGCACTCCAAACGACTGTGAACATCTGTTAGCAAGGAAGAGACAAAGCGGGGCACCGCTTCAATAAAATCCCTTTATTCCGGTTAAGGGATCAGGTACAAAGCAGTGGGGGTATTCTAGTGCCTGACAGCCGTTTCGCTGGTTAAACCAGCTTCTTCAAAGGCAGATATTCTGTCTCTGAAGAAGCTGGGGAGGGATTTTATTGAAGTGGTGCCTTGCTTTGCCTCTTCCTTGCTAACAGATCATTTTTTATGTTTACTGGAGTTCTGAGATGTACATTTTTAGTTGAAAATTTGCACAAATAAAATGCTTCCAATGTCTTTGCCTTGCACAACAATGTATGTTAATGGGCCAGAAGTATGATTTTAATTTCCAACTCATTCATTCCCAACTCATGGAGTCTGAGTGAAGGAAAACAGATATGGAAAACATGTGTTTTACATTTCTATCTTGTTTAACCCCCAAAAATTGCCATAAATTGTGAATTGATGAGAATATTAAGATCATATTTTTGGCCACGTATACATACAAAGAGTATGTCAAATAATTGTATAGTTCATTTTTTACAGTTCTTTCTTAAAACCAATCTCTAGCAGTTAGTTCAGGCTTGTGTTTTTTTTTTAAGACATATAGTGTGAAATATGTCAGTATTTAACCACTTTACCCCCAGCGATACGAATTTCTCCGCCCCTTTTTTCCCTCCTAAAAAACCAGGGACGGAGAAATCCGTACCTTCCGCGCTACCGCCGCTGTCCGCGCTCCCGCCGCTCGTGCGTGCGCACCCGCCGCTCGTGCACGCCGCCGCCCGCTTGCCCGGAGATCAATGAACGGGAAAATCCATTCCCGTTCGTTGATCTAGCCCCCGCAATGATCTGCTGCTTCTTTCAGAAACAGCGAGATCATTGTGCGTCTCCCAGCCTCCTACTGCTTCCTGTAAGCGTCCTTCCGCACGCTTACAGGTCGCATGTAAACAAACACTCTGTGGCCATCTTGTGGCCAAATAGTAAACTACACCCTAAAAGCATTTTACATATACAAACATTACAATTACACAATAAATTAACTCATTACCTCCCACACTCCCCAATTTTTTTTTATTTTTTTTTTGTAATTAAAAAAAAAAAATACAATTAAAAAAAAAAACATAAATAGTTACCTTAGGGACTGAACTTTTTAAATATTTATGTCAAGAGGGTATAACACTGTTACTTTATAAACTGCGGGCTTGTAATTAGGGATGGATGCAAAACTGAAAAAAATGCACCTTTATTTCCAAATAAAATATTGTCGCCAAATATTGTGATAGGGACATAATTTAAATGGTTTTATAACCGGGACAAATGGGTTAATACATTTCATGGGTTTGAATTACAGTAGCATGCTTTATTTAAAAACTATAATGGCCGAAAACTGAAAAATAATAATTTTTTCCCACATTTTTTCCTATTTCCCCATTAAAACACATTTAGAATAAAATAATTCTTGGCATAATGTCCCACCTAAAGAAAGCCTAATTGGTGGCAAAAAAAACAAGATATAGTTCATTTCATTGGGATAAGTAATAATAAAGTTATAGACGAATGAATGGAAGGAGCGCTGAAAGGTGAAAATTGCTCTGGTGGTCAGGGGGTAAAACCCCTCAGTGGTGAAGTGGTTAATATACTGAGATACTATACTTGATATATACATTTTTTGTATCGCTCATAAATCATTTTTGCGTTATTCATTTTTTTGCAGAGCTTGCAAAGATGACTTCCTGTGCTAATGTCTGATATTGTTTGAATAGACGGAGAAATTTCCTGACCCGTCCAATCTTCTCCCCCTCCCCCTTCACCCACAGGAAGTAGTCACTGAGGAATTGGGAGAAGCACCAGCCTGTCTTTTCCTGCGAACACAGAGCTGACTCTGCTTAATTCCTCCCTTTTCACCACAGGAGAGAGCTGGGAGAGGAGGTGGGTGTGGTCAGGTGATGTCTATGTGCAAAGGAAGAACCTCCCACTCTGCTGTCAGTTCTATGCCGTGTACACAGATAGAACAAAAAAAAAACCCATAAAAACATTTTTCATGTAAATGAATGAACTGAAATTACAGCAATGGCACAAAGCAAGAAATAAAACATTTAGTATGACGTGTTCCTGGAGAGAGAGGGAAATTTAAGGAAAAGGATAATATATTTAGGCAAAAAGAGAAAATTAAGTCGGCACTGCTGATAACTGCTTTAATCCAATTGTGTCAATACATCACATGTGCAAACAAGCTATGTGCAAAGTCGAAATTTCACATACCAGGAGATGTTTCAAAGTTTAGTGGCGGTGGGTGCTGGGCACTGAAGCCTTACAGCTCTTTCACGTTGTGAGCGCTTCTACGGAGGCTGCGGGAGGCCACAATTGGATTAAAGCAGTTATCAGCAGTGCTGGCTTTCTTTTCTCTTTTTACCTACATAGACTGCTTGTCATATCCTGAGCACGCTTGGGTATACTGCTGAAGTAACAGGTTGTCCACACTGCCATCCTGTCACAACTACCGCACCAACCACTGCAGTGCCAGCAGCTTTGGCTCTTTTTTCCATGAGAATATATTTAGATAGCTAAATATGGCAATCTAAATGAAATGTACACCAACCCTCCCGAAATTCTCTGGTCACTGCCACTGGCTATGTAGTTGTGGAGCTCCGGTTCCCAAACCTACAACAGCAAAGCAAACTACTTCAGAAAACATGTTCCCTACCTTGGGAGGCTATATTTTAATACACTACATACATGTCTAGATAAATTAAATGTGATAGTTTGAATATGATTTATCAATGTAATAACTAAGCTGAGTCACACTACTACTAATACTACTAATAGGTGAATTGCGTAGTCATGGACACTACTTGGCCTAACTTCAAAACAGAAGTATTGTTTGATTAAAGATGAAGTGGCATGATAAGTAACAAAGTGAGTCCTTTTATAATTAATGAATACTTACGGTAAATAAAATGGGGGCATCAAACACACAGGGGAGTATAGTCCCATTGTGTCACACAACAACACTTTTTATTTTGGTCCAAGACAAATGGGCCCACATAAGCCATTCAGGTTTGGCGTCTTTCCATTTCAGAATGATCCAGTTACCACTTTTAGCTCTACTAATATAAACAATACATTTAAAAATTCCCTTTATTTCTATGACAATGTTATCACTATAAAATAATATATAATGAAACATTAATTTCAAATCTAATACAGAGTGGTAGTTTTGAATTATTCAAGCCCAATTAGCAGTCTCTGTAAACCTTACGGATTTCCCTCGTAGTTTTGACTCACAGGCCCATATGCAATTCACTTTTTTCACCTGAGTTTTCTCCTAGATGATATTTTTCAATTTGTCAATAAAATGCCGTTTAAGCCACCGGCAAGCAAGAAAACACTCAAGATAATTTTGATAGTATTTTTTAACCTATTTTTTAGTAATTTTTCAGTTGATAAAGTGTTGGAAAATTATTTTAAATAGAAGATGAAAAATTATCTCCAAGGAGAAAATGTAGGAGAAAAGTGGAATTGCATATGGGCCACAGTAGCTAGAAACAGGACATTTTTAATCAGGATGATACCATTTATTGGATAACATAAATGAAAAAGAGTACGTTTCAAGTTCAACCAATATCCAATGTCTAACCAATGTCCTTGGTTTCGAGTGGCTGGATAATGTACTGCTTAAAGTAGATCCGACATACACTTTTACTCACTGCATAATTGTGTTCCTTTCATATAGTTTATAGAGCATTCCTGAAGCCAAATGCTTTTTTTGTTTTGTTTTAACCACTTAACAACCTCTGCCACGCTTATCTACGTCCCTTTAAACTTCACCTGAGTCACAGGGGCGTAGATAGGCAACTCCTGTTTATTTTGCTGCTGTGCGCGATCGCATTCGCGTCCGCGTGCACGCGGATGTGCATACGCGTCGGGCACCCGCTGGTCCATGATTGGCTGATGTGAACATGTGTTCACAAAGCCAATGACAGTGCTCATTCATGCAGAATGTGTGTAAACATTGCATCAGTCTCTATGCTGTTACAGTTACTGAGATCACTCGTGAGAGGATCTCAGATAACTAACACAGCATTAGTGACTGATCAGCATCAGTGAGGTTTTTTTTTAAATAAATTATACCCCCATTAAGCCCATTAACCCTTGCCTCCCTTAAATGTGAAAATTGCTGTGGTTTTTAGGTGAAAAACCCTGTGGTAGAGAAGTGGTTAATACTCTAATTCCCTATAAACTAAACAAGCCTCGCCTACAGCTTTTCACTTTCCCTTGGCATTTTCAGACAGTAGCAAGGGCTTATAGGAGCTCAGTCTAGGCAGGTGGAGGGCGAGGTGTTACTAGCCATTGATTTCAGAGGCAGAGGGGAGGAGGAAGGAGGAGAGGGGACTGAATTTACTCACAGGTAAGCTGATAGCATCTCCAGCTCTCAGCCTGTGACAATGTGACTAACAGAACATTGCTGCCCTCATTGTATCACAGGAATAAATATTCATACACTGTTGAAGCTGTATGCAGATAGATATGCTGTGTAAACTATATAAACTTTCGATAACATACATAGCTCCCAACTGTCCCTTTTTTCGGAAGGACAGTCCCTCTTTGGGAGCCCTGTCCCTCTGTCCCTCTTTCCTCCTCATTTGTCCCTCTTTCTATGTAAATATATATATTTCTCTACTAAAAAAGTGTGTTTGATTGACTCTAAACTTTATTCCCATCCTTTAAATTGATATATTACTAATTTTAAAATGTTAAAATGAAGGACACTGAACCAGGATAGAAAGGACCAGTGTGGTTTGAATGATAAAACAACATATTTTTCGCATAAAATTTTTATCGTATGCGTGACTAGGGGTGTGAAGGGGGCGTGATCAAGGATGTGTAATGGGCGTGTCCCGCTTTCTTATCTCAAAAAGTTGGAAGGTATGAACATATATAGACAAGTTACTTGTTATAGTTAGTTTTTCATCTCAGATCCGCTTTAAGGGCTCTGCCTTTGACACAGGAGAGCAGGGTTCAAATCTCTTGCTGTTCAGTAAGTATGCGCCTATTCATTAAGGTGACCAAGGGCAAGACTCCCTAACACTGCTACCGCCTACTGGGTGCACCCTAGTGGCTGCTGTTCTGGTGCTTTGAGTCCACCAGTAGGAAAGTGAAATAGAAATGTTCTGTGTCTTGTAGAGGACAATAGAAAGAGTAATGTTTTCTAATGTACTTTTGCTCACATTTGCATGGTGCAGTAGTACACCTTTTTTTAAGGACTGTCACATGCAGTTCTGTGCATTGAGCTTAGAAATGCATTGCAATAAAAGTTAATGAGTGTGTTTAAACATCACATTGCAATGCGCTTTTGCACAGTTTCCTGTCTGGCTTCAAAATGCATGCTGTGAAAAGCACATTGGAAAATGCATTTAAACGCACTTGAAAACGCAGGACAACTTTTCAATAAACACGAAAAATCGCATAGGCATTGTTTAATGCATCTTTCAATGCGTCTATAGGGTTGTGAAGGGGTTATACTGGATCCATTTGCTAAAGGGGAGAGAGGAGTTAGGCATTGTTATATTGGCCACACTTTGCTGTAAGGGCTGGGGGGTTCCAGTAATTCTTGCTGTGGGGAGTGAGGGAGCAGTACCATACTGGATACATATGCTATGGGAAGAGAGAGGAGATAGGGATTGTTATACTTGCCATATTTTGTTTTCTCTCTCTCTGTGTGTGTGTGTGTGTATGTGTATATGTATATGTGTATGTGTATGTGTATGCGTGTGTGTGTGTGTGTAGGGGTTGCGGGCAGGCTTCTGGCCATGCTAGTTATGAGGGGTGAGGTGGCAGTACTATACTGGATACCCTTATTATGAGTTGAGAGAGGCAATAAGGATGGTTATTCTGGCCATACTTTACTATACTATTAAGGGAAACTATGAAGGGAAAGGGGGTGGGGGGGGTCTGGCCTTGCTGATGGAGCCGTACCACACTTGACACATTGGTCATTGTCACTCTTGGAGAGATTTCCCTGATCCCAATCTGGGCAGAAAATGAAGACATTTTTACAGATGGGGCACAAGTGTTTCATAATGTGTCAGATTTCTCTTTATAAGCTAACTTATCAGCCCCGCAATCAACCCAGATTTAATAAAAATTGGTCGATCTGGGTAGATTCCTCAGATACTATTATCCCACATCTAGATATAAATATCTCATTCCATGACATAGCAACCTGATACTCCGTTTAAATATTAATTATCTTTTGCAATATTTAAGTACTCTGTTTTTCTCTGCTATAATTAGTATTGGTGATGCTTGTAGCTTCCCTCTTTGTGGTCCTACCTACCGCACTATGAATACAATTGTGAATACTTGTCTGCCTTTGACCTTTATTATATCTGAATTTATACTTGATCTGGATTATAACTCTCATGGTTATTCTGTTTTTGTTGTTTTTTTAAAAAACATAATACAAACTCTCTTATAAAAAAAAAAATAATGTGTCAGAAATGTAATGGTTTACCAGGATACATGATGCTAACCTGGCAAATTGAATTTTCATCAGGTGTGTCACATGATGAAAGGGAAGCAGGTATCCTGGTATCCTGTTTATTGATTTCTTGAGGTGATAAACATATGATTTGAATGCCAATAACTCTAGCAATATAAAAAGTTGATGATAATGATACACTATGCTTGTTAAACATTATTATTGCATATTCTGAATAAGTCTCCAGATGACTGGTTAAAAAAATGGAAAAAAAGAGAGAAAAGAAAAGAAAGAAGAAAATGTAGGAATGTTGCCTCAACCACTTCTGTTATCCCTACACTGACTAAAGAAAAACAAAAGTTTGCTTTCCTAAAACAGAAAGAATTTGCGATAATTCAGGTTGGAGTGAGCTTGAGATGTCTCCCAGGCACCACTGCTGAATATATGCAAATTAACCAGTCTACCCTTAGAAGCTAAACACACCTCCAGAACCGCTGGAATGCAATGATGTGTCAGCTTGTTAATAAATACAGAGCCATAATAATCCAACATGCATACAGACTGTTTCGGATTGTTTGATCCTCATCAGTGCATGGCATGGATTAATTTGGCTCTATGGAGTAGGGCTTGTAAATCCGAGAGGCACAGACTAACCAGCAAGCTCATGGTGACCCAGAACTCATTGGAGTGTGTAAGGGACTACAATGGTCCTAAAAGCCCCCTTACTAAGATGTTAAGAAAAACAAAAGTTTGCTTTCCTAAAACAGAAAGAATTTGCGATAATTCAGGTTGGAGTGAGCTCGAGATGTCTCCCAGGCACCACTGCTGAATATATGCAAATTAACCATTGTACCCTTAGAAGCTAAACACACCTCCAGAACCGCTGGAATGCAATGATGTGTCAGCTTGTTAATAAATACAGAGCCATAATAATCCAACATGCATACAGACTGTTTCGGATTTTTTTTTTTTTTTTAAGCCTTTCAGATTAAAATCACTTAAAAACCAGCCCTCACGCGGATCTCTCCATCAGGTTGGCAGCGATCTTGCCCTTCCTTCACTGTTCAATCATCATGCTGGCTTTTATTAAGTCTGTTCTTTATCAATAAAAAGAAAACAAAACATTTTAGAGCAATGAGCTCCACTCCTTTTGCTTCCACAATTCTTGTGCCTTCTCCTCTCCAACACCTTTTTTTTCCGCCAGGTACACCACATACAATCTTGCTAAGAAAATATTGCACACTGCTTCCAGCGACAACTCCTCCTTCTGGAATACTATTAAGTTTCTTGCATCCCACAAAACTTCCTTAAGTACAGAGAACACAATCCACCCCTTCCTATCCTTCTCCTTTGCACCCAGAGACACTCCACCCATCACCATTGAAAGAGATGTGACCCTAACCTCCACCACCACCTCTAAAAATTTCCTCAACTTCCTCCGAAAACCCTTTGCAAAATCACAATCCCAAAACACGTGGTCCACATCCTCTTCCCCTCCACACCCTTCTCTTGGGCACCTTCCTGAGGGAGTCATACCCCTCAATTTGCAAAAAACCCTAGTAGGGAGTGCTGACACCAGAGCCATCCAGACAACATCTTTTTGCCTGTTTGTTATTCATTTAATACTCATTATTTTCCATACTGTCTCCGCTTGTGCACTTGTCATTCCTTTTATATAACATATATCATTTCTTGTGATCGATTTTTTTATATTCTGCTTGTTTATGTCTGTTATAGCTGCTCCTGCCATATTGAAACTGTCCAGAATTTCTTTAACTTTTTGGTAGCATGATGTAGTAGTGAATGCAACAGGCTTGCTCAAATCCTTAGCGACCCATCCCAACCTGTTCCACAACCATCCTCCCAAGTACCTCACAAAATCCTTCACCCTCCCCTCTGACTCCAACACTCTACGGACAGACACCAGATAGTGCAGAGACAGAAAAGAAGCAACATCAGGGAAGTCCCAACCACCCAGAGACACACCCTTGTGAACCGTCACCCGTGCCACCCTCTCCATCTTTGAACCCCAGAAGAAAACAAACAACATTCTCTGCACCTCTTGCATCCATCTTTTGCCAGGAGGCAAGACCAAACAAAAATACAACAACAACGGCAATATCACAGCTTTCACCACCAACACTTTCCCTGAAAAAGACAACTTCCGCAACCTCCACAAGTTCAACTTTCTTACCACTTTCCCTTTCACTTCATCCAAAGTCTTTCTGCCTTTCATCTCTGCATCAAACACCACACCCAACACCTTGATCTCCTGACTCACCGGCACTTTCTCCACATTCAAAGGTACAGGCCTCCCAAAGGAAACCAGTTGGGACTTCTCCCAATTCACAGCCATTCCAGACATTCCACAAAACACCTTCACATGCAAATTTACCCTGTCAATATCAGCCTGTGACCCACCCACAAACGACACATCATCCATATAAGCCAAATACTTCACCTGCTCTCCACCACCACCTGGCACAACAAACCCTTTCACCACTTTATCCCGCTGGACATACCTCAGCAAAGGCTCCACCACACAAATAAAAGCCATAGGCGACAGCGGACACCCCTGCCTGACTCCGGACAAAACGGGGAATGACCTGGACAAAACCCCATTTACCAAGACATGGCTCGAAATTCCAGTGTAAAAACATCTAATAACTTTCAGGAGACAATCAGGGACCCCTAATTTTGCCATCACCCTGAACAGGAAGGAGTGTGATACTCTATCAAATGCCTTTTCCACATCGATACCCTCAATGACCATCGGCACTTTATTTTCCTGTGAAAAATTAATCATGTCCCTTAATAAAACCAGGTTATCGGCGCTTCTTCGACCGGGGACCGCACAGGTCTGCCCCTCTCCAATCATAGATGCTATCACACTCCTTAACCTGTTTGCGACCAATTTCGCCACTATCTTGTAGTCCACATTCAACAGCGAAATCGGCCTCCAGTTTTTTATCAATTTTTTGTCTCCTTTCTTATGAATCAGGGTGATGACTCCCTCCCGCATTGATGGGGACAACCGCCCAGAAGAAAAAACCTCCTGGACCACCTCCACCACTTCCCCACCAATGATAGGCCAGGCCCACCTAAAAAACTCCACTGGGAGCCCGTCCTTCCCTGGAGTCTTGCCTGTTTGCATGGCACCCACTGCCGCCCATACCTCCTCCGTGGCCACCAACTCTTTCAACTGCTGTACCTCCAACGGATCCAAACACTCCTCCAACACCTCATCACAATACTCTTCCATCTCCACCTGTGACACAGCATTCCCTCCTCCATACAAATCCACATAAAACCTCCGCACCTCTTCCATCACCTCGGAACCAACTACTTCCCTTTCATCCACCACCACTGACTCTAATACATCTCTACTGGACACCACCTTCTCAAAGAAGAAACGGGAGCAAGACTCCCCCTCTTCCAAATCTCTCACTTTCGCCTGAAACACAATCCTCTTCCCACGCTCCGTCAACATTCTCTTCATTCGCTGTCTTGCCTCCTCCAACTCTTCCTCCACCTCATACCCCCATTCCTTCATCTTCACCAAATACTGCAATCTCACTTTCCACCTTTCTTCCTCCTCTCTCTGCAAACACCTCTTCTCATACGCTAGATTCCTGAAAAAGCCAGAAATCCTCCTCTTCACCCAATCCCACCATTCCAACAAATCCACAAAACCTCTCTTCCTACACACCCATCCTGCATACTCCACCCTAAATCTTTCGAGTACATCCACATCCTCCAACAACTCCACATTCAACTTCCAGACTCCCTTCCCAAACACCACTCTCTCCGACACTTCCAGGGAACAAAGAATGGCTCTGTGATCAGAAAAAGTGACCTGGTGATAAGAGACAGCAGAAACCAACACATACCTAGAAAGTAAAAAGTAATCTATGCGTGACTTAACCGTGCCCGAATCCGAAAAGTAAGTATATTCCCTGTCCCTACTGCCTGCCGCCAAAGCTGCATCCTGCAGTCCAAAATCTGTCACAATCTGGTTGAGGATCCTACTGGTGGAGTCCAGCTTGGTCTCTCCTGACCCTACTCGATCCCCAACCGATCTTATACAGTTCAGATCGCCGGCCACAATGGTCTTAATGCGGCCTGGCAGATTGAACTTAAGCACCTCCAAGAACTCCGCCCTCTCTTTTTTGTCTGCAGGAGCGTAACAGTTAAAAAGACGGTACTGGGAGCCACAAAAATCAAAATTCACAACCATCAATCTCCCAGGAATGATGACAGCATGTGACAAAACCTTAATGCTAGGATTATTAAACAGCACGCCAATGCCCTCATTCCTACTCTGGCAGGCAGGGGACCAGATGGCCTTGCCCCCTGCCCATTCCCCAGAGCCAGGTACCGTCTTCAATATACACTCCTGCAGACAAAAAATATCCGCCCTAAAATTTGCGAGGTCCTGCAGGACTGCAGCCGGGCGGTATGAGGAGCCGATCCCCCTCACATTTACAGACAGCAGGGACAGCACCATCACCAAAAGACACCACGTGAAAAGCAACCTACACTCAGCCATCTTCATTTCTTAGGTGCTCTGGGACTCTTCCGTACACCCACAGTGGTGGGCTCCTGCTTTGTCTTTCTATTCCTCTTCTTTCTTTGTTTTTTTTTTATTCTGCTGTGTTCCAGTCCTCCGGACCAGAATCCCCAGCAGTACTCGGTCCCGGTGCCTCCGGGTTAACTCTCCTAGCTGGCCTAGTGTTTTTCCAGCTAGTAGGCACAGGAGACTGGGTCATATCCACCTTTAATTCACCCTCAGAAGTGTCACTGACGATCCTCATTTTTGTTACACGGGTGTCATCACTTTCAGACTCAGTCACAGCTTCTTTCCTCTCTTGATAAGGTGGTAGATAATCACTATCATTCTCCTCTATCTTCACCTCTTTTTCACCTTCCACCTTCCCAGGGTCTGTCAGGACCATTTCAAACTCCTCCTCCTCATTTGCATTAACTCCACCTCCCTCCTCTGAGATCATGACTGACATGCTGGCTGATTTCCCTCCTTTTTTTGAACTTGGGGAGTCGTTATTTTTGGAGGGAGATGAGGCAGTCCCTTGCTGGGATCTCCTCACCGCATTGTCAGCTTTTGGGCTTTTACTGGATGCAGGGCTGGGGTTTACTGGCAAACTTTTAAGTTTCTTCTGCGAGAGAGCAGAAGAAGGGGCGGGCTTAGGAATCTCTGGCGGTTCAGCTGACTGCACAGCTGTTTCCCCGCCTGCATTCCTGTTATTCTCGCCGACTGAGCCGGCATCAGCAGCTGTGGCACTACTGCTCCCAGCGGACCTGTGAATCCCGATCAGCTGGAGAGCCTGGCACTGCTTCGGGGAGCCTCTCCGAGGGGGTTCCTCAGTTCCATGCACTGATGAGGATCAAACAATCCGAAACAGTCTGTATGCATGTTGGATTATTATGGCTCTGTATTTATTAACAAGCTGACACATCATTGCATTCCAGCGGTTCTGGAGGTGTGTTTAGCTTCTAAGGGTACAATGGTTAATTTGCATATATTCAGCAGTGGTGCACTGGGAGACATCTCGAGCTCACTCCAACCTGAATTATCGCAAATTCTTTCTGTTTTAGGAAAGCAAACTTTTGTTTTTCTTAACATCTTAGTAAGGGGGCTTTTAGGACCATTGTAGTCCCTTACACACTCCAATGAGTTCTGGGTCACTCACCATGAGCTTGCTGGCTACACTGACTAACACCTAGTTATTGTGTATGTAATAGTGTCTGCATTTTTTGCTTGCCGTATTTATGCAGTGAGGTAAATTTAGCCAAAATTATCTGGTCTACATTATTTTAAAATACGTGGCATTTCTCCACAGTAGCCATGGAAGAGAGTGAATGTTTGAAAAGAAACAAAAAATATCCCCACAATATGCTGAATTGGAGTTTTTGTAACAACAGCAGGGGCATTTTTAGATTGACTATAGTCACTCTAGCCTACAATAGTCACACTATACTTTTATGCGAGTGATTGTGCATGAGCTATTTAAAATAGTTTTTTTTTAAATTCATAGTTTTAGTTGTCTCCTTGCTTACATCTTTTTTTCACAGGTCAAATGTTACCACATAATGGTTACTGTTTCCCAAGTGTTCTAGAACTTGCACATTAGATATACGGTAATATCTGGTTTATTTGAAATGACCAAATAAAGCAAAGCATCTCCCCTTTGGTTTGCTCACCATTTGCAAGTAATGTTAATAAACTTTTACTAGAGCATGTTGCTTCAGTATCCCATGTCTGGATAATTAAAATCATCCATAACTATAACCCTGTGTTTGCAGCTAGTTTAATCTGCTGCAATAATTGTATTTCTTCCATGTCTCTCATGTGTGGAGGTTTATAATGTGCATCAATAAGTAATTGGCAATATTTGCTACTGGCATGAATACTTACCCATACAGATTCCACACCATCACAGCCCTCAGTCTTGCTTCAAACATACAGACCCCTCTTCCTTTTTTATTTGGTCTATCTTTTCTAAACACACTGTAACCCTGCAAATTTACCATGGCTAGCATCCATCCACATCTCTGTTACTCCAATATCATAGTCTTTATCTCTCATCAGCAACTCAAATGTATTCATTTTATTTAAAAGACTTGAAGCATTGGCTAGCATACTTCTAATGCTATTAATACCACACTTTATATTTTTTGTTTGTAGCACTTGCTATTTACTGATTACGTTTTGGCATAGAAAAGGTAGACAGTGGTTGTTTAACTGTAACTGATTTTCAAAGTATTACTTTGTCCCCTTGTAGCAGTAGGGTATTGTACCGTGTTAGCCATTAGTAAAAGCAAGAAGTTTTAAATGGTCTGTTTAAATTAAGGCATCTTAATGACGTATTTATGCTTGAAAAAAATATGTTTTCCCTTTTGATGTTGCATGTATATAAGCTGTCTGTACCACCAGCTTGCAAACTAACAGGATGTAAACCTGACGAAGGCTGCAAGGCCGAAAGCTTGTTTATTCTTATTCATTTGTAGTTAGCCAATAAATGGTATCATCCTGATTTAAAACTTCTTGTTTGTCCCCTTGTGGAAGCGTTCATATATAAGCACACTGATCTTCAGTATTAGCTTTCGGACTTATGCCAGAATTATGGAAATAATTTTTTTTTTGTATGCTACAGAAAAACATTAAATATTAGGAAAGTGTAAAAGAGAAAATTAGTCTCCCATACGTATAAGCATAGGTCCTTCAAAGTCCTTCCTGATCCATTGTGGGTGTCCAAGGAAGTGATAGAGCAAAAAATACTCAATATCATTAGAGATGGCCCAAACGGTTCACCGGCGAACGGTGTTCGCGATGGCGGAGAACCGCGAACTTTTCCGGAAGTTCAATTAGCCCCCATAGTACATTATTAGGGTCACATTTGACCCTCTACACCACAGTGTAGCCAATCAGGCTGCACTTCCTCTTGGAGGCCCTCCCCCACTTATAAAAGGCAGGCAGCGTCAGGCATTGGACTCACTCGTGTGCCTGCAGTAATTAGAGAAGGAAGAGCTGCTGCAGACTCTCATAGGGAAAGCTTAGTTAGGCTCTTGTAGGCTTGTTAGCTTGCTCCTTGCTAATTCTTATTGCTAAAAAAGCTCCCCTCAACAGCTCTTTTGAGAGCTAATCTTGTTCTTGTGATCTATTTTTTTTTTTGTGTGTGTGGCCCACTTGCATTATATTTATATACAGACCTGTCAGTCAGTCGCAGCTGGCCTTTGGCCCCTTAATTCCTACTGTGCCACTGCCAGGCCCAGCACATTCCGTGACTACCTGTGTGTGTGACAGGCAGCTACACATTTGTAATCCCAATCACTGCACCAGTTCACGGTTTAGTCCACCTACCTACCTACCTACGTGAGCGCACACATTGTTAATACCACCAGTCATTGCACCTATTCACGGTACGTGTGTGTGTGTGTTTGTGTGAGACAGGTGCACATTTGTAATACCCAGCAGCACTGCATATACCTACCTACCTGTTGTTCAGTGCACCCACCTACCCACGTGAGCACACGCAGTGTGATATTTAATACCACCAGTCACTGTACCTGTTCACGGTACATGTGTGTGACAGGTGCACATTTGTAATACCCAGTAGCACTGCATATACCTACCTGTTGTTCAGTGCACCCACTTACCCACGTGAGCGCACGCAGTGTGCTATTTAATACTACCAGTCACTATTACCTGTTCACGGTACGTGTGTGTGACAGGTGCACATTTGTAATACCCAGCAGCACTGCATATACCTACCTGTTGTTCAGTGCACCCACCTACCTACGTGAGCGCACGCAGTGTGATATACCACTCCATGCATACCTGTTAACTGCACCTGTGTGACTGCACATTGTATTAGTCAATTCAGTGCATATCTTTCACTTCATCCCCCCCGATATGGACAAAACAGGTAGAGGCAGAGGAAGACCCAGAGGAAAGCCACCCGGCAGGTCTGTTCGAGATCGTGCTGATGTGATTTCGTGCAGCCCTGGACCAAAGTACAGTGCTCAGAAGATGGCACATCCCATCAGCTCCCAAGATTGTCAGGACGTGGTTGACTATTTAACAAAGAACACCTCATCTTCCACAGCCACCAGCGCTATGACTAGCACCACATCCGTTCCATTTGACACTTCGCAGGAGTTATTTGGTGGGGAATTAACTGATTCACAGCAACTACTGTTACATCAATATTAATTATTGCACCATATGATGCATGGGTGTAGCGCTCAACTTTACCTACTTCCAACAATATGAATAATTTGCGAATAGTATGTAAATTCTATGAATAGTCCAGCACATAGAGCACATATAACTAGCATACATTAATGTCCCAGTGTTGCCAATCTGTGCTGATACTTCAGTCTGTACTTTATACAACAGCAGTTCACACAGTTCAGATCATTCCAACACCAGCTTGATTGATTCCACAAATAGATGTCAAAACACCCTTACCAACAGGATTGGCTGATCAATTGGCAAATCAGCATAAGCGTTTTATGAAGTGAAGAGATGCAATCCACCTTTCTCACGAACCACCCTCTTCCTAGATGTCACTCAAAATAAAAACAGTAGAAACATAGCGTGACCCTGTTTCAACTTCCATATAGTCACCACAAGTGCTCAGTATGTAGCTCCCCACTCGTGTCTCCACCACCGTGGAAATGAGAAAAATGCACGCTCATCAGGGGCATGTCCCTGATGAGTCATTGATGACGAAACCGGTAGGGTGGAGCCTCAGACGCAGTGTGCGGAGACGCTGGATACGAACGGCAGCAGTGGGGACGTTTAACTTTTAAATGCGCATTTAATCCTGATGACATGTGAGTGCAATACTGTTGTTTTTATACACATATTAAACGGAATTACGCTATGGAGACCTGTTTCTGAGTTCTTTAAGGTGCAGTGCTGTTCGGTCAGTGTGGATAGCCCAAACAAGCGATTGTAGCTGGTTAATACTGGATCAGCCATAGAAGCTGGTGAGCGTGCATTTTTCTCATTTCCACGGTGGTGGAGACACGAGTGGGGAGCTACATACTGAGCACTTGTGGTGACTATATGGAAGTTGAAACAGGATCACGCTATGTTTCTACTGTTTTTATTTTGAGTGACATCTAGGTGGTTCGTGAGAAAGGTGAATTGCATCTCTTCACTTCATAAAACGCTTATGCTGATTTGCCAATTGATCAGCCAATCCTGTTGGTAAGGGTGTTTTGACATCTATTTGTGGAATCAATCAAGCTGGTGTTGGAGTGATCTGAACTGTGTGAACTGCTGTTGTATAAAGTACAGACTGAAGTATCAGCACAGATTGGCAACACTGGGACATTAATGTATGCTAGTTATATGTGCTCTATGTGCTGGATTATTCATAGAATTTACGTACTATTCGCATATTATTCATATTGTTGGAAGTAGGTAATGTTGAGCGCTACACCCATGCATCATATGGTGCAATAATTAATACTGGTTAGGGAGGTGATACCCCCCAGGGTTTAGCGATCCATTGAGACAAGTGTTTTAGATTCAAGCTGAGATCATTCAACTGAGGAGCGCAGGACCACTTTTTATATTTACTGTTACATCAAGATGAAGGCGCTAAGCAAGTTACACCACCTCATATGTCTGAGTTAGGCGACACTATGGATGTAAGGTGTGAGGAGGAGGAGGATAAAGTACCTGCTGTTGGTGCAGTTTATGAGGTGTCTGAGGCAAGCGAAGCTGGGCAGGATGATTATGATGATGATGATGAAACAGATGTCACGAGGGATCCTAAGAGACAAGATGACCAAGGGGACAGTTCAGAGGGGGAGTCAGAGAGGAGTAGGAGGAGACGAGTTCCTGAAGGAAGCAGGGGGAGCTCGTCACCAGAAAAAGCTGGTGACAGTGTCCAGCGCCATGTATCACCACGTATGGACAGCCAGCCAACATGCCCTTCAACGTCAGCTGCTGATGCCACCATAGTGCCATCATCCCAGGGGGACTCAGTGGTTTGGAAATTTTTTAGTGTGTCTGCTTTAGATCAGAGCAATGCCATCTGTTCTCTCTGCCTCCAAAAATTGAGCCGTGGAAAGGCCAACACCCACGTAGGGACAACTGCCTTACGAAGGCACATGCAGAAAAGGCACAAACTGCAATGGGAAGAGCACCATAGGAAAAATAGCACACAAAAGAAAAGCCACCCTCCTTCTCCTCTTCCTCCTTCAGGTGCAGCATCTTCCGCCGCTCTCTCCCTTGCACCTTCACAATCACAGCCACCCTCCTCCACTCCGCCTCTCACCTTGAGCGGTTCCTGCTCCTCTGCCCACAGCAGCAGTCAGGTGTCCGTGAGGGAAATCTTTGAGCGGAAGAAGCCAATTTCTGTCAGTCACCCCCTTGCCTGACAGCTGGCTTGGTGGAACTGTTAGCTCGCCAGCTGTTACCATACCAGCTGGTGTAATCTGAGGCCTTCCGTAAATTTGTGGCCATTGGGACACCGCAGTGGAAGATACCAGGCCGCAATTATTTCTCTAAAAAGGCGATACCCAAACTGTACCATGAAGTCGAGAGGCAAGTGGTGTCATCTCTGGCACACAGCGTTGGGTCAAGGGTCCATCTGACCACGGATGCCTGGTCTGCCAAGCACGGTCAGGGCAGGTACATTACTTACACAGCCCATTGGGTCAACCTGGTGACCACTGACAAGCAGGGAGTACATGGCTGTGCAGTGGACCTACTTGTGACACCTCCACGGCTTGCAGGCAGGCCTGCTGCCACCTCCTCTCCTCCTGCTACATCCTCTTTGCTGTTGTCCTCCTCCTTGGCTGAGTGGCAGCGCAACTCTACTGGTGCTGCGATCTCCTCTCCAGCTACAAAGCCCCAGCTCCCCAGGGCCCATGCTGCATGCCAGGTACGACGGTGCCACGCCATGTCTTGCCTCAAAGCGGAGAGTCACACTGGAGCAGCTCTCCTGGCTGCTCTGAACAAACAGGTGGATCAGTGGTTGACCCCGCACCAACTGGAGATCGGCAACGTGGTGTGTGACAACGGCAGCAATCTCATTTCGGCTTTGTCGATATTTTCCGATATTCGCTTTGCCGTCATTCAGTGGAGAAACAACTTGCCAGTGAGACGCTTGATTTGCGATAGCCCAACTGACTGGAATTCGACCCTCCTGATGTTCGACCTGCTACAACAGGAGAAAGCCGTCAAACAGTACCTCTACAACTACAGTCAAAGGACACAGTCTGGGGAGAGGGTATGTTCTGGCTGAAGTACTGGACACTGATGCGAAATGCCTGCAGGCTCATGCGGCCGTTTGAGGAGCTGACAAACCTAGTGAGTCACAGTGAAGGCGCCATCAGCGGCTTGATCCCATATGCCTTCTTCCGTGCGTAGAGTGGTGGATCAAGCTGTGGAGGATCGTGAACAGGAACGGGAGGAAGAGTTGTGGAATCAATTCTCAGCAGAAGCAGATGATTTCTCAACACCTGCGGCAGAACAGAGGGGGGAGAAGGAGGAGGAGGAAGAGTCATTTGGGGAAGAGGAGTCTGATGATGATCTGATGTTGAGGAAGGTGTTGTTTTGGAGGAGGAGGATGAGGTGGAAGAACAACCGCAGCAGGTGACGCAGGGGGCTTGTGCTGCTCAACTTTCCTGTGGTATTGTTTGTGGCTGGGGGGAGGTGAAGAACTTAGCTGACATCACTGAGGAAGAGCAAGAGGAGATGGATAGTACGTCTGCATCCAACTTTGTGCAGATGGCGTCTTTCATGCTGTCCAGCCTGTTGAGGGACCCCCGTCTAAAAAAACTCAAGAGGAATGAGCTGTACTGGGTGGCCACACTACTAGACCCTTGGTATCGGGTTTTACCCAATACAGTGAACATAAGCTACCCACTGGCAGTGAGTTATTTTTATCTTACAGTTCCTCTTTAAATACGGCAGAATGTTAAATGTCAACTAAGTGAATTATCTTATTTAATCTATCTCTTGCTTGTTTGCCTCCTATCATCCCTCCCATCTCTGAATTGTATGTTCTGGTCAGCTATTGTTGAACAGCATGTCTGTACAGTAAGTATCCCCTGAAATGCCACCTTAAAGCAGCCCATACACTCAGCCGATTTTCTGGCTGACCGATCGATCCCGATCGATCGATCGATTGCAAATCGGTTGGCCAATCGACCGATCGACGGCCGATTTCGATGGATTTCCATCGAACTTGCAGGGTGGAAAATTTAGGTCGATCTGATGAGATTGCTTATCAGTTTGCATTGGCCTTAATGGAAATCTGATGGCAAAAAAATGCCATCAGATAGAATTCCAATAGATTTCAAACTGAAATCTATTGGAATTCTATTCTGGTAAAAAAATGTTCTAAAAACGCATCAGATAGATCATCAGATGCATTTCTTATCTATCTGCTGCCAATCTGACGAGTGTATGGGCACCTTTAGAGTTGAACAACAATCGATAAGGGCGACGTTAACTCAGCATATGCACAAAGCTTTCTAATAGTTCTTAAAGGACCACTATCGCTAAATCTTAAAATTTAAAATATGTGTAAACACTTACAAATAAGAAGTATGTTTCTTCCAGAGTAAAATGATCCATAATTATCTTTATCCTATGTTGCTGTCACTTACAGTAGGTAGTAGAAATCTGAGAGAACTGACAGGTTTTGGACTAGCCCATATCTTCATGAAGGATACTCAGGGTTTTCTTTATTTCCAAAAGCACTTAGTAACTGGCATCTGCTCTGACCAGGTGCCAAATAACTTTTGCAGTGAACAGGAAGGCTGGCCAGCCTCTTTGTATGAATCCTTTTCAGGGAGTGTCTTTATAAAAGAATAAAGGCCATTCTGAAAATCCCCCATGAGGAGATGGACTAATCTAAAACCTGTCAGATTTCTACTACCTACTGTAAGTGACAGCAACATAGGAGAAAGGTAATGTATGACTTATTTTACTCTGCAAGAAACGTACTTCTTATTTGTATGTGTTTACTTGTACTTTAAATGTTTAATTTTTTTGGAATAGTGGTCATTTAACTAGTCATGTAACACAGGGACAAGGCTTTCAAGATTTCTTTATTAAATTCAGGTTCTTGTAATTAACTGCTAGTTTTTCATAATTGTTAAATGTATGTATTCAACCATTTAAGCCTTTTGGACATAGCTGCTATGTCCAAAATGCTGCTGCACCGCTGCTGCGTGCTCCTGTGGGCAATTGCGTGCGCTCTCACGCCACCGCCTGTTTGCCCTGAGATCAATTAATGGGAATACAGTTCTCTTTCATTGATCTAAATCCCCGTTAGAATGATCGCTGGCTTCTATGAGAAGCTGCGATCATTCTAAGTCACATATACCCTCTTCACTTCCTGTAAGTGTACTGAGGCCATCTTGTGGCCAAATAGTAAAACTACATCTACATAAAAAAAAATGAATTGCAGACTAATACTTACATTTAAAATTAACTGTTTACCTCCCACACTCTCCCAAACATACCCAAATAACATTTTTAATAAAAAAAATTACAATAAAAAAACATCAATAGTTACCTAATGGTCTGAACTTTTTTAACATAAACATTTTTAACATGCATGTCCAGAGGGTATATTACTTTTCTTTTTTTAAATTATAAGCTTGTAAATAGTGATGGACACAAAACTGAAAAAAATGCACGTTTATTTCCAAATAAAATGTTGGCGCCATACATTGTGACAGGGACATAATTTAAATGGTGTAATAACCGGGACAAATGGGCAAATAAAATACATAGGTTTTAATCATAGTAGCATGTATGATTTTAAAGCTATACACTTCACAACTGAGGGGTTTTACCCCTTCAGCATCCGAGCAATTTTCACCTTTCAGCGCTCCTTCCATTCATTCGTCTATAACTTTATCATTACTTATCGCAATGAAATGAACTATATCTTGTTTTTTTTCACCACCAATTAGGCTTTCTTTAGGTGGGACATTATGCCAATAATTATTTTATTCTAAATGTGTTTTAATGGGAAAATAGGAACACATTTGGAAAAAAAAATCATTCTTTTTCAGTTTTTGGCCATTATAGTTTTTAAATAATGCATGCTACTGGAAATAAAATCCATGTAATTTATTTGCCCATTTGTCCCGGTTATTACACTGTTTAAATTATGTCCCTATCACAATGTTTGGCGCCAATATTTTATTTGCAAATAAAGGTGCATTTTTTTTAGTTTTGCGTCCATCTCTAATTACAAGCCCATAATTTATAAAGTAACAGTGTTATACCCTCTTGATATAAATATTTAAAGAGTTCAGTCCCTAAGGTAACTATCTATTTATTTTTAATTTTTTTTATTGTAATTTTTTTTTATTACAAAAAAAAAGGTAACAATTGGGGAGTGTGGGAGTTAATGAGTTAATTTATAATGTACAAGAATGTATTTGTATATGAAAAATGTTTTTGGGTGTAGTTTTACTTTTTGGCCACAAGATGGCCACAGTACATTTTTGGGAATGCGTCCTGTGAGCATTGGAAGTACGCTTACAGGATGTTCAGGGAGGCTGGGAAACTTTTTTTTTCACAATGATCGTGCTGCTTCTCATAGCAGCCGATCATTGCTGAGGGGCAGAGATCAACGAGCGGGAATGGTTTTTCCGATTCATTGATCTCCGGGCGAGCGGGCAGCGGCGTGCACAAGCGCTGGAGCGCACGCACGTGCGAGCTGGAGCACGGACAGTGGCGGTTGCGGCGGGGGGTGCGTATATCTACGCTCCGGGCGGGGAACTCAAGTCCAAAGGAGCGTAGATATATCGTACCCGGGTGGCGAAGTGGTTAAGAACTCAGAGAATCACAAAGTCTGGGATAGTAAATTACAGGGCAAGGACACTGAAAGCAAATGGCAAACTTTTAGATTCTTAGTTACCGATGCAATATATATATACTAGCCAACCCGCGTCGTAGCATACGCCGCATCTATCTATCTAATAGAGTACGTGCCTCAACCTTGAAGCAAGAAGAAGTAGGCTTTCCATGAGAAAATGTATGCGTGCTCAAACACCAAGTTTAACCCTAGCAAGTCTGGCTTTGCAAATCCGGCCTAATTGGCTATTCATGAGGCAATGCTCATGCAAATATGCATTTGCTTTCGCATGCCAAACTATGCAGGGTCCAAAAACCAATACCGCAAAGCGATCGCCCTGCGGGTATTAGTTCATGCTACATTAGCACTATCCAGGAGCGCCACGGGGAGGATTCCGAATGCCCCCATACAACCGGGGGACTGCGGGGTCCCAGGCTCTCTTACTGCCTGGGAACCACAGCAGCACCCCGAAGGGGGAGGCTGGGTGGCGCAGCTGCACCCCCCCCCCCAAGTGTGGTCAGCGCCGGGAAGAGCCATCCGCACCCACCTCCCAATATTAAAAACAGGCACTTACCTTAACGTCCATTGCGTTCTGCAACATGCACATTAACTTGGGGGCACCACATGAGAAAGGAGTGAAGCATGGGTCACCGCGAGCTTTAGAGCTCAGGGCTGGCTCACATACAACACTCCGGGGTGGGGGGAGGACAGGCGCAGACAACTCACTCCAGGGCTCACACCACCAGAGCAAGCCATCCACCACCTGCCTCCAAAGGATACAACTGCAAAAAATGCTTTCCATGAGAAAAATTTTGCGTGCTCAAACACCAAGTTTAACCCTAGCAAGTCTGGCTTTCCAATTCTGGCCTAATTGGCTATTCATGAGGCAATGCTCATGCAAATATGCATTTGCTTTCGCATGCCAAACTATGCAGGGTCAAAAAACCAATACTGCAAAGTGCTCTCTCGCTGCCTGGGAACCACAGCGGCACCCCGGAGTGGGAGGCTGGGTGGCGCAGCCGCCCTCCCCCCCCAAGCGTGGCCAGCGCTGGGGAGAGCCGTCCGCACCCACCTCCTAATATTAAAAACAGCCACTTACCTTAACGTTCATTGGGTTCTGCTACATGCGCATTAATTTTCTCATGGAAAGCATTTTGTGCAGTTTGTATCCTTTGGAGGCAGGTGGTGGATGGCTTGCTCCGGTGGTGTGAACCCTGGAGTGAGTGCGCCTGTCCTCCCCCCCCCCTCTGGAGTGCTGTATGTGAGCCAGCCCTGAGCTCTAAAGCTCGGGGTGACCCATGCTTCTCTCCTTTCTCATGTGGTGCCCCCAAATTAATGCGCATGTAGCAGAACGCAATGGACGTTAAGGTAAGTGCCTGTTTTTAATATTGGGAGGTGGGTGCAGACGGCTCTCCCCGGCGCTGGCCACACTTGGGGGGGGGGGGGTCGTCCACGCCACCCAGCCTCCCCCTCCGGGGTGCCGCTGTGGATTCCAGGCAGTGAGAGAGCCTGGGACCCTGCGGTCCCCCCAGTTGTATAAAAAGGGGGCATTGGGAATCCTCCCCGTGGCGCTCCTGGAGGCCTGGAGCACACCAAAAACTGCTAGCAGATCCGCAAAATGCTAGCAGATTTTGAAACACTTTTTCTTATTTTTCTGTAGCATTTCACCTAGCATTTTGCGGTTTTGTAAAGCGTTTTTGGTGTAGTAGATTTCATATATTGTTACAGTAAAGCTGTTACTGAACAGCTTCTGTAACAAAAACGCCTGCAAAACCGCTCTGAACTGCCGTTTTTCAGAGCGGTTTGCGTTTTTCCTATACTTTACATTGGAGGCAGAAACGCCTCCGCAATCCAAAAAATGCCTCACCTCGGGAGTATGCGTTTCAGCAAAATGCCTCCCGCTCTGGTGTGCACCAGCCCATTGAGATACATTACCCAAGCGTATCCGCAGCCGCAAGTGGATCGCAAAACGCTGCCGAACCGCTCTGGTGTGCACTAAGCCGGATAGTGCTAATGTAGCATGTAGCAGGGTGACTGCTTTGTGGTATTGGTTTGTGCATGCATTTGCATGAGCATTGCCTCATGAATAGCCAATTAGGCCAGATTTGCAATGTCAGACTTGCTAGGGTAAGGCCTCTTTTCCATGGACTGTGAATAGGCAGTGAAATGGCTCTCAAACTCTCACAACTGCTCACTGCTGCCTGGTAACTGCTCACTGCTGCCTGGTAACTGCTTGCTGCTGCCTGGTAACTGCTTGCTGCTGCCTGGTATCTGCTCACTGCTGCCTGGTAACTGCTTGTTGCTGCCTGGTAACTGCTTGTTGCTGCCTGGAATCTGCTCACTGCTGCCTGGTACCTGCTTGCTGCTGCCTGGTAACTGCTTGCTGCTGCCTGGTAACTGCTTGTTGCTGCCTGGTATCTGCTCACTGCTGCCTGGTAACTGCTTGCTGCTGCCTGGTAACTGCTTGTTGCTGCCTGGTATCTGCTCACTGCTGCCTGATAACTGCTTGCTGCTGCCTGGTAACTGCTTGTTGCTGCCTGGTATCTGCTCACTGCTGCCTGGTAACTGCTTGCTGAGCACACAGCTCAACAGTCCGTGGAAAAGAGGCCTTAAACTTGGTGTTTGAGCACGCATAAATTTTCTCATGCAAAGTACTTCTTCTTGTTTGAAGGTTGAGGCACTTAGTCTATTATATATATATATATATATATACTGTACATCCTGGGAATAAAAATTCTAGATGTAAAAATGGCCAGTATGAATAAATAATACAGTGTGGACATGAGTAATACAAAAGAAGTCCCTTTAGGACTGTAAAGTAGGATGGGGACTTCATCTGCAGTAAAGAAATATAAGGAATGTAGCAAAAATAGTAAAAAGGGTATTCAGACTTACAAAACTGGAAGCTGAAAAATGAGATAAGTGACATAAGGTTAAATACAAAACAATTTTACTAATACATACCTTCAAAAAGGAAGAAGGCTACTCAGTGGCAGCGCTACACTGGGGCTTACCCAGGCTTAAGCCCCAGCTGAAATGCTGTCAGCCCCTCCAAAAGCCCCCCCTCCGCAGAATTGCCCGATCATCACACAGCGTGGAACACTGGGGATGTTTAGGCAACGCAGCATGATCTGCTGCTGCCACTAGGCAATAGGACCAGGGGCGTAGCAATAGGGGTTGCAGAGGTAGCGACCGCATTGGGGCCCTTGGGCCAGAGTGGCCCCGAAGGGCCCTGCCTCAACTACAGTATTAGCTCTCTATTGGTCCTGTGTTCATAATAATCACTTCAATAGATACTTTGAATAGTGATAATCCTTAACAAACTGTTTCCCATCCTTTTCTTGCACCTCTGACACTGTAGTTGCCCTTGGCAGGTTTTGGTGCGCCGTATCAATTGTTACGTATAGAGTGCTTGGGGGGGCCCCATTGTAAAACTTGCATCTGGGCCCACCGCTCCTTAGCTACGCCACTGAATAGGACTGAAGCAGGCTGGTAAGTTTGATGCCCATTGGATGTAGGGAAGTAGGCAGCGATATAGGAGACGAGAAGCTCCAGCAGGGATAGGAGAGATTTGCAGGCTGTCTGTGTGATCTCTCCGCCTCCCTCCCTCTCCCCCACGTGTGTAGATTCCTTCATCGTTGTAGATTTGAGCTTTCTATGCTGGCTGACAGGGACTCCCTCTCTTCCTCAGACAGCTGGACCAGGCGCTTCCCTGAGCCTGGACTATACACACAGGACAAGGGTGAGCTTACCTCAGGCATTTCTGGCTGCTCTCTGACTCCCGGTAATAGGGGGGGAGGGGTTACTTAACCCTTTCAGCAGTTTAGCTGCCTCTGTTGCTTGCAAAGTCTCTGGCATTCCTCTTCCACAAGGGTTTTTATGCATGTCAGTTAGTTCTGCACTATTCTTATCAAATCTACGTTTTCTCTTGTTCTGTGTGTATATGCACACATACACACAATGTAGATGTTATAAGAATAGTGCATAACTCACTGTTTGACATGCATGTGGAAAAGGAATGCCAGAGCCTTTGCAATCAACACATCTGAGTTGCTGAAAGGGTTAAGTACACCCGTTTCTTAAGGTGCCCACACATCAGAAGCTCTCTGGACAGATTGACCTAGAGACAGATCTCTCTCTGATTAGACAGTGATCTGTCGGCGGCCCATACACCGCAGGCTGATTCCCGATCGGTTTCAGCATGAAATCTCATGGTAATCAGGCTTTTGACGCCGCTTTGTGCCCCCAAATTGTCCCCCGTAATGTTTTGGGGCCCCCCGTTGCTGTATACTTACCTGTCCATCACTGGCACTGTCCTCATAAATTCCCCATGTGGTTGCCAGTGTATGTGTGGGAGTGTGTGTGATGTCACACATGCACTCACGTTACGCAGGCAACCAGGTGGGACGCTATGAGGGATGAATTGGCGTAGGGGAGGCCCCATCCAAAGTTTCACAGGGGGGCCCAATGATGTCAAGTTGCGGTGAGGGAAGGGGGGAAGGCGTCCCCCCTTCCCCACTGCTGTGCCCATCGCTCCCTCTTCTGTCTCTGCTGCCACCCCACCTGGGGACATCTGTACACCTGGCTATACTGGGCCCTGCGGACACGGTAAGGCCCAGTGCACACCAAGCGGTTTTGGATGCAATCCGCCGGCCGCATCCGCCTGTGAAAACGCTTGGCTAATGTATTTCAATGGGATGGTGCACACCGGCGGTTTGAGGTTTGTAGCAAACCGCAAATGTGCCTCCTGCTGCACGTTTGCGGTTTGCAGAAGCGTTTCTGCCTCAATGTAAAGTATAGGAAAAATGCAAACCACTCTGAAAAACGCTAGTTCAGAGCGGTTTGCAAGGCGTTTTTGTTACAGAAGCTGTTCAGTAACAGCTTTTACTGTAACAGTATAAGTAATCTGCTACCCAAAAATGCTCCCAAAACCGCTAGGCATGTTTCGAAAACGACTCTAAACATGCCTAGAATTGCTTTGAAATCCGCTGCAAACACCGCTACCATTTTGTGGATCTGCTAGCGGTTTTGGTGTGCACTGGGCCTAAGTCCTGGTTGACACTAGCTGTCTGTCATTGCATGCATTTACTGGTGAAAGGCTGTCTGTCATTATGTGCATTAACTGGTGAAATGCTGTCTCTCATTACATGCATTTAAGGCCCATTCACAATAGAGCGTTTTGCCGGCGATTTCGGCAAAATGCTCAAGCGATAACACTTTTTAAAGCGCTAGTGCAATAATACCCTATGGGCCTGTTCTCACTTGGGTGATTTGCGTTAAAGCAAATCGCCAAACACAAACGTGTAGCCTGCACCATTTTCAGGCAATTTTCCAGTGATCGCATTGCAGTGCTATAGAAGCGCTAAACGCGATGACTAAAAAAATAGCCAAGTGTGAATGGCGTTTTTTTCACGTTCAACGCAAAAAAAAGCCATAGCAAAACGCTAGCAAAAGCGCTAACGTTTTGCGTTCATCAAGTGTGAATGGGCAATAACTGGTGAAAAGCTGTCTCTTATGTGCATTTACTAGTGAAAGGCTGTCTCTCATTACATGCATTTACTGGGGAGAATCTGTCTGTCACTATGTGCATTTACTGGTGAAATGCTGTCTGTCATTACGTGCATTCACTAGGGAAACGCTATCTGTCATTACGTGCATTTACCAGGTAAACGCTGTCTGTCATTACGTGCATTTACTTCATTTTTTTATGTAACTATATTAGGTGGTATAACCACATTACAGTTAGCCTTGCCCACGCGACGTTATGGCCACGCCCATTTTTTGCCGCAGCGCGCTTTGTGCGCTGCTAATTTCCCCCATGAGCCCCGCCTGACAGCCATTGTGCCCCTTTTGAGCCCCCCCAAAATCTGAAGCTGGAGCCGCCACTGAGGCTACTGGATAATGTGCTTCCCGCTGGGCCCCCCTTCAGTCACTCCTCAGCTTTCATGATAAACTGTGTCCTACTTTGTCCTCCTCCACTTTTATTTACTACATTGATCATACGCACCTTTGATATGAATGTTAACCGCTTCCCAACCACCTAACGCAGAATGGCAGCGGGTCTCTGTTGTTCTTCCCCCGACGCATATATGCGTCATCTCGTAAGGAATGAGATTTGTCAATCTGTGCAGCACATCCCAGCCATCAGCCTGCCTGCCAGCCAACGATCAGCGCAGGCAGGCTGTTTTTTTAATTAATAAAATATTTTAGTATTTATACAGCACTGACATATTCTGTAGCGCTGCACAAAGTATATTGTTTTGTCACTAACTGTCCCTTGGAAGGGCTCACAATCTAATCCCTACCATATGTATGTATTGTGTAGTGTATGTATCGTAGTCTAGGGCCAATTTAACTTATCTGCAAGTTTGTTTGTTTTTAACAAAATTGCAGTCTTTTTTAATTGATATAAAAAAACTAAAAATAGCAGCAGCAATCAAATACCACCAAAAGAAAGCTCTATTTGTGAGAAGAAAAGGAGGTAAAATTAATTTGGTGCTAAGTTGTATGACCGAGCAATAAACTGTTAAAGTTGTGAAGTGCTGAATTGTAAAAAATGGCCTAGTCACTGGGGGGTATAAACATCCGGGTGTTCAAGAGGTTAAACAATACTTCAAGCTGTCTACATTGTGGTTTGTTTGCCCCTAATCCTTATATATTTTTTTCTCTTTTATTGTGTACTGTTCCCTGTCCTTTGTACATAATGTATTGGATTTATTGTACTGCCAACTAAAATTCTTAATAAAAAATGAAAGTAAAAAAAATAAAATAAAGGAAGAAGGCTAAGAATAGTGGACTCTTATAGGACTCTTGGACATTATTAACTGTAAAAGGAGTGCCTTTAGGACTCTAAAGCGGGTTGGGGACTTCATCTGCAATAAAGAAATATAGGAAATGTAGCAAAATTTGTAAAAAGGTATTCAGACTTGCAAAACTGGAAGCTGAAAAATGAGTGGCTAGTGATATAAGGTTAAATTCAAAACAATTTTACTAATACATACATTCAAAAAGGAAGAAGGCTGAGAATATAGGACCCTTGGACATTATTACCTGTAAAAGGAGTTCTTTTAGGACTCTAAAACGGGACTGCATCTGTAATAAGAAAAACTGTAAAAAGTTATTCAGACTTGCAAAGCTGGAAGCTGAGAAGCAAGTGGCTGTTGACATAAAGTTAAATCCAACACAGTTTTACCAATACATAAATTAAAAAAAGAAGAAGGTTGTGAATATTGGACTCTTTAAAGGTCAGTTAGGGAACTTAATTGTGGAAAGAAGACCAAGCTAAACTTGAAATTGTAAATGGATGCTTTTCTTCTGTCTTTACCAAGGTAATGTCTTTGTCTTTGGCATGTATTACCAAACACAAGAAGGTATAAAGGCACACTTTAGATAAAATCAAGATAGAAAAGGCACCTGGCCCAGGTGGCATCCACCTCCAAGCATTAAGAGTGTTGACATGAGTTATCAATGACCAATTTACCTTATTTTCTATGATTCTCTTTTAAGTCGGTCAGTTCCCTATGACTGGTGTACAGCTGATGTTTTCACCTTATTTATGAAGGAAAAAAGATCAGAATCGAGGAACTACGGACCTGTAAGCTTAACATCAGTTGTGTGCAAACTGTTTGATGGCATTCTAAGGGATGTTATACAACATTGTATAGCACAGAATAATCTAAGTGCAGCCCATCAGCATGGGTTTACTAAAGACATGTCTTGTCTCACCAACAGGCTCAGCTTTTATGAAGTGTTAAATGCAGATTTAGATCTTGGGAAAGCCACAAATGTAGTGTACTTGGACCTTGCAAAGGCTTTTGACACTGTTCCCCATTATAGCCTGTAAGCCTGGTGCATAAGTTGAGAAAACAGGGACTAAGAGAAAATGTGTGTATGTGGATAGAAAACTGGTTAAGGGACAGAAGGTAAAGAGTGGTGGTAGACGGGTCATATTCAAAATGAAAAACTGTTTACAATGGGGTCCCACAAGAATAAGTACTAGGTCCAATGCTTTTCAATGTATTTATTAATGATCTAGCAGATGGAATACTAAATCAATTGGAGAGATGAAATATCTAATTTACCAAGAAAGGTGGGAAAAACTAGGTTTATATAGCTTGGAAAAAAAGATTCCTAAGAGGTGACCTGATTGACATGTTTAAATACATCCGAGGGGAACACAAAAGCTTGAGGGTGGTGAGCTTTTTGTCCCTATGCTTGTACAAAGGGCAAAGGGACATGATCTGCATATGGAGAAAGAAAGGATTTGCCATCTATTTAGGTAGAGGCTCTTTACAGTAAGAGTGGTTACAATGTGGTATAATCTGCATTTCAAGGAAGCTTGGATGCTTTCCTTGCATTGTGAGACATCCTCAGCTATAATTGCTAAGTAATTTCTAACAGAGTTGTTTCGGGGATCTTATCTGGCTGCCACCTGAAGGTTAACTGGCCCCAGCCTTGTAAGGTTTTTTTTTGCCTTCCTTTAGATCTACTGGGGCATGTGAGGATGCAGGACATAAATGTAGCTAATTTTTACTTTTTCTTTATTTGTTTTTTTTTTTGTTTGATTGTTTTTTTTCTCTTGGTTGGACTTGATGTATGGATGTCTTTTTTCAACCAAAATAGCCATGTAACTATGTATAGTAAATAATTGGACAGACAGTCTTCCAAAAGGAATTAGATCACAACAATGTCATGTAATAGTTATGGGTTGATATGCTGTATCACATATTTTGCAACTACAAATAACTCATGTTTATTCTGGCAATTACCACATCCAATGAAATCCACAGGTGTAAAGTTATAAACTTAGAAGTAAATTAATATGACAATCATATACTGTGAAAGACTAGTGCATTTGAATCCAGATCTAAGTCCAACATTTTATTTTTTCAGCCTCTGGGCCAACTTTCTTTTGGCTTCACTTCCATGTACAGCAGTCTTTCTCTCTTGTTCATGTACAGCTCCCTTGGACAGCAGCTCTCCTCTTCCATGTGTTGCTCCACAGTTGCAGTCTCCCTTTCTCATTTGCAGTCTCCTTTCCATATGCCACAACCCTTCACATGTCTAGCATTCCCCAGCTATCCTTGGCCTGGGCTTCTGTGCCTTTGCAGTACTTGTCTGATAGCATAACCCCCCCCCCTTACTAAAAGTAAACATGGTGTTATTAGCATTGCAGGGAGCTGCATGCTACAGCACTTGTTTTTTGTCAGCTAGTAGCTAGCTTAAAGTGGTCTGAAACTCTGACATAACATTCAATTAAAATGTGTTTTCCTACTTTTTATTACTCACACAATTATCCTATTTGCTTTTGTGCACAAGTAATATTGTCTGTCTACAACTTACAAGTTTCAAAGTGTAGTTTTTCATGCCCTAAAAGCTGCCATTGCATTTTATTTCAGCTGCTTTTTATCATATACTAAAATCTTCTAGTGAGCTGTTCTGAACTGTGTGTATGCTTGAAACACGGGAGCTTCTCAGAGAGTGTTTTCAGTTGTTTACACACAAATGTAACAACATTGGAATGTAAACAAAGATACCGTTATCTCCAGTCTGGATGGGGATTTCAAGCTGAATAGCTTTTCCATGGCAAGACAATGTGCTGTTTAAACGTTTCAATTATGTTCTGCTGCAATTTTTTTTTCGGTGATAGTAGCTTTAAAGGTGTAAGGAATCTTTTAGAACAAAGTAGAAATGCTGACTTTCACACCACTTTAAAGCTAAATCAATTTTAGCATCCATGATTTTTATTTTTGTTTCACTACCCATTAGGTAAAAATTAAACATTTAGGGATCTAAACCTAACCCTTTCAGCATTCATAAGCTCTCGCTCCCAAATTGTTCCTCTAGTGGACAAGCCAGTTTTAGATATAAAACATAGTATTGTTAACCTCTTGCCGACCGCGTCATGCCAGTAGACGTGGCCGCGGCGGCAGCCCCAGGACCGCCTAACGCCAATTGGCGTAAAGTCCTGGGGCTCTGTTTTGCAGGAGATCGCGCGCAGGCTGCGCGCGCATCTCCTGCTTGGGGTCGGAGCTCCGCCCCGCCTTCAGTCTCCGAGCGGCTATTGCCGCTCGGGAGACTGTAAGTCGGCGTGATCGCCGTCTATTTACTCTGTGCAGCGCTGCGATCAGCAGCAGCGCTGCACTGGGGACAGCCGTGTGACACGGCTGTCCCCATGGGGGACAAGAGAGCGATCGGCTCTCATAGGCAGAAGCCTATGACAGCCGATCGCCGTAATTGGCCGGCTGTGGGGAGGGAGGGAGCGAGGGAGGGAAGGGATTTAAAGGAAGAGGGTTTTTTTTTTTTAAAAACGTAAACACAAATATTTATTTAAAAAAAAATAAACATGGGGGGAGCGATCAGACCCCACCAACAGAGAGCTCTGTTGGTGGGGAGAAAAGGGGGGGGGGGGGAATCACTCGTGTGCTATGTTGTGCGGCCCTGCAGCTTGGCCTTAAAGCTGCAGTGGCCTTTTAAACTAAAAATTGCCTGGTCACTAGGGGGGTTTAGCCCTGCAGTCCTCAAGAGGTTAATTTAGTATGTAACATCATAATTACATAAATGTTTATTAAATTAATATTTCCAAAAAAATACAAGGTAATCATTGCTGGTGCTTACAAAAACAACATCTCTCATATTTACACTAATTACAAAACATGAGACTTTAGAGTTGTTTAGAGTTCCTGACATCTATCACATGTTAAGCTGGTAGGCCTTTGAATCGAGCACTGTAATTATAGCGCAGGAGATTTGGGCGCAGCCGGCGCCACCATAGGCCGTCATAGGAATTACGGCTATTGCAGCGTACACTGAGTAACTTTGGCGCCGTCAGAAGACGGAGCAGAAGTTACATTTAAAACACTGTAATTCGGCCTCTAGCAATAACTGGAAGCTGAATTACATCATTCCCCACATGGACCTAGAGGGGTAATAGTATGTAACGCCACCGTGAACTTGTGCAGCAGCAGGATAAGCCATACCGGCTGTATCCTGCGCCCAAGTCTCCCGGCGGCCAATTCATATGTATGCCTCTGAATAAACCAGTACAAGCTTGTGGCAGCTGATGTCAGCATAAGCTTGTTTTAACTCTTTGACAATATATATTTATTATATACAGTATATACTTTGTATGTAATCAAAAACTGCCAATGACAGGTACAGTCTTGAGAAAATCTACAGTATCTCCTCAATGGCAGCCAGAGGGTTAAAAGTAACCTGACTTATTTTTAAAAATGCTATTTGACTGACTGTTGTTTCAGTCCTCTGCTTCTAATACTGAATGAATGACCTAGAGCAAGTAAGCAGATTAGGTGTTCTGACTTCCATGGCTTCCTGTCACTTCAGGTTATTTTCACAAACCCAAGAGAGAAAGCAACACTTGAAGTGTTCTACTTGTTTATGAATCAAGGAGAATTGCCACATATTATAATATGCTTTATTCACCCCTCTTCACACACACAGGAAAAAGGCATTGCCACATGAATTACCATCATCACCTCAAACAGTTAGTAAAATGGCTTGCAAAATAATTTAAAACATCATTACTGGATTTATATTTCAAAGACAACAACATTTAACAAAAAATGTTTTTCACATCTGTAGGACATAGAAAAGCTGTATTCCACATTTACTATTGTCCAGCACTGTTGCCCATAAACATAATGCCTGTCATTTCAGTTAGTTGGAGTAGCATTTCTGTCATTTGGGCATGCTGCTTTAAAAGTGCTCAGAGAATACTGGTAAGCACAAACAGGCTTTAAATGATTGTTGGAAAATTGTCTCCAGACACAGCACCATTCAATGTACAGACAACAGGAACTTGTATTTACTGACCCATTTTACTACATACAGTATGTCTATATACCATTTTTGGTCTAAAAAGTTGGAGTCAGCAATATATTGAAGCCAAATGGTGATTGTTTAACACATGCAAATATGAGTTTGCATGATTCAATAAAAAGAGTACTGGGCTATTGTAAGTTTATCATAATGGAATTCATTTCACTTCATTCAACTTGTGGTTTAAGATTTACAGAGGTGGTGTTTAAAGTAAAAATGCTTTACCTAGAAGATAATCATCTTACAATTGTGCAAAAAGAAAAATAAATCTCAGCAAAACATCCCCTCTGAAGCCTCTGTCAACCATATGTCCCCCATGGAGGCTGGTGTTACCAGAACAGCTGAGCCGATCCGGGTTGAAGCGCCACTGCCTAAACAATATCAGTCATGGTTCATGATATGGAAGGGGGGTCTCTGCAAGAGGGTCAGACCAATAGGAGGGGGGTTAACTACCCCATGAATGTGAAGTTTAATCCTGGTGGAATCTGGAAATCCCCTTTTATAATGTAGCCCCCAGATGTCCAGATTAATCTTCCCAGGTTAATCGGTAAACGGACATTTTAAACCTCCCCCCCCCCCCCCCTATGTGTTTATAACAAAGAGTTAAGAGTAAAAGTTTATTTGAAATAAAAACCACCAGTAATATATTTTTGAAAAACAGTAATAGAAAAGTATTTTTTCATCTGTATACTTCTGTCTTCTTTCCTGTGACATCATCTTCTGTATACTTCTGTTGTCTTCTGGCATCATCTGTGAACTTTTCTTCTGCTTTAAAGAGACTCTGTAACAAAGCCATATTTCTTCTATCCTATAAGTTCCTATACCTGTTCTAATGCGGTCTGTGTTACTGCAGCCTTTTCTAGTTGCACAGTGGCTGTGTTATCTCTGTTATATGATCTAATCTTCTCTCTTCTGTCGGCTCTGTCGGCTGAGGCTGGAATGTGTGGAATGTGCTGCACTGCTTGTCATTAGCATAAGCTATACACACCCTCTCCAAGCTCTGTATAAGTCAGAGACTGAGCTACTCTCAAGCCTATCACGCTCTAGTTAGAAGCCATGTCTTTTATTTGTAAACACTGCCTAAAAATGGCAATTACAAGCCAGGATTGCAGCAGGGAGTAGCAGAAACAGCACAGAGAACATAAGGAATAGAATGGTATGCTTTTTATTGTAAGAATTTTAGAGTACAGATTCTCTTTAAACTCCTTTTGTTCTAGTCATCCATTTTTCTTTCTCCTCTCTGCTATTGTTTTCTTTTATTCTAAAATATTGACTGCAAAGCAACCCACTACTTTGGGTATCTCATACTGCAGTAGTTTCCACTTTCCAGCTATGGATCAGTGAATAGTCTAGCCCGGGGCTTTTCAACCTTTTCACTAATTGTACAACTTTTATTGCCTAAAATGTTTAAAGTACCACCAGTGTGCCTGCACAGTAGATTGGATGTGTTTGGGCTTGGCTACTGGAGCCTGAATGGAGGGCAGCTACTGCGCATGCGCACACACCGATGAAGAGAGAACTTTGGGGCTCCCATCGCTGGATCCCCTCTACTGAGGAGGAACGGGGAAACCTCTTTAGGATACAAAGGCCTCCCCTTCCCTGAGGTAAGTAACCACTGGGGCACTTTTTTCTTACAGGTACACTTTAATAAAAAAAAAGGCATATGGGAGGGGAAAAGTAGGAGGCATTGGTGGGGGAAAAGACTACAATTACATTGCTAGCTTACAGATTGTCAGTATTGGCAATGTGGAGGTAGACTGCCAATATAGGTAGCCTTACAAGTTCCCCCCACCCCTTAATTATAGGTAGCCTAGCCCCACCACCAGAGAGCTGAGAGCTAGGCAGTGAGTCATACCCAGGGCTAGCGCTACCATAGAGGCAGAGGGTGCAATTGCCCCAGGGCCCCAGAGTTTGTAGGGGCCCCCAGTGGCTACAAGAGGAAAAAAAAATTCAAATCGACCTTATAGTTTTTGAGAAAATTGATTTTAAAGTTTTAAAGGAAAAAAAATACACATTTAAAAACCTGCCGACTTTAATGGTTAATAGCAAATCCACCTTAAATGCTAGAAACCCTAAATTTGCAGGATATGTTAAGGAGATCCTTGGGAATATGAGTAAAAAAACTATTTTTAAAAAGACCTTATAGTTTTTGAGAGAATCGATTTTAAAGTTTCAAAGGAAAAAAGTATATTTTTAAATGCGGTAAATGTCACTTTTAGTAGCAAACCTAACGGTAGTGTAATTTTACATGCATCAAAAGAAAGAGCAATACATTTCCTGACAGGGTTTCCAGGGGGTTCATACGCAGCCGCAGCGCTTTGGCCAGGGATCGCTATACAGCCACAATATGGCTACATGAAGATCCCTGGCATTTTTTCCTATTTTCCCAATTTTTTTTTATGTTTAGAGTGTGGGAATTTAAAAAAAATGATGTGGGGTCCCCCCTCCTGAAACTTTTTAACCCCTTGTCCCCCATGCAGGCTGGTGTAGCCAGAATGTGGAGCTCAGCCCGATTGGGGCTTCACACCCTTACTACACCAGCTGCAAAAAAGGTCCCATAATGCCGATTTTTGTTCCGGGGTATCTGTGCCCCCCCCCCCCCCCCCCCAGGTTTATTTTGCCCTGGGGCCCCATTGTTGCTTAAACCGGCCCTGGTCACACCTCAGATCATCGATAAGCCAGCCACAGTGAAGAGACAGCCAGGCAAACGGTGCATGGTGACGGCATGTATACTTCAAATACAGGAAGTGAGCAGTGATGTCACTTTCTGTATGTGCGCCATCACTGTGCACCGGTCACCTGGCTGTCTCTTCCCCACTGATCTGAGGTCTGAAGTATGCCGCAGAGCAGCACAGCAAGGAGTGAGGGAGGAGGATCCAAACTTTGTGGAGGCAGGACAGGACCAGGACAAGTGGCATGCAGGCAATAAAGTGGCAGGCAAATCTGGTGTGTACCATCTGGCCTGCGTACCACAGGTGCAAAGCCCAGGTCTAAAGAGATTAGCCTGTCTAATTAGGCCTTATCAACAAGTAAACAGCAAGTGTAAATTGGGGCTGTCAGGTGTGCCACCCTGTGCCATAGTTTAGGCTAATATGTAAACACAGGAGGTTAACCCTTTTGTGTTCCTAGGACACCAGAAAGTAAACACTGCAGGGTTTTAGTAAGATTTCTGTAAGTTGTAACAAAGAAATGTTTTTATTTAAAGTTATTATGATGTTGCTTATCTCCTTAGAGCAGAGAGGAAGCTCTGAGTTTAGGTCCACTTTAAAATCTGACAGGACCAACAGGTTTTGGACTAGTCCATCTCCTCACGATGGAGTCTCAGGGTTTCCTTTATTTTCAAAAGCATTTGCTGAACGGCCATTGTTAAGTCTAACTGCCAAAATAGTGTGCAAGCGAGTAGGGAGGCTGGCTGGTATCTTACAATTTTGGCAGTTAGACTTAGCAACTGCCATTTAGGAAATTCTTTTAAAAACAAAGAAAACCCTGAATCCTCAATGATGAGGTAGACTAGTCCAAAACATGTTGGTTCTGAAAGATTAAAAATGGTAGTTTGATAACAACCGTGTAGGTCAGGATGCACTGCTGTATTGCTGATGAGCTTATTTCAGTAATGTCAAGAATCCAAAAAGAAGAATCGCACACCACTGTGGAGGTGCTGGATCAATAAATATTGTAGAAAAATTCGAAAAGGTCCGCACACTCACGATCATTCTGTATTGTGTTACCTTGACAAAGGGGATCCCACGGGACCCCGAAACGAGTCGCCGGTATATGTAGTGGACTTGTGTCACGTTGTTGAAATAAACCAGGAATTGGTTCATCTGAGTGTGCGGACCTTTTTGAATATACTAGTAATGTGTCTCAGACTCTCATGTGCTGTGCAGCAGTGTGTTCTAACAATGAACTGCTGCGTGCATTTCTGTGCCAACACACTGCTGTCTCATTTCAATTACTGGTAATACTGCAACGCAGTGCAACACATGTGCCATACATTTTTGTAAAGAGAAGTAAATGGTTGGCACCAAAAAATTGGTACAGGAAGATCTGTAATTCATGCTGCAATTAATATAATCCAACGTTTCAAAGTAACAAAGTACTTCTTTATCAAGAAAAAACAGCGCAAGTTCATCTGAAAAACAACTCAACAACAATAAATCACCACAATGCATAATAAATAAATACATTTGAAGTAGCCCAAGAAAAGAGAGTCACCATCGTGAAGGAACACCAGTACTGAGGTAGAGAATGTGTGGACACGTTTCAAAGGTGGCTAAAAGTGCTAGCCTGGAAAGAGAACCACTATGAAAGTTGAAGCCAATAAATGGGTCATTAGACTGGGAGCAAGATAGGAAGATAAAAAGCCAACATAGGCTTTTTCTTCCACTCACTCTTCACAGTAAGGCCCGGTTCACATTAGCGGCTGCTATCCGGAATCGCCGTGCCGGAGCCGGACCGCATGCGGACCGGACGAAACGGACGCACGGCATAGCAATGAAAGTCTATGCGACCGTTCACATGCGTCCGTTTCGTCCGGACCGGAGCCGGACCGGATCCGGACTCCGGCGTCCGTTCCAACATGCGCTATTTTTTGGTCCGGCTGGTCCGGCTGACGTATCCGGACCGGAGCCGGAATGTTGCATCCGGCCAATGGAAACCAATGAGAACCGGAGAGCGCACAACACACTGGCTATAAAAACCGGATGTTGTACCACACTTCCTATGCTGACTCTATGGTATGGTGGCCATTTTGGATGGGGACCACATGGCACCAGCGTTCACAGAGTGGAGCAGCAGTGACTTCATGCTGGAGCTCTTTGGCAGCAATATGGAGCAGGATCTGTCTGATAGCGAGGGGGTGAGGCCCTACACATCAGAAGACCTCATCCTACAGGTGCAGCAGGTACCAGCCCTGTGGGACAAGGGGGATGCGGACCACAGCAACATCAAAAAATGCAGAGGCCTGTGGAAAAAAATTGCCAAGCTGTATGTGGAGGACTTTGAGAACTTGAGCAAGAGACAGCAAGGCACAGAGGGTATGTTGACTAGAAGTTTTTGGGGGGGGCTTGTGGTTTAAGCTTGTGATGTATTCCACTTTTGCTATGGATTTGTGTCACCCACGTGTTGCCCACCCACCCGTGGCCCACCCACCTGTTCCCCACCCACCTGTACCCCACCTGTGATGTATCCCACCCACCTGTACCCCACCTGTGATGTACCCCACCTGTGCTGTATCCCACCCACCTGTGATGTATCCCACCCACCTGTACCCCACCTGTGATGTATCCCACCCACCTGTACCCCACCTGTGATGTATCCCACCCACCTGTACCCCACCTGTGATGTATCCCACCTGTGATGTATCCCACCCACCTGTACCCCACCTGTGCTGTATCCCACCCACCTGTGATGTATCACACCCACCTGTACCCCACCTGTGATGTATCCCACCTGTGATGTATCCCACCCACCAGTACCCCACCTGTGATGTATCCCACCCACCTGTACCCCACCTGTGATGTATCCCACCTGTGATGTATCCCACCCACCTGTGATGTATCACACCCACCTGTACCCCACCTGTGATGTATCCCACCTGTGATGTATCCCACCCACCAGTACCCCACCTGTGATGTATCCCACCCACCTGTACCCCACCTGTGATGTATCCCACCTGTGATGTATCCCACCCACCTGTGATGTATCCCACCCACCTGTACCCCACCTGTGATGTATCCCACCCACCTGTACCCCACCTGTGATGTATCCCACCCACCTGTGATGTATCCCACCCACCTGTACCCCACCTGTGATGTATCCCACCCACCTGTACCCCACCTGTGATGTATCCCACCCACCTGTACCCCACCTGTGATGTATCCCACCCACCTCTACCCCACCTGTGATGTATCCCACCTGTGATGTATCCCACCCACCTGTACCCCACCTGTGATGTATCCCACCCACCTGTACCCCACCTGTGATGTATCCCACCTGTGATGTATCCCACCCACCAGTACCCCACCTGTGATGTATCCCACCCACCTGTACCCCACCTGTGATGTATCCCACCTGTGATGTATCCCACCCACCTGTGATGTATCCCACCCACCTGCGATGTACCCCACCTGTGCACATAAAACATACACAATGACCAATTATTATACATCAATTTATTGTAAAAAATTAATACATTTAAAATCACTAAAAAACTTGAAACTCCAAAATAAACACATTTCAACAAAACATATTAAAAACCAAACATTCACCCTCGTCCTGGTGGTGTGGTAAAATAAAGTCTCAGTTGGTCCCTGTTCCGCAGTGACACTACCCTTGGCCTGGTTGCATACCTCCGCAGGGGCATTAGTGGAAGCACATTCGGGGGTTCCGGAGTCTCTCTTTCCTCCTGCCGCACAAAGTTGTGGAGGATGCATGCTGCCTTCACCACGACAACTGCGTTGCCCGGTTTCAGCAGCATGGGCGTGTGGAACACCCTCCACTTTGACACCAGGATCCCAAATGTGCACTCCACCATTCTCCTTGCACGGCTCAACCGAGCATTGAAGTGTAGCTGGCTGGCATCAAGTCCCCTGTCTGGGTACGGACGCATTACATGGTCGGACAGGGCGAAGGCCTCGTCCCCCACAAACACATAGGGGTAGGCCGGTGCCCTTGTCCCAGGCCAGGGTCTGTCACGGGGGAGACGCAGTCTGCCTTCCTCCATCAGCCGGCAAAGGGTCATACGCTGGAAAATTCCAGAGTCATTGGAACTACCGTACGACCCCACATCCACGTACACAAACTTGTAGTCCGCATCTGCCACTGCCATTAGAACAATGCTGAAGTATTTTTTATAGTTGAAATAATGGCTGCCACTCCCCACGGGTTTCTGAATCCGGATGTGTTTCCCATCCAGTGCGCCAACACAATTAGGAAACTTGCACTCGGTCCAGAAGCCCTGGGCGATCTCCTCCCATTTCGTGGTGTCCGGCACAGGCATGTATCTGGCCCTCAGTCGCGTCCAAAGGATCCTCGAAGTCCTCACGACGATGCCTGCCACCGTGCTCTTCCCAATACGAAATGTGACATGTAGCGATGTATATGTTTGTCCAGTTGCGATGTACCTACAAGAGAAATAATCGAAATCAATTTTTCATGTCGTTACAGGAGAAAGGTTCAAGACAAGGTGGCGCAATATACGGGATGCATATGTGAAATGGCTACGGAAGAAAAAACTTGCCAAACGAAGTGGCAGTGGCGGGGGAAGGCGACAAAAAGACTACCAATTTGCCAAGCAATTGTCTTTCATCAATGCAAGCCTGGAACCTAGACTGTAAGTACCACTACTGTGGGCAGGAACTGAGAGCTCATTTACCATGACTTCGGCCATGTATTGCTATGGCCTCAATTCCCATGGCTAGCGAACTTTTCTCACAAGCTTTATCAAATGTTGGGTAGAAACGGTTGATAAAGTGATTGCTAGTGTTTGCTAGCTCTGTGAATTGACGCCACATGCTGTTTGGCACACCAATAAATATTGTTTTTATCTACAGGACTGAAGACAATTTGGAGCAAGAGGAACCGACCCAGGAGGCACGGTTCAGCAGTGAGGAGAGCTTGGTGGATGATGACATCGCCGATGTAACCTATTGCCCCGAGGAGAGGAGTAGGAGGAGGGAGTCCTTAATCCCAACTCTCTCCTTTGATGATGACTTGGCAGAAGAGAGCTTGGATGTTGAGGTTGCAGGACCGAGTGTGGAAGAAGCTGAACCTCCACAATCGACCGCTATGGAAGCTCCAGGGGAACAAGAACAAAGTGAGGAGCACCGAGAGACTGCAGCACAACCAGCGCGCAGGGCAACCCCGACACAGGCCAGAGGACGGGAAGATGCTGCCACACCACCAGTGAGGACCACCACACCAGTGAGGCGTCGAGGTACCCTCCCCCCAACAAGGAGAGAGACAGAGTCCGAGATGTCCGGGGCTGTCTCCGGACTTCTCGGGATTCTTCAGAGCCACCAAACTCTCATAACCCGGCAGTTGCAAGATGAGGACAGGGGCCATATCATGGAGCAGTACAAGTCCCACATCACTTCACTGCAATGTGAGCTCGACGCTGTACATGGGCACTACAGGGACGAGCTTAAAATGATTCATGAGATGCACAGAGGAGAAATCGACCAACTGCGTGCGCAGCATCATCAGTCGGTGGGCCAGCTGCAGAACATGATGCAGCAAATGCATCAACAAAGCAAGGAACTACTGAAATTGCAGGCACACCCGTGTTTTCACACTGTGATGTCTCTAATACCATATCTGGAAAAGGTGCCTTCCCAAAACCTGATGGCGTGCCATTCCAATTTGCTGGAGGTGATTAAACAGCACATGGACACGCCATTATTGCAACCACCAATTTTTAGACCCCCACAACCAACAGCGGTGCCCACCTGGCAATCATCACAGATGTACACCGGCTACAGAGGCAGTCAATATGGGCCACCGCTGTCAGGGTCCAGCTCATCCACGACCAGCACCCAAGAGAGTCCAGATTTCCAGGCAGCAACTCCCACCTTTTCTAGTAGTGGTGCCGATACAATTTGAAAAAAAAAGTCAAATTGTTCCTGGACATGCTCCTCTGAATACCTCCGATCCTCGGAGGAAGGATACCATCACAGGGCTTTTTAACTTTTGGTTTTGCTGGACTTGAACTTTAGGGCCTGGTGTCCCCGAAAGACACTACCTGGGTCACAACCTTGTGCCTGTTGCACTGCACCTGTAGTCCTGCACCTGTGCCTTTGATTCCTCTTGTTCCTTACTTTGTTGATCCTAATCACTTGCACAAGACCCTTGGAGCCATGGGTGAAGGACACCTTCACTGGTCGGTGAGAGGCCTAGCCTTTTCACTGACCTGTGTCCTTCATCCATGGCTCAGAGGGTCCTGTGCCAGTGGTTAGGTTTTAGAAGCACTAATAATTTAGGGCCTGGTGTCCCCGAAAGACACTACCTGGGTCACAACCTTGTGCCTGTTGCACTGCACCTGTAGTCCTGCTCCTGTGCCTTTGATTCCTCTTGTTCCTTACTTTGTTGATCCTAATCACTTGCACAAGACCCTTGGAGCCATGGGTGAAGGACACCTTCACTGGTCGGTGAGAGGCCTAGCCTTTTCACTGACCTGTGTCCTTCATCCATGCCTCAGAGGGTCATGTGCCAGTGGTTAGGTTTTAGAAGCACTTCAATTTTAGGGCCTGGTGTCCCCGAAAGACACTACCTGGGTCACAACCTTGTGCCTGTTGCACTGCACCTGTAGTCCTGCTCCTCTGCCATCGGTTCCTCTTGCTCCTCACTTTGTTCTTGTTCCTAACCACTTGCACAAGACCCTTGAAACCATGGATGAAGGACACCTACACTGGTCGGTGAGAGGCCTAGCCTTTTCACTGACCTGTGTCCTTCATCCATGGCTCAGAGGGTCCTGTGCCAGTGGTTAGGTTTTAGAAGCACTAATAATTTAGGGCCTGGTGTCCCCGAAAGACACTACCTGGGTCACAACCTTGTGCCTGTTGCACTGCACCTGTAGTCCTGCTCCTCTGCCATCGGTTCCTCTTGCTCCTCACTTTGTTCTTGTTCCTAACCACTTGCACAAGACCCTTTGAACCATGGATGAAGGACACCTTGACTGGTCGGTGAGAGGCCTAGCCTTTTCACTGACCTGTGTCCTTCATCCATGGCTCAGAGGGTCATGTGCCAGTGGTTAGGTTTTTGAAGCACTTCAATTTTAGGGCCTGGTGTCCCCGAAAGACACTACCTGGGTCACAACCTTGTGCCTGTTGCACTGCACCTGTAGTCCTGCTCCTCTGCCATCGGTTCCTCTTGCTCCTCACTTTGTTCTTGTTCCTAACCACTTGCACAAGACCCTTTGAACCATGGATGAAGGACACCTTGACTGGTCGGTGAGAGGCCTAGCCTTTTCACTGACCTGTGTCCTTCATCTATGGCTCAGAGGGTCATGTGCCAGTGGTTAGGTTTTTGAAGCACTTCAATTTTAGGGCCTGGTGTCCCCGAAAGACACTACCTGGGTCACAACCTTGTGCCTGTTGCACTGCACCTGTAGTCCTGCTCCTCTGCCATCGGTTCCTCTTGCTCCTCACTTTGTTCTTGTTCCTAACCACTTGCACAAGACCCTTTGAACCATGGATGAAGGACACCTTGACTGGTCGGTGAGAGGCCTAGCCTTTTCACTGACCTGTGTCCTTCATCCATGGCTCAGAGGGTCATGTGCCAGTGGTTAGGTTTTTGAAGCACTTCAATTTTAGGGCCTGGTGTCCCCGAAAGACACTACCTGGGTCACAACCTTGTGCCTGTTGCACTGCACCTGTAGTCCTGCTCCTCTGCCATCGGTTCCTCTTGCTCCTCACTTTGTTCTTGTTCCTAACCACTTGCACAAGACCCTTTGAACCATGGATGAAGGACACCTTGACTGGTCGTTGAGAGGCCTAGCCTTTTCACTGACCTGTGTCCTTCATCCATGGCTCAGAGGGTCCTGTGCCAGTGGTTAGGTTTTAGAAGCACTAATAATTTAGGGCCTGGTGTCCCCGAAAGACACTACCTGGGTCACAACCTTGTGCCTGTTGCACTGCACCTGTAGTCCTGCTCCTGTGCCTTTGATTCCTCTTGTTCCTTACTTTGTTGATCCTAATCACTTGCACAAGACCCTTGGAGCCATGGGTGAAGGACACCTTCACTGGTCGGTGAGAGGCCTAGCCTTTTCACTGACCTGTGTCCTTCATCCATGCCTCAGAGGGTCATGTGCCAGTGGTTAGGTTTTTGAAGCACTTCAATTTTAGGGCCTGGTGTCCCCGAAAGACACTACCTGGGTCACAACCTTGTGCCTGTTGCACTGCACCTGTAGTCATGCACCTCTGCCATCGGTTCCTCTTGCTCCTCACTTTGTTCTTGTTCCTAACCACTTGCACAAGACCCTTGGAGCCATGGATGAAGGACACCTTGACTGGTCGGTGAGAGGCCTAGCCTTTTCACTGACCTGTGTCCTTCATCCATGGCTCAGAGGGTCCTGTGCCAGTGATTAGGTTTTTGAAGCACTTCAATTTATTAGGGCCTGGTGTCCCCGAAAGACACTTGGGCAGCTATGCCCTACAACTCTTCCAGCACAAAGTTGGTGGTTGGTGTTCCTTAAAACTGACCGGGCTATACCATAGATATGTTATTTTTTTGTCTTCCATGTTGGAAGAATGTTTCCATGTTGGAAAGTGGTTGTTTTTGCAATAAAAACATTTGTTTTTACATACCTCAGTGTGATGAGTAGTTGTTCTTGTGGTGTGACTGCTCTCCTGAACGTGGTATCCTTCTTCCTAAGGTCATCCTTCACCATCTCCAAAAGGGTATCAAACCTGTCAGGAGATGGAAAGGAAGAAGCTGTAAAGTATGTTGTGGGACAAGGTGTTGGGTGGAGGATGGGGGAGGTGTGTTTACAGAGGTTTGGGAGTGTTGTGGAGGGTGGGGGTGTACTGTATAGCTAGGTATACAGGGGTGTGGGGGTCAGGGTGGTGTGTTTAGCTAGGTATACAGGGATGAGGTGTTGTGGGGGTGAGGGTGGGGTGTTTAGGAATGGTGGGGGTTGGTGTATTTAGGCCTATATACTTACAGGGGAATAGACATCCGAGTGTAGCTGTAGAACTTCTGTGGGTGTCGTCTGAGGTCCCGGTAGAGGGCCTGGAACTCTCCCTTCCTCTGCCTCCTGGCTAGTAGAGGGTGCACCCACCATCTCCTGCGAGGAGCACGCCTTCTCCCCACATAGTAGTAGGTAAACAACAGGAAGGAGAGAATTCCCAGGTAATAAGCGTAAAAAATGACTGGCTCCATGGTCCCAACTGCTGTCTCTGTATCCAAGGATGGTCTCCACACGTCCAGCTGTCTCCAACAATGACCCCAGAGCTTCTGCTGACCTCCCAGAACCCCAGGTATTTATACAGGTTGTTATCTCTTTAAGAATCCGGATCCGGACCGGAACCGTGTTCATACCGCACGGAAACCGTATGCAACCGGACCGGATCCGGACAGGAACCGTACGGTTCAGGTCCGATCCGGCTCCGGTGCGGTCCGGACATCCGGTGCGGTTTTTGCAAAACCGCAAGTGTGAACGGGGCCTTATGCATATCTGACACCTGTGACTGTTACATCTGGTTATGGAGTTTTTAGAGATTGCCAGTTTTAAATTGTGCAAATCATGATGCAAATCTAGCCCCCAAAACATAAAATGTGGTGGCAAATCAACATTCAACATTGAGGACCTCAAGGCTTGTGTTTGCAAAATAAATAAAATAGGAAAGGAAGAAGGAAACAGTTAGAAAAGGACAGTTGAAAAATGGAAATTGAAAAATGACAGTTGAAAACAACAGCTGAAATTTGGCAGTTGGAAAACAACAGTTGAAAAATGGCAGTTGCAAAAAAAACCTGTTGAAATCTGGCAGTTGGAAAATGACAGTTTTAAAATAGCAGTTGAAAAATGACAGTTGGAGAATAACAGTTAAAAAAGTTGAAATTTGGCAGTTGGAAAATGATAGTTGGAAAATTACATTTGAAAAATGGCAGTTGGAAAATGACAGTTGGAAAATGTCAGTTAAAAACAAAAGTTGGAAATTGGCAGTTGGAAAATTGCAGTTGGAAAGTGGCAGTTGGAAAATTGCAGTTGAAAAATTGCAGTTGAAAAATTACAGTTAACATTTGGCAGTTGGAGAATGACATTTAAAAATAACAGTTGAAATTTGACAGTTGGAAAATGGCAGTTGGAAAATGACAGTTAAAAACAACAGTTGAAAAATTACAGTTAACATTTGGCAGTTGGATAATGACAGTTAAAAACAACAGTTGACATTTGGCAGTTGGAAAATGGCAGTTGGAAGATGACAGTTAGAAAATGGCAGTTGGAAAATGGCAGTTGGAAAATGACAGTTGACATTTGCCAGTTGGAGAATGACAGTTAAAAACAACAGTTGAAATTTGGCAGTTGAAAAATGACAGTTGGAAAATGACAGTTGGCCATTTTCCAACTGCCATTTTCCAACTGTCATTTTTTAACTGCCATTTTCCAACTGCAGTTTTTCAACTGCAGTTTTTCAACTGCAGTTTTTCAACTGCCATTTTTCAACTGTCATTTTTGAACTGTCAAATTTCAACTGTCATTTTTCAACTGCCATTTTTCTACTGCCAAATTTCAGCAGTTTTTCAACTGCCATTTTCTAACTGTCTTTTTTAAACTTGTCATTTTCCAACTGTCAAATTTTAATTGTTTAACCACTTGAGGACCCACCCTTTACCCCCCCTTAAGGACCAGCGCTTTGTTGAGTGATCTGTGCTGGGTGGGCTCTGCAGCCCCCAGCACAGATCATGTAGCAGGCAGAGAGATCAGATCACCCCCCTTTTTTCCCCACTAGGGGGATGATGTGCTGGGGGGGTCCAATCTCTCCTGCCTGCATGTGGCTGGCGGGGGGGGCACCTCCAAGCCCCCCTCCGCGGCGAAATTCCCCCCTCCCTCTCCTACCTGCTCCCCCCCGGAGATCAGGGCTGCACAGGACGCTATCCGTCCTGTGCAGCCAGTGACAGGACGTCCCCTGTCACATGGCAGCGATCCCCGGCCGCTGATTGGCCGGGGATCGCCGATCTGCCTTACGGCGCTGCTGCGCAGCAGCGCCGTACAATGTAAACAAAGCGGATTATTTCCGCTTGTGTTTACATTTAGCCTGCGAGCCGCCATCGGCGGCCCGCAGGCTATTCACGGAGCCCCCCGCCGTGAATTGACAGGAAGCAGCCGCTCGCACGAGCGGCTGCTTCCTGATTAATCAGCCTGCAGCTGGCGACGCAATACTGCGTCGCTGGTCCTGCAGCTGCCACTTTGCCGACGCGCGGTATGAGTGCGCGGTCGGCAAGTGGTTAAAGGACCACTACTGTGAAAAAAGTGAGAATTTAAAGGAGAATTGAAGTCAGAGGGATATGGAGGCTGCCATATTTATTTCCTTTTAAGCAATGCCAGTTACCTGGCTATCATGCTGATCCTTCGCCTCTAATACTTTTAGCCACTGCCCCTGAACAAGCACATGCAGATTAGGTGTTTCTGACATTATTGTTGTAGTTTAAAAGGAAACAAATATGGCAGCCACCGTATTCTTCTCACATCAGTTGCCATTTAAAGAAGACCTAAACTCAAGCACTGCAGTCAAGGAAAACAAATATACAGTGGGATGCAAAAGTTTGGGAAACCTTGTTAATCGTCATGATTTTCCTGTATAATTCTTTGGTTGTTACGATAAAAAATGTCAGTTAAATATATCATGTAGGAGACACACACACACAGTGATATTTGAGAAGTGAAATGAAGTTTATTGGATTCACAGAAAGTGTGCAATAATTGTTTAAACAAAATTAGGCAGGTGCATAAATTTGGGCACTGTTGTCATTTTACTGATTCCAAAACCTTTAGAACTAATTATTGGAACTCAAATTGGCTTGGTAAGCTCAGTGACCCCTGACCTACATACACAGGTGAATCCAATTATGAGAACAAGTATTTAAAGGAATACTTAAGTCATAAAAAAATGACATTTACTCACCTGGGGCATCCCTCAGCCCCCTGAAGCTGAATGGTGCCCTTGCAGCCCCGCTCCGATCGTCCTGTCCCCGCCGGCAGCTACTTCCGGGTTCGGCGACAGCCGCCGACAGGCTGGGAACGCGGCTGATTCTCCGCGTTCCCAGCCACTATATCACCCTCTATGCTGCTATAGCGTATATATATACGCTATAGCAGCATAGAGGGTGATATAGCGGCTGGGAACGCGGAGAATCAGCCGCGTTCCCAGCCTGTCGGTGGCTGTCGCTGAACCCGGAAGTAGCTGCCGGCAGGGACAGGACGATCGGAGCGGGGCTGCGAGGGCACCATCCAGTTTCAGGGGGCTGACGGATGCCCCGGGTGAGTAAATGTCATTTTTTTTTATGACTTAAGTATTCCTTTAAGGGGGTCAATTGTAAGTTTCCCTCCTCTTTTAATTCTTTTTGAAGAGTAGCAACATGGGAATCTCAAAACAACTCTCAAATGACCTGAAGACAAAGATTGTTCAACATCATAGTTTAGGGGAAGGACACAGAAATCTGCCCCAGAGATTTCAGCTGTTCCTTTCCAAAGGTTAGGAACATATTGAGGAAATGGAAGACCACAGGCTCAGCTCAAGTTAAGGCTCACAGTGGCAGACCAAGAAAAATCTTGGGTAGACAGGGCCGGCGAATGATGCAAACTGTCAGAGTCAACCGACAGACCAAGACCAAAGACCTACATTGTAGGTCCTACAACATCATCTTGCTGCAGATGGAGTCACTGTGCATCGTTCAAACATTCGGCACACTTTACACAAGGAGATGCTGTATGCGTGAGTGATGCAGAGGAAGCCTTTTCAATGCCCACAGCACAAACAGAGCCGCCTGAGGTATGCTAAAGCACATTTGAACAAGCCAGCTTAATTTTGGAATAAGGTGCTGTGGACTGATGAAACTAAAATTGAGTTTTTTGAGCATTACAATGGGCGTTATGCATGGAGGAAAAAGAACACAGCATTCCAATAAAAACACCTGCTATCTACAGTAAAATATGGTGGTGGTTCCATCATGCAACTTGTCAAAGTTTAGGGACGCATGTATCAGCAGATTCTGGAGACCAATTTCCAGGAATCAGTGACAAAGCTGAAGCTGCACCGGGGCTGGATCTTTCAACAAGATAACAACCCTAAACACTGCTCAAACTCCACTAAGGCATTCATGCAGAGGAACAAGTACAACATTCTGGAATGGCCATCTCAGTCCCCAGACCTGAATATAATTGTAAAATCTGTGGTGTGAGTTAAAGAGGGCTATTTATGCTCGGAAGTAATCAAACCTGGATGAACTAGAGATGTTTTGTAAAGAGGAATGGTCCAAAATACCTTCAACCAGAATCCAGACTTCATTGTAACCTACAAAAAGTGTTTAGAGGCTGTAATTTCTGCAAAAGGAGGATCTATTGAATATTGATTTCATTTCTTTTTTGTGGTGCCCAAATTTTTGCACCTGCCTAATTTTGTTTAAACAATTATTGTGCACTTTCTTTAAATCCAACTAGCCGACCCGCGGCGTAGCATACGCCGCATAAGAGGGTAGAGGGCAGGAAGGGGGTATTGGGCACAGCGGCGGGGAGGGGGGTTGGACCCCCCCTCAACTGGGTCCCCCATGTGTGCTCTACCTCCAGCTTAAGCTCAGCAGGAACCCCCCCCCCCTCACCTGGGTCCCCAATGTGCACTCCCCCTCCAGCTTAAGCTCAGCAGGAACCCCCCCTCACCTGGGTCCCCCATGTGCACTCCCCCTCCAGCTTAAGCTCAGCAGGAATCCCCCCCCCCCCCCTCCTCCTGCTTAAGCACAGTAGCAGCCGCCACTATTAGCAAGAGGCAGTGGGCAGGGATGGCTCACCTCTTCTGTGTTCCATCATGCGTTTCACTGTCGTCACTTCCTGCAATGCCGCACACTGTATTGGTGTAATTTGCCTTTTTAAAACAGAAGGAAATCTGCAATAATTCAGCTATAAGTGAACATTTGTGGTTCTCACAATGCACTGCTACTAAATATGCAAATTACCCCTTTTCCCCCTTGGTAAACCAAGCAAGCATCCAGAGCCGCTGATGTATAGCAAGCATATAGCTTTAAATTTTACACAGATATATCAAACCCACATGTAGACGCCTATTTCAGACATTTGGTCCTCATCAGTACATGGCAGGGATTGATACGGCTGTATGAGATAGGGCTTGGACCAGTACAACAGAGTACCAAAGCAGCTCAGGGTGACCCAAACCACTCGGAATGTATAGGGGGATAAAAGGGGCCAAAAAGACCTCCTACTAAAAAAAGCAAAGTTTGGTGTAATTTGCCTTCCTAAAACAGAAGGAAATATGCAATAATTCAGCTATAAGTGAACATTTGTGGTTACCCACAAAGCACTGCTACTAAATTTGCAAATAATTCCTTTTCACTCTTAGTAAGCCAAGCAAGCATCCAAAACCACTGGTGTATAGCAAGCCTATAGCTTTAAATTTTACACAGCCATATCAAACTCACATGTGACAGCCTGTTTCAGACTTTTGGTCCTCATCTGTACATGGCAAGGATTGATATGGCTGTATGAGATAAGGCTTGGACCTGTACAACAGATTAACCAAGCAGCTCAGGGTGACCCAAACCATTCAGAATGTATAGGTGGTTAAAAGGGACCAAAAAGACCTTCTACTAATAAAATCAACGCTTGGTGTAATTTGCCTTCTTAAAACAGAAGAAAATCTGCAAAAATTCAGCTGTAAGTGAACATTTGTGATTACCCACAATGCACCGCTACTAAATATGCAAATTATTCCTTTTCACCCTTGGTAAGGCAAGCAAGCCTATAGCTTTAAGTTTTACACAGTCATATCAAACCCACTTGTGACAGCCTATTTCAGACGTTTGGTCCTCATCAGTACATAGCAGGATTTGATATGGCTATATGAGAAGGGGCTTGGACCAGTACAATAGACTAACCAAGCAGCTCAGGGTGACCCAAACTACTAAGAATGTATAGGAGGATAGAAGAGACCAAAAAGCCCTCCTACTATAAAAAGCAAAGCTTGGTGTAATTTTACTTCTTAAAACAGAAGCAAATCTGCAATAATTCAACTAAAAGTGAACATTTGTGGTTACCCACAATGCACTGCTACTGAATATGCAAATTATCCCTCTGTGCCCTTGGTTTGATATGACTCTACTTCTTCTTCTTGCTTGGACCAGCCCCTTCTTCTTGCTTGGACCAGCCCTGGGGGCAGGGCGCTACTTCTTCTTCTTGCTTGAAGGTTGATGCACTTACTCTATTATATATATAGATAAACGTCATTTCACTTCACAAATATCACTGTGTGTGTCTCCTATATGATATAATTAACTGACATTTTTTATCGTAACAACCAACGATTTATGCAGGAAATCATGAGGATTAACAAGGTTGCCCAAACTTTTGCATCCCTCTGTAGTTGCTGAGATTGTGCGTGGTGTGAGTGTGCATGTGTGTGTCTAGAGCAGGGCTTTTCAACCTGTTCACTAATTTTACCACTTTTATCACCTAAAAAGCACCACCAGTGTGCCTGCACAGTAGATTGGACGTGATTGGCCTTAGCTGCTGGAGCTTGAACGGAGAGCAGCTACTGCACATGCGCACACACTAACAAGGAGAACTTTGGGGCTCCCAGCAGTGGATCCCATCTACTGAGGAGGAAGGGGGAAACCTCTTTAGGATACAAAGGCCTCCCCTTCCCTGAGGTAAGTACCCCCCCCCCCAGATACTTTTTTTCTTACAGGTACACTTTAAGAAGAGAGGGCATATGGGAGGGGAAATGTAGGAGTCAATGGTGGGGAAAAAGACTACAATTAGATTGCTAGCCTACAGATTGTCAGTGTTGGCAATCGGTGGGTAGATTGCCAATATAGGTAGCCTTACAAGTTCCTTCTCCCCCACCCCTGCTCAATTAAAGGTAGCCTAGTCCCACCACCAGAGAGCTGAGAGCTAGGCAGTGACTCACCACAAAGTTCGGCTCCCCGCTAGCTCATTCCTTGCTGTGCTGCCCCGCTATATATATATATATATATATATATATATATATATATATATATATATATATATATATATATACACAGTGGCTTGCAAAAGTATTCGGCCCCCTTGAACCCTTGAAGTTTTCCACATTTTGTCATATTACTGCCACAAACATGCATCAATTTTATTGGAATTCCACATGAAAGACCAATACATAGCTGTGTACACGTGAGAAGTGGAAAGAAAATCATACATGATTCCAAACATTTTTTACAAATAAATAACTGCAAAGTGGGGTGTGCATAATTATTCAGCCCCCTTTGGTCTGAATGCAGTCAGTTGCCCATAGACATTGCCTGATGAGTGGTAATGATTAAATAGAGTACACCTGGGTGTAATCTAATGTCAGTACAAATACAGTTGCTTTGTGACGGCCTCAGAGGTTGTCCAAGAGAATATTGGGAGCAACAACACCATGAAGTCCAAAGAAGACACAAAACAGGTCAGGGATAAAGTTATTGAGAAATTTAAAGCAGCCTTAGGCTACAAAAAGATTTCCAAACCTTTGAACATCCCACGGAGCACTGTTCAAGCGATCATTCAGAAATGGAAGGAGTATGGCACAACTGTAAACCTACCAAGACAAGGCCATCCACCTAAACTCACAGGCCGAACAAGGAGAGCGCTGATCAGAAATGCAGCCAAGAGGCCCATGGTGACTCTGGATGAGCTGCAGAGATCTACAGCTCAGGTGGGGTAATCTGTCCATAGGACAACTATTAGTTGTGCACTGCACAAAGTTGGCCTCTATGTAAGAGTGGCAAGAAGAAAGCCATTGTTAACAGAAAAGCATAAGAAGTCCCATTTGCAGTTTGCCACAAGCCATGTGGGGGACACAATAAACATGTAGAAGAAGGTGCTCTGGTCAGATGAGACCAAAATGGAACTTTTTGGCCAAAATGCAAAGTGCTATGTGTGGCGAAAAACTAACACTGCACATGACTCTGAACACACCATCCCCACTGTCAAATATGGTGGTGGCAGCATCATCCTTCTCTTCAGCAGGGACAGGGAAGCTGGTCAGAGTTGATGGGAAGATGGATGGAGCCAAATACAGGGCAATCTTGGAAGAAAACCTCTTGGAGTCTGCAAAAGACTTGAGACTGGGGCAGTGGTTCACCTTCCAGCAGGACAACAACCCTAAAAATAAAGCCAGGGCAACATTGGAATGGTTTACAACAAAACATATCCATGTGTTAGAATGGCCCAATAAAAGTCCAGATCTAAATCTAATTGAGAATCTGTGGCAAGATCTAAAAACTGCTGTTCACAAACGCTGTCCATCTAATCTGACGGAGCTGGAGCTGTTTTGCAAAGAAGAATGGGCAAGGATTTCAGTCTCTAGATGTGCAAAGCTGGTAGAGACATACCCTAAAAGACTGGCAGCTGTAATTGCAGCAAAAGGTGGTTCTACAAAGTATTGACTCAGGGGGCCGAATAATTACGCACACCCCACTTTGCAGTTATTTATTTGTAAAAAATGTTTGGAATCATGTATGAGTTTCTTTCCACTTCTCACGTGTACACCACTTTGTATTGGTCTTTCACGTGGAATTCCAATACAATTGATTCATGTTTGTGGCAGTAATGTGACAAAATGTGGAAAACTTCAATGGGGCCGAATACTTTTGCAAGCCACTGTATATATATATATATATATATATATATATATATATATATATATATATATATATATATATATATATATATATAATGTATGGTAAGCCAGCTGCAGTGAAGAGACAGCCAGGCAAACGGTGCACAGTGTCGGCGTGTATACTTCAAATACAGGAAGTGATGTCATTTTCTGTATTTATGCCATCACTGTACACCGTTCGCCTGGCTGTCTCTTCCCCACTGATCTGAGGTCTGAAGTATGCCACAGAGCAGCACAGCAAGGAGCAAGGGAGGGGGAGACAAACTTTGTGGAGGCAGGACAGGATCAGGACAAGTGGCATGCGGGCAATAAAGTGGCAGGCAAACCTGGTGGGTACCACCTGACCAACAGCAAAGTACCACCGGTGGTACGCGTACCACAGGTTGAAAAGCCTTGGTCTAGCCCACAGGCAGTGGTGTGTAGCAATAGGGGATACAGAGGTCAAGACCCCACCGGGTCCTTGGGCCATAGGGGCCTGAGAGGCCCTCCTTCATCCACAGTATTAGCTCTTTATTGGTCCTGTGTTGGTAATGATCCCTTCTATAGATACTTTGAATAGTAGTGATCCTTAACAAACTGTTCCCCATCGCCTTCTTGCACCTCTGACAGTGTGGCTGTCCTTGGCAGGTTTTGGTGCGCTGTATCAATTGTTATATATAGAGTGCTTGGAGAGCCCAATGTAAAACTTGCACTGGAGCCCATAACTCCTTAGCTATGCAACTGCTCACAGGCATTCTAGGTCTCTTCCCACCAGATCATATTGTATGAATTAGGGGGCTCACCTTTACCAATATGCAAAGTTCAGATCACCAATGAGCATTTTGCCTTCCCAGTTAGCAGGCTTCATCAGGGTGTATGCATGACCTCATCCTGGTGGAATAATATAAACACACCCCAATACTAATTTTCTTTCCACCTCCTAAACACAAACACTGTGTGACTGAAGGGGATGCAAAGGAGATTTTCACTCAACAGTCTTTCATATATTAGAAAAATATACAATTACTAGTAAAAAGGCCCGCCCGTAAAAAAAACGGGCGCTAGGTCACAGGCGCTACCCCCCGCAATGTGCGCACATACGCGTCTCGCTTGCTCATTCCCCACCACTGTCTGAAGTATATGCACACAGGGAGCTGCTTGCTTGGCAGGTGGAAAAAGCTGTTATTTCCCCCAATGCAATGAGAACCTCTGTGATCCACACACAGCAAACTGTCATATCCGGCCCTGTGTCCTAACTGCCCTGGCTGCACACATGCTCAATACAAAAAAGCCAGGGACACACAACCATTCAGTTGATGATGCAGGGACACTTGCATTTTATTGTATAGGATGTAAAATGTATAATCATTTCACTTATTCTATAATCCTTTCAGCATGGGGTGACAACTATATGGTGACGAAACCTGCTCAATGTCCAAGCAAAATGCGCTTTGGTGGGCAAAGCTTAAGGCATCAACATAGTATTCATTCGTCTCAGGTTCTCTTTAACTACATAACTACCATGTCACGCCAATGGGCGTGACCACGGCGGCAGCCCCAGGACCGCCTAAAGCCAATTGGTGTCAAGTCCTGGAGCTGCAGTTTAGCAGGGAACACATGCACGCATGCGCGATCGTTCCCTGCCGGTTCACAGAACTCCGATCCATGATTAGCCTAAGACTGTTATGAGCCGACGGGGTAAAGAATTCCCCTTTGTTTACAATTCTACAGCGCTGCTATCTCCTGCAGCGATGTGCAAGGGACACTGAGCTGTCCCTCAGAGAGGCTCAATCTGTGTGGCCTCTCATAGGCTAATGCCTATGAGAGGTGGGGAGCAGTGCCGATCGACACCCAATGGCGATTAGGACGGCACAGGGGGGAGGGAGGGAGAGGGAGGACGGAAAGAGGAAAAAAGCTCAATAAAAAAAATAAAAAAAAGATTGTAGCAGTGATCAGATGCCTCCAGCATAGTGTCCTATTAAGGACACTAAAAGGAGGAAAATTCATTTGCGTGGTGAGTTGTAGGGCTGTGCAGCACCCTGACAAAGCTGCAAAGTCCTGTATTGTAAAAAATGGCCTAGTCGTTAGGGGGGTTTAACAAAGCGGTCCTCAAGTGGTTAAAGAGCAACTATTAGCCATACTATGCCTAGAAAAAAACACATATGCAAGTAGATAACTATATTTGCTCTAATTACATAATAGCTGTATTGTTGTGTCCACGTTTTGATTTCAGAGAATTTTATATAATAAACATAGAGAATTCTGTTCCTGGCAGAGGCCATCTTTGGTCCCACAGGCTGAAACATTCCCCCCTCGGCATCTCCTCTCCTCCCCGCACTGTTACAGAGCATAGCAGGGAAGAATAAAGGCAGCGCACACAAAATCACTTACTAATGGTTCCAGGCACTGGAGTTCCTATTTATAATCTCTGCACTACTGCCGGCGGGCAGTATAGCACACTACAAACAGGAGGGGGGCAGACATGGCACACTACAGCAGGGGGTCAGAGGACAGTGACAGAGGACAGCTGCTGGCCCCCTCCCTGCACCCTAGCAGCTGGCTGCAACCACCATTAGTGAAGGAGACTAGGTAGCCAATCAGAGAGGAGAACAGAGGTGTGGAAGGGGAAATGGGGAGGGATAGAGGCTTCAACCAATCAGGCATTAGCATGCACTGCAACTTCCCTTCTGCGAATGTCATACGACATAAGAGCCTGGGGGCATGGGGAAAAATAATCTATTCAGGGAAAAAAGTGAGATTCATTTTGAACTTTTGAATTGCCTGGATAGCATATTTTTTACATATTTGACAGCTACTAATGGAGAACTGATTTTGGATTTTATGCCTAACAGTTACTCTTTATGTCAGAGCTTATTGAAGGGGATATGACTTAGCAGTAAATCTAGATATTTAACTTTCAAACATCTTTTGCTGGGAGGAGTACCAAGGTCTCTGTGCATCTTATCCATGACCTCGCAGAATCTGATCAGAGAAGGTTTGGTTCCTACTATAGACAGCACATCAATATTCAGGAAATCAATTAAGAATTGATAGAACCCCAGTTTTGCATTGTTCATTGCAATGCAAAAATATGTCCCATCGACAGGGCCGGATTTAGGCCAAGGCCGCCTAGGCCATGGCCTAGGGCAATACAGGAGCAAGGGCACCAAAGCAGCAGGCTAAACTGGTGCAGCATTTGCAAGCTTGCAAATGCTGCAATGCAGGGAGACCAGGCAAGCGCCTGACCACAGTAGTCAGCTGATAGCCACCACCTTGCTCTCTGTGCACGTTTGCATTGTGGCCGGTGGCCATGGACTTTGGGCAGCATTGGAGACAGAAAGAAAGAGGAAGCTTCTGCACTGGAGATGAGCTGAGAATTGAGTGACACTGATGGCTGCTGCAGTGTGTAGGCGAGCTGGCTACCTATACTGAAAGGGGGGGGGGGGGGAAGGGTTTAAGGGAGTCATCTGGCTACCTATACTGGCAGGGCCAGATTTCTGGCAAGGCCACATAGGCCATGGCCTAGGGCACCAGAAATTTAGGGGCGGCTCAGTGAGGGGCAGTAAAGCTGTTCTATGCAGCCATCCCTATCTACAAGGATAGATTTACCCTTTGAACCCTCTGTCCTGTACTTGTGTCGTCCCTGCAAGACCTGTAAGCTCTATCATGCAGGTACACATCAGCCTCTCATGGTGACACAATGGTTCCATCATTAACGAGATAGCAAGCATAACATAAAAGTTCTTAAGGAAAACATAACATAGTCTATACGCATATTACTAAAATAGTTATTGTCTGTGACATCCAATGATGAAAAGTAAGTAGAATTCTCATTGGGGCACACAGATATAAAAAAACAAATAGACAGTATAGTTGGCCTTGGGCGTTAAAAAGTACAAATCCGGCCCTGTATACTGGAGGGAAAGGGGGAGGGGTAATCTGGCTACCTATACTAGGGGGATCATCAGGCTACCCATACTAGAGGGAAGGGGGGAGGGGACATCCAGGTACCTATACTGGAGGGAAGGAGGGAGGGGTCATCTCGTTACCTATACTGAAGGGGGGGGGGGGCAGCTGGTGACAGTGGCCTTAGGCGGTAAAGAGTACAAATCCAGCCCTGTTCATCGACCATAGCTCCTGTTCCGCCCTTAAATCAATAGAAAAATGACACCCTGTCAGACCAATAGTTTTGATAAATTTTAAGTAAACATTGAAAATCCATAGATTGGACATTTTGGTGCAATAGATTAATCTGCCAGGAATCGAACAGGAAATTTATGATTGTATTGGAACCCTTAATCAACTCCAAAGACCCTAGCACATTTGCATTATAAATAACTTACTATACTGTACATTACAGTTGTCAGCAAGTGTCTCAAGGATTTGGGTGGGCACTCACTGAGGTTTTGAGGTTTCCATACACACACGATTAAAGTAGGATGAGGCGGCAGATAACGAACACCTAGCCGGCCATCTAGCGTGTACATACCAGCCCTTGAAGAGTAACTACTGCTTGGCTAGCGATCCACCCAGTGAATAAACCTAGCCGAGCAATATCCAATTGGCACTCACTCCATCCGCCATGTGAAATCACATTTGTGCCACTGTTTCACCCCTTTGCCTTCCTGCATAGCAACAGAAAGTGTTGTCAACTGTACAGCTGACTCTGCATCAGTACTGCATTGTTCCAGCAATGTCGCCAGAGGGATCGGGTCCGGTTCCCCGATGGGTGACATTGGTCAGCTTGTGTGTACGTACCTAATCTAGTTGATAGGGGTCCCATGGACAATTGCCAAATGTATTTCCATGGGTTTTTGAAGTGCAATTTGGTGCATTGCAGTCCACTTTTTTGCATTTTAATATTATTTACTTATTTTTAATCTTTTATTTTATTTTTCAGAAAACAGCCTTTTTAACCCCTTATCCCACATATGACTGCTATTATTCAGGGTGATTGAGCAGCTCTAGGCTCATCCTAAATGACCTAACAGGTTCCCCTTTTGAATTTATACAATGAAAATTACAATTTTCATTGGTAAAGCCCTGGAAAACAAATGACTTTCTGGATCAAATGTGCATTTATTCCAGATCAAATGTACATTTTATAGATGTGAATTTTAAATTTTACAACTTTTTTGCGATAGTGGTTCTGAGTGAGGGACTAATCCCAAATGTAACAAAACTGTATAATTGTCTGTTAAACTGTTCCATATGCTTTCTCAGAAAAAAATCATTTACACTTCAACTTTTTGCACCACAACAAGGAGCTCCCGCGATTATCATCTATGCTACAAATTATTGTTTTTCAACAAAGTTACTTAACCATTTCGGCCGCCTTCACGTCCGCGGCAGGTGCTGCAGCAGCAGTAGGGATGCGAGGCTCACGTATGTGCAGTCTGCGGTGGTGTGCACACAATTCTGCGGGCAAAAGCCTACCATTGTTATGGTCCCGGCATCAGGGGGGATTGGTGGCAGGGAACAGAAGTCCCATGAGCCAATCCATGCATGTCCACCGAGAATGATCACTGTTTTTTTCTTTTCTTTGCGGAAACAAGCAACGCCTCCTGCTTGCTTTTTTCTGCCGCTTCCGTTGTTGATCATTAGATTGATGAATGGGAACTTTGTTCCCATTCATTCATCTCCCCTCTAGGCCACCGTGATCGCAGACATCAATGAGATGCCTGCGTCAATTCCGAGTAACACAGCCTAAGCTTTTAGGAAATAATGCACGAGGACAACTTGTGGCCAAATAGTAATATTACACCTGCTTACATTAGGGAATACATTTTTTTATATGCATGTCAAGAAGGTATGTTATTATTACATTTTGGGCTTGTGATTAGTGATGGATGGAAAACTGAAAAAAATGCACCTTTATTTCCAAATAAAATATTTTCACCATACATTGTACTAGGGATATAATTTAAACGTTGCAAAATATGTGGCTTTTATCCACTGTAGGATGTTTTATTTCAAAACTATAATTGCCGAAAACTGAGAAATAATTTTTTCCAATTGTTTTCTTATTATTCCCATTCAAATGCATTTAGAATAAAATCATTCTTAGCATAATGCACCACCCCAAGAAAGCCTAATTGGTGGTGGTATAGATCATTTCGTTGTGATGAGTAGTGATACAGTTATTGGTGAATGAAAGGGGAGGAGCACTGAAATGTGAAAATTCCTCTCGTCCATAACGTGAAAACAACCCACAGGCTGAGATATTTAAACTTATATATAGGGAAAAAAAAGTTATTTTTTTTGTTTTGAGTCCTCAATCATCTTTTTTTTTTTAATTCTATGTTGAATAAAAACATAAACAATCATGTACTAATGTATATAACACAAACAAAATAGGGGATTAAGGTTAGGCACCCTACAGGGGGGGTTAAGATTAGGCACCACCGGAGAAAGGGGTAAGGTTAGGCACCACCAGGGAGGATTATGGTTAGGCATCACCAGGGGGGGGGGGGGGGGTTTAAGGTTAGGCACCACCAAGGAGCTTAAGGTTAGGTACCACCAGGGTGGCCTTAGGGCTAGGCACCACCAGGGAGGTCTTAGGGTTAGCCACCACCGGGGGGGCTTAGGGTTAGGCACCACCGGGGTGCTAAGGTCAGACACCAACAGGGATGGATTCTATGTGAGAGTAGGGAGAGGTGTGGTTATAGTAAAATATTGATAAGTATTATTTTTATTTAGAGATATTTTACTATATGAATGAAGTTGTACAATATAAAAAAAATATATATTTTATCACTTTTACTGGTGTCCATTTTACTAAACGTAAAAATAGAGGTTACAGTGGGGAATAGTACTGTATAATATCAGTATTATAAACGACCATTTACAGCATGTCCTGGCACCCATTTTACTAAACATTAACTTCAATATCATTTCTAGCTAAGGGCTGGTTCAGACGGACGTTTGGAGGCGTCGCGTTCGTTGGCGTCGCGGCGGCAATGCGTTCGGGCTTTCAGCAGCGTTCGCATTGCGTTCGGATGCGGTCGCATTTTTTCTTCCCGTAGGGGAACATTACCCGTCGCGGTTAACCGCCCCTGGAAGCTACATGTAGCTTCCAGGGGCTCCTTGAACGCCAGGGAAAATCGGGACCCGAACGCCGCGTTCGTGTAAACGCGCGTAAAAGCTTGGTACAAACGCTCCCATTCACTTGAATGGGAGCGTTTAACGCCAAGCTCCAAACGCTGGCGGTAAACGCTGCACAAACGTCCGTCTGAACCAGCCCTAACACTCTTTTTAACTGGAGTCTCTTATCAATACGCACATGGAATAAATGCATGATAAGAAATAATGCACATTTTAGCTGTGGGATACTTACAATGTTTTATGCCACAAGGATCTGTTTGCATCGTACCACGCACGGCATCCACCTGTTAAAAAATAGATAAATTAAAAAACTGTGTACAATAAAGTTTCAAAGGTGTTTAAAATTGAAACCATTCTTTTAAGTTTATTGGTACCAGTTATAATATTGCATTGTTTCATCTAAGAATGTCATGTGTTTATTTCCATGACTTTTGCTCCATGCTTTTCCAGGGGGATCTATAAACACCTGTGTTAAAATAGCACACCTTTACAGGACTGATTAAGAGGTTTTCCATAATATACAGGACTTTCTTGTGCCCCCTCTCACTTGTAGAACATAAGGGAAAGCCATCTTATGTTATAACGTAATTAAAGCTGTAGCTGTGTCATATTTTACATTCCCGAAGCCAGTAAAATACATAAATAATCACCAAATGAGACTGGGTACAAAATGTTTAGACTACTTTCACACTGATGCACTGTAGTCCATTGCGTCAGACAATATAATTGCATTGCTAATGGGATGCAATTATATTGTAATGGTCATGTTGCATTAACAGTGTGGTGCGAGGGATCAACAACGCAATGCGTGCAGTGAGTTACCACATAGCAGACAAATTAACTGTTGCAGTATTTTCTATGTACTGTATGCACTGCATTACACGTGATGCAACTTTTCTCTTGTGTTGCATTGCGATCCTGTTTTTTCAGGGAACACAAAGCAACAGAGAAAGTAGCCTCAATCATAGTAGCTTTATTTGATTTTTTTTCTGCAATCTAGCAAATTTTCAGATTTTTATTTCTTTTATTCATTTAGTTTTAGGTGGAATCCAAATTTCTATATTACATTTGCTAAAAATCACATGGCCATAGTTGTTATACCATGTACAGCAGGGCCTTTTTCCACTACACAGCTGAATCACAGATTGCTAGTGATTTTTAAATAGCTAGGATTGCTACTTTATCATAGAAATCATGAGAAGTATTTTCCACTAAAGTGATTTGATTTGCAAATCGTAATCGCTTTCTGTAGCAATTTTAAGAGGGATAATGCAATGCAAATGAAAAATCACAATCGCATAACAAAATTAAGGAAAAATCGCAATCACTGTTGTTTGTGATTTGTAATTGTGATTGCTAGTGGAAAAGATTCAGTCTGCCATGAAGGGTCAGCACCATAATAAAACTTACAACTAATGCAATGCAGAAAAGCAATAATAACCAAGCAAAATAAGAAAATTGCCCAACACAACGAAGAAAGTGCCACACTAGTGAAATCTTTACAGTGAAGTTATTTTATCAGCCTAGTCCAATTAGTCAATTATTAGTCTGTCACCACGTTTTAGTAACATCCACTTTATATCCCTGTGTCAGTCACCTCATACCTTATTACATTCCTCCAGTTTATTCTGTTCTTTTTCTAATAGTAAAGTATTGTTAATCATATTGTACCATTCTGAATTCTGAGGTATCATTAGTGACATCCATTTGAGAACTATTAAATAAGAATTTGCATGCCAAAAATAGGGTCTTCTAGACATGAGTAGTGGATAAATCTTGTAAGAAATCTAAAACTTCTCATCAAAACTTTTGGAGAAACCAACAGTCCCAGATTATAAGCCAAAAGTAAATTTTGCACAATGAAATTTAAGACAAACTGAGGACTTTCTAGCATTTATTATGTACATAATTTTGGGGTCCAGTTAACCTTGGTAAATGATATAAAATCTTTTTATTCAAAGTGGCTGGGAAATAATCAAGATTTTATTTTCACAGCAAGGAGTAATACATTGTTAAAATGAGTTCTCTCATTCCGAGTCTTATTATTGTTAATTTATATAGCCACCAATTATATACAGCCAACATTTTCCGTTGCGCTGTACATAGTAAGACACTTCCAATAACGGGGATCATAGATACATGAGCACAGAAACAGGAGGTGACCAAACTGTACACTAAGAGTGTCTCATAGGAGGAGCAAAGGTTGCAGGAGGGATGCTATCTGGAGATTAGTGAAGAAATGTATGTAGGGGATAGTTTATGAAGAGCTTTGTATGGTAGTGTTAAAAGTTCTAACTGGATCATTTTGGCAATTGGCAGCCAATGTAGGAATTTGGGGGTGGCATCAGAGGAGGCGGGAGGAGAGGTGGATGAGACAAGCAGCAGAGTTTAGTAGGAACTGAAGCCTAGAGGTACCAAGTTTTTTTGGTAGGCCGCAAAATAGGGTGTTACTGTAGTCAAGGTTAGAGCATAGAGCAAGTTTAAACTTAAAAGTTTAACTTTTCTATTGTGTAAAATACTTGGAAGGGAGTGTGCAGCCCACTCTGCACCCCTTCCTCTACTTTAATGGCTAGCTGGTTGTTTAATATAGAGGTTAGGGTCCCTTCCAATAGGATGACCTCACTGCGGTGAAAGGGTTTAGTACCATTTTTTTTTGCATGGGAACTGTTCTTGAAGCTAACATCCTGCATAAGTGTAAATTGTAGCACCTGTTTCAGATGCAGTTGGATGCATTTATTCCTTTAAGAGGCTCTGCACACCTTCTTGCTGTTAAGTCATTTAGATGCAGCCTCGTTTTGGATGCACTGCCATTTCTCTCTACTTTCTATAATATTCCCACATTTGTATTAAGCAACTTTATTTCTTGTAGACTTATTATATTAAGTTTACATGTATTAATATAATTGTAAACCAGATACATACCTCTAGAAATCCAAGATCAGCAACTTATCAATAAAAACATTAAATTAATATAATGGCAAATTATGCATGGTGACATTGTGTTGTATCACATTTGTGTTTAAGGTTAAAGGCTTCATATTTACTGGAATTATTTAACTGGAGTAAGAATTCAAACCAAAGTTTTGCAAACCAGAATAACTTATCATGCAATTTCTCTGTCATGTTGATATCTTTGGGACCAGGGGCGCCTGATGCAACAGGCCATACAGGCAGTCGTCATCTACAGCACTGTGCAGGGGGGAGGGCACAGCCGCAGAGGGGAATGGGCGGGGAGGAACACCACGGCCACCTGCCGCTACTACAGTAGATCATGCGCGGGCGTGTTCGTGCAGCTACTGTGCAGACACGCTGAAGGAAGAAGAGGTGAATGGCCCCGATATGATTATGGCAATACCTTGTCGGTTATCTTCCAGGGGGCCACGCTTAGCGACAGAGGACATCAGAACACAGAGGGTAACCTCAATAGGATCCTGAGGCTTCCATTCACTCTATGTATTTATACATGGGGCAGCACAGTGGTGTAATGGTTAGTTCTCTCGCCTTGCAGCAGTGGGTCCCCGGTTGGATCCAGGGCCAGTTCAAGGGGCCCTGAGGCCCTGGGGAAAACTACAGCATTGCCTCCCCCCCCCCCCCCCCCGGGCCATTACTGTTCTGCTCCCCGGCGCCCTGCTGAAAGTATATTAACAGCCACAATTACCTTTTAGTGCCGGCGGGTAAGAGCATGCGGTCGGTGGCTGCACTCGGAGACACGCTGTCTCCCTCCTTCTCTATGACCCGGCACGTCATGTGTAAACACACGCTGGGTCATAGAGTGGGATGGAGACAGCGTGTCTCTGAGTTCAGCTGCTGCCCACCCGCTCACCCGCCGGTGTACCCCGGCACTAAAAGGTAATTGTGGCTGCTGATATCCATGCAGCAGGGGAGCGGGGGGAGCAAAGACAATATAGCAGGGTCGGCGCTGCTGGGGCCCCAGCAGAGGTCGGGGCCCCCGGGGCAAATGCCCCTTTTGCCTCTATGGTAGCGCCGGCCCTGGTTGAATACCAGCCAGGGCACTAACTGCATGGAGTTTGTATTTTCTCCATGTGTCTGTGTGGGTTTCCCTGGGCACTCCAGTTTCCTCCCACATCCCAACGCGTATAGCGTGTATGTGTGTATTTGTGTGTGGGGGGGAGGGGTGGGGCTGAGATGAGGGTTGGCACCATGGGCACCACAGGTTTTTCTCACCTCGAGTGACAAAATGGCTATAGTGGCCCCTGTTTGGGACAATGCTGAAGCTGGTGAGGATGGCTGCAGCTGTTCTTCCAGTCTTTTCACTTGGTGGCAAAGCAGTTTTTGCTCCTTGGTTAAACTATTTATTCCCCAATTTTGGGCCAGTGGCCATACATTTGTTATGTCTCTGACATGGACATGTGATGGGATTTGATTTAATCCATGTACCTGCTACCAAATGTATGTGTTCTCCTTATGAATTGAGTCCTCTGAACCAAGAAATGCACATCTGTCTCATTATAATCATCAATACTTCGAGATTTTTGTTTTATGTATCCAGTTGTTTGTTGTCATTTAATAAACGTTACATTTTATATACTGTCTCTGAAAACCCCCAGTTTCTAGACTAATTGAACACTTCTTAAAATGCATGCTTCAGCAAGTAGTGGTACTTGAGGACCTAGGGCTTTCTACCCCTTAAGGACCGGCCACTTTTTTTCCATTCAGACCACTGCAGCTTTCACGGTTTATTGCTCGCTCATACAACCTACCACCTAAATGAATTTTGGCTCCTTTTCTTGTCACTAATAAAGCTTTCTTTTGGTGCTATTTGATTGCTCCTGCGATTTTTACTTTTTATTATATTCAGCAAAAAAGACATGAATTTTGGCAAAAAAATGATTTTTTTAACTTTCTGTGCTGACAGTTTTCAAATAAAGTAAAATTTCTGTATACATGCAGCGCGAAAAATGTGGACAAACATGTTTTTGATTAAAAAAAACCCATTCAGCGTATATTTATTGGTTTGGGTAAAAGTTATGGCGTTTACAAACTATGGTGCAAAAAGTGAATTTTCCCATTTTCAAGCATCTATGACTTTTCTGACCCCCTGTCATGTTTCATGAGGGGCTAGAATTCCAGGATAGTATAAATACCCCCCAAATGACCCCATTTTGGAAAGAAGACATCCCAAAGTATTCACTGAGAGGCATAGTGAGTTCATAGAAGATATTATTTTTTGTCACAAGTAAGCGGAAAATGACACTTTGTGAGAAAAAAAAAAAAAGTTTCCATTTCTTCTAACTTGCACCAAAAAAAAAATGAAATCTGCCACAGACTCACCATGCCCCTCTCTGAATACCTTGAAGGGTCTACTTTCCAAAATGGGGTCATTTGTGGGGTGTGTTTACTGTCCTGACATTTTGGGGGGTGCTAAATTGTAAGCACCCCTGTAAAGCCTAAAGGTGCTCATTGGACTTTGGACCCCTTAGCACAGTTAGGCTGCAAAAAAGTGCCACACATGTGGTATTGCCGTACTCAGGAGAAGTAGTATAATGTGTTTTGGGGTGTATTTTTACACATACCCATGCTGGGTGGGAGAAATATCTCTGTAAATGTCAATCTTTTAATTTTTTTTACACATAATTGTCCATTTACAGAGGTATTTCTCCCACCCAGCATGGGTATGTGTAATAATACACCCCAAAACACATTGTACTACTTCTCCCGAGTACGGCGATACCACATGTGTGGCACTTTTTTGCACCCTAACTGCGCTAAAGGGCCCAAAGTCCAATGAGTACCTTTAGGATTTCACAGGTCATTTTGCGGAATTTGATTTCCAGACTACTCCTCACGGTTTAGGGCCCCTAAAATGCCAGGGCAGTGTAGGAACCCCACAAATGACCCCATTTTAGAAAGAAGACACCCCAAGGTATTCCGTTAGGAGTATGGTGAGTTCATAGAAGATTTTATTTTTTGTCACAAGTTAGCGGAAAATTGATTTTTATTGTTTTTTTCACAAAGTGTCATTTTCCACTAACTTGTGACAAAAAATAAAATCTTCTATGAACTCACCATACTCCTAACGGAATACCTTGGGGTGTCTTCTTTCTAAAAATGGGGTCATTTGTGGGGTTCCTATACTGCCCTGGCATTTTAGGGGCCCTAAACCGTGAGGAGTAGTCTGGAAATCAAATTCCGCAAAATGACCTGTGAAATCCTAAAGGTACTCATTGGACTTTGGGCCCTTTAGCGCAGTTAGGGTGCAAAAAAGTGCCACACATGTGGTATTGCCGTACTCGGAAGAAGTAGTACAATGTGTTTTGGGGTGTATTTTTACACATACCCATGCTGGGTGGGAGAAATACCTCTGTAAATGGACAATTGTGTGTAAAAAAATCAAAAGACCCGTTTGGTTTTCAAGCTTACCTCTCCTCTCCCTGCGACAATGTGCGAAAGACCACTGAGTGTGTGCCTACTCCTGTGTCTGGAGTTCCCTAGGTTCTAATAGTGTACCTGCTCGTGGTACCTCTCAAAACACGGCCCTACACATAGGCCAGGCTGGTCAGGACAGCGGGGACAATAATAAACGGTGTCAGTCCTTGTTCCAGCCCTGCTGCAGACACGGCAACGTTTTTTTCGGATGCGTTGACCTGGGGCACACGGAAGCTGATAGGCGTAATGCCTTCCATGCAGTCGGCTAGTTGCATCTGGGGGGAGGGGGGCCTGGCACCTCCTGGATACAGGATGTCCAGAACGATCTGTTCCTGAAATTGAAGGAAAGATCCAGTTCTCCCAGCCTTACTGTAGAGAACAAAGCTGTTGTAAACTGCCAATTGAATCAGATAAAAAGACACTTTCTTATACCAGCGTCTTGTTTTCCGGGAAATTAAATAGGGCGCTAACCTCTGGTCATTGAAGTCCACCCCTCCCATGTTGACATTATATTCGTGGACGACAAGGGGCTTTTCAATGACCTTAGTTGCCCGTTGAATTTGGACTGTCGTGTCTGTGTGAATGGTGGACAGAAAGTAAACGTCCCTCTTGTCCCTCCATTTCACCGCGAGCAGGTCTTCAGTACGCAAGGCGGCCCTCTGCCCCGTTCAAGTCTGGTGGTAACGAGCCGTTGGAGGAAGCCCTGGCGACTAGGCCGCGCAGTGCCACAGCATCGGATTCCTTCTAACTTTAAGTGCTGAAAGAGGGCCACACTTGTGTAATAATTGTCCACAAAAAGATGGTACCCTTTCTGGAACAAGGGTGACACCAAGTCCCACACAACCTTTCCACTGCTCCCCAGGTAGTCAGGGCATCCGACCGGCTCCAATTTTGAGTCTTTTCCCTCATAGACCCTAAAACGACATGTATAGCCTGTGGCCCTTTCACAGAGCTTATACAGTTTCACCTCATACCGGGCGCGCTTGCTTGGGATGTACTGTTTGATGCCAAGGCGCCCGGTAAAGCGTAAGAGGGACTCGTCTACGCAGATGTTCTGTTCAGGGATATAAGCATCTGCAAATGTTGATGACAGGTGGTCTATGAGGGGCCGAATTTTGTGGAGCCGGTCATAAGCAGGGTGGCCCTTTTCATGACAGGTTTTGTCGTCGTTGAAGTGCAGGAAGCGCAGGATGGACTCAAATCGTGTCCTGGACATGGCAGCAGGGTACAAGGGAACATGATTTACTGGGTTCGTAGACCAATACGACCGCAGTACATTCTGTTTCATTAGTCCCAAGTGAAGGATAAGGGCCAAAAAGATTTTAATGTCGGAAACTTGGACTGGTTTCCACCCGAAAGGCTGGGCATACATGCTCTCCGGGTGCTCGGTGATGAATTGTGTGGCTTTACGGTTGGTCTCAACCACAATTAAGTCCAGGAGAACCTGGGTGATGAACAGCTGCAAAAAGTCTAGGGCCGTTCCTAGATGAGCTGTCGCCACCTGGACTCCAGACTGGGCGGTGAAAGGGGGCACTACGGGTGCGGCGGAATCAGGGGATTGCCAATCTGGTTGTGCCAGCACCTCTGGGAGTCTATGGGTACTACGGGCCCGTCTTCTTCTTGGTGGCTGCGATGGGGGTACTACTGCACTTGCCACCGTACCAGTTTCAACTTCCATGCTGACGCTCACCACTTCGCCAGGGTCTACGGAAGCACTGGCACTAAGTCCAGGAGATGCTGCGCTGCTGGTGCCTGCCTCACCAAGAAAACTATCATCAGCGCTAGCACCACCCTGCTGCCCTTGAGGCGGTTCCTGCGCCACCTGCGGCATGGGCGTAGGGCCTGGGGTCGCAGCAGTCGCCTTCGCGACCGGGCCCGGCTCCTGAAGAGGCGGGGGAGGGGCCCGGGGGGCCCATACCCGTGCTGCCTGTGCCGCTCGCTGCCCTGTTGGTGTGCGCTGTATTGGAGGGGGGAGCCGAAGCCGCGGGGAGGGAAGCCCGACCTCTCACTCCCTTCCTCTCCCCGGGCTCCCCCCTCGAAATTCTGAGTGAGCGTGCAGGGTAGCGGCGCTATACTAAACTACTCACCTCCGTCCCAGGTTCCAATCGTCGCTGGTCTCCTCCCGCTCCAGTCCACATAGATGCTGATACACACGCTGCGTACACGCTGACGCAGCAGCGTGTGTATCAGCATCTATGCGGAGCGTGAGGAGACCAGCGAGTCAGCGACGATTGGAACCTGGGACGGAGGTGAGTAGTTTAGTATAGCGCCGCTACCCTGCACGCTCACTCAGAATTTCGAGGGGGGAGCCCGGGGAGAGGAAGGGAGGGAGAGGTCGGGCTTCCCTCCCCGCGGCTCCGGCTCCCCCCTCCATTATTGGGGTGGGGGCACCTACCTAACCTGACCTAACCTGGCGGGCAGCTACCTATCCTGGGGGGCACCTACCTATTCTATCCTGGGGGGCAGCTACCTAACCTATCCTGGGGGGCAGCTACCTAACCTATCGTGGGGGGCAGCTACCTAACCTATTGTGGGGGGGCAGCTACCTAACCTATCGTGGGGGGCATCTACCTAACCTATCCTGGGGGGCAGCTTCCTAACCTATCCTGGGTGGCAGCTACCTAACCTATCCTGGGGGGCAGCTACCTAACCTATCCTGGGGGGTAGCTACCTAATCTAACCTATACTGGGAGGCAGCTACCTAATCTAACCTATACTGGGGGGCAGCTACCTAATCTAACCTATCCTAAGGGGCACCTACCTATCCTATCCTGGGGGGCACCTACCTATCCTATCCTGGGGGGCAGCTATCTAACCTATCCTGGGGGGCAGCTACCTAATCTAACCTATCCTGGGGGGCAGCTACCTAATCTAATCTATCCTGGGGGGCAGCTACCTAATCTAACCTATCCTGGGGGGCAGCTACCTAATCTAACCTATCCTGGGGGGCAGCTACCTTATCTAACCTATACTGGGGGCAGCTACCTTATCTAACCTATACTGGGGGCAGCTACCTTATCTAACCTATACTGGGGGTAGCTACCTAATCTAACCTATACTGGGAGGCAGCTACCTAATCTAACCTATACTGGGGGGCAGCTACCTAATCTAACCTATACTAAGGGGCACCTACCTATCCTATCCTGGGGGGCACCTACCTATCCTATCCTGGGGGGCAGCTATCTAACCTATCCTGGGGGGCAGCTACCTAATCTAACCTATCCTGGGGGGCAGCTACTTAATCTAATCTATCCTGGGGGGCAGCTACCTAATCTAACCTATCCTGGGGGGCAGCTACCTTATCTAACCTATACTGGGGGCAGCTACCTTATCTAACCTATACTGGGGGCAGCTACCTAATCTAACCTATACTGGGGGCAGCTACCTAATCTAACCTATACTGGGGGGCAGCTACCTAATCTAACCAATACTGGGGGGCAGCTACCTAATCTAACTATATACTGGGGGCAGCTACCTAATCTAACTATATACTGGGGGCAGCTACCTAATCTAACTATATACTGGGGGCAGCTACCTAATTTAACCTATACTGGGGGGCAGCTACCTAATCTAACCTATACTGGGGGGCAGCTATCTAATCTAACCTTTACTGGAGGGCAGCTACCTAATCTAACCTATACTGGGGGGCACCTACCTATCTAACCTATACTGGGGGGCACCTACCTATCTAACCTATACTGGAGGGCAGCTACCTATCTAACCTATACTGGGGGGCAGCTACCTATCTAACCTATACTGGGGGCACTTACTTATCTAACCTGTATTGGGGGCACCTACCTACCTAGTTAGCCTATACAGGTGGCAACTATACTGGCTACCTATATTGGAGGCACCTACCTAACTAATCTATACTGGGGGCATCTACCTATCTAACTTATGATGGGGGCAACTATTCTGGCTACCTATATTAGAGGCACCCACCTAGCTAACCTGTACTGGGGGCACCTACCAATCTAACTTATACCGGGGGTGCCTGCCTATCTTACCTATACTGGGGGCAACTATACTGGCTACCTATGCTGGAGGCACCTACCTGGCTAACCTATACCGGGGGCAACTATACTGGCTTACCTATGCCTGGCTACCTATACTGAAGGGACCTATAGCTGGCTATAGGGATTTGTGTGCATCGAGTGTTGCTGGGAGGGGGGCCCACATCCAGATTCCGCATCAGGGCCCAGAGGTTTGTAGCTACGCCACTGACCTGCGGTCTAACGACTTGGGGTCTGGTACGCCTGGCTCTAGCCGGGACCATAGCCTCGTCATCACTTTCGGTCAAGGAACCACTGCTTTCTACAGGTTCAAATTCGGACCCGGAAGATTCGACGGATGATTCTTCCCAAAAGAACTCATCCGACTGGTCCATGTACCTGTATACCTCGTCATCGGAAAGCCCCCTTCTTGCCATTGTGGATTACTAAATTTATGGGGTTTTCCTCCGAGACTACCCAGAAAAAAAGAGCACCTACCTAGCAAAAAGGGAGTATTTGAGAGGTATTGGGGTTGGTGGGAAGTGGGGTCTCAGAGGCAATCAAACAATCACGGGACAATCAAATACAATTACAGCACAATCGAATCCAATCACAGCACAATCAAATCTGATGCACTCGGAAGGTGATGGGGGGAGGGTGGGATTGGGTGTGGCGGGAAGTGGGGTCTCAGGCAATCAAACAATCACGGGGCAATTGAAGTCGATCACGGGACAATCAAATACAATTACAGCACAATCGACTCCAATCACAGCACAAGCAAATCTGATGCACTCGGAAGGTGGTGGGGGGGGAGGGGGGGGTTGGGTGTGGTGGGGGGGAGGGTGGGGTTGGGTGTGGTGGGAAGTGGGGTCTCAGGCAATCAAACAATCACGGGGCAATCGAAGTCGATCACGGGACAATCAAATACAATTACAGCACAATCGACTCCAATCACAGCACAAGCAAATCTGATGCACTCGGAAGGTGATGGGGGGAGGGTGGGATTGGGTGTGGCGGGAAGTGGGGTCTCAGGCAATCAAACAATCACGGGGCAATCGAAGTCGATCACGGGACAATCAAATACAATTACAGCACAATCGACTCCAATCACAGCACAAGCAAATCTGATGCACTCGGAAGGTGGTGGGGGGGGGGGAGGGTGGGGTTGGGTGTGGTGGGGGGGAGGGTGGGGTTGGGTGTGGTGGAAAGTGGGGTCTCAGGCAATCAAACAATCACGGGGTAATCGAAGCCGATCACGGGACAATCAAATACAATTACAGCACAATCGAATACAAGCGCAGCACAATCGAATACAAGCGCAGCACAGTCAAATACAATGCACTTGGACGGTGATTAGGGGGGGGGGTCTGAGGGCGATTTGAGGGGGTGGGGGGTTGATCAGGAGCCTGCATGGGGCAGACTGAGTCCTGATCTGATGAGAGGCAGACACAGGGGGTTACTGATCGCAGATCAGTTAGTGATCGCTGGGGAGGACAAATGTAAACAAAGAGCAGGGGATGTAATCAGAAGGGGGGTATGAGGGCAATCGAGGGCCTGGGCAGGTGATCGGTTACCCCCGCGGGGCAGTTAGGGTCTGCTCTGATGGGTGGGGGTGCTGAGGGGTGATGGACAGGTGATAGACAGGTGATCAGAGGGGGATCAGAGGGGGATCAGGGGATAAGGTAGCTGTATACAGATGTATACAGTATACAGGGGGGTAGTCTGGGATGGGGTCTGGGGGTGATCTAAAGGTAGGGGGGGGATCAGGGGTGATTAGGAGGCAGTTAGGGACCTAAACTAAAGGGCAGCGTCGCTAGTTAGTGGCAGGTGGGGGGGGTGGGGTTTTTGCAGGGGTGCAAGGGTGCTGGGCAGGGGTCTGCTGGGGTGATCAGGTGGGGTATGAGGCCTGGGGTGGGAGATCAGGGACTCTGTGGGCAAAAAAAACACGTGTGCTGGCTACTTACAATGTGCTTCCTCCTCGCTAGTGGTCTCTGCAACAATGAGACCACGAGGCGAGGAGGAAGCACGTATAAGGCACTTTGTTTACCTCCGCTCGCCGGCTCTGCTAAGTGGCCGGCGAGCGGAGACAAAATGCCCGAGTAACGATCCCGGGCGGAGGATCGCGTCACGGATGACGCGATCGCTCCGCCCATGCCCTTAGAAGGACCGCCGCCTCTGTGGGTGAGCCGGTCCTTCAGGGCTCCACTTCCCGGCCGCCTCTGTGCGTTAGGCGGTCGGGAAGTGGTTAAGGACCAGCTAACGCCCATAGGCGTCGGCAGGTCTTAAGTGGTTTCCCATGGAAACTTTCCATGTCAGTAAATGGAGGATGTCTCCGTGAACAGCCGAAGAGCCGCCGATCGCGGCTCGCCGGCAAAATGTAAACACACGGGGAAGAAATCCCCGCTGTTTACATCATACGGCGCTGCTGCGCAGCAGCGCCATAAGGCAGATCGGCGATCCCCGGCCTCTGATTGGCCGGGGATCGCCGGCATATGATAGGCTGAAGCCTATTCTTCAATGCGCAGGATGGATATCCGTCCTGCGCAGCCCATGGAGGGAGAGGGAGGGACGGGAAGGCAGGGAGCGCCGAAAACGCTGCGGAGGGGGGCTTTGAAGAGCCCCCCCCTGCAAAGCGCAGCTAGCCGGCGGCGATCAGACCCCCCCAGCAGGAAATCCCCCTAGTGGGGAAAAAAGGGGGTAAGTCTGATCACCCTGGCTAAATCCTGATCTGTGCTGCGGGCTGGAGAGCCCACGCAGCACAGATCCTGCAAAACACCCCTGGTCCTTAAAGAGACTCTGTAACAACAAAAACCTCCCCTGGGGGGTACTCACCTCGGGTGGGAGAAGCCTCCGGATCCTAATGAGGCTTCCCACGCCGTCCTCTGTCCCACGGGGGTCACGCCGCAGCCCTCCGAACAGCCGGCGACTGTGCTGACTGTCAGTTCAATATTTACCTTTGCTGGCTCCAGCGGGGGCGCTGTGGCGACTTTTGGCACGGAAATAGACGGAAATACCCGATCTACGTCGGGTCCGCTCTACTGCGCAGGCGCCGGAAACTTGCGCCTGCGCAGTAGAGCAGACCCGACGGCGATCGGGTATTTCCGCCTACTTCGGCGCCGACAGCCGTCAGAGCGCCTGCGCAGGAGCCAGGAAGGTAAATATTGCGTCACGGCTGTACGGAGGGCTACAGCGAGACCCCCGAGGGATGCAGGATGGCGTGGGAAGCCTCATTAGGATCCTGAGGCTTCCCCCACCCGAGGTGAGTACCCCCCAGGGGCCGTTTTGTCGTTACAGTTCCTCTTTAAGTGGTTTTTAATGTAGTTGCAAATCTATCCAAGCAGTGGCTCCTGCTGGTGATTAACAGAAGTGTACAGCATTGTTTCTAGCAATTGTTAGGCTTACCAGGTAAGTCATGGAGTATGGCACATTGGCCTCCCTTAATCTCCTTCTGACTTTTTCTTTTGTAACTCCATAAAGAACTCCATAAACAAATATTGCTTTGCTCAAAGTGAGAACGTGTGTAAATCTATTCATCTTAAGAATCCTATCTCAATCTCTGCAGTTTATACCTTTTACTAATGCCAGCCTCAGGTTGACTCTAGGATTGAGCTTTCTTACAGTTACCTCATGAGCTGTGTAGATTATCATTCCAAATGTTATTCTCAAACCAATTTCAAGGTAACCGGAAAGGTTATTTCTGTCTTAAGTACTCAGGCACACCAATAATGAATCTTAAGTTATCTCATTTGAAACAGTTTTTAAGGTCATCAGGTTCTCCTTTGCTCCCATTCTTTCTTATAAATCCCGTGTCTACCTTTGCCTCTTCTAATATTCTAACAATCCAGTGAGAAAGGTTCTGGTCACAGATCATCTTTTAGCATAAATGAGTTTAAGGCAGCAGTGGCACTTGCTCCTGCTGTTAGGTGTCAGACAAGTTATTAGTAGAACTAGTTTTATATGTAACTTTAGCTCATCATAGCGTGCATAGCAATTTTGCCAGTGTTCACCCACACAACATAACATGCATTGCGCACAGACAACCACTTGCGTCATGTACACAATATGCTCATTGCTAGTCTATCACGTTACACAAACAGCATAACGGGTGTTGTAGAAGCAAAACACTAAAGCACAGGTTGTATACGCAATGTGATTTGTGCTCTGTGCGTAATGCACATTACATTGCTTGCATAAACACCAGTAAATGTTTATTTTAGTTTAATGAATCAGAGCCTATGTCGCATCTCAGTTCATGTATACTTTAAAGTATACCTGAGATGGGGAAAAAAGTTCTATCTTACTTACCTAGGGCTTCTTCCAACCCTTGTAGCCTTAGCTGTCCCTTGGTTTCTTCCCAGACTTCTCCATTGTGCCACAGTGCGCCTCGGAATGCTTACCAACTGGAGCAGTCATGGGCTACTGCTCATGCCAGCTTCCGGGCCGCGCACCTCCGCACTCCCATAGCTGGGAGCATTCTGCACATGTATAGAATGCCCCCCAGCCTTGGGGGGGGGGGGGGGTTATCAATTAGGCGTGCACCTAAGACTACACTTGTCCAACAATAGCCCAAGACGGCTGATCATTCAGAAAAGCACAATTGGGCAGCGAATCAAGAGAAAACCAAGGGACCTGTAAGGCAACAAGGGGGTGAAGGATGCCCGAGGTAGGTAAGATAGAACTTGTTCCCCCTGTCTCAGGTTTATTTAAAGGTGATATTGCAATTTTATGTGACTAATAATACCTGTGTTTTTAATAGTTACAGGAGGATTGTTGAAGCCAACTGGTGTCTGTATGTTTGGCCAAACTCAGGACCCAGAGCTAAGAGCCCTTAATATCCTGATAAATAAAAATGTAAAATATTTTTGTGGTGTCAAAACTTGAATGTACCTTATTTTATTAAGAGAAAACACAGTGCCAATCTGCAGTCAGAAGACAATAAGCCCTTCCTCAACCAGTCAGCATATTTCTCTCATTTGTCATATTTGGGTTCTGAAAATAAAGTCTTGTAGACTATACACATTTTTACTTGGAATGCACATTAACTCTACAGTTATTTTTAAACAGTTATTCCTCCCATGGCATTTAGTTTGCATCTGTTATAAATTGTAGTTTTACTGGCACTGCTGTTATTGAAAATGAACAATATTTTCTTGCAAAGGCTGCCTTCAATTACAATGTCTGGCAGTGAACTGTTGATGTTATGGTATAAATGAAATGAAGAGTATACCCTGTCATTTTATTGTTTACAGGGAAATGGGAGGTGTTTACTAGTTTGCACAAAAATCATTGGTGTTGATATTTTGATATTTTATTGCCCAAAGGAAGCTGATTATTACAAATGTTAGAGGGGTTCTGTGGGGGTTCCTGAGGAGAAAAACTGCCACTTACCTGGGGCTTCTATCAGCCCCCTGCAGTGGTAATGTCCCACGCGGTCCTGCTTCTATCTGCCATTCCCTGCAGCCGGCACCGGGCTATTATTCGGCTGTCACACAGACGAATAATGCGCATTGCCGTGCCTCCGCTCGCGTCATCTGAGGCTTACTGCGCAGGCGCAGTACAACGGAGCCTTGTACTGCGCTTGCGCAGTAAGCTTCCAATGACGCAGGCGGAAGCGAGCGGGTGCGCGGCCACTGTAGCGCAGCCGCAGTTCGATCCCATGCCGCTTAGACCGGGGCCGGCGGCGGAGAACAGCAGATGGGAGGAGGACGGCGTGGGACATTACCGCTGCACGGGGCTGATAGAAGCCCAAAGTAAGGGTCTGTTTTTCTCCTCAAAAACCCCTAACAGAACCCCTTTAAGGCCTATGTGCTTAAACAGAGATTAACATCATTTTAGGACAATGGACATTAACTGAAAGGTTGCTGTGTGTGCACTGGGTGTTATTGTTGCTTGAGTTCACCTCTGTTCGGCTATTTGGCCTGTTCAGCTTAACAGGCCCCAAAATGTTGGTACTGATAGGTTCTGAATTTGAACTTGAGTAAAGTCATTGTGACAGTAGCGTAGAAATAGGGGGTGCAGAGGTAGCAACATCATTGGGGCCCTTGGGCTAGAGGGGCCCCGAGGGGCCCACCCCGCAAATACAGTTATAATCCGATTTATCCTTTAGCACCCAGCCCGACTGAGAGGAATCCACCAGACACTGACTCAGATGCGATTATCAGGGATTTATTTGTGACCTAACAGTGGTCAACTGGTAACTTTTCTCAACCAGAAACTCTCAATACAAGTATACACTTCCCTTGCACATCACAGGTCAAAATAATACAATCTTCTACTCTTTACAGCCGGTGCACTGGTAAAAGCTGCGGAATAAAAAGGTTAAGTTACACAGAAACTTTTAAATGAATTCTGAGCTACAACAGGTCTTCTTGTACAATCATCAACCACTTTACAATACAACACCTTTAAATCACAGTACCATTACTGAGGTATAGAGGCTTGGGCAGGGACAGGTCTACTGAGCAATTCAGTTCCTATACAGTCTCAGCTCCTTGTAGCCAAGTCCAAGCTATATTGCTCAGCAAAACCTTAGGGAATCAATGACTCTCCTCAATATGATACTGAACAGTTTCCACAGTACATTGATTGGCAATATGGCATCCAAAAGAATGTTCACTTCACTCAGAAGATCTCTCAGACTCTTACTCTTTATACTGTATCTCTCAACTCACTATACTCTTAAGCACCACTTGTTTGGATAGGGCTTCCCAAAATAATAAACAAAATAAAGAAAGAATCAAACAATCAAAAAGAGGTTAGAGAAATAAAAATAAAGAAAATAAAATCACAAAATTGACCAATGCACCCAGCTATACCATCAAAATCTCACTCGTTCAATTTAACTCTTTTCTTATGCTATTTGAACTTTATGCTGAATAAGCTCTAATTTTGTTATGTTGCAAAACTTGTAACTCCAATTTTGTTGACTCTTTATCTCTGTCAGATGTCACTCCACTTTTCACTGTAGTTCACTTTAGTAACACAAGATGCAGTGAAACTCCTCCTCCACTCCTCTTCTTTAATGCTGACAGGTTAACAGATTTAGTTATCTCTCACTGACAGGTTCTCTTTATCTCCACGGCTTTTGCTCGCTTTCTCTCTCAGGCCGTGCACTTAGGTAACACGTAAATCACACTTTGGTTCACTTCTCATATCAGGCTTTCAGTAAACACTGCAGAACACATCAACTGAAGAACTGATGAACTATGAACTGAGCAGTTTGACAGGAACAATGTCTTTGAATCAGAGTTACTGCGAACGGATGAGCTGTATTAGTTCTGAGGGGGCTTAATGGAGGCTGATCACTTTTCTGATGACAGAAAGGCAATCACACTTAATATACTTGGTTACAGTTTCTATTCCTTTTGCAGGGCAGCACTATCTTGCCTCAATAAAATAATTATCATCACAATGTCACTGTCTCTTTAAGGCTTTATCAAACAGGCATATTTTAGTCACACGCTTTCATCAGAATATGCCCTTCAGTAACTTGGGTTAACTGTCTCTACACTCAGCAAACCTCCACTGAACACTGTGTAACGGTTGAGGAATTCTCTCCGTGATCAGCCCACAGGATGTGTGCTGACACTGCGGAAATCCTCCACAAGCGTATAATTTGCGGGAACCCAGCAGAAGGTGCAATGCACCTGTAGAGGGAAATTCCTGTCGGCATGTGGAGCTGTGGAGTGCAGAGGAACAGCTCCTCTGCCCTACCACACACGCCAGACAGGAATTGTATGAAGGGAAGAAACGCAATCGCAAGAGAGGCGATTGAGAATGAGCACAGAGACAGATTGTATGTGTGTGCACCAAACTAGTCGCCAACCTGCGACGGTGCACACACCACAGCAGATACGAAGTAGGAATGCGATCGCGAGAGGTGCGATCGCCAGACATGACACAAGGCTACAGCAAGGCGGAGCATGAGAGTAGCAAAGGCACAGCAAATCATACAATGAGGAGATAAGGAAAATAACAAATGCTAACTGAACGCGAACACCGCACTCATTCGCAACAGTGCACGCGTTCATGCGCGGTCTCCACGTGATAAGCACAATAGAGACTTTGCTAGCTGCGTGCATAACTCGATCACCGCCGATTCGCCACTACTCGCCGCGTTAAAGCCCCCCCCCCCCCCCGACCCCGTGCACAGCCTGGCCAATCAAGGGTGGATCGGGACTCCCTCTGATGGTGACGTCATCCCGATCGTCGCCATGGCGACGGGGGAAGCCAAACAGGAAATCCCGTTCTGAACGGTATTTCCTGTTTGCTCTGATCGCCGGAGGCGATCGGAAGGGGTAGGGGGAATGCCGCTGCACAGCGGCTATCATGTAGCTAGCACTAGGCTAGCTACATGATTGAAAAAAAAAATTAAAATGCTGCGCTGCCCCCTGGCGGTTTTAATTGACCGTCAGGGAGGTTAAAGTGTGCTTGAGGTGAGAAAAAAGCTTTATTTTATTTTATTTAAATGGGGCTTCTTTCAGCCCCCACCTTCCCCCCATAGTTCTACTGCGCATGCATAGCCCTGGCCAGAGTGGCTTGATTGCACTGCCAGGGGCATGGCTTCTAGCCATGGGAGGCCTCCGGTTCTTCATCTCTCACAATCTGCTGCTCAGTTTGGAAATGTTTTTATGAATGTATTGCACCATATACAGTATATATATATATATATATATATATATATATATATATATATACATGTACAATATGTTGTAGTGAAATTTTAAGGTACAAAGTTCTTTTTTGATCAGTCTAACTTAAAATATAGTAAAAATACATACATATGTTTAATCCATCACTTCTTCAACTAAATAAATAAGCAGATGAGTTCAGGTTTCTCTAGAAAAGGCAACCAGCACAATAATTTTTATTCCACTAAATATTGTGGCAAATCATCACCTCTGGGGGGCCGAGGATTTGCAACACAAGGTCAAAGCAACATGTTCAGTTAAACTAAAGCTGACATAGTGAAAGAGAAACTTAATACAGAAGTCTTAACAGGAATTCTTATTAATTCCATTATTTTTGCATTATACATGCCTGGCAGAAATATAGTCATTGAAATAAAGTACCCAGGGATGTTTCAGGGAACAATGAGGGACATAAAGTGGAAATCTCTGCAGAAGGCTCCCGTTAACATTTTACTGTAGGAGACTTATCATCAAACCTTAATATAAGTAGCCTTTGCCTGTATATAGATTATACATTTGTACAGCCACTTTATAATATGATGTACTGCAGTATTGCTGTTTATAACTAAGTGATATCCCCAGTCATGTGTCATTAGCATGTTATTATCTCTAGTATGAATAATCAGGTGCACAGGAATTTAAAATGTAGCAAAAATGTAGCATCTACCCTGCTCACACCTGAATGCTAATAGTGTTGTTCTTCTCCTAGTTGTTTGTTATGCTAGATTGCTTCTATTTGCAGACACACATGGTAGATTATAACTGAGAGGTTTTAATCATGGTAATCAAACAGACCAGTGTCTCTTAATCAGACAGAGGAAGGAACCAACAAGATTAGCCTGTCCATGTTCGTATGGTACTTGTGCTGATACAGGCAAACCAATATCTACTGCAGTCTCTCTGACAACTGAAGTCTCTCTCTGCTCTTCTTGTAAAGCTCTGGCTGCTTCTGTACCTGCAGTTGTAGATGGATAAGTATAATTGTCCCAGTCTGGCTCACTTGGCCTCATCCTGAATCTTTCCTCTGTCTTTCTTAGATGTCTCTGATTTCTTCTCAGTTTCCTTCCTTCCTGTTATCACTTTATAGGGCCGATATCCTAATTTCTGCAAAACATTTGCCCTTTGGCACTGTTTCTGCATACTGTATCATTTTTCTGGAGCTCAAGTAGATCTTTGGCTAACTTATCATAGTACAATGCCTGTCGACTTTGATTTGTCTGAAGTTTTTCTTTGCAGTTCTCCACAAATGTTGGTTTCAACTGACGGCCCACGGTTGGTCATAGGGTCCTAGTGTGCCTGCTCATAAGTCTCTGTTTTGGACTAGTCTCCAGGCCTTGACTTGGTGTATGAGCAAACTCAAATAAACATCTGTACCAGCCTGTTCTGCTTTCTGCATCAGTCATTTGGCTTTGTCTTTCCTGCTGACTCTGCTTCCCCATTGCTTTGAGGATATCCAGGTAATGAGGTTTGGTGTTGAAAATCCCACATCCTGCTTAATTGTTTAAACTCATCTGAGGTAAACTGAGGCCCATCATCAGAGAATACAATCTCCAGAATGCCATACCTTGCAAAATGTGCTTTAAGTTTCTTGATTCTTGTTTTTGCCCTTGTGTCTTGTAAGTAGTCCACTTCCCAAAAGTTGGAGAAATATTCCACAGTTATCAAGTACTCTTTGTTATTCCAGCTAAACAAATCTAGGTCTATTTTGACCATGGCCTATCTGGAATGGCATGTGGTTGCAAAGATTATTTTTGGTGCTTGTTAGTCCATGATGCACATATGTCACATTTTGTAATTCATTGTTTTATTTGGTTATTCATTCCTGGCCATTAACCACTTGAGGACCACAGTCTTTTCACCCCTTAAAGAGAATCTGTATTGTTAAAATCGCACAAAAGTAAACATACCAGTGCGTTAGGGGACATCTCCTATTACTCTCTGTCACAATTTCGCCGCTCCTCGCCGCATTAAAAGTGGTTAAAAACAGTTTTAAAAAGTTTGTTTACAAACAAACAAAATGGCCACCAAAACAGGAAGTAGGTTAATGTACAGTATGTCCACACATAGAAAATACATTCATACACAAGCAGGCTGTATACACCCTTCCTTTTGAATCTCAAGAGATCATTTGTGTGTTTCTTTCCCCCTGTAGCTATCTTCCACTGAAGTGTCAGGCTGTTTCTTCCTGCAGAGTGCAGACAGCTCTGCCTGTATGTAATTCCTCAGTATGTGAAAGCCCAGCCAGCTCAGAGGAGGATTTATCCAGCTTGTAAAAGATAAGAGAGAAGAGAGAAGCTTACCTAATCTAAATAATACACAGGCAGTGTGCAGAGAGGGGCCTGGAGGGGGAGATGCATCACAGAACCACAACACTGAAGAACTTGGCAGCCTTCCAGACACAGGCTGACAAGTCTGACAAGAGAGAGATAAGTTGATTTATTACAGAGATGGTGATAGTAGAACGTGCTGCAGTAAGCCAGAACACATTAGAATAGCTTTTGGAACTTGTAGGATGATAAAAAACAGGATGCAATTTTTGTTACGGAGTCTCTTTAAGGACCAGAGCCTTTTTCTCCATTCAGACCACTGCAGCTTTCACTGCTTATTGCTCGGTCATACAACCTACCACCTAAATAAATTTTACCTCCTTTTCTTGTCCCTAATACAGCTTTCTGTTGGTGCTATCTGATTGTTGCTGCAAGTTTTAGTTTTTATAATATTCATCAAGAAAGACATGAATTTTGTAAAAAAAAAAATACTTTTTTAACTTTCTGTGCTGACATTTTTCAAATAAAGTAAAATTTCCTATACATTTGAGTGCGAAAGTTATTCTGCTACAGACAATACCAACAAGCAATAACCAAGAAAAAATCAGACTTTATCTCGCACAAAATATCTACAGCCAACAACAGAGCTGCTCAACTCTTCCACACAGTGGAATCACTCTGCAATCCTTGCTGCCTAAAAGCCCCAACCACATACTCCAGGGAAAGGTGTGAAGAATTCTCTGCCTTCTTCACAAACAAGGTGTCTACCATCCGTGCCAGCATTACACCAACTACATCAATTGACCACTGGATGTTGCATATGCCTACTACCGTACCACCATGGCAAGTCTTTGACACTCTGAGTGTAGATGATTTTGGAATTCTCATTCAAAGTCTCCGCCCCACTACCTGCGACCTGGATCCTGGCCCAACTGGATCCTTAATGCAGTGCCCAGAGCTGATCAGGCCAGCACTTCACAAAATCACTCAGTGCTCCTTGCAAAGTGGTCTTTTCCCAGAAGAACTAAAGAAAGCAATCATAAAACCCCTCCTGAAGAAACCATCACTAGATCCTGATTCTGTAACCAACTACAGACCTGTGGCGAACTTACCATTCCTATCAAAAGTTATCGAGAAAGCAGTCGCCAACCAGCTAGAAGCCAGGCTTACAGATAACAACATCTTTGATACTTTTCAGTCAGGATTCAGGAAAAGGCACAGCACTGAAACAGCATTAGTCCGAGTAATGAATGATCTACTTACTGCAAGGGACAAGGGTGATTGCTCAATTCTGATTCTTCTTGACTTGTCAGCAGCATTTGATACTGTGGATCATGAAATTCTTATCCAGCGACTGAAGAATTACTGTGGCCTAAGGGGTACTGTTCTTAGATGGTTTCAGACCTTCCTATCTGGCAGGACACAGCAAGTATGTCTGGGCACACACTACTCTAATCCAGTGCCACTTGCCTATGGAGTTCCACAGGGTTCTGTACTATCACCATTACTCTTTGCAGCCTATATGCTCCCACTGGGCAAAATAATCCAGAACTATGGCCTAGGATACCATTGTTATGCAGATGACACACAACTGTATCTGTCCTTCAAGCCTGGCACCCAAGACCCATCAGCATCCATAAATGCGTGTCTAGTGGATTTACAAAATTGGATGAACACCAGCTGGCTGAGGCTGAACTCTGACAAAACAGAGGTGTTGGTGGTAGGTGGTCCACACATGATGGATAAAGTTCAAAACGCTCACCACCTCAAACTAGCAATTGGGGGAGATACTGTACAGTATAAAGACTCTGTGCGAAACCTTGGGGTGATCCTGGATGGAAATCTAAAACTCAGACAGCAGGTATCAGCTGTCGTCAAGTCTTCCTTCTTCCATCTAAGAAATATAGCGAAAATCAAACACCTTATCCCAGCTGAAGACCTACCTGCCCTGGTTCACGCATTTGTATCCTCCCGCCTAGACTACTGCAACGCCCTGTTCATCGGATCTACAGATAAGGCTCTGCGCCCCTTACAGCTAGTACAGAATGCTGCAGCCAGACTCCTAGCCAATGCCCCCCGCAGCTCACACATCACCCCAGTACTGCAAACTCTTCACTGGTTGCCAGTAAAATGGAGAATCAATTTTAAGATCTGCCTGCTGACATTCAAGGCTCTACACCACATGGGACCCAAATACATAGCGGATCTATTGGAACTTTATGCCCCTTCACGCACCCTCCGCTCTGCCAACAAGATGAAGCTGGTTATTCCCAGGATACACTTAACATTTGGTGCTCGGGCCTTTTCCTACACAGCCCCTACTCTATGGAACTCACTTCCACAATCAGTACGAGAGGCTCCTTCTCTGGACAGCTAAAAAAAAAAGGCTAAAAACTCACCTCTTTTCCCGAGCCTTTGAGACTGCATAATGCAGGGTCACAGCGCTTTGAGTCCCCAGGGAGAAAAGCGCTATATAAATATTATTGTTATTGTTATTGTTACATGTCTTTGATTAAAAAAAAAAACCATTCAGTGTATATTTATTGGATTGGGTAAAAGTTATAGCGTTTACAAACTATGGTGCCAAAAGTGAATTTTCCCATTTTGAAGCATCTCTGACTTTTCTGACCACCTGTCATGTTTCATGAGGTGCTAAAATTCCAGGATAGTATAAATACCCCCCAAATGACCCCATTTTGGAAAGAAGACATCCCAAAGTATTCACTGAGAGACATGGTGAGTTCATAGAAAATTTTATTTTTTGTCACAAGTTAGCGGAAAATGACACTTTGTGACTAAAAAAAAAGTTTCCATTTCTTCTAACTTGCGACAAAAAAAATGAAATCTGCCACGGACTCACTATGCTCCACTCTGAATACCTTGAAGTGTCTACTTTCCAAAATGGGGTCATTTGTGGGGTGTGTTCACTGTCCTGGCATAGTAGTATAATGTGTTTTGGGGTGTATTTTTACACATACCCATGCTGGGTGGGAGAAATATCTCTGTAAATGACAACTTTTTGATTTTTTTTACACACAATTGTCCATTTACAGAGATATTTCTCCCAGTCGGCATGGGTATGTGTAAAAATACACCCCAAAACACATTATACTACTTCTCTTGAATACGGCGATACCACATGTGTGGCACTTTTTTGCACCCTAACTGCACTAAGGGGCCCAAAGTCCAATGAGTACCTTTAGGATTTCACAGGTCATTTTGCGACATTTGGTTTCAAGACTACTCCTCACAGTTTAGGGCCCCGAAAATGCCAGGGCAGTATAGGAACCCCCCAAATGACCCTATTTTAGAAAGAAGACACCCCAAGGTATTCCGTTAGGAGTATGGTGAGTTCATAGAAGATTTTTTTTTGTCACAAGTTAGCGGAAATTGATTTTAATTGTTTTTTTTCACAAAGTGTCATTTTCCGCTAACTTGTGACAAAAAATAAAATCTTCTATGAACTCACCATACTCCTAACTGAATACCTTTGGGTGTCTTCTTTCTAAAATGGGGTCATTTGTGGGGTTCCTATACTGCCCTGGCATTTTAGGGGCCCTAAACCGTGAGGAGTAGTCTTGAAACCAAATGTCGCAAAATGACCTGTGAAATCCTAAAGGTACTCATTGGACTTTGGGCCCCTTAGCGCACTTAGGGTGCAAAACAGTGCCACACATGTGGTACCGCGGTACTCAGGAGAAGTAGTATAATGTGTTTTGTGGTGTAGTTTTACACATACCCATGCTGGGTGGGAGAAATATCTCTGTAAATGACAATTTTTTTATTTTTTTTACACACAATTGTCCATTTACAGAGAGATTTCTCCCACCCAGCATGGGTATGTGTAAAAATACACCCCAAAACACATTATACTACTTCTCCTGAGTACGACGATACCACATGTGTGACACTTTTTTGCAGCCTAGGTGCGCTAAGGGGCCCAATGTCCTATTCACAGGTCATTTTGAGGCATTTGTTTTCTAGACTACTCCTCACGGTTTAGGGCCCCTAAAATGCCAGGGAAAAATAGGAACCCCACAAGTGACCCCATTTTAGAAAGAAGACACCTCAAGGTATTTGGTTAGGTGTATGGTGAGTTCATAGAAGATTTTATTTTTTGTCACAGGTTAGTGAAAAATGACACTTTGTGAAAAAAACAATAAAAATCCAATTTCCGCTAACTTTTGACAAAAAATAAAATCTTCTATGAACTCATCATACACCTAACAGAATACCTTGGGGTGTCTTTTTTCTAAAATGAGGTCACTTGTAGGGTTCCTATACTGCCCTGGCATTTTTACAGGCCCAAAACCGTGAGTAGTCTGGAAACCAAATGTCTCAAAATGACTGTTCAGGGGTATAAGCATCTGCAAATTTTGATGACAGGTGGTCTATGAGGGGGCGAATTTTGTGGAAACGGTCATAAGCAGGGTGGCCTCTTAGATGACAGGTTGTATTGGGCCTGATCTGATGGATAGGCGTGCTAGGGGGGTGACAGGAGGTGATTGATGGGTGTCTCAGGGGGTGGTTAGAGGGGAAAATAGATGCAATCAATACACTGGGGAGGTGATCGGAAGGGGGTCTGAGGGGGATCTGAGGGTTTGGTCGAGTGATCAGGAGCCCACACGGGGCAAATTAGGGCCTGATCTGATGGGTAGGTGTGCTAGGGGGTGACAGGTGGTGACAGGAGGTGATTGATGGGTGTCTCAAGAGTGATTAGAGGGGGGAAATAGATGCAAGCAATGCACTGGTGAGGTGATCAGGGCTGGGGTCTGAGGGCGTTCTGAGGGTGTGGGCGGGTGATTGGGTGCCCTAGGGGCAGATAGGGGTCTAATCTGATGGGTAGCAGTGACAGGGGCTGATTGATGGGTGATTGATGGGTGATCAGTGGGTGATTAGATGGCAGAACAGATGTAAACAATGCACTTTGGAGGTGATCTGAGGGTAGGTCTGGGGCAATCTGATGGTGTGGGAGGGTGATCAGTTGCCCGTAAGAGGCAGGTTAGAGTCTGATCTGATAATTGGCAGTGACAGGTGGTGATTGATGGGTGATTGACGGGTGAATGACAGGTGATTGACAGGTGATTGACAGGTGATTACAGGGGAGAATAGATGTATACAGTACACGGGGGGAGGTCTGGGGGGGGGGGGGTCTGAGGTTGTTCTGAGAGTGTGGGTGGGTGATTGGGTGCCCTAGGGGCAGATAGGGGTCTAATCTGATGGGTAGCAGTGACAGGTGGTGACAGGGGGTGATTGATGGGTGATTGATGGGTAATCAGTGGGTGTTTAGAGGGGAGAATTGATGTAAACAGTGCACTTGGGAGGTAATCTGATGGCGGGTCTGCAGGCGATCTGATGGTGTGGGTGGGTGATCAGATTGCCCGCAAGGGGCAGGTTAGGGGATGATTGATGGGTGGCAGTGACAGGGGGTGATTGATTGGGTGGCAGTGACAGGGGGTGATTGATGGGTAATTGATAGGTGATTGACAGGTGATCAGTGGGTTATTACAGGGAAGAACAGATGTAAATAATGCACTGGCGAATTGATAAGGGGGGGGTCTGAGGGCAATCTGAGCATGTGGGCGGGTGATTGGGTGCCCGCAAGGGGCAGATTAGGGTCTAATCTGATGGGTAACAGTGACAGGTGGTGATAGGGTGTGATTGATGGGTGATTGATGGGTAATTAGTGGGTGTTTAGAGGAGAGAATAGATGTAAACAATGCACTTGGGAGGTGATCTGATGTCGGATCTGAGGGCGATCTTATGGTGTGGGTGGGTGATCAGATTGCCCGCAAGGGGCAGGTTAGGGGCTGATTGATGGGTGGCAGTGACATGGGGTGATTGATGGGTGATTGACAGGTGATCGACAGGTGATCAGTGGTTTATTACAGGGGGGATAGAGGCATACAGTACACAGGGGGGGGGGGGGGGGGTTGGGGGAGAATCTGAGGGGTGGGGGGTGATCAGGAGGGAGTAGGGGGCAGTTTAAGGGTTAAAAAAAAATAGCGTTGACAGATAGTGACAGGGAGTGATTGATGGGTGATTAGGGGGGTGACTGAGTGTAAACAGTGGTCTGGGGGGTGGGCAGGGGGGGGTCTGAGGGGTGCTGTGGGCGATCAGGGGGCAGGGGAGGGAGATCAGTGTGCTTGGGTGCAGACTAGGGTGGCTGCAGCCTGCCCTGGTGGTCCCTCGGACACTGGGACCACCAGGGCAGGAGGCAGCCTGTATAATAGGCTTTGTATACATTACAAAGCCTATTATGCCTATTACATGCGGCGATCCAAGTGCTAGTAACCTGCCGGCGCTTCCGAACGGCCGGCGGGTTACAGTGCGAGGGGGGCGGAGCCTGTCACCGGCGGCTGATCACGTCACGAATGACGCGATCGCCGCATAACCACGCCCGCCGCCGCCACCGCCAATGGGCGTATTGCGGTCGTTTGGGCCCAGCCCTTGCCACCGCCCATCGGCTTAAGGCGGTCGGCAAGTGGTTAAACAAACACATTCCCGTGCTCTGCATAGACATCTTTCTACACCTGTGTGAGTGGAGTGCAATCTCTCCAGTATGTTTCTCCTGAGTGATTCTGGTATAACTGTTCTTTCATCTTCAAATATAACATCATCCTGCACTGACCGTTCATCTCTTACATGCAAAAAGCCAATGTGCATGTTGTTTATATTTAGGCCAGCTTTCTAAAAATGACATTTTTCAAAATCTGTAGTTTTTTGTCTTTTTCTGTATTACTCACACATGTTAATATTCTCAATGTATTTTCCACATTCTGCTTCAGTGGGTAAGTAGGCTCTATTCAGCATATCTGCAATAAGTAAATCTTTTCCTGGGCAGTAGCTGATCTCAGAATCATATTTTTGAAGTTGAAGAAGCATGCGCTGCAGTCGTTTCGGTGCATTTAATAGTGGCTTCTTTGTAATACTCTCCAAAGGCTTATCATCTTAATGCACTTGTACATGTCGTCCATGGGTATATTGGTGAACTTTTTCCATCCCAAATAGCACTGCCAGTAGTTCTTTCTCAATCTGTGCATAAGCCTGTTTTATAGATGTGAGAGCTCAGCTTGCAATTTGCAAAAGTGATAGGCTTCTTTCTCTGCAGTAATGTGGCTCCAAGGCCTGTTTCTGAAGCATCACATTGCAAAACCACGGCTTCTTCTGGGTTAAAGTATTTAGGATGGCTGTGTCTGAAATCACTTTTTTACCTCTTGGAACGCTGTCTCCTGTGTGTCTGTCCATTCCCAGAGTACATCTTTATGGGTTTACTGTCTCAATGGTTCTCACATATCTGACAGATGTTTACAGAATTTATAAAGGTAATTGACCACACCCAGGAACCGCAAAACTCCTTGTACATCTGTACAGCTTTCACTTTTTCTGGATCTACTTTCAAACCATTTGAGGTTTACAGATGTCCAATGTATGGAACTTCAGTCATTTTCATTCTGAATTTTTCCAAATTTAGTTTCATTGCTTCTCTCTACACCTGTCAAATAATTATATCATCTAAACATAAATAAACAATTTTGGAAAAAATTGGAGGGGAAAATTTTGATTTGACCATGGAGAAAGCAATTTTTGGCATCTCTGATCTCAAAGATACAGATGAAGAGAGATTGATTAAAGGAATGGGGACAATAATTGCTAAAGTAGTGATTTTGGATAGCTGGAAGGGAGGGGAGACTTCAAGATTTTTTTTCTGGTGGGTGATAATGACAATGTTAACGATGAAGAGGGAGGGCAAGAGAAATAATGGATGCAAGTCTGGAAAAATCTACTGACAAAGCTCCAAAATTTAGAAGAGGATTAGGTGACTGTTACATCCAGGAGTTGTGCTTATCATTTTCTAGATGGTATTGGGGGATGTGCTTTTATTTAGACGCGAGCATCAGAGGGAGGTTTTGGCGACTGGGGCTACTTTTTGAGGGAGGTCCATGTCCAGCCATAGTTTGAGTCCCATTCAGATGCAATTCCCTAGGTAGAATTTTTACCGGTACGCCATTTTGCCATATTTGAGCTATGAAAGCATTACCCAAAAGATTGAATCCAAGCTACTCAACCCTGATTGGGGTTTTTAGGGACCATAATGTTTTGGTGGTGAATGAAAGTGTGCATGTTTAACCCCCTTGCCGTTCCAATTATTGCGGCAAGGGGGCAGCGCAGCACTTTTTTTTTTTTTAAATCATGTAGCTAGCCTAGCGCTAGCTACATGATAGCGGCATCCCCCTACCTACTCCGATCGCCTCCGGCGATCTGCGCAAGCAGGAAATCCCGTTCAGAACGGGATTTCCTGCTTGGCTTCACCCGTCGCCATGACGACGATTGCGATGACGTCACCGACATCATCGACGTCAGAGGGAGTCCCGATCCACCCCTCAGCGCTGCCTGGCACTGATTGGCCAGGCTGCGCAAGGGGTTGGGGGGGGGATACCGGTGGCGAGCGGCGGCGATCGAGTTATGCACGCAGCTAGCAAAGTTCTAGCTGTGTGCAATAAAAAAAAATTGTGAAAATCGGCCCAGCGGGGCCTGAGCAATCCTACGCAGGTTACCACTAGAGTTGGGCCGAACGGTTCGCCTGCGAACGGTTCCATGCGAACTTCAGTGGTTCGCGTTCGCGTCCCGCAGGTGAACTTTTGCGGAAGTTCGGTTCGCCCCATAATGCACCATGAGGGTCAACTTTGATCCTCTACATCACAGTCAGCAGGCCCAGTGTAGCCAATTAGGCTACACTAGCCCCTGGAGCCACTCCCCCCCTAATAAAAGGCAGGCAGCGGCGGCCATTACGCTCACTCGTGTGCCTGCGTTAGTGAGAGTAGGGCGAGCTGCTGCAGACTGTCTCTCATAGGGAAAGATTAGTTAGGCTTAGCTTGTTCCTGGCTGCATACCTGTTCCGTTCAGTGAACCCACCACTGTATTCCTGTTCAGTGAACCCGCCACTGCATACCTGTTGTGTTCAGTGAAACCGCCACTGTATACCTGTTCAGTGAACCTGCCACTGCATACCTGTTCTGTTCAGTGAACCCGCCACTGCATACCTGTTCTGTTCATCAGCCAGGTGACCATATGGGCTGTAAAGCCACCAAAACGTGCACTCTCGCCATGGTGCGCACCAGTCCAGCACGGCCGTCACTACACAAACAGCTGTTTGCGGTGCGTTACACGGTGAGTTTGGTGTGTCAGTGTGAAGCAGTACCTTAATTACACTACCTGATTGATGTATACACATGCAAGATGTTTTAAAGAACTAGGCCTGTCATTTAGCATTCAATGTGATTTCTTCCCTTAAAACGCTGCTTTGCGTCAAATCCAGATTTTTCCCAGGGACTTTTGGCATGTATCCCACTCCTCCACCTAGGGGTCAAGGTGTTAGACCCCTTGAAACATCTTTTCCATCACTTTTGTGGCCAGCATAATTTTTTTTTTTTCAAAGTTCGCATCCCCATTGAAGTCTATTGCGGTTCGCGAACTTTTACGCGAACCAAACCTTACGCGGAGGTTCGCGAACCCGGTTCGCGAACCTAAAATCGGAGGTTCGGCCCCACTCTAGTTACCACGAGCTCAGCTTGGGATAACCGGCAAGGAGGTTAAAATGGTTAGGGGTGTTAGGTAGGATAAATGTTTGTGTTTTTGTGGAACACCTTTGTATAATACAAATCATTGAATCTGTTCAAGAAGAATAAAATAAGAGTATCAAACGATGATGAAAACCTAACCCAATACAGGAGTGCTGCAATGAAGCCAGTCTGTCTAAGTTGGGTCAAAGTACCGGGTTTACCCTGAGTTTGAAAAAAAAAATGAATTATATCATCTTCTGATCATGATTTTTAACTGCTGATTCCTTGTCATTACCTTCCCCAACTATCATTACATTATCTGCTATTGTTTTTATTCTTAGGAGTCCTTCTAAGGCCTGATTTAACTTTTGTTGAAATAGTTCTGGAGCAGGACTGGCTCCCATGGGCAATCTCAGCCACCGATAAAGCCCAAATGGAGTCGAAAATGTTGTCAAGTATCTTGAATGCTCATCTAATTTCACATGCCAGAATCCATTTTTTACATCACATACTGAAACAACCCTAGCTTTTGACAGATCAGATGTCTTCTATTATAGGCATGGGGTAGTGGTTTCTCTTCAGTGCTCTATTCAGTGGTTTAGGGTGTATGCATATTCTTAGTTTGCCTGAGGGTTTCTTCACAATCATTAAACTGCTTATCCAGTCTGTACTTTCATGTACTGGTGCTATTATGTATTCCATAAAGATCAGCACACTCAGATGTATAATGTAAATCTTCAAGCTCTTTTAATGCAAAAAGGTTTCCACATAGTGCAATATGTGTTAAAGAGGGACCATCAACTCACAGTACATAGGCGTCAAAGACACCCACAGTCCATCAAATGCCTGCTGGCCACCTTGTATAAAAAGCCGATAAATGTGCACATTTATCGGCTTGAAGACGGGCTTATGCCAGAAACAGCATTAGGCCAGTGTCTGTTGCCATGATTTGAGACATGATTTTTGCAGATTGTGGACATTGGACTCTGTTCCCTCACAGACTTTTTATACAAGGTGGCCAGCAGGCATTTGATGGACTGTGGGTGTCTTTGATGCCTATCTACTGTGAGTTGCTGGTCCCTGTTTAACATGTATTGCACTATGTGGAAACCTTTTTGCATTAAAAGAGCTTGAAGTTTTGCATTATACATCTGAGTGTGCTGATCTTTGTGGAATACAGATATACGTTTGCCACCTGGTGCTCTGGTGGCTGGATCGTTTTGCACCTCAATTGTGATTAAGAGAGTGCAGCTGGGTACTTCTACTGTGCTGGTGCTATTATGTGTCTAGACTGTAGATCTTTTAGCTCATCCCTTAGTGGTTGCAGTAAAGATACAGGTACTCTTCTGGTTGGTAATCTAGAGGGCTGTATTGACAAGCCTATTTCAAACGTGTTTGTTCATTCCAGGCAACCATCATCTTCAAAGAGATCTGCATAATGTGTCCATACAAACTGTAAATCCAGATTACCACTTGTCTTTTGCTCCAACATGCTGGTTTGCTGGGAGATATCCAGAGACATAATGTTAAAAGCAGAAAACCGAGAGCTCAATATAGTGTAGTATGTATTGGAATGTGGGAGAGAAATAGATGAGAAGTAAGTATTATACTTACAAACCAGGGTTACCACCAAGGTAACCACTGTATGGGCAGATGAGGAGTACAAGCCTGTCCCCACTCAGGACTAAGACGTCGCTCTCTGTAGATAGAGGAAAAAGGAGGGTGTGACACCCTTCCACCAAGGGTGGATATCTTAATTTGTAGAGATGTACAGAGGCGGCAGAAGGATAAAATTCACTAAAAACATTAAAAATGTTCGGGGAGACGGTGGTGGACCAGCCAACCCAAAACAGACACAGAACTGTGGATTCCAACAGAAAATAATTTATTCACATACTCCTAAAACAATTGGCAACGAGTTTCGCAGGCACAATCCCGCTTCTTCAGGCAATAAACAATCAGGAGTAACACACAGCTTAGGGTCCAAAACGAGCTTGTGCCAAGCTCGTTTTGTTTTAGGAGTATGTGAATAAATTCTTTTCTGTTAGAATCCACAGTTCTGTGTCTGTTTTGGGTTGGCTGGTCCACCACCGCCTCCCCGAACATTTGTAACGTTTTTAGTGAATTTTATCCTTCTGGCGCCTCTGTACATCTTTGCCGTGTACAGATGAGGACCAAAAGTCTGAAACAGGCTGTCACATGTGGGTTTGATATGGCTGTGTAAAATTTAACGCTATAGGCTTGCTATACACCAGTGGTTCTGGATGCTTGCTTGGCTTACTAAGGGTGAAAAGGAATTATTTGCATATTTAGTAGCAGTGCATTGTGGGTAACCACAAATGTTCACTTATAGCTGAATTATTGCATATTTCCTTCTGTTTTAGGAAGGCAAATTACACCAAGCTTTGCTTTTTTTAGTAGGAGGTCTTTTTGGTCCCTTTTATCCACCTATACATTCCGAGTGGTTTGGGTCACCCTGAGCTGCTTGGTTACTCTGTTGTACTGGTCCAAGCCCTATCTCATACAGCCACATCAATCCTTGCCATGTACTGATGAGGACTAAAAGTCTAAAACAGGCTGTCTACATGTGGGTTTGATATGGCTGTGTAAAATTTAAAGCTATATGCTTGCTAAACACCAGCGATGGGAAGTTCGGATCTTGTCAATGATTCGGATGATTCGAATTGGATCATTGATCCAAATCTCGGATCATTTTATTAGGGAAGCATTTGGGGGTGAAATGACTAGCAGGACAGGACTTTCCCTGCGGTGGACAGAGAAGGGGAGATGGTGGACAGAGATGGGCAGGGAGTGAACAGAGAAGGGAGGAGGGACGAGCAGAGACCAGAAATGTTTGTTTGCACACAACACCCACATGCTGCAATCATATGCTTTACATATATTTCACCTATATGTTCATCTGTATACTTTGAATGCAAACGTCCCACAGTGAAAGAAAGCATTCCCAGAAGTGAAGTGCAGCTGTTTAGAGCAGTGCAGGAGGATCATATTGCCCTGCAATCACAGTGCCTGCCCTGTCCTAGCCCAGCACGCTGTCTACAAAGTTACTGAGCTGTGCTTCTGAGCCAAAAGTTTCCCATTTGTTCACTGTGCACAACTACGGAACAGACAGCCTAAAATGAGCAGCACATTGCAGCCAGTACATGTGCTCTACACATATCTGGCAGTGGCACCCATTTCCCCTCTTTCATCTACCTGTCCCTGCAAGGTTGGCTCAACTCCAACTGAGCGATCCATGATCTCTGCTCTGCTTCCAGGACCCCCCTGCCCGCTGAGAGGGGGCGTGACGCTCCTGGCCCTGCCCCCTTTGTGATCCAAATCACTCATTTTGATGATTCGGATGATTCGACTCACAAAAGAGATTCGGATCAAAGATCCGAATCGTTCATGGTCCGGACAACACTACTCTGGATGCTTGCTTGGCTTATCAAGGGGGAAAAAGGGGTAATTTGCATATTTAGTAGCAGTGCATTGTGGGTAACCACAAATGTTCACTTATAGCTGAATTATTGCAGATTTCCTTCTGTTTTAAAAAGGCAAACTACACCAATACAGTGTGCGGCATTGCAGGAAGTGACGACAGTGGAACGCACGATGGAACACGGAAGAGGTGAGTCATCCCCGCCCGCTGCCTCTTACTAATAGTGGCGGCTGCTACTGTGCTTAAGCAAGAGGGGAGCGCACATGGGGACCCAAATGAGGGGGGGGGGTCCTGCTGAGCTTAAGCTGGAGGTAGAGCACACATGGGGGACCCAGTTGAGGGGGGGTCCAACCCCCCGCCCACGCTGCTGTGCCCAATACCCCCTTCCTGCCCTCTACCCTCTTATGCGGCGTATGCTACGCCACGGGTCAGCTAGTATAAACATATTTCACCAACAAAAGGCTTCCTCAGAGCGTGATATACAATTATATACAAGTGCTATACATATACACATCCCACCACATTATTATACATTGCCCCCCATCACAAATAGCCCCTGTCAGAGCTGAAACGCAGAGGGAACTGCACAATTTATGCATTGGTGGTGATAGGCGGTTCCCCCTTAATTGTGGTTTGCCCATAGGTGCCTCCTACCTTCTTGATTATGCCGCTGCCCAGTATATATATATCGTGGTAGTGGATGGAGTATCTGTGCCATGCCCTGTGGGCTGGATGTACATATCATCCATCTCACACCCTTGTGACCTGCGTGTACGCAGGTCTAACTCTTCCCAATCTGCGGTGAGGATGGAGTTCCCAGTCGCGCGAGGTGGATGACGTCATCCACCACGGCCGTGCTATGCGGGTAGTGCGCAATGTTACTCGCGCAAACTTTTACGCACACACAAGTTTATACACGGGCGCTAACAAAGCTCTTCACATGTTAACGTGTCACAATGTACGCATTACCACGGCTTTGTGAATCGAGCCCTATGTTTGTTATATTAGATTGCTTCTATTTGCAGACACACATGGTAGATTATAACTGAGAGGCTTTAATTATGCTAATCACACAGACCTGTATCTCTTACACACACAGGAAGGAAGGAACCAACAAGATGAACATACAGTGGGATGCAAAAGTTTGGGCAACCTTGTTAATTGTCATGATTTTCCTGTATAAATCGTTGGTTGTTACGATAAAAAATGGCAAATAAATATTTCATATAGGAGACACACACAGTGATATTTGAGAAGTAACATTAAGTTTATTGGATTTACAGAAAGTGCGAAATAATTGTTTAACTAAAATTAATTAAAACTAAAATCTGGACACCTGAGAGATATGAGTGTTTGGTGCAAAAGTAATACTTTGAGAACAATACCAGGAGGACAGGTACAAGGCAGTATGGAATACTGCTGGAGTAGTATCTTTCCACAGCCTGAGACTCTCCCGTGGGGAGGAGTCAGACTGGGAGAGGGAAGGACCAGAGCGTGAGTGACACCAATAGAAGGATGCCACTGACTGATCTGTGAACTATCTCTTAACTGGGGAGATAGCTCTCAAGGTCGGACAAGCCAGGTCGGCAACATACTGACATACAAGGTACAAAGACAGGAGGCTGATTTGGTAATCCTAAGGCAAGCAGTGTTTGGCAACAGAGTATCAAATATAGCAAAGTACCAAATCAGTGAACAGAAGAGTGGTCAGGAAAGCAGAAGGTCATAACAGATAAGAAACAATGCCTAGTCTTGGGTGTGAGCTCCGTGATCATCAACACCCTGGAACTAGTCTGAAGTATAACAAAATGGTAACACAAGTCCCTAATCTTTGGGTGTGAGGTCCTTGATCATCAACACCCTGGGACTAGTCTGAAGTATAACAGAATGATAACACAGATTCCTAATCTTTGGGTGCGAGGTCCTTGATCATCAACACCCTGGGACTAGTCTGAAGTATAACAGAATGATAACACAGATTCCTAATCTTTGGGTGCGAGGTCCTTGATCATCAACACCCTGGGACTAGTCTGAAGTATAACAGAATGATAACACAGATTCCTAATCTTTGGGTGTGAGGTCCTTGATCATCAACACCCTGGGACTAGTCTAAAGTATAACAGAATGATAACACAGATTCTGACAATAAGGTCTGAGTGCTTCCACGTAGTGATCGCAACGGCAGACAACCAGTGAATGACCAGCACCCAGTATATATAGCCCAGCGCTCTCCAGCGCCTCCCCTAAGTGCTGGACCAATGGGAACTGGTACAATCATCAGCTGACCGGCTTGGTCAGCTGACTCCCTTCTGGCTGTCATAAAAGTTCTGCCTCTCAATGCACGCGCGCGTCCTTCTGAACCTGTGTGGACTACCAGTCCCAGCCACACCAGACATGTCTTGCGTACCACCCACCGCGCTGGACGCGGAATCCGCCGCACCGCTATCAAAGCATGCAGCGATTTCTCTGCGTTCGGCCATACTAGCAGATGTAGGCCCATGCGTGCAGACCACTGCGTTGGACGCGGAAACAGCCGCCTTACTCTGAGCGTACGCGGCAGCTTTTCTGCGTTTTCTCACATGTTGTCATTTTATTGATTCCAAAACCTTTAGAACTAATTATTGGAACTCAAATTGGCTTGGTAAGCTCAGTGGCCCGTGACCTAAATACACAGGTGAATCCAATTATGAGAAAGAGTTTTTAAGGGGGTCAATTGTAAGTTTTTCTCCTCTTTTATTTCTCTCTGAAGAGTAGCAACATGGGGGTCTCAAAACAACTCTCAAATGACATGAAGAAAAAAATTGTTCAACATCATGATTAAGGCAAAGGATACAGAAAGCTGTCTCAGAGATTTAAGCTGTCTTTTTCCACAGTTAAGAACATATTGAGGAAATGGAAGACCACAGGCTCAGTAAGCGACGAATGGTGAGAACAGTCAGAGTCAACCCACAGACCAGCACCAAAGACCTACAACATCATCTTGCTGCAGATGGAGTAACTGTGCACCGTTCAACCATTCGGCGCACTTTACACAAGGAGATGCTGTATGCGAGAATGATGCAGAGGAAGCCTTTTCTCTGCCCACAGCACAAACAGGGCTGCTTTATGTATGCTAAAGCACATTTGGACAAGCCAGCTTCATTTTGGAATAAGGTGCTGTGGACTGATGAAACTAAAATTGAGTTATTTGGGAATAACAAGGAGCATTATGCATGGAGGAAAAACAACACATCATTCCAAGAAAAACACCTGCTACCTACAGTAAAATATGGTGGTGGTTCCATCATGCTGTGGGGCTATGTGGCTAGTGCAGGGACTTGGAATCTTGTCATAGTTGAGGGAAGCATGGATTCCACTCAGAATCAGCAGATTCCGGAGGATGTCAAGGAATCCGTGACAAAGCTGAAGCTGCGCCGGGGCTGGATGTTTCAACAAGACAACAACCCTAAACACTGCTCAAAATCCACTAAGGCATTCATGCAGAGGAACAAGTACAACATTCTGGAATGGCAATTTCAGTCCCCATACCTGAATATAATTGAAAATCTGTGGTGTGAGTGAAAGAAAGCTGTCCATGCTCAAAAGCCATCAAACCTGAATGAACTAGAGATGTTTTGTAAAGAGGAATGGTCCATAATACCTTCAACCAGAATCCAGACTCTCATTGGAACCTACAGGAAGTGTTTAGAGGCTGTAATTTCTGCAAAAGTAGCATCTACTAAATATTGATTTCATTTATTTTTTGTGGTGCCCAAATTTATGCACCTGCCTCCTTTTGTTTAAACAATTATTGCGCACTTTCTGTAAATCCAATAAACTTAATTTCACTTCTCAAATATCACTGTGTATGTCTCCTATTTTATATATTTAACTATTTAACTAACATTTTTTATTGTAACAACTAACGATTTATACAGGAAAATCATCACGATTAACAAGGTTGCTCAAACTTTCGCATCCCACTGTAACTGAATCCTTAAAGGGGCACTATGGCGAAACATTTTAAAATTTAAAATATGTGCAAACATAGACAAATAAGAAGTACGTTTTTTTCCAGAGTAAAATGAGCCATAAATTACTTTTCTCCTATGTTGCTGTCACTTACAGTAGGTAGTAGAAATCTGACAGAAGTGACAGGTTTTGGACTAGTCCATCTCTTCATAGGGGATTCTCAGCAAGACTTTTATTCTTTATCAAGATATTCCCTAAAAAGGATTTAAACAATGATGCTGGCCAGCTTCCCTGCTCGCTACCCAATTTATTGGCAGTTGGACAGAGCAACTGCCATTTACTAAGTGCTTTTGAAAATATATAAATCCCTGAGAATCCCCACATGAAGAGATAGATTAGTCCAAAACCTGTCGCTTCAGTCAGATTTCTACTACCTACTGTAAGTGACAGCAGCACAGGAGAAAAATAAGTTATGGCTCCTTTTACTCTGGAAAAAATGTACTTCTTATTTGTTTATGTTTGCACATATTTTAAAATTTACAATTTTTCACCATAGTGCCCCTTTAATAACAGTAGTAGAGAGAGACGCCTAGTGGCTAAACAGCAATACTGCATATTGTTACACTAGTAAATCATCCCATTGATGTCTAAGTTGGGTTTCATAAGTACCATCATTTGCCCTCACAAAACAACTTACTGATATCTAATAAATGACATTGGTAAAGGGACTGGTTTTCCATCTGGCATGTAGGATTAATTACCTTAAGACTGCTCCACGCCCATGGGCGTGGCCGCGGCGGCAGCCCCAGGACTGCCTAACGCCGATTGGCGTCAAGTCCTGTGGCTGCAGTTTGCAGGAGATCCCACACATCTCCTGCTCAGGGGGCGGAGCTCCATCCCCTCTTCAGTCTCCGAGCGTCGATCGCCGCTCAGAAGACTGTTAGACGTATTTACATGTACAGCGCTGCGATCGGCAGCAGCACTGTACTGGGGACAGCCGTGTGACATGGCTGTCCCCCTGGGGGACAAGAGAGCGATCAGCTCTCGTAGGCAGAAGCCTACGACAGCAAATCGCCAGGATTGGCCGGCTGGGGGGTGGGAGGGTTTAAAAAAAAAAGAAAGAAAGAAAGAAATAGTAAAAAATAATAATAAAACAGTAACATAAATATTGATTAAAAAAATAAACACTGGGGGGGGGGGGGGGGGGCAATCAGACCCCACCAACAGAGTGCTCTGTTGGTGGGGGGAAAAGGGGGGGGATCACTCATCTTCTGTGTTGTGCAGCCCTGCAGCTTGGCCTTAAAGCTGCAGTGGCCAATTACGGAAAAAACAGCCTGGTCTTTTGGGGGTTTAGCACTGTGGTCCTGAAGTGGTTTTAAGGGAAGCAGTTTCATTTTGGCTCTTGGAGGAATTTGCTGTAGTATAATTTGCAGGAACCCACTACCAATGGATGTGCTCTTACAAAATAAATACAGAAGTTTAAAGCTGCAGATCTTTCTGCATTTAGTCCACCAGTAGCTCACAGATTGTGGTTTGGGAAACACTGCTTTTTTTGTATTGTATTTAAGTACATTGTACTTAAAGGGAACCTTAACTGAGAGAGATATGGCTGTTTTCTTTTAAACAATACCAGTTGCTTGTCAGTCCTGCTGATCTCTGGCTGCAGTAGTGGCTGAATCACACACCTGAAACAAGCATGCAGCTAATCCAGTCTGACTTCAGTCAGAGCACCTGATCTGCATGCTTGTTGAGGGGCTGTGGCTGAAAGTATTAGAGACACAGGATCAGTAGGGGAGTCAGGAAACTGGTATTATTTTAAAAAGAAAAATCCATATTCTTCTAGGTTCCCTTTAACGTATACAGTAAGCATAAGATGCTTTGAAAAAGTGATCACGACATGCGTATACATGGGAACACTGAATAAACCATAACCTGCTCGTATGTTAACCTCCTTGCCGGTTATCCCGAGCTCAGCTCGGGGTAACCTGCGCAGGAGGATTTCTCAGGCCCCGCTGGGCCGATTTGCATTTTTTTTTTTTGTCACAAGCAGCGAGCACTTTGCTAGCTGCTTGTAACACCCGATCGCCGCCGCTCGCCGCCGATCCGCCGCTATCCACAACGTCGCGCTGCCCCCCCCCCCCCCTCCAGACCCCTTGCGCAGCCTGGCCAATCAGGGCCAGGCAGCGCTGAGGGGTGGCCCGGGATTCCCTGTGACGTCCCGACGTCTATGACGTCGGTGACGTCATCCCGCCATGGCGACCGGGGAAGCCCTGCAGGAAATCCCGTTCTCAACGGGATTTCCTGCAAACTCTGATCGCCGAAGGCGAAGGGTGGGGGGATGCCGCCGCTCAGCGGCTATCATGTAGCAAGCTCTGGGCTCGCTACATGATTTAAAAAAAAAATTTTTTTAAAGTGCGGCGGATTTTTTAGACCGGCAAGGAGGTTAAAGACACCCATTGTGTAAGAGGCTGTGATCCTCACTTCCAGTGCAGCACTCGGGAAGACTACATCTTAATGCACTACAGCATCAGCTCTTGTTCAATGACACCAGTGGTCTTGACACAAATGTCAATGAAGAGAGCTACAGATCAGAAACTGGCATAACAACCTTATGAAAGAAACTTGACCATCAAGAAAAAAGGCAACATAAATACAAGCATCAATCAGTCATTTTTTATTCTAGATTTAACTTTCACAACAAACATAAAATTTACAGCAACATTTCTTTAAAAATATAAGAGTAGTCAAGCTTAGAAATGTGATATCCAGAGACAGAGAAGTATAAATAAGGATAATGTTAATTAGGGCTGAATCTGTGTTAAAGCGGTATTGTCACCATAAAAATCAAATTTCAACAGCAACTGGTCTGAGTGTATTAAGTGATAAAGATGCTAATCCTGCATTCAAAACTTGCAAAACGTTTTCTGCTGTTATGGTTTGTAGTTATCACATACTTTAGGAGCACTGGCCCTAGTGCCAAACAGTGCCATCTTCCATTTATTTCCCAGCCTAGCTGCTTATCAGAAACACCCTCTGATTACTTGTGTTTACAAGCAAGGCTGAGGTGACTCAGTGATTGGAGGTGTAAATAAAAAAAAGACAGTGCAGTTCCTAGTATACGCCTCAGTGGGAGTGTCTGAAGACTCTGGGAGGAGGGCAGATAATGAATACACAATGAGCAAGAGAAGGGAGGGGGAAAACAAGAGTCAGGGAGGATATGATGTCAGCATTAGCTTGGCAAGATGGCCACTGCCTAGAATAGGATTTTCTGCTTTTCCTTTATAAAATTCACAGGAATCATTACGTGGATAGCACAATACATCTGTTATGTAAGTAGAAGTAGTATTTATCTACTTATATATGTGTTTTTTATTTCTAGGTTAGCATGGGTGTCGCTTGTTCTTTAAATTACAAGCAACAAGTCCAACATTTAAGTGGTAGATGGTTTCTTTTTAGGAGCATTTGTGCTGTAATTCTTTAATAAGCTTCACTAGACCTTTCTCTTTAATCAGTGAATTACATCTTCATGAAGGTTCTGGGAAGCTGTTCCATTTGTGCATTCACAACACCATGCATTGCCAAAGCAATTATTGTGAATTTTAAGATAAAAGCTTCCAGAGGCTGGAGGCCTTCCAGCTCAATTAGCTACAGGTTTCAATGAAGAGGAAATCTTTACACTTCACAGAGGAGAATCATTTAGGGGAACCCTAATCAAATAAACATTTGTGTGAGAAAATGTGGTCATTACATACATGCAGTGCTGTGATTTGTACACTCTGTGCTTTCGGTGTTGTCAGTTTTTACATATCATGATGCATAGATTGTAGAGACACCTATAGATGAAAGGAGGGAGTTGGACATTGAATCATGTTACAAAAACTCTTTTCATGAACAAGTACTTTTCAATTAGTCTAAAGTGAATTTTATGAAAGAGGCAGGAAGAGGTAGAAATAATGTCTGTTGCCTCTTTACATCTGGGTATATCTGGGTAGAAAACAATAACCATTGTGCAAGAATATACAACCTACCTAATTATCTGTGCATCAAGAAAAGTTGGCCAAACAATTGAAAGATGCTATATAGGCATAATTATTTCTCAGTCTGTTAAAGAGACTCTGAAGCGAGAATAAATCTCGCTTCAGAGCTCATAGTTAGCAGGGGCACGTGTGCCCCTGCTAAACCGCCGCATACGCGCCGCTAAACGGGGGTCCCTTCACCCCCAAACCCCCCACTGCGACACTTGGTCGCAGGCTTGGTCGCTCCTGGAGGCAGGGCTAACGGCTGCAGCCCTGCCTCCATTCGCGTCTATCAGCCGCGCATCGCCGCCTCTCTCCCGCCCCTCTCAGTGAAGGAAGACTGAGAGGGGCGGGGGAGAGGCGGAGATACGCGCTGACAGACGTGCGTGGGGCAGGGCTGCGGCGGTTAGCCCTGCCCCAACCAGGAAGCGCTCCCCCGCATTACGGAGGGGATTTGGGGGGACAGGGACCCTCGTAAAGCCGCGGAATAGCGGCGGTTTGGCACACGTGCCCCTGCTATATATGAGGTCTGAAGCAAGATTTATTCTCGCTTCAGACTCTCTTTAACAGTCACAAGAATTCCAACTCAGGTTGTTTGTTGTTTTTGTTATTTGTTGCAAATATTTAATGAAGAAATGGAAACAAAGTTATTTTAAACATCATTGTTTAACATAAGACTATTGACAAAAAAAACCCCAAAATGTCTACAAAAAGAGTCTTATATATGTGTCATATATGTCTTATATATGTGACATAGTATTAGGCAGCAGGTGCCCCATAAATGGCAGAGAAGCATTTAGCGGTGAATCAGTGCTGAGATTGGTGAAAAATGCTGCGGAGGCAGGTTAGTATTAGTGTTAAATATCAGTGGATTTTGCAGTGAGGGGCCATTAGGGTTAGGTACAGGTGGAGGGAGGGCTTGTGTGCGTAAAGGGTTAGGTTTAATGATAGTAAAATATCTGTAGAAATTATCAGTATATAACTATAGGAATTACCACAGCTCAATAGTAGAATATTGGTAATTTTACTGATATTTTACTAGCGGCTATCTCTGGCATCAAAATTACTGCAGTGCCCTATATAGATGTACACCTGTTTTATACTTGGCAGCTCAGTTGTATCATGTAATGGTTAACTAGTATGGCAAGTAACTGCTATAAATGTAATAACACTGACAAGTCTTATAATTTCACATTTAGTTTAGAAGAAGCAGTGATGTACATTGCAGAATGCAGATGTTAGCTGTCAATGTTGCAAGCATTTATACACTTACACTGATTCTTTATTCCAGGGATCTTCAGGTACAGTTTCTTTCTGCTTGATCTGTCAGCCAGAGTAGATATTCTGTAAAGTAAAATAAAATCAGTTTCTAAAACGAAATAGTAAAAAATAGATAAAAGTAAAACATGTTTGCACAAATACTAAACATAAAGTAAAAAAATATTAACATGTCCCTGCAAAAAGAGATACATTAGAAACTTGTTTAGTTAAATATACATTAATGTCCAAATTTGTAAATCAAGCATATTTAGCAGTAGTTATAGTTTTTACTTTTTCAATAGCAGACACCCACATGATTTTATATGCGTATATGCAAAAAGAGCTTCGGGTAAAAAGGGTGTGTGGTGTAAACGATAAGTGGTAATAACTGTGATGATCCGCTCAGTTGGCTGCACAGGCAGACAGCTGTTTGTCCATTCCTCTAGTCTGTGGGCTGCAGGTCTCTGGAACAGAGACCTGTCTTTCCATTGCAAGTTTCTGGTCTGTTCTCTTGCTGGGGAATTTGCATACATTCGTTATGCAAATCCCCTCCCTGCCTTCTTTGATGACTGGCACTATAAGAGCTTTATGTTTCCCAGAAGGCTTGGCTGGTCATTTCCCTTCCATGGTCTGTTCCTGATGGACACTGCTGGAGTGTCAGCCGTTGCTATCTAGTATAGTTAATTCCTGGGGGTTGCTTTAGGCTCCCCTTCTAGCCCAGACAGGTTGTATAATCTGTTTTGTTTGTCTGTTGCGATTATCCTGTCCCAGCGGTGGTCGATAGGAAGTCATTCTGATCTCTGTTCTTGGAGCATAGCTGGTGCAGCGGTTGCTACCAGCTATCTCTTCTGTTCTGCCTCTCTGGATCGTGCTGGCCACTTTTTGCTGGCGCTGTGGATCCTTCTGTTCTGTCTCCTGGGATCGCGCTAGCCACTTTTCGCTGGCGCTGTGGATCCTTCTGTTCTGTCTCCTGGGATTGCGCTAGCCATTTTCGCTAGTGCTGTGGATCCTTCTGTTCTGCTACTCTGTACCTGGATCTCGCTAGCCACTTTTCGCTAGTGCTGTGGATCCTATCTCTCGCTTGTCCCTGTTTTCGTGTGTCCGTCTTGTCTGCTACGCTTGCTGGAGGCTCGGTGAGGTAACCGTTAAGCAAGCGCTCGCGTCCTCTGTTTCATGTTTGTCTGTTAATGGTTAGTTAGGCGTGCTTGTCTCTATTGTGCTTATCACGTGGAGACCGCGCATAACCGCGTGCACTGTTGCGAATGAGTGCGGTGTTCGCGGTTAGCTAGCGTTTGTTATTTTCCGTATCTCCTTATTGTATTATTTGCTGTGCCTTTGCTACCCACGTGCCCTGTTTTGCTCAGTCTTGTGTCTCTGTCGGCAATCGCCATTCTTGCGATTGCATTCCCACTTTGTTTCCGCCGTTGTGTGTTCACCGTCGCTGGGTGGCGACTAGTTTGGTGGACACACATTGGTTCTGTCCCTTTGCTCTGTTTCTTGTGGGCTATCCAGCCCTGCCTGATCGTACCTTGTCCTGGATCTGTACAATTCCCGTCTGGCATCTGTGGCTGTGCAGCGATTGTGTTCGCCTGCACTCCACAGCGCCATCTGCCGGAGGGAATTGCCCTCTGCGGGTGCATAGCACCTATCCTGGGTGTCCTCAAATATACGCTTGTGGAGGAAATCCGCCGCGTCAGCGCACGTCTGGTGCGCTGACCGCGAATACGATTCCACAATCGTTACAGAATGACCAGCCCAACCAAAATTCCCAGGGCAGAGGGAATCTTTGATTTGCTTCAGATGTCATTGCCTGAGACAAAAGCGTATGTGGATCCTATTATAGGTAGAATCGCACACTATATTAAAGCAGTTAAAAAATCTGTTCTCGTTCCTGATCCCCACCCATATGGAGATTATCTAGATACCGGGTTGTTTGAACCACCATTCGCCTCATGGGAAATCGGGGCCTTGGTGGAAGAATTTGATTTTGATTGGAAAACCTTTTGCGATTTTTATATCGCAAAAAGCGCGGATGTCCTGAACGATTGTCTTGGCTCTATGTACCTTTTGATTGATTCTGATGAATGTGACGAGTGTGTTGTGGATCTGGTGATGTATGTGTGACAGATCATTTTGGATGAATTACACACACACCAATCAATTGATCCCAATAAAGAGGTAAAAGATTCCCGTTCTGTTCCTGCTCCAGTTCCATCTGTAGACTGTGCGCACTATGATTGTTCATTCTTTGTTATGTGTGCATGGGAGCCCCCGTTTGAGAAATGGGAGATCGAGCTCCTGGTCTATGAATTGGAATGTGATTGGAGATCGTTTTGCAATCATTACCTTTCTAAAAACGAAGCAGTTTTGTATGCGTGCATTGAGTCTGCGTGCACTTTAATCAAGACTGGTGAATGTATCTCTGACTTTGTGACTCCACTGTTTGACGTGTGGAGAAAGATTTTGGATGAACTACATGCGCTTCAATCTGCTAAAAACACATTGTCAGCGGACGATTGTTCCAATCCTCTGGATTTAAAGAAAGTGAGTTTTGAATGCATTCCCTTTCCCAAAGCAACTGAGTGTTTGAAGTCTGAGTGCAAGTCGTTCAGAGCAGTTGCTTGTGTGGAAGTTGAACCAGTGCGGTCTGATGTCGCCACCGCACGTATGGCTGCAAAAGGTCTGTGTGGTCCTGTGTCTAAGGAAGACAGATTTTTTCCCTCAGGTTCTCTAAGATCGTCCGTTTGTGAGCCTGCCATGGGGAAAATTCCTAAGTTATGCAACTTTAAGAAAATTATTGAAGTGTCTAATAAAGTTTTTCCTGTTGTTGTCGCCACTTCTTTTGCAAATGAATCTATGTCTTATTCTGTTCGCACCTGTGCAGGCCTGTTGCCCGATGACAGTTGCTCCAGTGTTTCTGTCCTAGATGCCTTGCAGTCTGCTCCGCAGATCGCGGAGGTTTGCGCTATGGAAGCATCAGTTTCGCAACCTAAAGCGATCTTGGATCCGCAAATTCTGCGTTCTGACTCCTCGGATTCGACATTGTTAGCCGAATCTAAGAGTGAGACAGCGCTTCGGTTTTGCGAATCTGATGCTGAAGCTTCTTTGCCTTGTCCAGAGAAGCTTTCTCTGAACCTGCCCTGTACCATGAATGAAGGCATGATGTCCACTCGCATTGACATTTGCGAGTCTGATTCTGAAGAAAGTATTGACTCTCCACCCAGTACTCTGGATGAGTCAATATTACCTTGTTTAAAATCTCCTGCAGTGACCCTAGAGGCTCGTCTAGGTATTGCAACCATTGTTACATGTTTCTCTGCTATTTTGGAATTGCAGTCTGGTTTGACTGCTATGGAGGAATCTGCCTGTAGTGAGGCAAAACTCAGAAAGTCAGAGCTAGTTTCACTAGATATTCCTGTGTATCCCTGTCCTGATGATAAAATTCAGTCTCAGTTTATGGTGGAACCTTCCCTGGGACATCTGCCCTGCACACAAAATAAAGTTCAAGTTTTGCCCTATAACCTGGATAGTTCAGAATCCTTCTTAGAAAACTTGGGAAATGGTGTTCCTGAGGTCTTGTCTGATGTCCTGGAGATCTCTGAGTTCCTCCCAAAGGGTGCAGAACTTGTAGGAGATGTCTCCTGCCCCCCAGGTCCTTCTGAGGTGTTGCCCACTTCAGTAGGCATTGCTGCCTGGCTGACTACTTTTGCAGCTCTTGTGGAGCTTCATTCATGTGTAGTCAATGATGATATTACAGTTACAGAAAATTCTGAATTTGAGTCCGAGTCTTCTTTTGAAAGACCAGTACCTGTGACCTTTACTCGTGATGATTTTCTGCCCGGTACTGGTTTTGGTCTTGTCGTGTCGGACTCTGAGGTTGGCAGTTCCCCGACATGTCCTGAGGTTTCTCCTGTACTAGTGTACCCCGATGTGCTCTGTGACCCAGAAAGCCCAAGTGTGCCTCGGTTACCAGCGTACTCAGATGCTTCCTCAGTGGAGACATGTTCTGATATAGCCTGCCTGCTTGCATGCCCAGAAGTGGTCCCTGAAAGTCCTGATCTTGATGGGTGTCCTGCTAATTTTGAGTCTGGAATGATCATAGGTTCCATAGGGGTTCTTGGTGGTTCTCCATGTGAGCCTGGTGAGCGTTCTGGCTTCTTGGGATCTCTGCGGAGCTTCAAGGCATTCTGGGAGATTCCGGGAAAGGTTTTGCTTGATGCCCTGAATACGATCAGCAATGGCTTTGGTGTTGTAAGGGACACTTCGAACAGGTATTGCGGCAGGTTTGGTATTCTTGGACGCTCCTTGGAAGGTGGTGGGTATTGTCTGGAGGGTGTCGATGGCTTCTTCTCTGGTGTCCACAGTCCTGATGGGTGTTACGCTGAGACTTGTAGTGCTGATGGGCATGTTTCGGTGGCTTCTGCTTCCGATGAGGTCGGTTTCGGATGGACTGACTCTGGAATTGGGCCTTGTCGGGCTGTCCCAACCTTCATGAGTCTTCAGTTAGAGTTTTGTGATGATACCAGTTTTGAGGGATGTCTGAAATCCATCCCTAGAGGGGGGGGGGGGGTGTACTGTGATGATCCGCTCAGCTGGCTGCACAGGCAGACAGCTGTTTGTCCATTCCTCTAGTCTGTGGGCTGCAGGTCTCTGGAACAGAAAGACCTGTCTTACCATTGCAAGTTTCTGGTCTGTTCTCTTGCTGGGGAATTTGCATACATTCGTTATGCAAATCCCCTACCTGTCTTCTTTGATGACTGGCACTATAAGAGCTTTATGTTTCCCAGAAGGCTTGGCTGATCATTTCCCTTCCATGGTCTGTTCCTGATGGACACTGCTGGAGTGTCAGCTGTTGCTATCTAGTATAGTTATTTCCTGGGGGTTGCTTTAGGCTCCCCTTCTAGCCCAGTCAGGTTGTATTATCTGTTTTGTTTGTCTGTTGCGATTGTCCTGTCCCAGCGGTGGTCGATAGGAAGTCGTTCTGATCTCTGTTCTTGGAGCATAGCTGGTGCAGCGGTTGCTACCAGCTATCTCTTCTGTTCTGCCTCTCTGGATCGTGCTGGCCACTTTTCGCTGGTGCTGTGGATCCTTCTGTTCTGTCTCCTGGGATCGCGCTAGCCACTTTTCGCTGGCGCTGTGGATCCTTCTGTTCTGTCTCCTGGGATCGCGCTAGCCATTTTCGCTAGTGCTGTGGATCCTTCTGTTCTGCTACTCTGTACCTGGATCGCGCTAGCCACTTTTCGCTAGTGCTGTGGATCCTATCTCTCGCTTGTCCGTTTTCGTGTGTCTGTCTTGTCTGCTACGCTTGCTGGAGGCTCGGTGAGGTAACCGTTAAGCAAGCGCTCGCGTCCTCTGTTTCATGTTTGTCTGTTAATGGTTAGTTAGGCGTGCTTGTCTCTATTGTGCTTATCACGTGGAGACCGCGCATAACCGCGTGCACTGTTGCGAATGAGTGAGGTGTTCGCGATTAGCTAGCGTTTGTTATTTTCCGTATCTCCTTATTGTATTATTTGCTGTGCCTTTGCTACCCTCGTGCCCTGTTTTGCTCAGTCTTGTGTCTCTGTCGGCAATCGCCATTCTTGCGATTGCATTCCCACTTTGTTTCCGCCGTTGTGTATTCACCGTCGCTGGGTGGCGACTAGTTTGGTGGACACACATTGGTTCTGTCCCTTTGCTCTGTTTCTTGTGGGCTATCCAGCCCTGCCTGATCGTACCTTGTCCTGGATCTGTACATTTCCCGTCTGGCATCTGTGGCTGTGCAGCGACTGTGTTCGCCTGCACTCCACAGCGCCATCTGCCGGAGGGAATTGCCCTCTGTGGGTGCATAGCACCTATCCTGGGTGTCCTCAAATATACACTTGTGGAGGAAATCCGCCGTGTCAGTGCACGTCTGGTGCGCTGACCGCGAATACGATTCCACAATCGTTACAATAGCGTTTATAAAAATATTGTGTTGTATTTCGTTTCCAATAAAGTTTTACAAATTAAAAAACATTAAATAATGTGTATGAAATCGCAAATTGTGAAAACGATAATCTTCCCTGTTTTAAAAGTGAAACGTAATTACGTTTGTTAAAAAATGATAATATATGTATAATAGTTATATTTGTATAATATTGTGTATAATCTTCGTTTACCGTTTTTTCATGTAAGAAATAGAGGGTGGCTTGAACCTCCGATTTTAGGTTCGCAAACTTTTCGAACCACAATGGGGAGGCGAACTAACTTTGAAGACTAAAAACATTTATGCTGGCCACAAAAGTGATGGAAAAGATGTTTCAAGGGGTCTAACATCTGAGTTTTTGCATGGATGAGTGGGATAGACTCCAAAAGTCCCGGGGAAAAATCCGGATTTGACGCACAGCAGCATTTTAAAGGCAGAAATCACATTGCATGCTAAATTGGAGGCCTAAAGTGCTTTAAAACATCTTGCATGTGTATACATCAATCAGGTAGTGTAATTAGGGTACTGCTTCACACTGACAGACCAAACTCACTGTGTAATGCATTGCACACACAGCTGTTTGTGTAGTGACGGCCGTGCTGGACTGGTGCGCACCATGACGAGAGTGCAGGTGATGGTGGCTCTCCAGCCCATATGGTCGCTCGATGAAAGAACAGTGACTGCCCAGCTGATCGAATTTGGTCTGTCCACAATGAAGCAACGACCTTATTATCTTGGGTGTAACCCCCCCCAGGCACTCATACAGCCGTCGGTCATTGCTTCATTGTGATACACAAGCTCCTTCACTGCAGCAAGGTAATGATCACGAAGTGGAGTTGACACATGTACATGCCGTTTGTTTTGTTGTTGCAGCTGCAGTGCTGCAAGAAAAATTAGGCAGGCGTGTACACGCACCATAAAAATTACTATAGCGGCCGCAGCTAGCAGCGGCATTGAAAATTCAGGAATCTGTATGAAGTCCTGCACCCTGTTGGTGGTGGCGGAGAAGGCCGTGAAGTGGCCTGCAGGCAGAGATGCTGTGTGGGGACCGACTTAGTCATGGGGCAGGCAGTCACACGGCGTGCAGGCAGAGATGCCTTATGTGGGGACTGACATAGTCTTCGGGCGGGCAGTAGCCATCCGGGATCCATGCCTCATTCATTTTGATAAAGGTGAGGTACTGAACACTTTTGTGACCTAGGCGACTTCTCTACTCAGTCACAATGCCTCCAGCTGCGCTGAAGGTCCTTTCTGACAGGACGCTGGAGGCAGGGCAAGACAGACGTTGAATGGCAAATTGTGACAGCTCTGGCCACAGGTCAAGCCTGCGCACCCAGTAGTCCAGGTGTTCATTGTTGCTCACAGTGTCTACATCCCCACTTAAGGCCAGGTAGTCGGCTACCTGCCGGTCGAGGCGTAGGTGGAGGGTGGATCTGAAAGGGCTAAGGCAGGGGTCTCAAACTCAATTTACCTGGGGGGCCGCAGGAGGCAAAGTCAGGATGAGGCTGGGCCGCATAAGGAATTTCACAATCGCGGCGCATCGCCGCCTCTGCCCGCCCCTCTCTTCCTTCACAGAGAGGGGCGGGGAGAGGCGGCGATCCGTGTGGCTATTGACGTCAGGAGGGGCAGAGCTGAAGCTGAAAGCTCTGCCCCTTCCAGGAAATGCCGGAGGATTGCCCCCTGGGCGATTTAGGGGCTCTGCAGCCCTCGTTTAGCGGCGGGGATGCTGCAGATTACTTGGGAGCACTGAAGCGAACTATAAGGAAGCTTTTGCCGGCAAGGGCCACAAAATATTGTATCGAGGGCCGCAAATGGCCCGCGGGCTGCGAGTTTGAGACCCCTGGGCTAAGGCAAGACATTGGACTAAAGAATGTCCGCATGTCCGACATCACCATGAGATCGCTAGAGCGTCCTGTACTTGCTTGTGTGGACATGGGAGGAGGAGGATTACTGGCAGTGGCACCTTTATTCCGTTGTGCTGTGACATCACCCTTAAACACACTGTAAAGCATAGTTGCCAGCTTGTTCTGCAAGTGCTGCATCCTTTCTGCCTTCTGGTGATTTGGAAACATCTCCGCCACTTTGCGCCTATACCAATGGTCTAGTAGCATGACTACCCAGTACAGCTCATTCCCCTTGAGTTTTTTTTATACGGGGTCCCTCAACATGCTGGACAGCATGAAAGACACCATCTGCACAAATTTGGATGCAGACGTACTATCCATCTCCTCTTGCTCTTCCTCAGTGATGTCAGGTAAGTTCTCCTCCTCCCCCTCAGCCACGAACAATACCACGGGAAAGTTGAGCAGCACAAGCCCCCTGCTACACCTGCTGTGGTTGTTCTTCTGCCTCCTCCTCCAAAAAAAAAAAAAAAACACCTTCCTCATCATCTGACTCCTCTCCCCCAAACAACGCTTCCTCCTCCTCCCCCCTCTGTGCTGTCGCAGGTGTTGAGGAATCATCTGCTTCTGCTGAGAATTGATCCCACAATTCTTCCTCCTGTTCCTGTTCCCGCTCCTCCACAGCTTGATCCACCACTCTACGCATGTTGCGCTCCAGAAAGAAAGCATATGGGATCAAGTCGCTGATGGCGCCTGCACTGCGACTCACCAGGTTTGTCACCTCCTCAAACGGCCGCATAAGCCTGCAGGCATTTCGCATGAGTGTCCAGTACTTCGGCTAGAACATCCCCATCTCCCCAGAGCATGTCCTTGACTGTAGTTGTAGAGATACTGTTTGACGGCTTTCTCCTGTTGTAGCAGGCGGTTGAACATCAGGAGCGTTGAATTCCAGAGAGTCGGGCTATTGCAAATCAAGCGTCTCACTGGCAATTTGTTTCTCCGCTGAATATCGGCAAAGCGTGCCATGGCAGTGTAAGACTGCCTGAAATGCCCACACACTTTCCTGGACTGCTTCAGGACGTCCTGTAAGCCTGGGTACTTAGACACAAATCTCTGAATTATTAGATTCAGCACATGTGCCATGCAGGGTACCTGTGTCCACTTTCCCAAATTCAAAGCCGAAATGAGATTGCTGCTGTTGTCACACACCACGTTGCGATCTCCATTTGGTGCAGGGTCAGCCACTGATCCACCTGTTTGTTCGGAGCAGTCAGGAGAGCTGCTCCAGTGTGAATCCGCTTTGAGGCAGGACATGTCTAACATGGCGAGACACCGTCGTACCTGGCATGCAGCATAGACCCTGGGGAGCTGGGGCTGTGTAGCTGGAGAGGAGATCGCAGCACCAGTAGAGTTGAACTGCCACTCAGCCAAGGAGGAGGAGGAGGACGACAGTGAAGAGGATGTAGCAGGAGGAGAGGAGGTGGCAGAAGGCCTGCCTGCAAGCCGTGGAGGTGTCACAACTAGGTCCGCTGCACAGCCACGTACTCCTTGCTTGCCAGCAGTCACCAGGTTGACCCAATGGGCTGTGTAAGTAATGTACCTGCCCTGACCGTGCTTAGCAGACCAGGCATCCGTGGTCAGATGGACCTTTGACCCAACGCTGTGTGCCAGAGATGACACCACTTGCCTTTCAACTTCACGGTACAGTTTGGATTTCGCCTTTTTGGAGAAATAATTGCAGCCTGGTATCTTCCACTGTGGTGTCCCAATGGCCACAAATGTTCGAAAGGCCTCAGAGTCCACCAGCTGGTATGGTAAGTTGGTAACAGCTGGCGGGATAACAATTCCGCCAAGCCAGCTGTCAGACGCTGGGCAAGGGGGTGACTGGCAGACATTGGCTTCTTCCGCTCAAATATTTCCCTCATGGACACCTGGCTACTGCTGTGTACAGAGGAACAGGAACCGCTCAAGTTGAGAGGCGGAGTGGAGGAGGGTGGCTGTGATTGTGAAGAGGCAAGAGAGAAATCGGCTGAAGATGATGCACCTGAAGGAGGAAGAGGAGAAGGAGGGTGGCTTTTCTTTTGTGTGCTGCTTTTCCCCAGGTGGTCTTTCCATTGCAGTTTGTGCCTTTTCTCCATGTTTCTCCAGCCGCGTAGGGACAAGGCAGTTGTCCCTACGCGGCTGTTGGCCTTTCCACGGCTCAATTTTGCAGCAGGGAGAACAGATGGCATTGCTCTGATCTGAGGCAGACACACAAAAAAATTTCCACACCGTTGAGCCCAGGGGTGTGGACACTATGGTGGCATCAGAAGCTGACGTTGAAAGTCATGTTGGCTGGCTGTCTATAGGTGGCGATACATGGTACCAGACACTGCCACCAGCTATTTCTGACAATGAGCTTCCCCTGCTTCTTTCAGGAACTCATCTCCTCCTACTCCTCTGTGACTCCCCCTCTGAACTGTCCCCTTGATCATCTTGTCTATTAGGATCCCACATGGCATCCGTATCATCATAATCATCATAATCATCCTCCCCAGCTTCGCTTGCCTCAGACACCTCATAAATGGCACCAACAGCAGGTATTTTATAATCTTGCTTAGCGCCTTCTTCTTGTTGTAACAATAGAGGCTGAGAATCAGTTAATTCCCCACTAAATAACTCCTGTGAAGTGCCAAATGCAGCGGATGTGGTGCTTGTAGTAGCGCTGGTGGCTGTGGAAGATGAGGTGTTCTGTGTTAAATAGTCAACCACGTCCTGACAATCTTGGGAGTTGATGGGACTTACCTTCTTCAGAGCACTATACTTTGGGCCAGGGCCGCACAAAATCACGTCAGCACGACCTCGAACAGACCTGCCTGGTGGCCTGTCTCTGGGTCTGCCTCTGGCTCTGCCTCTGCCTGTTGTTTTGTCCAAAATGGGGGGGGGGGGAGGTGAAGTGAAAGGTATGCACTGACTTGACTAATAAAATGTGCAGTCACGCAGGTGCAGTGAAAGGTAGGCAGTGACTGCTATTACAATACAATGTGCAGCTGTCACACAGGTGCAGTTAACAGGTATGCACGGACTGGTATATTACACAACGTGTGGTCACACAGATAATGTGAACAATTATGCAATGACTAGTATTACAAATGTGCAGCTGTCACACACACATGTACCGTGAACAGGTGCAGTGACTGGTATATAATATAACACTGCTTGCGGTCACGTAGGTAAGTGTACTACTGAACAGGTATGCAGTGATTGGTATTACAAATGTGCAGCTGTCACACACACACACACAGGTACCGTGAACAGGTGCAATGACTGGTATATAATATAACACTGCATGCACTCATGTAGGTAGGTAGGTAGGTGCACTGAACAGGTGGGTATGCAGTGATTGGTATTACAAATGTGCAGCTGTCACACACACAGGTACCGTGAACAGGTGCAGTGACTGGTGGTATATAACACTGCGTGCACTCACGTAGGTAGGTAGGTGCACTGAACAGGTGGGTATGCAGTGATTGGTATTACAAATGTGCAGCTGTCACACACACAGGTACCGTGAACAGGTGCAGCGACTGACTGGTATATAACACTGCGTGCACTCACGTAGGTAGGTAGGTGCACTGAACAGGGGGGTATGCAGTGATTGGTATTACAAATGTGCAGCTGTCACACACACAGGTACCGTGAACAAGTGCAGTGACTGGTGGTATATAACACTGCGTGCACTCATGTAGGTAGGTAGGTGCACTGAACAGGTGGGTATGCAGTGATTGGTATTACAAATGTGCAGCTGTCACACACACAGGTACCGTGAACAGGTGCAGCGACTGACTGGTATATAACACTGCGTGCGCTCACGTAGGTAGGTAGGTGCACTGAACAGGTCAGTATGCAGTGATTGGTATTACAAATGTGCAGCTGTCACACACAAGTAGTCACTGAATGTGCTGGGCCTGGCAGTTGCACAGTAGGAATTGCAAAGGGGCCAAGGTCCAGATGCTGCGCCTGACTGACAGGGCTGTATTTGCAACACAAGTGCCTGTGGGACACACACACACACACACACACACAAAATAGATCCCGAGAATCCTAAGACCCCCCTGGTGGTGTCTAACCCTTAGACCTCCCTGGTGGTGCCTAACCCTAAATCTCCCCTGGTGGTGCCTAAGCCTAATTCCCCCTGGTGGTGCCTAACCCTAAAACCCCCCTTTGTGATCGCTTTACTATGTGGATAATAATGTTTTAGAAATAGTGAGTGAAAAAATACATTACAATGTACTTACTGATCGCTTTATTATGTGAATAATAATGTTTTACAAGTAAGGGATACAATTTTTAATAACGTTTCAGTTAAATACGATGGATATGTTTAGTATTTTTGTAAACTTTATTCGTCACGGGCGCATTTTGTAAACTTAAATCATCACAAGCGCTGATCGCTTTATTATGTGAATAATAATGTTTTACAAACAGTAAGGGATAACATTTTAAACATTGTTTTAGTTAAATACGATAGATATATTTAGTATTTTTGTATACGTTATTCGTCACGGGCGCATTTTGTAAACTTAAATCATCACAAATGCAGATTAAAACATTAATAATCTCCGGGCGCCGTTTTAAAACGTTAATAATCTCGGGCACCCTTTTTTCCTGTTTGGCGCCCATCAAATGATATCTATTATGGGAGTGAATGGCTGCGCCCTTTTTGTACACTTGCCTCATACGCCCAAATTTTCTGTCACCATATTATATATGCTTGTTTAAATGAGGACAATGTATGAAACCTAAATTATGCAGAACAACCACATGTTTACAAGTCCAGAAATATGGAGAGAGAGAAGAGGGGAAAAGAGGAGAAGCAATAGAGAAGCATGTGGATATTTTACAGAGTAGCCTGGAGTAGATGTAAAGCTATGGTCTTCCCAGTAGTAACACATGTTTGTGAAAGTTGGACTATAAATAAGGTCATACGTAGAAAAATGTATGCTATTGAATTGTGGATGTGAAGAAAGCTACTGAGAGTTCCCTGGACTGCCAAAGGGGTATCGGTTGAAAAGGGCGCCCGAGCTGCCTGTATGAAAAGGGCGCCGCCATAGACATCAATGTTATTTCTGGAAATATGAGCTAAAAGGTGTAGAAAAGGGCGCCCGAGTTTTGATATAGGCTACAAGCGGGCTCCCCTTTGTAGCCCATATTTTTTCGGCTACAAGGTTTTCGGCTACAGTAGGGCGCCCCTTTGTAGCCCATATTATTGCATTTTTTGTAGCCTATGTTTTTATATGTGCTACAAGTGCTGGAAGCCAAATGATTTCATTCCCCCACTATCCATGGCGGCCTGGAGGGGGAATAGTAATTAACACATCCCAGAGTTTTTTTTTGTAGCTGAAGTTTTTATATGGGCTACACCATGCGCCTTTTTTGTAGCCGAAGTTGGTATATATGGGCTCCACCAGGCGCCCTTTTTTACCGGCGCCCTTTTCATATAGACCCGCCAAAAGATCAAACTAGTCAATACCAGTGAATGAAGCCAGTGGCCCATATGCAATTAACTTTTTGTCCTGCGTTTTCTCCTAAATCACCAACAAGCAAGAAAATATTTAAAGGGACCCTGAGCAGTACATAGAATAAAAAATGTTACTTACCTGGGGCTTCCTCTAGCCCACCGTAGGCCATGAGGTCCCCTGGCGTCTTCCTGGCTTCTCTCCGTGTCGGGACGGCTCTTCCTGGGTCTTGACGTTTGGTGTCATCACGCTGGCCGCTACGCGTCATCACGGTGGCCGGTGTAACAGTCCTGCACATGTTTTTTTTTCCTGCAGTTTTCTAACTCTAAACCACGCAAGTGCAGGACTGTCATGCCGGACACCGTGATGACGCATACCAGCCAGCGTGATGACATTAAGCATCAAGACCCTACAAGAGCCGGCCGGACACCCAGGACACGGAGAGGAGCCAGGAGGGACCTCGGGCCTACAGTGGGCTGGAGGAAGCCCCAGGTAAGTGAATTTTTTTGTTCTATGTACTGCTCAGGGTCCCTTTAAAATAGTGATATAGTGATTATTAGTGATACTTGATAGTACTTTTTCACCTACTTTTTGATACTTTTTAAATTGCAAAGGGCTAAAAAGTTATTCTAAATAGAAGATCAAGAATTATCTACTAGGAGAAAACTCATGATAAAAAGTTACTTGCATATGGGCTTCAGTGGTCACTAAAATGGTTGATACTACTAATAAAACTTAAATACTTCGGACACAGGGGCCCATATGCAATTAACTTTTTCTCCTGAGTTTTCTCCTTGGAGATAATTTTTCATCTTCTATTTAATACAGCTTTTCAGCGCTCTGCAGTTGAAAAAGTACCCAAAACCAAAAGTCAGTAAAATAGTACTAGCCAAATTATTTTTAGCATTTTCTTGCTTGCTGGTGGTTTACAAGGCACTTATAGACAAGTTTGAAAGTATAACTTAGGAGAAAACTCGGGAAAAAAAGTGAATTGCATATGGGCTATTTTCTTGCTTGTTGGTGATTTAAAATGCATTTTATTGACAAGTTTGAAAATATTACCTGGGAGAAAACTCAGGAGATCATATTTTTAGTCTTCTGTTTAAATTAACTTTACAGTACTCTGCAATTGAAAAAGTAGCAGAAAGTGGGTAAACAAGTACTGCCAAAATGATTCTTGCTGCTTTCTTGCTTGCTGTTTGTTTAAAAGGTGTTTTATTGATAAGATGTAAAAATATTCTTTAGGAGAAAACGTAGTTGAAAAAGTGAATTGAATAAGGGCCTTATGGAGAAGGCCAGATTCTTTGGAAAATTATTGAAGCTTGGAAAAATTGAGGGCAAAAGAAGAAGAGGACGGCAGAGGCTAAGATGGATAGACAGCATATGTGAAACTATGAACATGCCTATGCAACAGCTGAAAGAAGCAGTGATTGGCAGACACATCTGTGTCTGTAGAATTACATATGGTTACGAAGAGTTGGAGTCAACTAAATAAATGAGAGAGAGCCCAGAGTAGATAGATGATCAACAAAAAAGGAAGTGTGAGAGCCCACAGTAGAGTAGTAAGACAAGCAATATGATGGATGAGAATAACACAAACACTTCGGTACTCACAGGTAAGACTTGCCATAGCAGTCAACCTCTAGCATTCACAATCAGATCAAGGAGGAACCAGGCTTGTCACATTTCCATGGCTGAAACTATGGATTAAAAACCCAACCTCTCCACTCAAGGTGGACAAGTTAATATAAGTACAGTATGTACAAAGTTACATTACAGGTTCGCCCACGCTTTCCTCTATTATTAATTGTCCGCTCTCTCCTCTATTATTAATTAATTAGCCCCTCTTTACCTAGTTATATGTGATTATTTTGGCCATGCTATGATTTGCCAATCTCTGATTGTCTTGGTACCAATCATGCAATCACCTGTAACTTCTTCTTACTCTGTAAGCAGGGCCGGCGCTACCATAGAGGCAAAGGGGGCAATTGCCCCAGGGCCCCATAGCCTGTAGGGGCCACCAAGGTGTCTCCCCACCAACTTAATTGTGCTCCCCTGCCACATCTTTGGCAGAGTAGCATTTCACCTGTCCTAGCGGGCGTGGGTGACAGAGGAGAATGCCCACTGGGACAGGTGAGTTGGTGCTCTGTCAAAGACATTGTGGGTCACTGAGGACTACAGTTAAGTTGGGGGTGAGTGGGGAGGGGGCGCAGCCAGCTCGGAGGCCCTGTGGGAATATATGCCTGCAACAAAGGGGCCGTAATGCTGCTTTATGGTTGGGGGGAAGGGGGCATCTGTCAGGAGGGCCCCTGGGTTCTCTTTGTCCAGGGGCCCTATTGTTACAAGAACCGGTCCTGTCTGTAAGGTATAGTGGGAAGGGCCTTTTGGACTATGGATTAGGGATGGTCAATACGATGATTAATGAGATGCAAATAACTCATAATCCTGCATCAATTCAGAATTATTTCAATTTTATTGACTATCCCTACTATACAGGGGCGTAGCAATAGGGGGTGCAGAGGTAGCCACCGCATCGGGGCCCTTGGGCCAGAGGGGCCCGGAAGGGCCCTCCCTCAACTACAGTATTAGCTCTCTATTGGTCCTGTGCTGGTAATAATCACTTCTATAGATACTTTGAATAGTAGTGATCCCTAACAATCTGTTCCCCATCCCTTTCTTGCTCCTCAGACACTGTGGTTGTCCTTGGCAAGTATTGGTGCGCCGTATCAATTGTTATGTATAGAGTGCTTGGGGGGCCCCATTGTAAAACTTGCATCGGGGCCCACAGCTCCTTAGCTATGCCACTGCTACTATAAATATGCTTTAAACCAGAAGCTCTGGATGTATTTCCTGGCTTATAAAGCCAAAAAGAACTGATTTGCATGGCTACCAACGTTCCTGAGGTGGTTTATTCTGGGTATTACATTTTATACAAGGTGAAGTGTTTATGTGCAATTATCTTTAGTTTTAGGATGGCAAGAGCGTAGCGTACCATTGCCACTAGCGCAAGGCTTTCTGTCTCCAAATGGACGCCGGCACTTGTGCATACCGATTACATATCTGAATCCCTCTAGCTGTGCCATGCATGGCTATGGGGATTCGGATGTGTCGTCCACAATTCTGAAGCAGTGTTTCAGATTTTTTTCTTGCACACAAATTCAGAGGCAGCCTATTGATTTCAGGAGGCTGAGATTCCGGATCCATATTCATGTGCATGAAATCAGGAACATTCAGCCCCAAGGGAAACAAGCCTTTTGGGGTTCATTTCAGGCCATTCTATAAAATCCTGGGGGGGGGGGGGTTGTGTCTCTATAAATTAACTGGGTACCCAAAATTGCTACTCTTCAAACCTCAACACATACACAATTCCTTACCTTGTACTGGTGAGGAGCAAATAGCTAGATACAAATGTATATATATTTGGATTAGTACCTCTGTTTAATGAAGGGCTATAGGTGTGTTACAAGCCACCAGCTCTGTATGCATCTCTTGGCTCAAAGGCACAACAGAATGCAATCTATTGCACGGACAATATAATCACATTGCTAACACAATGCAATTGTAATGGTACTGTTCACATTGGTGCATTGGATTTGTCTGGCATAACGTGATGCATATGTGCATTAACATTCAATGTGCACTTTAACAGTTACAGTGAATCATTAATTCTATATACTGTATGCCTCACTGTATATGTCACACCTCAGGCATTACAAGCGGTGCAACTTTACCCCTCTGTTGTGTTGCGATCCTGTTTTTCCAGGGTGACTCAGTGTGAAAGTAGCCTAAGCAATCGTATGCAATTACTAGGCATAGACAAATTCACTATAATTCAGATTCAACTTAATTTATTATTAACCCCAAAACCTACGTGCAAATTCAGTGAAGATTGATTTCCTGACTGTTTCATTGTGTATGGCCACAACTTTTATAAATTACTGACTCCCATAACAAATTTGATGATAAGTTGATGATCGTATGTTTAAAAAGGAACCGTAACCAAAGATTAAACTTCATCTCAATCAGCTGATACCCCTTTTCTCATGAGAAATCTTTACCTTTTCACAAATAGATTATCAGGAAGGGACTGTATGGCTGATATTGTGGTGAAACCCCTCCCACGGTGTGATGTCAGGACCTAGGTACTGACAGTTTCTTGTCTGTGAGTCTTGTTGCATTGTGGGAAATAACAGCCTTTTCCAACTGCCAAGCAACCAGTGTCTCCCTCTGTGCACATGTATATCTATAAAAATAAAAAAAACCTTTTAGCCTATCACATTGTTAGGGGTGTGGTTATTAATAATGGCAGTTAGTGCTGTCTGTTTTTTGTTTTATTTATTTTTTACTTCTGCCAGTAGCAAAGATGATTATGTGCAGGCTGATTGTGGATCAAACAATATGAACAAATTGCATGGCGAATATCAATCATTTCTTGATCTCTCTTCTATTTTTTTTAACTTCTTACTTTGCAATCTATTGATTTATTTTTCCCCCTTTTCACTAAAGTTCCTCTGGAATAGCTTTGAAGTTAACTCAGACATTCGACAACTTTAAGTTACCTGTCTATGCTCAAACTAACTCAAATCTCTTTCTTAAGTATTTCACTAAGGGTGAAGTTTTATGTTCCAGGATACCATATACCTTTCAACAGATGGCTTGTAATTTTACCTCAGAATCTGCAAGTATAATGAAAAAAAGAAGATTTGGGGAAATCCCGTCTACTAACTCAGTGGTGCCCAACCTTTTTTGGCCCGAGGGCCGAACTTTAAATCAAGAAAAATCTCGAGGGCCGGAACACATGCATACAAATTTTCGATGTAAAACTTTAAACGTTTTTCTAGTAACAGTTAACATGGTGTTGGAAATGGAAAGAAAACGACAATATAAGAATTGTTGTACTCACCATTTGATGCACATTTTCTTAATGAGAAGTTTGCGGCTGTTTTTCAGAAACCAATTTCTGGATATTTGGCTCCAAATTTGTAACATTTATTCTTAATACAGAATGAAGATGATCATCTGTGATGCGAGAACGTGAGCCAGTTTCTGTGTGGGGCTGCCCGCTCTGTGTGGGGCTGAGAGGGCTGTCTGCTCTGTGTGGGGCTGAGGGGGCTGTCAGCTCTGTGTGGGGCTGAGGGGGCTGCCCTGTCTGTGTGGGGCTGAGGGGGCTGCCCTGTCTGTGTGGGGCTGAGTGGGCTGCCCTGTCTGTGTGGGGCTGAGGAGGCTGCCCTGTCTGTGTGGGGCTGAGGAGGCTGCCCTGTCTGTGTGGGGCTGAGGGGGCTGCCCTGTCTGTGTGGGGCTGAGTGGGCTGCCCTGTCTGTGTGGGGCTGAGGGGGCTGCCCTGTCTGTGTGGGGCTGAGTGGGCTGCCCTGTCTGTGTGGGGCTGAGGAGGCTGCCCTGTCTGTGTGGGGCTGAGGAGGCTGCCCTGTCTGTGTGGGGCTGAGTGGGCTGCCCTGTCTGTGTGGGGCTGAGTGGGCTGCCCTGTCTGTGTGGGGCTGAGGAGGCTGCCCTGTCTGTGTGGGGCTGAGTGGGCTGCCCTGTCTGTGTGGGGCTGAGGAGGCTGCCCTGTCTGTGTGGGGCTGAGGAGGCTGCCCTGTCTGTGTGGGGCTGAGGAGGCTGCCCTGTCTGTGTGGGGCTGAGGAGGCTGCCCTGTCTGTGTGGGGCTGAGTGGGCTGCCCGCTCTGTGTGCGGCTGAGGAGGCTGCCCGAAGAGGAGAGGATCGGGTGGTATTGCGTAGTTAAGTATCGGCGTAGTCCCGCGCATACTTGAGAATGTGCTGGTATTCAGCCCCGGGTAGCGCTGGGATAGTTAGAAAGCCTCGCTCATTGGTTAGTGCAGGAACCTTCCTCCAATAGGAATCAGCCTAATTCCTATTGGAGGAAGGTTCCTGCACTAACCAATGAGCGAGGCTTTCTAACTATCCCAGCGCTACCCGGGGCTGAATACCAGCGTGTATGCGCGGGACTACGCCGATACTTTACTACGCAATACCACCCGATCCTCTACCCCTCCGCGGGCAGCCTCCTCAGTCTCCCCCAGCCTCCCCCTCCGCAGGACACCGCCGCGCGGGCCACAGAAACTGGCCTCGCGGGCCACAAATGGCCCGCGGGCCGTAGGTTGGGCACAGCTGTACTAACTGATTACTATTGCCATGGATAAGAAAATTTATTTTTCGGCTGTTTTAGAAACTTTACTGAATGAAACTGAAGTAAAAAGGACATTTGTAATAACATTAAATTATAATATGACCTGTGTACAAATTTTATATAATTTACAGTATGTTTTAATGAAACTATACTTTTCCTTTAAAAACATCACAATATTTGTTAAGGGGTTTGGCAGACATTGTTCGTCGAAATTCTACAGACTGTATTTACAGATACTTTGTAGATATGGAGCTAGAAAATAAATGTATAAAATAAATAAAATCTTTCCCATAAACCCTGTGAAGTACATAAAAAGAGAATCTTGCTGAATTTTAGCTTTTATGTGCCTGAGACAAAAATAGTAAAATCATAAACGTTTAAAGAAATCCCTGATGGGATTTTTTAAATATATTGTGTGGTCTAAAAAAATATCTAGACTGATCTATAGTATTACATAGTTGAAACCCCAAGACTCATTTCCTTTCATATTTTCTTAGTCTCCAAATTTCATTGCTGCAATGTATATGCAAGTCTAGAACCAGCAGTAAATTTATCAGTAATTCACCTCGTTACAACCTTGCTAGGTCGAAAGATGTAGCCCAAGAACTCAAAGCACAGGGTTAACCAAGTATTTTGGCTTATGCGAAGAGGAAAACATGTTCTTTCCTTTATCCAATTACCAGAGATTTTGGTGGGAGTTTGATGCACAGCATGGAGTGAATAGAAAATCTCAGACAGAACTCTGCAGACATTTGCTTTAGTCCATCACAAGAGCAAGTAATAGCAGTTTCAGCAGAACGCATCTTGGCTCACATAGAATTATCAACACATGTGGTTAATAAGCATTTGCAAAGGCCAGCTGTATGACTTTCCCCAGTATGCACCACCAAATAAATAATAGGGGAAGATACAGTGAACTGAAAGTGGTCTCCTCCAGGCTCTATGCAGGCTGACTGCTTGCCTTACATTAAAAAAGGTAGTGTGTGGCCTTTAGCTTGCTTTGTTTAGCTGGCAAAGTACAAAATGGTCATTTATTTTCTGAGTCATAGGCCAAAAAAGAACCGCTGTTGCTTTATTAGGATACGCTGTGGGAGATTGTAAGACCAAACATAATTAGTCAGGATATATGAGGTAACAACAATAGTAAAACATGAGGTTAAGCTATAACAGGAAGACCAGTTTAATGGAAGCAGGAACTTAACTGCGACAGAGAAATGTGGGAATATACAGTAAGAGCTATGGAAACATACAGTAGCTTGAATCTATTATGCATCAACAATAGGTTTTACCAATTGTGAATTATTTTGCTCAATAAATTATACTTTTTTAAGATGGCATGCTGTGATGGCATCACAACTAGAGGACCTTAGCATGGGCTGGAAATGTGCCGGAAAAACTGTATGGCAAAATGGCATGGACACCATAAGGTTCCCCCTTACAACAGACAGAATGACCTGACCTGAAAATCTGTTGATCTGTGTACGGAGAAAAGTTCTGAAGCAACAATGAAGATTGGCACTGCAGGTTAAGGAGACTTGAGAGGATGGAGGAGGAGGGGGAGGTAGGCTGTATATGAACCATATGCCTAAACCTGGACTACATGAAGATCAGTAAATTGTACAGAAGAGGAGGAGAAGGTCAGCACTGCTTCAGTATCGGTGTACTCAGTGACAAACTGTACAAATGGCAAACCAAAGTCACATAACAGACTGTAGCAGGATATGCGTGTGGGTGCATGGGGATGAGAGAAGCCTGATGGCCATTTCGTCGATGTGCTTCTACGGAAGCTAAAGAGGTTTAGCCTCTGTAGAAGCAAATAGTCACGAAACAGCCGTCAGGCTTATCTCATCCCCATGCATGCACCCGCATGTCCTGCTACAATCTGGTATGTGATTTTGGTTTGTCATTAGTACAGTTTTTCACTGAGTACACTGATGTTGATTAAAGCAACTATGAAGCAGTGCTGACCTTCTCTTCTGTTCCATTTACTGACAAAGTTCTACTGGAATTTATAGACTGCGTACACCAGTGACATCAAACTTTACCATCAAGGATCTTAAGACTCAGCCCCCCTCAGGTAGCAATGTGGGGCCGAGGCCAGCCTCCGGGTTAGCAACGCTTTCTGTTATGTAGGGGGAGGAAGGCCAACATAGCGGTAGAAACTTCACATAGCTCAAAAGAACATATACCAGAGCTGATGTAACTCCTGGTGTCATTGGCAGCCAAACCTGTCAGCGTATCCGGAGAATTGTTTAACTTAAAAATGAGCACATGCCATAGGAAGGGACATGAAAGAGATACTGGAATAATAGGCACAAATTTACTGACTAGAAAAAGTATTTAGGCAAGCCTAAGGTTGTGAAGAGAAAGTTTCAAAGCACATAGATGGGGCTGCATAAATGTATGGCGTGACACTGCCACTTCATCAGTTCCCCCAACTGATCAGCCATGGAACCTCTAGATCAGGGGTCCCCAAACATATTTGGTCAAGGGCCGGGACAACATACTTCAGACTGCAGGGGGCCGGAGTATAGATAAAATAATGTAGAAAAATATAACATTGAGCTTAGATATTGTAGAAAGCACCATATCTAGGGAAAACATTTTGTGCGTGGGGGCAAGTAAAAAAGCCTCAGGGGGCCACATTCGGCCCATGGGCCTTAGTTTGAGGACCACTGCTCTGGATGAAGAGAGGAGAGGGCAGATGTCATTTAAGTATGTCCAGGAAAAAGACAAGATCAAAACAAGCTGCCATTCAATTCGTTTGCAAATGGTAAACTAACTAGCAATTGGAGACTTATAAGTTTCTCTGGATAAGTGAAATGTGAAATGATATCTGGGTTATCTGGGTAAGTGAAATGTACATGTTGGCAGAATGTTTTTACTCCCCATCAGTAAAATTCACTCATTGAAAAGCAATTAAATCCACTTAGACTTCTGACAATGTCAATTTTTCTGGGGTCTTGTGCTGTTTACTGTGTATGTTCTTTTTGTCTTTACAGGAGAGGAGCTGTTACTGGGGAGCAGCAGTGATGTTACCAAGAAAAACTGAATGCTGCATCAGTTAAAGAGAAACTCTGTACTGAAAATAGAGTAATTAATCAACTTGTTTATTTTTTTACAATATCACCTTATAAATCATTTAATCAGTGTTTGCCAATTATAAAATCTTTCCTGTTCCTGACTTATATTCTGAAGTTTATCACAGGTGGCCACATATTTGGTCTTGTCAGGTGTCTCTGCGTAATGTTTGTTTACTGTGTGTTCCGAAGCCAGTAGAAATAATACCTGGTTTTCCAGAATGACAAAATGAAAGAAATCCATATGGCATGCATCTGAAGACCTCTGATAATGCGACTGGCTCTGGATAATGGTGAGGTATAGCGGGGAAAGTCAGCAGCGCGCACATAATCATAACAACAGCGGTGTTGCCCAGGGTAAGTCCTTCCATTATTCTCAGCACTTTCATTAAGGAGCTCGTCATCTAGGCTAGGGTAGGCAGTCTCCATTGTGCAGCATTGTGGCAGTGTATTTGCAGGAAAGTTTATACAGCATTGTTGTAGATTCTTGTGCACAGGATCTTAAGGTAGCCATAGATCTAGCGTATATGGGGCTAACAGAAGAGCGGGGATTCGGAAGACAGATACTACAACACGGGACAGGTAATGTATAAATGCACACATTACATACACATTTATACACTGTGGGAACTGGGCCGGGGGTTTCGACTCATTTGTTTCTTGTCCCGATATCGTTTGCCATTTCCGCTGTGCACCCACTGACCATGACTGCCCGGCATCTTGCCTGAAAGGAGACTGCCTGAAATCGGTTGCATTGTCGGTCGGGCATACAGTTGGCGGCACCGATTTTCATTTGATTCCGATTGTAATAATCTGAATCTGATATATGAAGTGTTTCTGATGCTGTAATCAGGATAATTACAGTAAAAGTGGATATCCTGAATCATTTACTACATTCTACTACATGTCATATCACTATGGTGCCTCTTTAACCCTGAATGGGTTTTTAGCCCCACTGGTAGGACAATGGTCAATCAAACATGAGTTTATAGGATTGGGCAACACATTTCATTCATTATCAAATCTGAAATCTATATATTGTTTTTAGCTCCCTCTTCCTGCCTGAGTATTTATCTGCATGGAATATGAACAATTGTAGTTATGGTCCACACCTGGACATACTGAGTGAGTGGCTGGAAGCTCTCATAGTTCCAGTTCGGACAGAGTTTATAAGCGAGTTTGGACTTGCTAAGTAAGGAACCCTGAAAAGAGCTCAAAAATGGAATACTGAATGTACCTGGGGCTTCCTCCAGCCTCCTGTAGCACATGAGGTCCCTCGGCATAGTCTATGTCCCCTCCATTCTCCTGCTGGCTGCTCCGCAAGCTGCACAACCCAGCTGGGAGTCATGCGCAACTAGTTAGTTTTGCGCACATGGACAGTCCATTCAAAATCGCTGTTGCTATTCTGAAACAGAGCCCAGCACATGGGTTATGAAGATCTCTCAGTCTAAACATTTAAAGACATACAGTAACCACAGGCACATGTGCTAAACCTTTCACCTCTACAGTCACTGACTTAGGACTCTTTACACAGTTGTGAGTGTCCCTAACCAGCTAATTTTTGCAGTGTGTCTGGCAATTAGGTTGTGTATGGCTTTGCTTTAAATTCAGAATGAGCTATTCAAATTTCTACAACGGTTTACTTGTATATTATAAAATATTGGTAGCTTTTTGTCATTCTTGAACTCTTCTCAGTAGAAGAAGACGTAACCCACACTATATGCACTGGGGAAAATTGGGAGAACATCCTTCGAATTACACCTGCGTGTGAATTCAACAAGACCAGATGACACACTCTATATACAGATAACAAAGATGAGCTGCAGTTTTGATAAATTTGAAATTAAATGTTGTCTATTTTGCTTCAATTTATCTGAATCACCTTCGTCCACAGGCAAGCAGAATGACAAAAGTATATAAGAGTATATACTCTCAAAGGTGGGTTGCAGCTCCTCAAACCACCTTATTAGCCTGCTTTGTACTCCAGGTCCTCCCAGATACTGGATGGTTGCTCTCCTGTAGTCAATACACTTTACAGAAAACTGTAAAGCTATTACAGTGGCTTGCAAAAGTATTCAGCCCCCTTGAAGTTTTCCACATTTTGTCATATTACTGCCATAAAAATGAATCCATTTTATTGGAATTCAACGTGAAAGACCAATACAAAGTGGTGTACACGTGAGAAGTGGAATGAAAATCATACATGATTACAAACATTTTTTACAAATCAATAACTGCAAAGTAAGGTGTGCGTAATTATTCAGCCCTCTTTGGTCTGAGTGCAGTCAGTTGCCCATAGACATTGCCTGATGAGTGCTAATGACTAAATAGAGAGCACCTATGTGTAATGTAATGTTAGTACAAATACAGCTGCTCTGTGATGGCCTCAGAGGTTGTCTAAGAGAATATTGGGAGCAACAACACCATGAAGTCCAAAGAACACACCAGGCCAGTCAGGGTCAGGGATAAAGTTATTGAGAAATTTAAAGCAAGCTTAGGCTACAAAAAGATTTCCAAAGCCTTGAACATCCCACGGAGCACTGTTCAAGCGATCATTCAGAAATGGAAGGAGTATGGCACAACTGTAAACCTACCAAGACAAGGCTGTCCACCTAAACTCACAGGCCGAACAAGGAGAGCGCTGATCAGAAATGCAGTCAAGAGGCCCATGGTGACTCTGGACGAGCTGCAGAGATCTACAGCTCAGGTGGGGGAATCTGTAGGACAACTATTAGTCATGCACTGCACAAAGTTGGCCTTTATGGAAGAGTGGCAAGAAGAAAGCCATCAATAACAGAAAAGCATAGGAAGTCCCATTTGCAGTTTGCCACAAGCCATTTGGGGACATAGCAAACATGTGGAAGAAGGTGCTCTGGTCAGATGAGACCAAAATTGAACTTTTTGGCCAAAATGCAAAACGCTATGTGTGGCGGAAAACTAACACTGCACATCACTCAGAATGCACCATCTCCACTGCCAAATATGGTGGTGGCAGCATCATGCTCTGGGAGTGCTTCTCTTCAGCAGGGACAGGAAAGCTGGTCAGAGTTGATGGGAAGATGGATGGAGCCAAATACAGGGCAATCTTGGAAGAAAACCTCTTGGAGTCTGCAAAAGACTTGAGACTGGGGCGGAGGTTCACCTTCCAGCAGGACAATGACCCTAAACGTAAAGCCAGGGCAACAATGGAGTGGTTTAAAACAAAACATATTCATGTGTTAGAATGACCCAGTCAAAGTCCAGATCTAAATTCAATCGAGAATCTGTGGCAAGATCTGAAAACTGCTGTTCACAAACTCTGTCCATCTATTCTGACTGAGCTGGAGCTGTTTTGCAAAGAGGAATGGGCAAGGATTTCAGTCTCTAGATGTGCAAAGCTGGTAGAGACATACCCTAAAAGACTGGCAGCTGTAATTGCAGCAAAAGGTGTTTCTACAAAGTGTTGACTCAGGGGGCTGAATAATTATGCACACCCCACTTTGCAGTTATTGATTTGTAAAAATTGATTGGAATCATGTATGATATGTTCCACTTCTGACGTGTACACCACTTTGTATTGGTCTTTCACATGGAATTCCAATAAAATTGATTCATGTTTGTGGCAGTAATGTGACAAAATGTGGAAAATTCAAGGTGGCCGAATACTTTTGCAAGCCACTTGTGAGAATCCGCTTAGCTGCCTGTGCAGGCGGGCAGCTTTTTGACCATTGTTTGGGTTTGCATGCTGCAGGACTCTGGAAAGAAGAGCTTCTGTCAGTTTTGCAGCTTGTGCTTGCAGAGGAATTTGCATACGTTGTCATGCAAATTGCCTGGCCACATTCATTGGAGGCGTGTACTATAAGTAATATGTCTTTCCCACAATGCTTAGCTGTTCATAAGGAGTCTTCCTGTGAAACACTCTGGAGAGTGTCAGCCATGCTCTTTCTTTGAAGATCAGCTTAGAGTAATTCCTGGAAACTGTGCTAGGCAGATTCCCTAATGCAGTTCGGATTGTTTATCTGTTTGTTTGTTCTGTTGCTGTTGTCCTGTCCCAGCGGTGGTCGACAGGAAATGGTTCTGATCTCTGTTCTTGGAGTATAGCTGGTGCAGCGGTTGCTACCAGCTATCCCTTCTGTTCTGTCTCCTGGGATCGCGCTAGCCACTTTTTGCTAGCGCTGTGGATCCTTCTGTTCTGTCTCCTGGGATCGTGCTAGCCACTTTTCGCTAGCGCTGTGGATCCTTCTGTTCTGTCTCCTGGGATCGCGCTAGCCACTTTTCGCTAGCGCTGTGGATCCTTCTGTTCTGTCTCCTGGGATCACGCTAGCCACTTTCCGCTAGTGCTGTGGATCCTTCTGTTCTGCTACTCTGTACCTGGATCGCGCTAGCCACTTTCGCTAGTGCTGTGGATCCTATCTCTCGCTTGTCCCTGTTTTCGTGTGTCTGTCTTGTCTGCTACGACCGCTTGCTGGAGGCTCGGTGAGGTAACCGTTAAGCAAGCGTTCGCATCCTCTGTTTCATGTTTGTCTGTCGATGGTTAGTTAGGCGTGCTTGTCTCTATTGTGCTTATCACGTGGAGAGCGCGCATAACCGCGTGCACTGTTGCGAATGAGTGCGGTGTTCGCGGTAAGCTAGCGTTTGTTATTTTCTGCATCTCCTCATTGTATGATTTGCTGTGCCTTTGCTATCCTCATATTCTGTTCTGATCTGCCTTGTGTCACTTCTGGCAATCGCCTTTCTTGCGGTTGCGTTTCTGTTTCGTATCTGCTGGTGTGTGTGCGCGGTCGCGGGATGGCGACTAGATTGGCGCACACACATACAATCTGTCCCTTTGCTCGTTCTCATTCGCAATCGCTTCTCTTGCGATTACGTTCTGCGCTTCGTACAATTCCTGTCTGGCATTTGTGGAGGTACAGAGGATTGGTTCCTCTGCACTCCCCAGCGCCATCTGCTGACAGGAATTTCCCTCTACAGGTGCGTAGCACCTTTTGCTGGGTGCCTGCAAATATACGCTTGTGGAGGATTTCCGCCGTATCAGCGCACGCGTTGTGCGCTGATCACGGAGAAAGTTCCACAATCGTTACACCACTGCAGAACTAGCATTGCTAGAAAAATAAAAAAACGTGAATAACAAAAGATCTGACACAAACCATTCTGGAAAGTTATATCATTATAGAAATAAACTGTGGGGAAACCATAAGATTAATTTAATGCTGAAAGATGTTCCTCTGTTTATGTTAAAAGAAGCGAGACTGCTGCTTAAAAATGTAAAGAAAAACCAAGAAGATGTTACTTTCAGAGCAGAATAAATTGCTGCGCCCACAAACTTCTATTGTAGTCATCCTGTCCAAGCCAATCGAATATCTGCATTTCATCATGTAAACCTCGTGCTCATGGCTCCGCTGAAGCTATACATTCTTAAACCGCAATCATACTGTCTATATTTTATATACAAGAGAACAACTCATTGGCAGAGAAGAATAAGCAACCCCTGGCACTATCTTTGACATTACAATACTTGTACAACTCACGTCTGGCCAAGTAGCTTAACATGAAATTAGGATGAGACATAGCTAAACTGTGACATGGCTAGATGGACACTGGCATGCCCTTTGCAGTCAGTCTGAGAAAAGAAAGAAGCCAGTCCAATATTTTAACACCTATTTCAAGTAAACTCATTTCATGTAGGACTCAGCTGAGGTTTAAAACATTCAGTGATTTGTTACTTTGAGTTTTTAGGTATACTGATTTACTACAGCCCTACTATGTAAACTCCCTGTAGGGAAAAAAAAAAAAGGAAAGCAGAAAATAATCTATTTTCTGTCTGTACTGGCACTCTTTTTTTATTTTATGGCAACTTTTTAGACATGTAGTTTGTAATCATGCTACAATTTGTATACCACTGTAAACTCTTTTTACTGTCTTGTGTTTACCTAGAAATAAATTATGCAGTCTGGCTGCATGGGTTTAATACTACCCTGTGGATTCTTTCCCATAAATCTACTAAACAGTTATGGGCAATTTTAAGGACTGGAGTTGGACATCCCTGTGTTAAGTCAACTGCCAGGCTTGCCATGTGTGTGATGCACCATCAATCAACTGCTGTAGCGCCATGCTGTGGTTGTTAGAAGTAGTGTACACACATCTTTTTGCTTTGATTTGGCTGTCACTTTAAACATTATTTTTACAATGCATCTCAACTGCAGATCAACTACAGGTTGTGCTATGATGCCTCATCTGTCAGTAGAAGTATGCAGAGATATCTGCAGTCAACTGCTGGGCGAGCTCATTGGACATCTGCCATGTGGACCTTTTTGAGTAAAAAAAGGTGTCTTTATCTCCAAGACCAGCACCTTAGTCTTGGTTAGCTTCTGGCTCTGTAAATGCTGCCACATAGACTAATGGGCAACAGCCCCCTTTCACCAATGTGTGGTCTCTGCTTTTCCCCACCCCCAGTACTAGGGATGGGTTTGAAATCACAATTACGATGCAAACATTTCAGTTTTTCCTTTAAGTAAGCTATAATTAGGAATAACTTTATTTTTTAGTTATGTGTGTAAAAGGAAGGATTCTGATTTTGTTTTTTTTCAAGCCTAGCTTTCATTCAAGACTCAAATATTTTTTGTCATTATGTAACCCCAACAAAATTACTTTTCATTACAGCCCCACGGCGCATATAAGGAACACAGTGATAGTAGCAAAGGTAGAAATAGGTAGATGAATTATACAAGTATGACAAGTAGGAATATCTCCCATGACACCTGCTCCTGTATGTAATGCAGAGCGGCAATGGAGTGTTATACATTATCTGCTTCTGGTGGCAGGACAGGTTCAGCTCTGCATTTAATACCATAATTCCATCACTGCTGCACAGCAAGCTCTCCCAGCTACACATACCTGAATCCCTCTGCAAATGGATAACCGACTTCTTAACCGACAGAAGACAGCGTGTTAGACTTGGTAAACTCACATCAAGCTCTCTGACAGTCAGTACTGGTGCACCCCAGGGCTGTGTGCTTTCCCCACTGCTGTACTCACTTTACACCAATGACTGCATCTCCACAGATCCATCTGTTAAGGTTCTGAAGTTTGCAGACGACACAACAGTTGTTGGTCTCATTCAAAACGGGGATGAGTCTGCATACAGGCATGTGGTGGGACAGCTTTCCTCCTGGTGCAGCAGCAACAACTTGGAACTAAATGCTCTCAAAACCATGGAGATGATAATAGACTTTAGGAGATCTCCCCCCCCAGCACCTCCCCTTAACCATAAATGGATCCACAATAACCCAAGTAGAGTCATTCAAGTTTCTTGGGTCCACGATCTCAAACGACTTAAAATGGGACAACAACACTGCCACTATTGTCAAGAAAGCACAACAGAGAATGTACCATCTGCGGCAGCTGAAAAAGTTTGGCCTACCTCAAAATCTAATGGTACAGTTCTACACTGCAATCATCGAATCCACCATAACATCATCCATGACTGTATGGTTCAGCTCCTGCTCAGCATTAGAAAAGGGGAGGCTGCAGCGCATCATCCGATCAGCGGAAAGGATAATTGGCTGTAGCTTACCTTCCCTGCAGGATCTTTACACTAGCAGGTGCAGAAAGAGAGCGACCAAAATTGCCTCTGACCCCTCTCACCCAGCTCACTCCATCTTCCAGCACATGCCTTCAGGAGTAAGATTCCGGTCAATCGCTACCAAAACCTCCAGACACAGGAACAGTTTTTTTCCTCAAGCGGTAGCCATACTTAATGCTGAACCACGTTAGAGCTGCTAGGACTTGATAGTAATCAGCACAGAACTGTAAATGAACAATTCTCACATTGCTTACTGCCACTATACTTATAATGTCCTTAACTTGTAATATTCACACTGTCTGTCCTTGTATTGTTTTTTGTTTGTGTTTGTTAAGCAACTGCCAAGACAAATTCCTTGTAGGTGCAAACTTACTTGGCGAAAATAAATTGATTCTGATTCTGATTCTGATTCTCTTCACACCTCTTCAGTGTACAAACGCCATACAGTCAATCCCCATTCGGCTTCCGTTTTTGTCACATGATGGTGCCCGCATGATGATTGACTGTACAGTGCTTTTACACTGAACAGGAGTGAAGAAGACCTGCCCACCTGCCAGGAACAGCTAATGTATAATGCTCTGCTGATGCTCGCCTTGCATGCCACACAATCTAGTTATGCCCCCTTAATGACAAGATATTGTAACAATTATCTTCATGGTACACAGAACCCAGGAGCATGCTGATAGTGAAGAAGACTGCACCACTATTTTAAACCATACACAAGTTCAAAATATTAAAAATCTTTTGTTCAAAGAATTATAACAAAAACATGAGGAATTATCTACATAGTTTTGTTTTATATTATTTTACTTTTACATTCTAAAACATTTTGCAAACTTTTTGTGGGATATACTAAGATATACATAGCTTGGAACTGAGACAATTAGACTAATGCAAACTCTGACATTCAGCAGGCAAGATCCATGTCTGACATTCTGGCATAGATCAGAGATCTGCAAATTATGCTCTGGCATCAGTATGCATACAGCTGCTCTCTGATTACCAAGAGCTTCTTCAGCAACAGTAACTGTAGTTCAGAAAGTTAGTACTCTTGTCAACGTAGTTATCGTTGTTGAATGATCAAAAAATAATTTCTTTTACAAGCTATGTAATGTTTTAGGAAGTGGCCTTGAGAGCTGTTTTATTATTATAACTTTTTATGCCAGAAGTGTGAGAGATGAACATGCTTGAATCACTTTAGAAATAAGAATTAGAGCCAGTGATCAGAATGTTACTTTACTGGTTCAAAAAGTTCTGAGGCGTTGTTTACATTATAGGCGTTTTTGTAAAATGTTAAGCGCGGGCAATTTTCAAAATCGCCCTGAAAGCACTTGTGCAATGATTCTCTATGAGAGAGTTCATATCAGAGAGGTTTGTTTGCAGTCCGCTTTGAAAAGCAGTGCTTGGGCCATTTTTGAGGCAATTTGTCTCAATGGAAAGTATAGGAAAAAAGGAAAAACGCTCACAAAATCGCTTTGGCAAGCGATTGCATGAGTGGTTTTTAAAAAAATATATATTGTATTTATTTTTTTACGGCTTTTTTTACGGATCAAAGGACGGAAGCGCTTTGCAAAAGCGCTTATAAAACTACCACAAAAAAAAGCGAACACGCAGAAAATCGCTGGAAAACGTTTAAAAAAATAAGCCCTCCACGGATGGACACGTGAGCCAAACGCAATGTGAACAAGGCCTGAAAGTTTGTGAATTAGTGTCTGAATACCAATAGTCAAATGCACATGCCCACTGCATGAACTTGTATCGAAGAAATCCATGCCTGCTTTATTAAACAAAATGAGCACTGCAGGTGTGCATGTGGCTCCCTGTGTGTGTGTGTATGTGTGTGTGTGTGTTGTGGGGGTATTACTGCAATCATACAACTGATAATTTGCACACCTTTAAACCAAATCTGGTGGATTCACAGGTGTAAGATTTAGATGGTTACCTCAGTAGTGGGAAGCCTCTGGATCCTCCAGAGGTTTCCCACTCCCTCCTCCCAACCACAGATCCAGTACTAGGACCGTCAGAAATTCATGGTCGCACTCCAATATGCGAGTGAGCCTGGCTGCATTGCACAGGCCAGCTTGTATTTGCACAATAGCAAGGAGCCTCTGCTCCATGCTAATGTACAGGTGTGCACCGTCTGTGCGCTGTCTGTGTCTGCATATTGCGGCCGAGTTCCTTCAACAAGCCCTTGTTGATGATAAGCTACGATAGGCTACTACACTCAAAGCCGAGTGCCGAAGCTGGGCACCATCATAACACTAGTGCAATGCTGCACTCCCCACGCAAGAGTAATTTAGGGATCCGGCAATGTAGCAACTCAGAGGGGGAATAGTATTTAACGCCACTAACTAGTTGAACAGCAGGAAGAGCCGTCATTAAGCTTGCCCTGCGCCCAACTCACAAGAGGCAGAACAATAGTACGCTACGGGGGGTCCCAGTGCTGGAATGGTGAGGAGGAGGTGGATGGAGGAAGCCTCTGGATTATACAGAGGCTTCCCTTGTACTTAGGCAAGTACCTTTTTGGGCACTGTTTTTCACTACAGGTACACTTTAAGCAACCCTACTATGCTCTGATGTTACTCAAGTAAAGAAGACAAATGTTTGTCCTCTAATAACAAACTTAAAAAAACAAAACAAAACTGTTCTCTAACTATGAAGAACCTCAGCAAAAATGACAAACTGTAAGGACTACCAGCTGAGGCATATTCATGAAAATTACCATGCACTGTCAGATACGCCAGTATCATATCGCATAGCTCACTAGCAACATTAGCATTACTTAGGTACATGGATTGCTCTTATTGCACAATGCGTGCTATGTCAGTGGAGGAAGTGCCAGTAAAATGGTAATGGACTTTAGTGAATATGCCAAAGGTGGGGTGATCACCTATGGTGGAATCCTTTGTTGACCTTGCATATGACATTTTTGATAGATAGCTACATGGTAATGGCAGCAATTTACTGTATTACTTTTATAGATCAAGAAACAAAAGTGGAATAACATTACACATAGATTAAAACACAAGTTGAATGTGTTGCATAGTATTCTCAACTAAACCTTTACTGTAGTTAAAGGGACTCCGAGCAGTGCAGAAACTATGGAAAGATGCATACCATTTTGAAGCTCTCTTTCTCCTCTTTCCAACGACACATAAACCGCCGCCTTTTCGTTTTTGTTATTTCCGCGATCAAAATCACGTTTGCCGCGATTTCGATCGCGAAAATAGTTAAAACTAAAAGCCGTAGGGCGGCGGTTTATATATGGTTGGAAAGAGGAGAAAGAGAGCTTCAAAATGGTATGCATCTTTCCATAGTTACTGCACTGCTCGGAGTTCCTTGAAGACAAGTAGTTTCAGTGCAATTAATGAGTTAATACTTAAATGAGGACCAGCCATGACTGCAAAAACATTTATAGGTCTTTGCTATAAGCCCCAAATACTGGGCTAAAATGTGGTTTGCTAAATGTTTGTAAGTGATATTTGTGGTTTGTTTATGTGGTATACTATTTTTACAGCTAACGGTTTTGGGTCTGTAACTTTTTGCCTTCAATGATTCAAGCATGTTGATTTGAGCTGTTGCTAGGCGTTTATGCATTGGCAGCAGTTGTAAAGTGTTTGTATTGTACTCATAAGGAAGCAATTTAGTAAATTAACCTTTCACAGAATTATGCATTGCATTTTGTATGAGAAACATCAAAAGGCAAAATACATTCCAAGAAGCAATACATATGTTAGAGGGTAGCAGTCTCTGCTGTCTTTAGGGATCATTAAACTCATGTTCATCTTTTATGTAAATTAAACATATTTCATTCTATACAGAGAAAAAGACAGCAATATTTGTAAACTCTCCAATGACTTTCATTACTCATTCAATCAAATAAAACACCCCAACTTTCAGGGACATCTCTGATTGGTTAGTGAGGTAAGTCATTTGTTTCCATTTGTTCACTGACTCTGGCCTAACATAAAACAGGAGTTGACCATTATTTAGTAATCAGGAATCCTTATTACTAACCACAACATTTAAACAAATGACAACTAATACAAATTGCTAAATTACTGTGGCTTTGAGTATTTCTCCAGTGATTTTACCCTTCAATGCTGTACTGGTTAGCAATTAAGATATACTTATGCTATATGGCCCAAGTGACTATAAGCAACACAAAATCAAAACATTTGAAAAGCTAGCTCTTTTCTCTTATAGGACCAAAAGCACGTAGGGCTTGATTCACTAAAAGCTTTGCACGTGCAAACTAGGGTGCTGATGCAAAGAGCGCTGGACCCAAGAGACTTGCCGTGGTGACATGCCATTTCTTCCTACTGGGAGCTTGTACGTTGCTGGAGTGCGCGAGAGGCGCAGTTGTGTTTTATCTGGAGCTAACATATTGCGCTATGGAAATTTTTTATGTGTTTTATTAAAGGCCATTTTTTACCGTCTGGATCTGAATATGATCACTGATGTTCTGAGTAATACATATAATAAGTAGTGTTGGGCGAACATCTAGATGTTCGGGTTCGGGCCGAACAGGCCGAACATGGCCGCGATGTTCGGGTGTTCGACCCGAACTCCGAACATAATGGAAGTCAATGGGGACCCGAACTTTTGTGCTTTGTAAAGCCTCCTTACATGCTACATACCCCAAATTTACAGGGTATGTGCACCTTGGGAGTGGGTACAAGAGGAAAAAAAAATTAGCAAAAAGAGCTTATAGTTTTTGAGAAAATTGATTGTAAAGTTTCAAAGGAAAAATTGTCTTTTAAATGCTGAAAATGTCATGTTTCTTTGCACAGGTAACATGGTTTTTACCGCCAGGCAGTCATAAATGTAATAAAGATAAGATGTTCAATAAACAGGGACCGGTAACGCTAACCCAGCAGCAGCAGCAGCACACGTGATGGAACAGGAGGAGGCGCAGGAGGAGAAGGCCACGCTTTTTGAGACACAACAACCCAGGCCTTGCATGAGGACAAGAAGCGTGCGGATAGCATGCTTTTTACCGCCATGCAGTCATAAATGTAATAAAGATAAGAGGTTCAATAAACAGGGACCGGTAACGCTAACCCAGCAGCAGCAGCAGCACACGTGATGGAACAGGAGGAGGCGCAGGAGGAGAAGGCCACGCTTTTTGAGACACAACAACCCAGGCCTTGCATGAGGACAAGAAGCGTGCGGATATAGCAGCAATGCTTTTTGCCGCCATGCAGTCATAAATGTAATAAAGAGAAGAGGTTCCATAAACAGGGACCGGTAACGCTAACCCAGCAGCAGCACAGAGCACACGTGATGGAACAGGAGGAGGCGCAGGAGGAGAAGGCCACGCTTTGAGACACAACAACCCAGGCCTTGCATGAGGACAAAAAGCGTGCGGATATAGCAATGCTTTTTGCCGCCATGCAGTCATAAATGTAATACAGATGAGAGGTTCAATAAACAGAGACTGGAAACGCTAACCCAGCAGCAGCACACATGATGGAACAGGAGGAGGCGCAGGAGGAGAAGGCCACGCTTTTTGAGACGCAACCCAGGCCTTGCATGAGGACAAAAAGCGTGCGGATATAGCAATGCTTTTTGCCGCCATGCAGTCATAAGTGTAATACAGATGAGAGGTTCAATAAACAGGGACCGGAAACGCTAAACCATCCCAGATGTTCATTGGTCATGTTACTTGGTTGGGGTCCTGGAGTGTTGCGTAGTCGTTTCCAATCCAGGATTGATTCATTTTAATTTGAGTCAGACGGTCTGCATTTTCTGTGGAGAATGCTATATAGTGTGGCTGAACGAGCGGTGTACTACTGTTCCCAGCAGACACAGAACAGTACACAGAATGCTATATAGTGTGGCTGAACGAGCGGTGTACTACTGTTCCCAGCAGACACAGAACAGTACACAGAATGCTATATAGTGTGGCTGAACGAGCGTTGTACCACTATTCCCAGCAGACACAGAACAGTACACAGAATGCTATATAGTGTGGCTGAACGAGCGGTGTACTACTGTTCCCAGCAGACACAGAACAGTACACAGAATGCTATATAGTGTGGCTGAACGAGCGGTGTACTACTGTTCCCAGCAGACACAGAACAGTACACAGAATGCTATATAGTGTGGCTGAACGAGCGGTGTACCACTATTCCCAGCAGACACAGAACAGTACACAGAATGCTATATAGTGTGGCTGAACGAGCGGTGTACTACTGTTCCCAGCAGACACAGAACAGTACACAGAATGCTATATAGTGTGGCTGAACGAGCGGTGTACTACTGTTCCCAGCAGACACAGAACAGTACACAGAATGCTATATAGTGTGGCTGAACGAGCGGTGTACCACTATTCCCAGCAGACACAGAACAGTACACAGAATGCTATATAGTGTGGCTGAACGAGCGGTGTACTACTGTTCCCAGCAGACACAGAACAGTACACAGAATGCTATATAGTGTGGCTGAACGAGCGGTGTACCACTATTCCCAGCAGACACAGAACAGTACACAGAATGCTATATAGTGTGGCTGAACGAGCGGTGTACTACTGTTCCCAGCTGCGACACACAATGACTGGGGGGGACCCTGGCTAGCGTGGCTGGAGCGCGAACTACCCTGCCTGCCTACCCAAAGCTAAACCCACAGACAAATGGCGGAGATATGACGTGGTTCGGGTATTTATTTACCCGAACCACGTGACCGTTCGGCCAATCAGAGCGCGTTCGGGTCCGAACCACGTGACCCGTTCGGCCAATCACAGCGCTAGCCGAACGTTCGGGGAACGTTCGGCCATGCGCTCTTAGTTCGGCCATGTGGCCGAACGGTTTGGCCGAGCACCGTCAGGTGTTCGGCCGAACTCGAACATCACCCGAACAGGGTGATGTTCTGCAGAACCCGAACAGTGGCGAACACTGTTCGCCCAACACTAATAATAAGCAAGACTGCCACCTGTACATTGTAGTTTATATCTGGTGAGCCTCTTAGTTTATGTGGTGGTGGGCACCACGAGTGAGCACTACATATCACTTGTACGGTTGAGTGGTGGAGCATGCACGATAACTTGTTGAAATAGTATTACGCTATGTAAAGTTGTCTTTTTAGGATTCAGGACTGGAAGGGCGCAGTGGACTGCAGTGCATTTAAAGTCACAGCCAAAACGGACTGACCGCAGCACACCAACAGGACTGTTTGCACTTTGATATTGACTATTGTGGTATAACAGTGGGAGGGATTGATTTGTTTGGGTGGTGCAGCATCACTGTTGAAATATTGATCATAAACACCAGTTTTGATTTAAACGCCTCCAGGGCTAGAGCTGTGTTAACTGGGTGTGGCAAGGCATTCCAAAGGGTAGGGGAAGCATAATCGAAGGATCTGGTGCTAAAGGTTTTGAGTTGGACTCTGGGGGTGGTTACGTTTTTAGATATTGTTGATCTGAGGTTATGGGAGGTGTGATGCAGTTGCAACAAATTCTTTTGGTATCTGGGGCCTAGATTTTGCAGAGATTTAAATATCAGTATGCCAATTTTGAAGAGGGTTATCCAATTTATAGGTAGCCAGGGGAGTTGGCAAAGGATCGATGTTATGTGGCAATATTGGGGTTGGCTTGTTAACAGACTTGCTGTAGGTGGTGCAGGTTTTTATTTGGAAGGCCTGAATAGAGGGCATTGCAATGGTCCAGCCATGATGTGATGAAAGAGTGAACTAGGATTAGATCCTTTAAAGATATGAGGTGCTTAAAGGGACTCCGAGAGTGCCCGAATTTAAAAGAATACACTTACCTGGGGCTTCTTCCAGCTCACCATAGGTGGGGAGGTCCCGCAGCGTCCTCATGGCTCTTCTCGTTCAGCATCCGCCAGCCCCCCGTTATCGGCGTCACCCGGCGACACCCAGGCCTGGTGTCGGCCGGCTCTTCCTGGTAATTGATGCAATGCTTCATCACGCCACCCGCTTTGCGTCATCACGGCGGCCAGCATGACAGGTCTGCACATGCACGGAAAACCCGTGCATGAGCAGACCTGTCACGCCAGCCGCCGTGATGATGCGAATCGGCCGTCGTGATGACGTTAATAACCAGGAAGAGCCGGCCAACACCAGGCCCGGGTGTCGCCAATAACGGGGGGCCGGCGGAGGCTGAACGAGAAAAGCCAGGAGGACGCCGCGGGACCTCGCCGCCTACGGAGAGCTGGAAGAAGCCACCGGTAAGTGTATTCTTTTAAATTCGGGCACTCCTCGGAGTCCCTTTAATATTTGCAATACTAAAGTGATTACCAGCGCCCCTGATAGAATTATAGCAGCCAGGGATCAGGCCTGCCCCCAGACCTAATAACAAAAGTAAAACAAAACACAGTTGATCCTAGTGCTCACTAGCACATATAGTCTTACCACCTCCTGATGGCAGACCAACTAACCAGTCACATGTTTGCAGTAAGTGCCAATTTCCAACCGCATGCACGGCTCCACGCTGTCTCCAGATCACAGGATGCCGTTCTCCTCAACTGCGGCCACCTCGCAGATTGTGTCGCGCTCCACCACTTCCGCCTTCCGCCCACGTCACTCTCCTCCACTGCTCTGGCGGAATGAGCGCCCTGTAATGTACAGGGGAGAGGACGATCGCGCAGACTGCGCCTAATGTTGGAAACATGCGCCTCACCGGGGATTCCCTGATGCAGGCGAGAAGCATAAACTTCGGTGTTAGGATATATTGTCTGATATGCAATAAACCAAGTAATGTTAAAGTGAGTACGCCGGTGTGGCGCATGTTTCTAACATTAAACGCAGTCAGGGGCGGCACCAGGGGGGTGCTGAAGCACCCCCTAAAATTCTTCAAGCACCCTATTAGCACCCCCTGGCATGAACTGACTTTCGGCGTCTAATAGACACCGTGGTCAGTTCACCGGCAGCAGCAGCCTGCAGCTCCGGCAGCGGCAGAGCAGGGCTACGGGAAAATGGCGTCCGAAGCCCTGCTCTGGAGACTTCGAGTCTGCAGTGCAGTGCTTCGGGCACCATTTTTCCGTAGCTCTGCTCAGCGCGGGAGTTTCAGTTACTGGCTGCAGAGGATAGTGGGAGCTGCGCGCCGGACGGAGGCCGGGCGGGACAGGAGTTCCTCAGGTGAGTAAATGTTTTTTTTTTCTATAATTTACAGGCAGCCAGCCAGGTGTATGTTCTGGGTAACTCTGCTACATGATTGAAGTCTAGTCAAATCTGCTGACATTATTGTATGTATTACTATTTCTAGTCAAATCTGCCAACATGATTGCATGTATTTTCTGGTCAAATCTGTTGACATAATTGCACGTATTTTCTGGGCAAATATGCCGACATGATTACATGTATTTTCTAGTCAAATCTGCCATGATTGCACGTATTATCTGGTCAAATCTGCCGACATGATTGAACATGTTTTCTGGTCAAATCTACCACATGATTGAAAGTGTTTTTTGGTCAAATCTGCCGACAGGACTGAACGTATTTTCTGGGCAAATCTGCTGACAGTACTGAACGTATTTTCTGGGCAAATCTGCCGACATGATTGAACATGTTCTCTGGTCAAATCTGTCACATGATTGAAAGTGTTTTTGGTCAAATCTGCCGACAGGATTGAACGTATTTTCTGGGCAAATCTGCCGACATGATTGAACATGTTTTCTGTTCAAATCTGCCACATGATTTAAAGTGTTTTTGGTCAAATCTGCCGACAGGACTGAACGTATTTTCTGGGCAAATCTGCCGACAGTACTGAACGTATTTTCTGGGCAAATCTGCCGACATGATTGAACATGTTTTCTGGTCAAATCTGCCACAAGTGTTTTTTGGTCAAATCTGCCGACAGTATTGAACGTATTTTCTGGGCAAATCTGCTCACATTATGTGTATTTTCTTGAGAAAACCTGCACAATTATGTGAATTTTCTGGGGAAAGGGTCATCAAAACATGGGCCCACTGTCTTTTTGTTGCACTTTTAAATGGAACCCGAGGTGAGAATAATATTGAGGCTGCCATATTTATCTCCTTTTAAGCAATACCAGTTGTCTGGCTGCTGTGCTGGTCCTCTGCCTCTAATTCTTTCAACCATAGACCCTGAACAAGCATGCAGCAGGTCAGGGGTTTCTGACAATATTGTCAGAACTAACAAGATAAGCTGCATGCTTATTTCTGGTGTAATTCAGTTCACTACTGCAGCCAAATAGATCAGCAGGGCTGCCAGGCAACTAGTATTGTGTAAAAGGAAATAAATATGGCAGCCTCCATGTCCCTGTCACCTCGGGTTCACTTTAAATTACAGTTAGCCCGGGCATGGCCATGCCCATTTTTGTAGCCACACCCATTTTTGCTGCGGGTCATCAGCTACCCTGGAAATTGGTCCAGCACCTGCATAGCACCCCCTAATTAAAATTCCTGAAGCTGATACACAGTCTGCATGATTGTTCTCTCCCCTTTACATTACAGAGCGGTCATTCCACCAGAGCTGCGGAGGAGGGTGACATGGGCGGAAGGTGGTAAGACTGTATGGGCTAGTGAGCGCTGGGATCAACTGTATTTTGTTTTAATATTTGCAATTTTCCTTAGGTAAAAAAGTAATGTTTCATAACAGCTGAAATTTGATTAATTACGTTTGATACCCATCAATTTGAGGGCCATCTTGCAGCATAGCTATCCTGTAGTCACTAGGACTATTGTTCCATCAACTCTCAGTATGTATGCCGATTACCTGATACGGAGGCTGAAGCAGTAGAGCGGTGTCCTGGGAACAACTCCACATTGTATATCAACGGCTTTTGTAAATGTATTACTTGTTTTTAATTATTTTTATTAAACAGAAATTTACTATTGGAAGTATGTTTGAGTCCTAGCATATCCTTTGGAGGTCTATTTGGGATCCTGGCATGTGCAGATAGTCTAAATCTCCCCCTATATGCGATTGACATACATCCTGTGTACAGAGGATGCCTGGGTAACTGCGGGCAAATTGGGGGGTACCTGTCACTACACTGGTGCAATAGTGTGTGGGTAGAAGGAGTCTAGACCCACTGGTGCAAATAAGGTGGTGGATCATTGATATCTTACAGTACTACCCTATTGTGTTTTTTTTATCTTTCAAAGTGTTGCCTGTGATGTACCTGGATTACGCAAGGGGATTGACTCTGCAAACCTGGTTCTGCAATTGAAACATCGTACGGGCTTGAATAATTGTTGTGGACTTTGTTGAATATTTAGCTGGTGAATTTTATATAATCACTGCGCTCCACTGAGCTATCGACTTTATTATTTAGTTTTGTTTAGTTTTCTCTCATTTAGCACAGTTTTCATTCCTTTTTGTGTATCTCAGAGGGTGCTTTGGTAAAAACAGAGATGTCACTTAAAGTCCACACCTTGGGTGAGCACAAGGCTAACAACGTAGCACCCCATTCCACTTCGACTATAGGTATCAAATTTATTTTAATTTGGACAGAAATAGGCAGATTCAGGTTCAGTAACCTTTTTTTTTTATCTACCACGCCCCGTAATAATGTGCACATCTATGTCCTGCACCTCATGTTGTGTCACCCCTGATAACATTTTAGTACTGGAGCACACATTCTCTCTGCTCTATTGTGCACCTGGTGAAGATGAAATTTAGTTGTTATGTTGTGGCTAGATTTCTTATCCATAATTTTGGTGTAAGTAGGGCACCCAGGTAATTATGGTGCAGGTTGACAACGATAAATTATTGGTGATAGATAGCTACTGATATTCAACTATGGCCTTCCCTATTCAATCTCTCACACTAACCCTCCAATGGCTATGCCTTACACTAACGTCTCCTCTACCTATACCTAATACTGATACAAATGAAGAACCTAAAAAATATTTCTAGTAGGTAGTGTTCGGGAAACCATGTAGTAACTTCAAATATGTCACACTAATAGCTAGCTTAAAGCCCTTAGGATGAGCAAGCAAGTCACAAAAATGTTTTGTCAGTTAAAGAAAAAACATATACTTAGCTTTGTAAGGGGATGCCTCCATAAGACCACCACTGCACGTCTGGACCCTTTAGAAGTTCTTCACAGTGCTCCCATCCGTGCACAATCGTGGCCGCATGGCCCAGATGCAGGACAGCTTGTGCCTATGCAGTAGGTCGGACCCACTCATGCTCAGCGTAAAAAGCCGAGTCTGTGGGGCTCCATGCTACTTTGCAGGTGCAAGACGACTTGTGTCTGCTCTACTGCACAGGCACGAGTCATCTTGCACCTGCCCAGTGAGGCCGGCTCCCATCAACAAGCCCTTGTCAAGGAGGTTAGGGGGTCCCAAAGCTGGAACAGCAAGGTGGCGGTGGACAGAAAAGCCTCTAGATTATCCAATGGCTTCCCTCTGCTAAGGCGAGTATTCATCTTTTGCTTTTTTTTTAAAGTCATAGGTACCCTTTAATAAAGCTGAAAACAATCTGAAATGGGACAAGTTATACCTTCCTAATTTACATAATTTCAAACACGTAGTGACAGTATGCAGTATGTGCTTTAAAATGAAATCTATAATACATTGCCATGGCTGCAGCACAACAATACTAGCCTCCTACTTTACATGTAACAAAAACAGTGCCTATGTTTATATTAACATTTGATTAAGGCGACAGGCGAGGGCTTGATCATAAAAGCAATAGCAGCTGTTCTGTTAGACCGGCCTATTTTAAATAATCCCCTGTTCGCTGTAATCTTAGTCACTCCTATAACTTTGCACCGTTATGGTCATTCACGTACATGTGACAGAATTACATTCTTCACTTTAACAAGGAGCTCTGAAATGTAAAAAGAATAACAAAGTTAAGAGAACAATTTCCTTGAGCAGGAATGAAACAGTAACGTGAAACTTTGTCTGGAAAGAGAAGCCATAGGGAGCTGAAAATTGAAGGCTGAGCAGCCACATATTGCTCACACTGACAGACAGGCAGACAGACCTCAAATGACACAGCACTTGTATGTTCCCCGCCATCTACACAGTAACACTAACAAGACTTGTCAAATCTAGTTGTACAAACAAAAAACATCTTGAAAGGCATTACTGAGCGTATTGCTCCCTATATAAAGTCACCTTTGTCTTTGTTGCTGTACGGATGTATGCAAGCATTTTTCATTTAACAGCGGACCATTACGGTAATAAATAATTTCACACTATGCATACTTTGTAAAAGGTTATTTTATGTGTATCCTGCTACTATGATTAAAGGGGCACTATGGCTAATTTCTTTGTTCTTTGTCACTATAATATTAATATTTGTATGTGTATCATACCTAGAAACATGTATTGTGGCAGATTAATTTTTTTTTTTACACAGCCAATTCCTTTTGCAGCCTTAGAGTCACGTCGGAAGATTTACCTTACTGGCGCGACTCAGGCTAATCCATGTTGTAGTAGGAGGCATCTTTTTATGTTGTTGAAGCTGCCGGTATTGCCCACCCCTCTGGTCAGCTCAGTTAGGATCCTTCCATTTTCCAACTGCACTTGTGCCGTTACAGAGGCCAACCGAATCTGCTGTAAAGTGCTGGATGCGGCTACTGTGGAGAGTTGGAGTTGCGTCAGTAAGGTAAATCTGCCGACGTGACTCTAAAGCTGTAAAAGGAATTGGCTGTGTAAAAAAAAATTTAATCTGCCACAATACATGTTTCTAGGTATAATACACATACAAATATTAATATTATAGTGACAAAAAAAAACAAAGAAATTAGCTATAGTGCCCCTTTAATCAAACTATTGTATAATCAAGAATAATATAAACAGGGCCACATTCTTTCACACTTTTACTTAGTACCGAAGTGGTTAAAGTGCCATTGTTATAATGAAATTACTCATAAAATTGTTGGTGAGCATGCCTATCTCAGTCATTTACCTCTTCAGCTTCCGACTGCCTATTGTAATGTAAGGCTCAGTTGTGTGTCAGTGTTGCGTACAATACTAATAATAAAACTGACATCCTGTTGCTTTTATGTAAAATCTCCATTGAATCCCTTTTCTAGGAGGAGATTAGTATGGAGATGCCAGTAATGTAAGAAGAGTCCACTTAGGACTGGAACCCACTAGATTGATTTTGTGAGCGTTTAGGGAGCGATTTAAACCGCTAGCGATTTCCCTAATCGCTCATCTAATGGATGGGCCAAATTCCACTACAGCGATTGCGATTACCAAATCGCAAAATGCAGGACATGCAGCATTTTTTGCGTTTAGCGTTTCTGCAATGTAAAGTATATAAACACTGGCTTAATCGCTCATCAAAACCTACATAGAGCGATTTTGCTAGCGTTTTGAAGTTACTGCACACTGTAAAATAATTTCAATTAATGTAAAGGACCAATCAGAATTAAAAACTCTAATCGCTAATCGCTACACAATCGCTGGCAAAAAACGTACACTTTTTAAAGTCACTCCCAAAAACGCTCATGAAATTCGCTTACAAAATGCTCATACAAATCGATACCGATTGCGATTAGCGATAGCGATTTGTAGTGGGTTCCAGGCCTAAGAAGGATTTCTGCCGTAAAACGTTTCACGGGCTGCACTGACACAGGACAACAATTTGGCTTGAAAACTTAAGTGAAACTTTAAAGAGAAACTAATCTTTAGTTTAAAAATGTTACAGGATTTATCATCAATAACCAAGCTATTTTGTAAATGAAAGTCTCTGTTTAGTATCTCATGTTTTAATGCATGTGATAGTAAACTTGCAATAATTAGCCATGAAAAAAGGTTTGTGCATTGCTTGTCTGTACTTTTTACAATAAATATACTGGTTTCTTCTTCCTGTTGCAATCACAGTGCAATTTTCCTGTCCAGTCTCTTCCTCCTATCCTATTGAAAAGTGCTGTAAAGGGAAATGGCCATAAGATATTGGTGATAGTAGAATTTCACCAATTTCCTACTATCACTTGCTATTGATAGTGGAAAATGGGCAGTGTTACTGATATTTAATTTTTGCATATCTTATCCTTTTCTCATACTCACCATCCCTGCATCTATGCCTAACAATGACCTACCCCCCACCTATACCTAACACTAACCCCTCCCCACTTAGCACTTACAGTGCAGCCAAAGAATTGTAGTATAAATTGGGCTATATCCTATTAAATGCTCTCCTTAGTTTTCTCCAGAGATTGTTTTTCATCTTTTCTAAAAAATAACATTTCTGTACTTAGCAATTGAAAAAAAGTAGGTAAAAAGGAGAAAACTCAGGAAAAAAGTCAATAGGATATGGGTCAATGGCCCTTATGCAATTAACGTTGTCTCCTGAGTTTTCTCCTTGGTGATATTTTCACATATAATCAATAAAATGCCTTTACGCATTAAAACATCATGCTGGATCCTCTTAACGGCTCCAGGACGTTTAAATGCACTGCTCTCCACCGCCGCTGCCGTGTATGCGTGAGCACCTACCTGCCACTCGTACCTATCCGGACTCAGAGATCCGTAATTGGTGAAGGGGAACCAATAGCAGTACCTGGAATCAATGGACATGACCCCGATCAGGGGCCATGTCCATTCAGAATAAAGGAAGCAGTAAAAGTTTGTAATATGTAAAAAAAAAAAAAAAAAGTAAACACTTCCTGGTAAACCAGGATAGTGTTGGTAGCACTCTCTAGTGGTGGAAAAGTAAAATTACACACATGCACCATACACTTATTATTACAAATTATTCAAATTAGTCCCTTCCAAAGGCCCCCCACCCCCAAACACTTGCAACAAAAAAAGTTTATAAAAAAAATACATAAATAGTTTCCTTAGTGACTTAGCTTTTTTTATACGTATTTCATGATGGTATATTACTGTTATTGTACTACGTAAGGGCTTGTAATCATTTAAAGAAAAAATTACACCTGTATTTCCAAATAATATATTTTCACCATAAATTGTACTAGGAACATCATTTAAATGCTGTGATAGCCGGAACTAATGGGCAAATAAAATGGGTGGATTTTATTTATAGTAGCATTGCTTATTTTAAAGCTATAGGGGATGAATTGGAAAAATAGTGTTATTGTTCAAAAAAAAAATCTATCTAGTTTCTTCCTATAAAATGCATAGAAAATAAAGTAATTACTGAATACAAGTATCGCCCACAAAAAGCATAATTTGTAGCAAAAAAACAAGATATAGATCATTTTGTTGTGATAAGTAGTATTAAAGTTTTTAGCGATTGGAAGGGAGGAGCGCTGACAGGTGAAAATTGCTCTGGTCTGTTAGGGTTAAAAACTCCATTGAGGATGAAGTGATTAAACCACCAGCAAGCAAGAAAATACTCAAAATAATTTGATAGTTCTTTTTCCACCAACAAGACACAGAACATGTATATCATGCTTTTCTTCTGGTGGACTCAAAGTGCCAGAGCTACAGCTACTAGGGTGGGCTCAGTAGGCATTAGCAGGGTTAGGGAGTCTTGCACAAGGTCTCCTTACTAAATAAGTGCTGGCTTACTGAACAGGAAGAGCCGAGATTTGAACCTTGGTCTCCTAGGAAAAAACTCAGGAGAAAAAGTTCTTTTATATTTATTGTATTTTTCCAATATTTTTGGAAAATTATGAGTAAAGTGTTAAGCCCTCTTCCAGAGTTCTCAAATTCACAGTGTACATTACATTGGATACAATGTATACTTCATCATTTCATTATTTTGTGTTATTGAATAATGCCAAATGATTGTGAACTTTGCAACATGCTCAGAATGTTAGCACGTAACATAGAAACTTCAATATGAACCCAAGCTTAGTCTTCACTATAAGACTATCATTCACATATTAGTATTGTTAACCAAATATGTTTCAGTGCCCCGCACAAAGTTATGTCTGTTGGTAAGTAAAACCTCATGGTTTGGGGTATTTTTATGATGCATGCACGGCTATGGCACACAATAAAACACCTTCTGCTATGAAAAAGAATGTTTGTTCTTCCCCACATTTATTGGTAAAACCTAAAACAGCTCTCTCTGTGTTGAGAGTGCTCTTTAGGAGAACTTTAGAATGTGTTTATGAGATTTTACTTTTGAGGGATGAGCTTTGAGGTTTTGGACCCCTGCATCTCCGGGGAGGTACAGCTTTGGCTTTGAACACACATGAGCAGGGCCGGATTTACCATAAGGCACACTAGGCACGTGCCTACAGGCGCCTGATTGGGCAAGGGCGGGGTTTGAATTGCCCCTTTCAAGTTTAAAAACCTTAAAGTGCGATCCTCCATGACCGCGCCGCTCGCCCCGCCCACTTTCGTCATAATCATGCAGCCGCCTCACTCTCCCCACACACAGTGACTGAAAGACAGGCTGAGGGCGGCTCTTGCAAGCACAGCTCTCTCCGCCCACCGCCGTATTCATGCCTGGCCTGCACGCAGCACTGCAATTGACAAGCCTAGAGCAGCAGCTGCGTGCATAGGCATCGCTGTGCTGCCGCTGGGATGGGAGAAACTATGTGGGCGCCTGGCAGGCATCGCTTACCTGCCAGTGAATTAAGCCTGCCTGTGCCCAGAAAGAACAAGAGGGAGAGAGATAAGAACAGCGAAGGTAGGATAAAAAGCTCCGCCCCCCTCTCTCGTCCTGTTCAGATCAGGAGCCAGCGTGTGTGACAGGCGGGGAGTTCAGTGTCAATAATGTAGTTTGTAGGTTTTTAGTCTCCTGATTGAAGTCAGCGTTGTCTGCCCGCTCCCACCCCTCTTCTCCCTCTTCATCCATCCATCTCCTTTGACTGTCAGGGAGAAGGGGTCAGGCCGGGGCACACTCAGTTTGGGGGTGGAGAGGTTGCTGAGAGAGCAGAGCAGCTTTAGCTCCTGCTGCCTTCTCTGGATTCCTCCTGCTTCGCTCTAGCCTGACAAAAAGTGTCACATGGTAAGGGAGCTGCCGTGGATGGTACTTTCTGCAGAGAAAGTTAGCTAGCTGTTTGAATGGGGGAGGGGGAGTGAGGGTTTTGTTTTGTGTGGGGATGGGGAGAGTGTGTGTGTGTGTGTCTGTGACCTATGTGTGAGGTGTCTGTGTCATCCGTGCATCTGTGTGATCCGTGCATCTGTGTGATCCGTGCGTCTGTCTGTGTGATCCGTCCGCGTGTCTGTGTGATCCGTGCGTCTGTCTGTGTGATCCGTGCGTCTGTCTGTGTGATCCGTGCGCCTGTCTGTGTGATCCGTGCGCCTGTCTGTGTGATCCGTGTGTCTGTGTAATCCGTGTGCCTGTCTGTGTGATCCGTGTGCCTGACTGTGTGATCCGTGTGCCTGACTGTGTGATCCGTGTGCCTGACTGTGTGATCCGTGTGCCTGTTTGTGTGATCCGTGTGTCTGTGTGATCCGTGTGCCTGTCTGTGTGATCCGTGTGCCTGTCTGTGTGATCCTTGCGCCTGTCTGTGTGATCCGTGTGCCTGTCTGTGTGATCCGTGTGCCTGTCTGTGTGATCCGTGTGCCTGTCTGTGTGATCCGTGTGCCTGTGTGATCCGTGTGCCTGTCTGTGTGATCCCTGTGCCTGTCTGTGTGATCCCTGTGCCTGTCTGTGTGATCCGTGCGCCTGTCTGTGTGATCCGTGCGCCTGTCTGTGTGATCTGTGTGATCCGTGTGTGTCTGTGTGATCCGTGCGCCTGTCTGTGTGATCCATGCGCCTGTCTGTGTGATCCATGTGCCTGTCTGTGTGATCATTGCGCCTGTCTGTGTGATCCGTGTGTCTGTGTGATCCGTGTGCCTGTCTGTGTGATCCGTGTGCCTGTCTGTGTGATCCGTGTGCCTGTCTGTGTGATCCGTGCGCCTGTCTGTGTGATCCGTGCGCCTGTCTGTGTGATCCGTGCGCCTGTCTGTGTGATCCGTGCGCCTGTCTGTGTGATCCGTGCGCCTGTCTGTGTGATCCGTGCGCCTGTCTGTGTGATCCGTGTGTGTGTGTCTGTGATCTGTGCGTTTGTGAGAACGAGAGAGATCTGTGGGTGCGACCTTTGTGTATGTGTAAGTGGTGTAAGTAATAAAATGGTGTCTGGAAATTTGGGCGCCCAGGAAAGCTATTAGTAGATTATTGGTAAATTTACCAATATTTCACTATTAAAATGTAAAGGACGGTAAATGTTGGTTAAATACCATTATTTTACTATAGCTCAACCTAACGCTACTCTGAACACCCCCCCCCCCCCCCCGAGACTTAACCTTAACAGCCCCCCTTCCCCCAAACAACCTATTTGATGCTAACCCTAACAGTCTTTCCTCACACAAACAACCTACCAGCCACCAACCCCCCCCCCCCCCCTCCCACTATTTATCGGGCTCCACAGGCTCTCAAATTTTACGATACCACCACCATTTCAATGGGCACTTATGCATTACCTTGCATTTTTTCCTAAAAGGGGAGTGTCTTGGAGGTGTGGCCTGTGCTGTGGGGCGGAGCTTGGGGCGCAAGAACTTATGTGCCTATAGGCTCCTAAGCTCTAAATCCGGCTCTGCACATGAGATTTGATTTCATCTAGCTACTATCCTTTTACAGTTCTATAATTAGGTGTTTTCGCAAGCAAAACCTCTCAACACACTTTTTTGTCATGTTTTACCTAATGGAGATCTGTAGCAACAAGCTGTCAGCTGTCTTTTAACCAGTAAGCAGAAGCCACTTCATGTTTGCCCCTTTATTTTATTGTAAAATCTAATTAACTTCCAGGGTTCCAGCAAACTGCTTCATTGGGGCTAAAATGAAATATAGATATGGAGCCATATGCAATTCACGTTTTCTCCCAAGTTTTCTCCTAGGTGATATTTTCACACCATATCAAGAAAATGACTTTAAAGCCACCAACAAGCAAGAAAATACTCAGAATAATTTTGACAGTACTTTTTCACCTACTTTTCAGTACTTTTTCAACTACAGAGTCCTAAATGTTATTTTAAACAGTAACTGAAAAAATATCTCTAATGAGGCAACTTAGGGGAAAAGTGAATTGAATTAGGACCATGGGGGTTGATTAATTAATGGGCTGTAATACTGTGGTGCGCACAGCAGTATTATCTTTACTTCCGCATGCAGCACCACGAATTACGACAGTAGCGTATCTCACAGTACTAGAGTAGTGTGGCTATTGCTACGGTAAAGCGTGTTACTATCAATAACTCTAGTTACTGCAGTGCCTACAACTCCATCATGAGATAAAAATAAAGTGAGAAGACTTGTGAAAGAAATGTAATATATAACTTAGGCAAATCTGTTTTTTTCAATAAATTACAAAGAGAAAACTCTGTATTCAGTAGAAATATAGATTTAGCCACTCGATTTGACTTTTTCATAGTACAATAGTAATGGCTGCGGTCTTATTTATGTGAGGCAGAGATCAGAATAGCCTTAGGGAACTACTTCATAAGAAATCAAGGACTATTTGGACTACAGAGGGGTTCAAGAGGGTGGAACAAAGACATCTAGCTAAAAGTGGCCATACTAAAACACTAAACTAAATAAACTAAAACATTTACAATTTCATATTTTTCAGTAAAGAATGGTTGAATGTATTAGGATAATAAATGTAATTTTTATTTGAACAAAAAAAAATTATTGATTTTCTTAGATTATTTGATAAATATCTATCTTATCGATGGGGTGGAATAGTTATGGCAGATTGGTCAGATTTTTCAAACATTACAATCAGTCAAGAAAAGTGATTGGGTTTCAAATATCTAAAAAAAAAGCAAAAATTGTATGGTATAGGCCCACCTTTAGAGTAATGATTTCTGGCTCTGTGTCTATGGTCTTGATACTGAACATTCATCACTACTTTTAGGATATATATATATATATATATATATATATATATATATATATATACACACATCTGTATATACATCTGTGTATCTTGTATCTTTAGTGGGAAACTTAAGTCAGAGTAAAAAAGCCAGTTTTACTTACGAGGGGCTTCTACCGGCCCCCTGTAGTTGCCCTGTGCCTGTGCCGATACTCTAGGATCCTCTGGTCCCCTGCCTCAGCTCAATCTCAATTTTGCCTGTTGCTGGTCACTAAACCTGCGCTGCCCTGGCCGTTCATGTCCTTGTTTACGCTTCCATCAGCGTGAGCATCCTGCAGAGGTGCAGTAGAGATTTTCTCATACTGTGCCTGAGTAGGATGCTTCTGGCGAATGAGGAGGTGTGCGTCCAGGGCCGTGTAGTGGCTGACAACTCAGTTGGTGGAATCAAAACTAAGCTGCAGCAGGGGTGTGGAGGATCATAGAGTATTAGAGCAGCACAGGGTGACTGAAGGGGGACAGTAGAAGCCCCAGGTTTACTCTGACTTAAGTTTCCCTTTAAAAATCTAGTTCAAGCACATTTTCTGTAATTGTATTGCTGTGAAATGCAATTGCAATATGGTTCCTTTGTGCAATTGAAAAATACAGTACAGGTTAGGAAAAGTCAGGCACCAAGCAGGTCACGCTGAGGTTTCAGTCTGGGTTAGGTTTCGTGTTAAATATCAGTGGATTTTGCGGTAGGTGGATTAGTTATGGTTAGGCATCAGTAGTGGGAGGGTTTGTGTGAGTATAGGGTAAGGTTCAGCGATAGTAAAATATTGGTAAAATTGACCAATACTTTACTATGGGTAAAACCACTGCCCAATAGAAGAATATCAGTAATAATAGAGTAAGCGCCTCAACCATCAAGCAAGAAGAAGAAGTAGCGCCCTGCCCCCAGGGCCGGTACAAGCAAGAAGAAGGGGCTGGTCCAAGCAAGAAGAAGAAGTAGCGCCCTGCCCCCATGGCCGGTCCAAGCAAGAAGATGGGGCTGGTCCAAGCAAGAAGAAGAAGTAGTGTCCTATCAAACCAAGGGCAAAGAGGGATAATTTGCATATTCAGTAGCAGTGCATTGTGAGTAACTACACATGTTCACTTATAGCTGAATTATTGCAGATTTTCTTCTGTTTTAAGAAGGAAAATTACACCAAGCTTTGCTTTTTTTAGTAGGAGGGCTTTTTGGTCTCTTTTATCCTCTTATACATTCTTAGTAGTTTGGGTCACCCTGAGCTGCTTGGTTACTCTGTTGTACTGGTCCAAGCCCTATCTCATACAGCCATATCAATCCCTGCTATATACTGATGAGGACCAAATGTCTGAAATAGGCTGTCACATGTGGGTTTGATATGACTGTGTAAAACTTAAAGCTATAGGCTTCCTTGACTTGCCAAGGGTGAAAAGGAATAATTTACATATTTAGTAGTGAAGCATTGTGGGTAATCCCAAATGTTCACTTATAGCTGAATTTTTGCAGATTTTCTTCTGTTTTAAGAAGGCAAATTACACCAAGCTTTGATTTTTTTAGTATAAGGTCGTTTTGCTCCCTTTTATCCCCCTATACATTCCGAGTGGTTTGGGTCACCCTGAGCTGCTTGGATACTCTGTTGTACTGGTCCAAGCCCTATCTCATACAGCCATATCAATCCTTGCCATGTACAGATGAGGACCAAAAGTCAGAAACAGGCTGATCCATGTGGGTTTCATATGGCTGTGTAAAATTTAAAGCTATAGGCTTGCTATACACCGGTGGTTCTGGATGCTTGCTTGGCTTACTAAGGGTGAAAAGGAATTATTTGCATATTTAGTAGCAGTGCATTGTGGGTAACCACAAATGTTCACTTATAGCTGAATTATTGCATATTTCCTTCTGTTTTAGGAAGGCAAATTACACCAAGCTTTGCTTTTTTTGTAGGAGGTCTTTTTGGTCCCTTTTATCCCCCTATACATTCCGAGTGGTTTGGGTCACCCTGAGCTGCTTGGTTACTCTGTTGTACTGGTCCAAGCCCTATCTCATACAGCCGTATCACTCCCTGCCATGTGCTGATGAGGACCACAAGTCTGAAACAGGCTGTCTACATGTGGATTTGATATGGCTGTGTAAAATTTAAAGCTATATGCTTGCTAAACACCAGTGGCTCTGTATGCTTGCTTGGCTCACCAAGGGGGAAAAGGGGTAATTTGCATATTTAGTAGCAGTGTATTGTGGGTGACCACAAATGTTCACTTATAGTTGAATTATTGCAGATTTCCTTCTGTTTTAAAAAGGCAAATTACACCAATTCAGTGTGCAGCATTGCAGGAATTGACGACAGTGGAACGCACGATGGAACATGGAAGAGGTGAGTCATCCCAGCCCGCTGCCTCTTACTAATAGTGTCGGCTGCTACTGTGCTTAAGCAGGAGGGGGAGCGCACATGGGGGACTTAGGTGAGATGGGGTTCCTGCAGAGCTTAAGCTGGAGGGGGAGTGCACATGGGGACCCAGGTGAGGGGAGGGTTCCTGCTGAGCTTAAGCTGGAGGTAGAGCACACATGGGGGACCCAGTTGAGGGGGGGGTCCAACCTCCCTCCCCGCTGCTGTGCTCAATACCCCCTTCATGCCCTCTACCCTCTTATGCGGCGTATGCAGCGCCGCGGGTCGGCTAGTATCAGTAATTTTACTGATATTCTAGTAGTGGTTATCTCTGGCGATCAAATTACTGTGGTGCCTCTTTACATGTATGCGGAAATATATCCTTCTTGTCATTTTTATAGTTAGTATCTGCTAGAATTGCTGTATTACCTATTGTTTCTGTTTTCATTTTTCTCATACTGAATCAAGCAGACTTTTTTTTAAGAAAAGCCTTCTGGAGAATCGAGCTACCACATAAGTATTTCGACATTCAACATAATTTGTACTTTTACATTTACGGCAAGATAGGTTTCTGTGCTATAACTGTAAAAAAGTACATTTTTGGAAGATAAATTTGACATTAACCTATTGTACAGCACAAGGCACCCTGCTGCGCTGTATATTCCAGCTCTGAATACTGTGTGGTAAAATGAAGTGATTTAACCTAAACTCCATACTGAATGTTAACACAACTGCAACGCTACGGGTGTTTTCCAAATGAGGTCTATGACATTAGAAGGTCCAGACTCAGAACGCAGATGTTCTTGCTGTCTTTTGTGTTTTGATCTTTCACTTTAGAACTGGATACTTGACAAAGAAATGATATGCAAGAAATGGACTAAAAATGTATGTGCTATTAAGACCACACTCGCTGGGTCAATCAGTGATGTTTGACAATAAACCTGCATGATACTTAGGTTTGGCACAAGCTGTACTCTTATGGTAGGTCCAGAGTAAACAATCTGACACCAAGGACCCTTAATAGTTTACAGAACAACTTCCTTCAGCTTGGAAAGGACCCAAAGACAACGACTTTAGCAATAAACCTTTTTAAAGTCCTTTATTGTGTTCTGGAACTGGGGTGCATGCATTAGTTTTTGGCAAGCCTACCTCACAGCTAATTTGGCACGAAGCTGAAGCAATCAAAAACCAAAAGTGAATATCTAAACAAAAGAACAGAACGTGATGAATGACTGACTACTAAGCAGAAAATCATGAATGAAATCTGCTGAAAATGAAGACAGACAAATGGTAGACCGATTACAGAGTATAGCTGATTGCAATTACTGTTTTTCATAAATACTCATACATGACATATTCATAAATTCACTGCATGCATAAAATAAAAATCATACCTTTGTTGATGTAATTGATGTTGATGATTATTCTGTAATTGTAACATTTTAGAGAGTAATACTTTATTTTAGATTATGTATACTGTACATGAAATGTATTTATTTATTTTTTTTCAAATACATTTCAGTTTCCGCAGAACCAAAACACCATCATCATTTCATCGATCATCAACAAATGACAGCTGCTTGTACATACCTGTCAGCCTGAAGCCCTCTCCCTCTAGTCACACGGGCACAAGGGGAAAGTGGAATTGCTCTGTAAAGTAAGTGCTCTGTGTAATGCATGTAAAAAACTGTACCAAAATTAGAGTAGATTTGGATGGTAGCAATAAAGTCCGGTCAGCACACCTGAAGTTCCAATGCAGTGTTCTGATTTATTGCATATGTCGGAGGGGCGTGGCTGGCTGCTGAGCTGCATGGCTGCTTGAGACCAGAGCTCTCTGCCTGAATATCCTGGAAAGCTACTAAAAGCAACCTGAGGAGCCTCCATTCTGATCTAAAGAGATGGCTGAACATCCAAAGAGCGACTGGCAACACAGCAGGGAGAAATCTGGGAGAAAATACACCTCTCCATCCCTGAGAAAGCTGTCCACCTTCTATGCTGCAGAGGGACAAGATGGCCAACGCTCTGAAGACAGGGAGATCTCTCCCTTCCACACACCTTCTCCGCTGGCACAAAGGAATAGGTTTGCCCCTCTACAGACCCCATACCCCAGGGGACATCAAGCAACCTATGAGGATGACAGCAATGAGGAAGATTTCCAGCTCCAGCAACAGGCCAAAAAAAATCGCGGGAGTGGAGCCCTCTGAAGCCGGGACCCACAGTAGCACCTCAATCCGACCAGGAGAACCAGGACGCCTGGGTAGGTGAACGCGTACATCCCCCTGCCGCACGCGTACAAAAAGATGCATTGACCGCTAACCAAGGCGTACATTACCCGCCGCAACGCGTACAAACGGACGCATTGAATCAACAAGGCGTACATTACCCTTCCCAACGCGTACAATCAGACGCACAAGGAACTGATCCTCAAGGCGTACAATACGCATATCAATGCGTAATTCCTTCGACTCACCCTTACATTCACTCATCATCTGCTAACCAAACTCCTGACCCTCTAACAACATTCCCCGCAACAGACCAACCCATTACTCAGCAATTCTTTAAAGATTTCATGCTTTCCTTCAGGGCAGTAATACAGGACAACATTGACGCTAATATAGGGGCTGTTAGAAGTGACATGCAGTCACTAGCTGGACACGTCACACAGTATGCAGGAGAGGCTGATTCCAGAATCTTAAAACTGGAAAAGCAAATGCAAGAGATGACGATAGCCCATAACCACCTCATTGACGCCCATAAAGAACTTTTAAAGCAGAATAAGTGGATGAAGGACAAAATATCGGACAACGAAGACAGGAACCGCCGGAACAACATAAAAATTAGAGGGGTTCCAGAGTCCGTGAGCAACAATGAGTTGAAGGACTATGTACAGGATCTCCTGAAAACTACTCATCCAGACCTGACAGAGAGTGAAATTACCATCGACAGAGCTCATCGCCTACCGAAACCCACTAACATTCCAAAACACCTGCCACGGGATGTCATTACCCGCATACATTTCTTCCATGCAAAAGAAAAACTACTGTCGACTACAAGAGGAGGGAATAAGCTCCCAAAACCCTATCGGGACTTGGCCTTGTATCAAGACCTTTCTCAAGCCACCCTCCAAGCTAGAAGGGGGTACTCTAAGATTACTACTACACTCAGACACAATAAAATTGACTATTCCTGGGGCTTTCCAACTAAACTCCTAATTCTAGACGGTGGGAACACGTATGTGGCCAGGAGCCCTGAGGAAGCACATGATCTTCTGGCTAAATGGAAGATTCCCATTTTCGTCCCAAGGGACCCCAAGAGAGATAAGCCGATCTACCAGGTCACCTTGTCCAAACATTTGTCCTCACCAAGACAACTACCAAGGAATGATTCACAACAATGGATGGACACCACACAGCCACCACAAGAAGAAGAGGACAACTCGGAAGTGGCTGCCTCATCCTCGTAAACATATGGGTATTTAGCCACAAATTTTTTTCTTCCCCTCCAAGAACTTTTTTCCTTAGGAGATTTCATCTTCCCCCCCTGAGGTGAATTGTTAAGACCTGACCCATATTATTGGACGGAGTCTGCCAACCGCACTTGACCGTGTCTAGTGCCCCTGCAGGTTGGTTCTGAACTGTTTGCTCTTGAGCGACAGTGTCATTATGAATGACACTGCTGTCGCTATCTTTGTTGTTTTTCTATTATTAACCTTTTCATTTACAGGTTTATTTAGATGCAAGCTTAAGTCTACGATTTTTGCTGCTCTGGATGCGGACATTGTTACTGTTATTACTGTTGTTATTGTTTTTCTCCTTACAGGACTTAATATTTAAGATAGGACTATACTTAACCTTTCTCCCTCTAGATAGAACAGGTACACAGAAGGAACATTGGATGGAATTTTCTAAAATGGAAATCTCTGAAATTGGCTTGACCAGGGTTATTGGAACATTGTTATATTCTCAAGGTGAATGCAGATATTTAACTGAATATGTCTCATGATCTTAAACTGGTGTCACTGAACATGAGGGGTTTAAACTCATACAGAAAGAGGTTCCTCCTACAAAAACTGATTAAAGAACAAAAAGCAGACATAATATGTCTTCAAGAAACTCACCTAAATAACTTAAGTGCTAAAAAACTAAAAATACCACAATTTTCAAAAATTTTTCACTCCAACCTTCCTGATAAAAAGAAAAGGGGGGTATGTATCGCCATAAGAGATACCCTGGGTCTGGTGATAGATGATACTTTTACTAGTGCTGACGGAAGAATGGTGATAGTATCAGGGTCACTGAACTCACAAAAATTCACTATAGCAAATATTTACGCCCCCAACTCCCACCAAATAAATTTCCTGAATAAAAAATTTAAAAAAATCGCCAGTCTTACTAAAGGGTCTTTATTTATAATTGGGGACTTGAATTCAGTAATGGACCCACAATTAGACACCTCATCCAAAGTTAGAAGGATACCTTCCTTACTCCAACCAGCACTGATCAAAGCAGAACTATTTGATGCTTGGTGTTGCTTATATCCCAAAGAAAAACTCTTCACATTCTACTCCCCCATACACAAAACTTTCACTAGGATAGATTATTGCTTGACGGACAGATTTTCCCTTCCCCTTATCTCAGATATTAGTATAGGCCCCAGGACATGGTCCGACCATGCCCCACTAATAGTTAAAATTCACCCACATAACCCAACCTACAGAACTATTTTATGGAAACTAAACAAATACATACTACAATCAGAACACACTCAACCTCTAATCAAAAAAGAACTGACAGAATTCTTTAGGATAAACGATACTCATGAAGTCACCAAAACCACTTTATGGAACTCTCATAAGGCTTTCATGAGGGGAGTTTTTATAAAACACAGTTTTATTCACAATAGAAAAATTAGAGAAAAAAACGATTCTCTACTAACTAAGATCAAAAATTTGGAAATAGAAATCTATACTAAGAATAAGACAAACCTCATCAAGGCCTTAGAGGAAACCAGACAGGATCTGGCAGACATGATGTTCCTTCAATATGACAAGTGGCAAACCAGATTAAAACAAAACTGGTATTATGACAACAATAGAGCTGGTAGAGCTATGGCCTTAAAAATAAAGCGAAAAAGAGTATACCAAAGAATTGTCAAAATTACACACCCCCAAACTAAAGTGGATGTACATCACCCACAAGACATAGCTGATGCCTTGGCATCTTATTACGAAAGCTTTTACAATTTGGAAAAAAAAACAGAAAACCATGTCCCAAATAAAGAAGAAATAGATCATTACCTAAAAAACATTAACTTACCCTCACTCTCAGATTTTGAAAAGAAATCTATTGGGGTCCCCTTCAGACAACAAGAAGTAGAAACCGCAATTAGCTCCCTTAAAAATGATAAATCCTCTGGAAATGATGGATGCACTAATGAATATTTTAAAAAATTTGTGAGCATTCTATCAAAACCCCTTGTAGACTTCTTTAATGAAGTGGCGATCAAAGGTACCTTTCCAGAGGAATCTTTGTCTGCTCTTATAACTACCATACCCAAGGAAGGAAAGGACCCAGCTGATCCGGGGAATTATAGGCCCATTTCTTTACTGAACACTGACATCAAGATCTACGCAAGAATAATTGCAAACAGACTGACCCCTTTAATGCCTCAATTGATTCACCCGGATCAGGTGGGTTTTACCAAACATAGAACTACCTGTGATGGAACCCGGAAGGCCCTAGCTCTCATACATGAACTAAAACTCTGTCGGATGCCTACACTACTGATGTCACTTGACGCGGAGAAGGCGTTCGACAGAGTGAATTGGCTTTACCTCGCAGGAGTCTTGGAAAAATTTGGACTGCCTGAATTTTTACAGAAGGCAACTCTCTCGCTCTATACCCATCCTTCGGCCAGAGTACTAACTTCTGGATCACTATCATCCCCTTTCCAAATAAGAAATGGTACACGACAGGGCTGCCTTCTATCCCCATTGATATTCAATCTCTCCCTAGAACCCTTAGCACAGAGAATTAGGAATAACCCCCTCATATTTGGTATAAAATCGGGAAAGATTACTACAAAACTTAGTTTATATGGGGACGACAGCCTCCTATACCTCCAAAAGCCCACTGTATCACTGCCTAATGCTGTTACAGAACTAGATGCATTTTCTAAAATCTCTTTCTATAAACTTAATAAAAACCAAACTGTCATACTCCCATGTAATGTACCACAGAAAACCATCGACAATCTCAAAGAAAATAGCCAATTCACCTGGAACACAAAAACGGTAAAATATTTAGGTATCTTATAAACCCCTACTATAGCACAATTATATCGAGAAAACTATACCCCCTGGATAAAGAAACTCAAAGAAAAATTAGACTCCCTCGCTAAACTAGAATTTTCCTGGCTAGGAAGAACAGCAGCTTTTAAGATGATGGTCCTGCCCCAACTCCTTTACCTTTTTAGAAACTTACCAATTAGAGCCCCCCAAATTTTCTTCAACACCCTCCAAAAAATAGTGAACAAATATGTCCTTATGAATAAAAAATCTCGCTTTTCTAATAAAATACTGACCACACAAACCTCTAATCTAGGCTTAGGCATCCCAAATGTAGAACTATACTACAAGGCCTCAATCCTAGACCAATCCAGACCAATCTGGACTAATGATACAACTAAACAATGGCTTCTAATAGAAGAACAACAACTTCCATATAACTCTTTCAAAACGTTCTTTGAGTCCAGGCTGGTCTGGAAGGTTAATCAGAATGTTAAGAACCCTATAGCAGCAAACACACTCAGGATTTGGAAAGAGTTAATAAAACTATCCAGGACGGATGTATTGGCTGTTATTCCTCCCACTCCTTTGACAACTTTATATGCTGTTATTAAAAATATAGACTTAAAAAATTGGCTGACCAAAGGAATACAAAAGATAGAAGATCTGGTCATAGACAATAAGATAATATCATTTGAGGACCTTGCCTCTTCCTATGATATCCCAACTCCTGATAAATCTCTCTATTTGAAAATTCATAGATTCTTAGCTAAGCACCCACTCATACCAATCACCTTACCTCCACACATCAACAAAATTATAAAACCTGAAAATTCCCATATGAAAGGAACAGCAGTTCTATATAAAACTCTTCTTGATAAAAAAGAAATGGCTCCAAAATGGCAACTATCTCAGTGGCAAGATCTTTTAAAATTAGATGTCAGCATAGAAGAATGGGAAATGGCAGTCTGAACAATGAAAAAATCCTCTCACTGTATCAACCACCATGAAGGGCTACTTAAATGTACAGTGGTGTGAAAAACTATTTGCCCCCTTCCTGATTTCTTATTCTTTTAACTATTTAAACTACTAACTATTATTACTATTATTACTAATAGTTAAACTATTAACTATTAGTCAAAGATAACATAATTGAACACAAAATGCAGTTTTAAATGATGGTTTTTATTAGTTAGTGAGAAAAAAACCTCAAAACCTACATGGCCTTGTGTGAAAAAGTGATTGCCCCCCTGTTAAAAAATAACTTAACTGTGGTTTATCACACCTGAGTTCAATTTCTGTAGTCACCCCCAGGCCTGATTACTGCCACACCTGTTTCAATCAAGAAATCACTTAAATAGGAGCTATCTGACACAGAGAAGTAGACCAAAAGCACCTCAAAAGCTAGACATCATGCCAAGATCCAAAGAAATTCAGGAACAAATGAGAACAAAAGTACTGTAATTGAGATCTATCAGTCTGGTAAAGGTTAAAAAGCCATTTCCAAAGCTTTGGGACTCCAGCGAACCACAGTGAGAGACATTATCCACAAATGGCAAAAACATGGAACAGTGATGAACCTTCCCAGGAGTGGCCGGCCGACCAAAATTACCCCAAGAGCGCAGAGAAATCTCATCCGAGAGGCCACAAAAGACCCCAGGACAACATCTAAAGAACTGCAGGCCTCACTTGCCTCAATTAAGGTCAGTGTTCACAACTCCACCATAAGAAAGAGACTGGGCATGGCAGATATCTAAGGCGCAAACCACTTTTAAGCAAAAAGAACATTAAGGCTCGTCTCAATTTTGCTAAAAAAAACCATCTTAATGATTGCTAAAACTTTTGGGAAAATACCTTGTGAACCGACGAGACAAAAGTTGAACTTTTTGGAAGGTGCGTGTCCCGTTACATCTGGCGTAGAAGTAACACAGCATTTCAGCAAAAGAACATCATACCAACAGTAAAATATGGTGGTGGTAGTGTGATGGTCTGGGGTTGTTTTGCTGCTTCAGGACCTGGAAGGCTTGCTGTGATAGATGGAACCTACCAAACACACAATTGGAGAAACTCACTCCCAAACAGTTCTCTGCTGCTTTATAAAGCCTGCTTATAAGCCAATGAGAAATGCACACATATGTAACACCTAGCTTGCAGTGATTATTCAAACAGAAGCTGAGCAAGTCAGCCAGTCAGTTGGAGAGGGCTTCAGTTGCATATAGACAATGGCTATATGACCAGCAGGGGGCACCAGCGTGCAGGATATTCCCTCTCATCTGCCCCCCTCCTAACTAAACTGCATGGGATACTAAAATAAAATTTAAAAACAATGGTGCATGAGCCAGCCTGGGGCCCCGGGAACTCTCACTGCCCGGGGCCCCAGAACCAGCATCCAACACCATATGTGAGCGCAGCCAAACCCTTGGAGCTGCCACCCCCAAGGCCTGTCTCCTACTGCTCTACAACTTACCAAACACACAATTGGAGAAACTCACTCCCAAACAGTTCTCTGCTGCTTTATAAGAGCCTGCAGGCTGCTTATAAGCCAATGAGAAATGCACACATATGTAACACCTAGCTTGCAGTGATTATTCAAACAGAAGCTGAGCAAGTCAGCCAGTCAGTTGGAGAGGGCTTCAGTTGCATATAGACAATGGCTATATGACCAGCAGGGGGCACCAGCGTGCAGGATATTCCCTCTCATCTGCCCCCCTCCTAACTAAACTGCATGGGATACTAAAATAAAATTTAAAAACAATGGTGCATGAGCCAGCCTGGGGCCCCGGGAACTCTCACTGCCCGGGGCCCCAGAACCAGCATCCAACACCATATGTGAGCGCAGCCAAACACTTGGAGCTGCCACCCCCAAGGCCTGTCTCCTACTGCTCTACAACTTACCAAACACACAATTGGAGAAACTCACTCCCAAACAGTTCTCTGCTGCTTTATAAAGCCTGCAGGCTGCTTATAAGCCAATGAGAAATGCACACATATGTAACACCTAGCTTGCAGTGATTATTCAAACAGAAGCTGAGCAAATCAGCCAGTCAGTTGGAGAGGGCTTCAGTTGCATATAGACAATGGCTATATGACCAGCAGGGGGCACCAGCGTGCAGGATATTCCCTCTCATCTGCCCCCCTCCTAACTAAACTGCATGGGATACTAAAATAAAATTTAAAAACAATGGTGCATGAGCCAGCCTGGGGCCCCGGGAACTCTCACTGCCCGGGGCCCCAGAACCAGCATCCAACACCATATGTGAGCGCAGCCAAACACTTGGAGCTGCCACCCCCAAGGCCTGTCTCCTACTGCTCTACAACTTACCAAACACACAATTGGAGAAACTCACTCCCAAACAGTTCTCTGCTGCTTTATAAAGCCTGCAGGCTGCTTATAAGCCAATGAGAAATGCACACATATGTAACACCTAGCTTGCAGTGATTATTCAAACAGAAGCTGAGCAAGTCAGCCAGTCAGTTGGAGAGGGCTTCAGTTGCATATAGACAATGGCTATATGACCAGCAGGGGGCACCAGCGTGCAGGATATTCCCTCTCATCTGCCCCCCTCCTAACTAAACTGCATGGAATACTAAAATAAAATTTAAAAACAATGGTGCATGAGCCAGCCTGGGGCCCCGGGAACTCTCACTGCCCGGGGTCCCAGAACCAGCATCCAACATCATATGTGAGCGCAGCCAAACACTTGGAGCTGCCACCCCAAGGCCTGTCTCCTACTGCTCTACAACTTACCAAACACACAATTGGAGAAACTCACTCCCAAACAGTTCTCTGCTGCTTTATAAAGCCTGCAGGCTGCTTATAAGCCAATGAGAAATGCACACATATGTAACACCTAGCTTGCAGTGATTATTCAAACAGAAGCTGAGCAAGTCAGCCAGTCAGTTGGAGAGGCCTTCAGTTGCATATAGACAATGGCTATATGACCAGCAGGGCAGTGATAGATGGAACCATGAATTCTACTATCTACCAAAAAATCCTGAAGGAGAATGTCCGGCCATCTGTTCGTCAACTCAAGCTGAAGCGATCTTGGGTGCTGCAGCAGGACAATGACCCAAAACACACCAGCAAATCCACATCTGAATGGCTGAAGAAAAACAAAATGAAGACTTTGGAGTGGCCTAGTCAAAGTCCTGACCTGAATCCTATTGAGATGTTGTGGCATGACCTTAAAAAAGGCGGTTCATGCTAGAAAACTCTCAAATAAAGCTGAATTACAACAATTCTGCAAAGATGAGTGGGCCAAAATTCCTCCAGTGCGATGTAAAAGACTTGTTGCAAGTTATCGCAAATGCTTGATTGCAGTTATTGCTGCTAAGGGTGGCCCAACCAGTTATTAGGTTCAGGGGGCAATTTCTTTTTCACACAGGGCCATGTAGGTTTTGAGCTTTTTTTCTCACTAAATAATAAAAACCATCATTTAAAACTGCATTTTGTGTTCAATTATGTTATTTTTGACTAATAGTTAACGTTTTTTGATGAGCAGAAACATTTAAGTGTGACAAACATGCAAAAGAATAAGAAATAAGGAAGGGGGCAAATAGTTTTTCACACCACTGTATATGGCAGTGGTATATGTCGCCCGAAAAGATCTCCAAATTTGATTCTAATGCTTCTCCTCTATGTTGGAGGGGGTGTAACCAACCAGGCACTATTTCTCATATATTTTGGAACTGTCCTAAACTAAATGGCTTATGGAGAGAGGTTGAAAGGTTTCTCCAACAACTACCTATGTCCCTAAAACATCTCCCTACAGGTATGATACTGTTTCATCTGGGCACCTGGGATCTGCCTCCTCAGGAAAGACTAATAGTTAATCATATCCTTATTATCATTAGGAACTTAATAGCCAGTAATTGGCAAACTGTATACATACCCACTATTAAAGACATACTAAGACATGTAGAATCTAACCTATTAGCTGAGAAGGCTTTGTCCATCAAAAATGGCACCTTGAAGTCTTTCTTGAGAAAGGCAGATCTCTGGCCTATGGTATATAAGGATTCAACATTATCAATCTTTTGATGTCCTGAGTTCCATCAGTCCTATCAGTCCCATTTGTCTTAATTGTCCTACATATATATATATATATATATATATATATATATATATATATATATATATATATATGTATAGCTGTTTTATAAACCTGTCTTATATACATATCAACGCTCCAATATGAACATAAGTTAACCTCTCACCTCAGTGGTACAGTCAGTTATTCAATGTCTGCATGTTCTACTGACCTTGACCGAGCCAAATTAAGTAATTAACCACCTTGTTTCTGATTCTGGTTTTATGGAGATAACAGATTATGCTCAATTTGGGAGAAAATACAAAGATACTATAATCCATAATAATCAGTATAGCTTAGTTTAAGTTTTGGTTTTAGTTTTTAGTTTATACTAGCTTAGTATAACTCGGTTACTTTATACTTGGAGCTTTGCGCTTTATACTTAAAGCTACTGATATTTGGTTTAAGAAGTCATATCACAAATATACAATAACATTGACCTATCATCGGAAAGTATGGTCCTTCTTCTAAATCTTGTGATCCTTAAACTGAAGGCTTCACTTCCTTAGCAGTGTGGATAATAAAAAGGACAATACCCACCTCCTGGGATCTCTGTAGGGTGGATATTCCCCCATTTCCCAGGAGGGGGGGTCCCTATAGCCTTTATAGATCATTATTGTCTTTCCACACTAGATTGTTAAGGACTATGCTTTTCAACTATATATTTGCATCTCAAATACTATTGAGAAGTGTATTTGAGAGGTATAGCTTTAGGTATTAAGTAAGGTTAAAATAACCATAAGATTAGGATTGTACTAATCGTAAACATATTGAAACACAACACAACTAGGGATGCTCGGAAAATTCCGCGGAATTATAAATTCCGTGATTCCGGCCGGAATTAGGTTAATTCCGATTCCAGTAGTCAAATCGGAATTCCTATACCTCTCAAACGGAATTCCGCGGAAAATTTATAATTCCGACGGAATAACACAAAATCTGCTCCCCTATAGTTATGTCAGGCTGTCACGTTGGTTCCAGGTATCTGAATTTACCTGTGCAGTGATTCAGTGCTGTAAACTAGGAGCTTATTCAATTGACATTCTAAGCACAGACAGTTCTGGAGTGGCACACCTTACCTGTGTATTGGGTGCTAGACTTAGGTGCCAAGCCACGACACCCACCAATTCAAATAGTAGCAATAAAGTCCGGTCAGCACACCTGAAGTTACAATGCAGTGTTCTGATTTATTGCATATGTCAACACAAGTGACAATTGTTTTGGGGCCACGGAGGGTCCCCTTCTTCAGAAAAGTCCAGACATACAATGACACAAATTGTGTATTCAATCATATATATACTGTATCACATCTTAATGGTAACTTAAGTGTTACCATTAAGATGTGATATATATGATTGTATACACAATTTGGGCTTGATTCACAAAGCGGTGCTAACAGTTAGCACGCTGGTGAAAAGCCCTTTATCACGCCTAAACTCAGTTTAGTCTGGCTTTTCACCAGCGTGGTGCAATGGTTATCATGCCTAAAGTCTCTAACTGGGTTAGCACCGCTTTGTGAATCGAGCCCTTTGTGTTGACATATGCAATAAATCGGTTTCAATCGTTTTTTATTACAAAGTTTTGTTTTTTTTCAAATATGGTCAAACAATACATTTTGACATCATCGAACATAACTATACATCATGAAAAATAGTAGATGTGTTTTTAACAGTTGAAAATACAGATGTATATCAAACATAACATATTGATCTTAAAGTATAAAGCAATGAAGTTAGATGGCGAGTCTTATGATAGATTGTTAGGGGTAAACTGAGGTCACTGAACCGTGTATCTGGGTTGTGTTCAGGCATGCTCGGAATAGCCGATTTCCGTTTCCGGCACAATTCCGCATTCCGACATATACAAATTCCGTTACCGTTCCCTTCCGACGGTATACCGGGGCAGTTCCACGGAATTCCGTCGAAAAATATCTCTCTCTCTCTCTCTCTCTCTCTCTCTCTCTCTCTCTCTCTCTCTCTCTCTCTCTCTCTCTCTCTCTCTCTCTCTCTCTCTCTCTCTCTCTCTCTCTCTCTCTCTCTCTCTCTCTCTCTCTCTCTCTCTCTCTCTCTCTTTTTTCAGTAGGGAATTGCAGATTTTCAAAACAGCTTATATACCATAGCTGGGATTTGAACCTAGTGTGTAGTAGGTATCTGTCTTACCCTCTAGACCATGACCCACACTACATGCTAAAGCTGACGGTAGCATAAACCATACTTCCATTATGATCAATTCGATAGAAAAAGTAGCATGATTAAGGATTTGTACTTTTTGAAAAGCATGCTTATATACCATAGCTGGGATTTGAACCCAGAACCTAGTGTGTAGTAGGTAGCTGTCTTACCCTCTAGACCATGACCCACACTACATGCTAAAGCTGGCGGTAGCATAAACCATACTTCCATTATGATCAATTCGATAGAAAAAGTAGCATGATTAAGGATTTGTACTTTTTGAAAAGCATGCTTATATACCATAGCTGGGATTTGAACCCAGAACCTAGTGTGTAGTAGGTAGCTGTCTTACCCTCTAGACCATGACCCACACTACATGCTAAAGCTGGCGGTAGCATAAACCATACTTCCATTATGATCAATTCGATAGAAAAAGTAGCATGATTAAGGATTTGTACTTTTTGAAAAGCATGCTTATATACCATAGCTGGGATTTGAACCCAGAACCTAGTGTGTAGTAGGTAGCTGTCTTACCCTCTAGACCATGACCCACACTACATGCTAAAGCTGGCGGTAGCATAAACCATACTTCCATTATGATCAATTCGATAGAAAAAGTAGCATGATTAAGGATTTGTACTTTTTGAAAAGCATGCTTATATACCATAGCTGGGATTTGAACCCAGAACCTAGTGTGTAGTAGGTAGCTGTCTTACCCTCTAGACCATGACCCACACTACATGCTAAAGCTGGCGGTAGCATAAACCATACTTCCATTATGATCAATTCGATAGAAAAAGTAGCATGATTAAGGATTTGTACTTTTTGAAAAGCATGTTTATATACCATAGCTGGGATTTGAACCCAGAACCTAGTGTGTAGTAGGTAGCTGTCTTACCCTCTAGACCATGACCCACACTACATGCTAAAGCTGGCGGTAGCATAAACCATACTTCCATTATGATCAATTCGATAGAAAAAGTAGCATGATTAAGGATTTGTACTTTTTGAAAAGCATGCTTATATACCATAGCTGGGATTTGAACCCAGAACCTAGTGTGTAGTAGGTAGCTGTCTTACCCTCTAGACCATGACCCACACTACATGCTAAAGCTGGCGGTAGCATAAACCATACTTCCATTATGATCAATTCGATAGAAAAAGTAGCATGATTAAGGATTTGTACTTTTTGAAAAGCATGCTTATATACCATAGCTGGGATTTGAGCCCAGAACCTAGTGTGTAGTAGGTAGCTGTCTTACCCTCTAGACCATGACCCACACTACATGCTAAAGCTGGCGGTAGCATAAACCATACTTCCATTATGATCAATTCGATAGAAAAAGTAGCATGATTAAGGATTTGTACTTTTTGAAAAGCATGCTTATATACCATAGCTGGGATTTGAACCCAGAACCTAGTGTGTAGTAGGTAGCTGTCTTACCCTCTAGACCATGACCCACACTACATGCTAAAGCTGGCGGTAGCATAAACCATACTTCCATTATGATCAATTCGATAGAAAAAGTAGCATGATTAAGGATTTGTACTTTTTGAAAAGCATGCTTATATACCATAGCTGGGATTTGAACCCAGAACCTAGTGTGTAGTAGGTAGCTGTCTTACCCTCTAGACCATGACCCACACTACATGCTAAAGCTGGCGGTAGCATAAACCATACTTCCATTATGATCAATTCGATAGAAAATGTAGCATGATTAAGGATTTGTACTTTTTGAAAAGCATGCTTATATACCATAGCTGGGATTTGAACCCAGAACCTAGTGTGTAGTAGGTATCTGTCTTACCCTCTAGACCAGGGGTCCCCAAACATTTTGGGTCGAGGGCCAGGTCAACATACTTCAGACCGCTGGTGGGCCGGAGTAAACATAAAATGATGTAGAAGTCTTTGCGGACCAGACAGTGAATCATACCCAGGTGACAATCTGCAAGCCAATTGGACAGCAGTGTCACCTGATGTGGAATTTGATTGGAAACCAGCAAAATTTCTGCTTTCTGGCTTCCATGTGGATGGGGGGTGCTGCACTGCTATTCCATATGTGGACCACCAATATTTAAAGATGTAGCTGACTGCATTTATAAGCAATACATTTTCTGTGTGGGGGGCCGGTAAGAAAGCCTTAGGGGGCCACATTCGGCCCGCGGGCCTTAGTTTGAGGACCACTGCTCTAGACCATCAACCACACTCAGGGCCAGGCTTTAGCATGTAGTGTGGTCAGAGGTGGGACAAGGTCCTTCAGCAGTGGGTCATGGAAGAAAAAGAAAAAACATCCGGGCACCTTCCGTCTCTGGTTTTATTGCTGTGTTACAAAGTTTCAATCAAAAGCGGGTTACATACCACAGGTGCGTACACTTATAGGCTCCGTGTCAGTGGTGGTGAGTTGGAGGTGGGGGTGTCGGGCATCAGTTGGGGCTTGCGACGGCCGTTTCGCGTCCTTACAGACGCTTGGTCACGCTGCGCTCCATTAACTGAGGCGGACCGCCGGCATCCGGTATATGCGGGGACAAACCCCGCCTCTTCCGGGTGTAGCGTTCGCCAATGTGGAAACTAGGAATAGGTTGCCTAGATACGGGATGCACGCCACCCCACCAGAGGGAGTATCCTACCCTGATGACAGCGCTAGTGGGCGGCGGGGAGGGGAGGGGACAACCCTTACCATACCTCTCCACCAATAAGCGGTTAGTAAAGCCGCAAACTTCATACCCCAAGCGCTGGCATAAAGTGCCCAGCATAAATTTCTAGCTGGACGTTCAGGCATGTAGAGGGTAATCTTCCCTCATAGACTCCCAAATGTGGGGCGGAACACCACCCCGCAGGCAACCCATTGAAAACGTGCATCAGTGACATGTTACTAAACCACATAGAACATTTAAAAACACGTACTATCTGAGAATTTTCAGACTCAACTGCAGTCAACAAAGCTGTATAAGCTACTGTATACACCCTGTAGGGCATGAATGTATCACGAGCAACCTTAGCTCACATGCATTATAGATGATGGCATAAACTAACTATCAGAAGTAGAAGCACCAAGCAAAACCTGTGCTAAACATTGTCAGGAACATTCACATTACGGGACGGGTATAAAGCATTACGGGGCGAGCATGAAACATTTGCAGTAAAAACCCCACATTCTTCCACCTGAATGAACATTATAAATACAAGGGGCAATATATTACACATCATCCTGGTTACATCAAGATCACCAATATATCATGACATCAGGCACCATCAATCATCAGGGATCCAGCATGCATGCCAGTTCTATTTTATCATTAAGACCTGCAGGTCCCATTGCCTCAGTCCGCAATATTGCACATGTTTCCCTTCTAAGGAGCAATTTCTCCCTGTCCCCTCCTCTTCTGGGGGTCTCCACTCTCTCTAAGACAGCGAACCTCAGACCATGGGTATCACCCCCGTGCTCCTCCCTCATGTGGGAGACCAATCTGGTACAGCTCTTCCCAGCTTTAATCACACTAATGTGTTCCCCAAACCGTTTCTTGACGGGTCTTGTAGTTTGCCCTATATAGTATCGTTTGCAGGGGCAAAACAACACATAAACCACGTGGTCTGTTTGACATGTATAGAGCCCATTCATTTGGAACCTGACCCCTCCCACATAGATGACCTTCTGGGGGATGATTTTGGGGCAGTATTTACAAAACCCACATCTGTAATTGCCTTTAAAGGCACACTGATTGAGCCAGGTTGATGATTTAGGCGACACAAATTCACTTTTCGTCAGATATTTACCCAAAGTGGGGGCCCTTCTAAACACCACCCTGGGGGGTTTTACCAATTTCCCCCCCAACTCAGGATCCTGCTGGATCAATTCCCAGTGTTTGAAGATAGTCTCCCTGATCTTGTTCGCCATAGGGCTGAAATCAAATGTGAAGACTAATTTGTCATCTCTTTCCTCCTGCACCCTTGTCCCTTTTAGGAGAGTGGCCCTGTCCTTTTCAGCCGCTTTACTCTTAGCCTTTATCAACAGTTGGGGGTCATATCCCCTCTTCACAAATCTGGCAGTCAACTCCTTTGACTGCTCCTCGAAAGCCGAACGCGACTGATTGTTCCTCCTTAAACGCAAATATTGTCCATAAGGGACCGCTTCCACAACATGTCTTGGGTGGAAACTTTTTGCGTGGAGGACAGAATTCGTCGCGGTCGGCTTTCGATACCCTTCACTGGTCAATTTGCCATCCACTATTTTGAGTCTAAGATCCAAATACACCACCTCTTCCCCTATCATTTCCGATGTAAATTGCATGTTTATCTGATTGCTGTTTAAGTACCTCACAAAGTCCTCAAACACTGTCTGAGTGCCAGACCACACCACCAGGACGTCGTCCACGTACCTGGACCACTGTCTGATGTGCCCCCGGAACGGATTTGAATCCGAGTGCACAGCAGACTCCTCCCACGCCCCCAAAAAGAGGTTCGCAAAGGAGCACGCCACTGGGGTCCCCATAGCAGTCCCCGCAACCTGTTGGTACCAACGGCCGTCAAACATGAATGCATTATGTGTCAACACAAAGTGTAGGCATTCACAAATGAATTCAATGTATTCGTCATCCTTATTGGTGCGTTGCAAAAATCTCCTGACGGCCTGCACCCCCAGGTCCTGGGGAATCCTGCTATACAGACTGACCACGTCGATAGTGGCCAGCCTGTCACCTGGGACCCAAGTGGCGCGCTCCACCATTTGCAACACCTCTAGGGTGTCCCTCAGATAAGAGGGCACCCCTGCCACGAGGGGGCGGAGGAGATGGTCCAGGTACCTGGACAGCCTCTCAGTAAGAGACCCACAGCCGGAGACTATGGGACGCCCCGGCGGGGCGGTCATGGACTTGTGGATTTTGGGGATGTGGTACCATACAGGTCGTCTGGGATTTACCGGGACGAGATCTCCCGCCAATTTTCTTGGAATAAACCCCTTGGCAGCTCCCTCATCCAGCAGTGCTTTAAGACCCGACTGGTATCGGTCGGTTGGATCACAGGGCAGCGGACAATAGGTGTCCCTGTCCTTTAATTGCCTCTCGGCCTCTATTTTGTACTGTTTAGCTGACATTATAACAAGGTTACCACCCTTGTCCGCGTTCCTTATGATCAACCTATCATTCTTCCTTAACCAGTCAAGGGCCTTCTTCTCTCGCGCACTCAAGTTAGACGCGGCTCGTTCATAGATCTGAGCTTTGATATCCTTCAGCACTGCATCAAAAAAATAATCCACACTGGACCCTGGATCTGCTGGGAAGGGTTGTACCGATCTACATGCTCTAAATAGTTGAGTATCCCCCAGAGTGAGTACCCCTACAGTCGAGGCATTGGACCAATGCATTCCCCCTCCTTCCTCCCAAAGCTCATTCAAAAGGATCACCATCTCCTCATCCGTGGGTTCCCACTGCAATAATGGGCCTAAGCCCAGACTGTCAGTGGCAATCCCCGATGTCATTTGAGGAGAACATTGTGTTTCACCCTCAATCGCTGGGCCGGCATCTCCCAGAATAAACCCTGGTTCACCGGTCCTTATAGCGTCCGTCATTGGGTGTTCCCTAGAGTCGTGGACAGGTACATTTTCCGGAGCATCTTTCATATTGTTCCATTTATCAAGCTTCTGGCAAATGACCAGTTTGCGGGCCGATTTATAAAGGTCAATGGTAAAGGACACAATGTCGAACTCCTGCGTCGGGCAAAAATTTAGTCCCCGGCTCAAAAGAGATATACAAGCATCAGGAATCAGTTCCCCAGAGATGTTCACCACTTGCAAAGAGTCTTGTTCTTTGTCTCTCATTGAGTGGTGGCCTTCCGTTTCTTCTTGAGTTGCTTCGCATCTTTGATCCCCTCCCAGTGGACGGTCTTTGATGAGCCCTCTCCGTGAGCTTCCCCTTCCTCGTCGGACCCTAGATCCAAAGGGCCCGCTGCTTCTGCACATGTTGATTCAGGGGGATCTTTCTTATCGTCTCTCTTGGGGATCTTTGGGTTCTTTTTGGTCGGTCTTTTCTTCTGGGGTTTTCTTGGGGGATGTTTCCCCTGACAAGGTCCTTCAGCACCCAAGGCTGAGACAGCAAAGTGCGCCCCCCCATCCCTCCCACCCCAGCTGTCACACACTGATTGCTATTACACTAAGAGGTGCCCCAGGCCCCCACCCCCAACACCTTAATCTCTACTTATCTGGCTTGCTGTCGCTGCCATGTATCACCTTTTCTTATTTCTTTCTGCTTCAAACACAATTGGGAATGACAGCTGAATGAATTGTGCACCCCCTCCTACACTGCGCCCTGAGGCTGCAGCCTCTCCAGCCTCAGCCTTACTAGTGGGTAAGACAGATACCTACTACCATGCAGTGTGGTTCATGGTCTAGAGGGTAAGACAGATACCTACTACACACTAGGTTCTGGGTTCAAATCCCAGCTATGGTATATAAGCATGCTTTTCAAAAAGTACAAATCCTTAATCATGCTACTTTTTCTATCGAATTGATCATAATGGAAGTATGGTTTATGCTACCGCCAGCTTTAGCATGTAGTGTGGGTCATGGTCTAGAGGGTAAGACAGATACCTACTACACACTAGGTTCTGGGTTCAAATCCCAGCTATGATATACAAGCTGTTTTGAAAATCTGCAATTCCCTAGAGAGAGAGAGAGAGAGAGAGAGAGAGAGAGAGAGAGAGAGAGAGAGAGAGAGAGAGAGAGAGAGAGAGAGAGAGAGAGAGAGAGAGAGAGAGAGAGAGAGAGAGAGAGAGAGAGAGAGAGAGAGAGAGAGAGAGAGAGAGAGAGAGAGAGAGAGAGAGATTTTTCGACGGAATTCCGTGGAACTGCCCCGGTATACCGTCGGAAGGGAACGGTAGCGGAATTGTAACGGAAATCGGCTATTCCGACCATGCCTGAACACAACCCAGATACACGGTTCAGTGACCTCAGTTTACCCCTAACAATCTATCATAAGCCAGACTAAACTGAGTTTAGGCGTGATAAAGGGCTTTTCACCAGCGTGCTAACTGTTAGCACCGCTTTGTGAATCAAGCCCAAATTGTGTATACAATCATATATATCACATCTTAATGGTAACACTTAAGTTACCATTAAGATGTGATACAGTATATATATGATTGAATACACAATTTGTGTCATTGTATGTCTGGACTTTTCTGAAGAAGGGGACTCTCCGTGGCCCCAAAACAATTGTCACTTGTGTTGACATATGCAATAAATCAGAACACTGCATTGTAACTTCAGGTGTGCTGACCGGACTTTATTGCTACTATTTGAATTGGTGGGTGTCGTGGCTTGGCACCTAAGTCTAGCACCCAATACACAGGCAAGGTGTGCCACTCCAGAACTGTCTGTGCTTAGAATGTCAATTGAATAAGCTCCTAGTTTACAGCACTGCATCACTGCACAGGTAAATTCAGATACCTGGAACCAACGTGACAGCCTGACATAACTATAGGGGAGCAGCGACCTCAAACTATTATCTCCTTCCTCCCTCCCATACAGGATTTCATCCACTAGACCAAGTACCATACTTAAGTGGCTACACATCTTATGGGTGTGAAGATCATGACAATTGTTTTATGGCCCTTTCAAAATGAGGAACCGAGCTATGAGGTTTAACAAGTTGAAACAAGGAAAGGGGTGGGAACAATGGGGCAGGGCCATCAAAGTTTTGCTGGGGGGGACCTTTGATGTATAGTTATGCCCCTGCCTATCTGGAACTGATCTGATCTGATTATCCAGTTCTTTTTGTAATACTGTTATAATTCAAAATATAATTCAAGAGAACCTCATTGTTGATTCAGTAGGACAGATTTATCAAACAGGTGCAAAGAATATCAGAGCAAAAGGCAACAGTGGAGTATTTTCCCAGTGCAGCCAATCAGGATTTAGCTAGTAAACAGATCATGTCTGCTCCACAAACAGAAGCCGCATGTGTTACAGCCAGGGTCTATTGCTCTGTTAGCTGACAACTGGTGACCAAAGATAGTGTGGCCCCCTACAGAGTGCCAAAGTTCCAATGTCCCACCTAGTGTGCCCCTTCTTCCTATAGAAATCCCATTTCCAAAAGTCTGTCCCAACTTTCCAGGAGGAAGTAAAGTAAACCAGCCTGCCAACAGATCAGTACAGACTGTTATACAGCATCTTTACTACTAAGAGCCATTAAAAATACTTTTTTTCCACTTATAAATTGTAACATTGAAGCTAGACAATGGGTATGAACATGATTAATATCAGTAATACATTATGGTTACAGTTGTGAAATGCGTTTTGTTTTGTTTTACAATAAGAAAATATTTGTAAGTGGTTTGTGGTGAGGACTGGGTACAAAGAGTCTGACCTCACCAACTGAGGCATGGAGATATCTGGCACAGTGATTAGAAGAAAAAGCATCCACTATAGTCTTATGATGTTATTTAAATTAAATCTGATAACTAAAACTTTGGGCAGAGTACACAACGTCTACTTTGTTTCTCGTACAACTTAAGAAGTTTGCAAAGTCAGAGAATATATTTAGCCAAATAGCAACTCATAACATGGGTGATATTGTTCATTTCAGGAAGTGGTTAATAGTTACTTCTGCTGCGGAAAATTCTCCGTTTGGCAAAGACCTTGTAGAATCCATAATCCTTTGCTTTCTATTCCCATAGGACATCTGCAGCAAGAGAATCTACAGGCTGTTTTTTTTTTCATTCAATAAACCTAAGTTTTACTTTAGTGAGAAAAAAGAAAAAGAAAGAACTAGAAGAAACTCCCCCACTCACCACTACCCTCTCCATATGGCACAGTTGCGCAGTGGAACATGCTATTTTACCATTCTACTATGTCTAGGTCTCTACTCTCCTACTCCAGCGACAGCCAGGTTGCTTCTCTTCGTCACTACAAATGGTGCTGGTGCAACATACCTTGTATGGATCCTGAGTGTTCCTGCAAGTCATGTGACATGCATCAGGACTTATATGAGGAAAGCTGCGGTAAAGAGAAGGGACCCAACTTCAGCTGGAGTAGGTAAAATAACATACTCTGTTGTACAATTGTGTAATATAGGAAGAGGGTTCTGGTATGTTTTTTTTAAATACTGTCCACACATGTTATTAAGGATGGGAGGGGCCACACTTGGAATCACTTACAGTAATAGGAGAATAATGAGGTAGCTGTGGATTTGTACTAAATAGAGGGGGTAGTTCTCCATGTTAGGGGGTAGTCATGAAATTGATAGGGCATGGGAGGTAGGGCAAGCGTGCTGCAGTTGCTAAGACATGGAAATAAAAGTGTTTTATTTTAGGGGTATAATGTTTGGGACGTGGGGAGAAGCTAATTGCTAAATTGTGATAGCAGCCTGTTCAATACACTTGGCTGGTCAGTGAAAGTTTTAATTAAGTATCATGCTGACATGTTTTCAAAAGAAAGTAATGGAAGAGAAAAGCGCTCCTATAGTACATTAACTTCTTTTAATTTAAAATGCAATACAAATTGCACTTACATCAATGGGAGTGAGTCGATCACGTCTATAAGGCCGCCCATGTCTCGTTCTCCTTCGCTAGGTCTGGCCAGGACCCGGGACCGCTGATGGAAAACTCCGATTTGAAAGTCAGGAGCTGCGGTTGGTGCAGGGGGTGTGTCCTGGTCGCGTAGGTGCCGTACATCACTATGGTTTCAGCGTGTTCCATGCCTTCTTCCGGTGATGTATCAGTGTGTAGGCACCGTTTAAGAAGTCACAGTACGTGACAACTTAGCATATTGGGATGGGCTGTTCGCTGCCATCGGATAAAGTCTTGAGTAGGTGTAGCCACAGAGATGACGTGGGAGGCTGCATATTACAATGGAAAAATTTAAATGCTGCTCGTGCAATACAAACATTAAAAGCATAGAAACAATGTATACAAACTTGCTGTTACCAATTGTATGAAAATAATAATGTACAATAATACAATAATAGTGTACAAGGATGTATAACAGAGGTGCTTGGTTCTTCTACTGACCCTATATGCTATTACTCCATTGTTATTACCTGATGAAGCGGGATTAAATCTACGAAACGCGTTGCACTTTTGGAGTATTGTGAATAAATTGTTGTTTACTATAAACCAACAATTTTTAGTGTCTTCTTGGAGGAGATAAGTCCACCACTACCTCCTCTTTTTATACTGTTTTTAAACATTTTTATACTAAGCTGGTGCCTCTGTTATACATACTTGTATATTGTCTAGTCTAGTCCACCCATGGTGGAGAGGCGTTGCCCCATTTTTCTGATCTACAGAGAGTGACTTCTTAACCTGAGTGGGGTCAGGTCTAATCTCACCACCTGCCATTATAGTGGTGGCCTTTATGGTAACCCTGGTTTGACAGTATTACTTCTTCGTGATTATCTATATTTTGTGGTGTCAAAATATCCTACACTATATTGGGTTCTCAGTGTTCATACATAAACAATCTAGAAGTGATATGTAAAGAAATAAAAGGTCATTAAATTAAAATATATAAACAATATATAATTTTTTTTGTATAAAAAAGGCTTTGTGCGTGGTACCTTTAAATTATGTGTACCCTCAATGGAACTTAATGTAGGGTGTGTATGCTGCACTCTGCACATTGCAATGTGAGTGGGCCAATGCATGGGTGATAAAACCAACTATCTTGTATAAGCGTGGCGCGGTGAGGCCAGCGCACACGCATGGCAATGTGAGTGGGCCAATGCATGGGTGATAAAACCATCTCGTATGAGCGTGGTTCGGTGCAGCCAGCGCATGTGCATGGCAATGTGAGTGGGCCAATGCATGGGTGATAAAACCAACTATCTCGTATGAGCGTGGCGCGGTGATGCCAGCGCACACGCAATGGCAATGTGAGTGGGCCAATGCATGGGTGATAAAACCATCTCGTATGAGCGTGGTTCGGTGCGGCCAGCGCATGTGCATGGCAATGTGAGTGGGCCAATGCATGGGTGATAAAATCATCTCGTATGAGCGTGGTTCTGTGCGGCCAGCGCATGTGCATGGCAATGTGAGTGGGCCAATGCAAGGGTGATAAAACCAACTATCTCGTATGAGCGCAGTGATGTGTGGCCAGCGCACGCTCATGGCAATGTGAGTGGGCCAATGCATAGGTCATAAAACCAATTGTCTCGTATTAGCGCGGTGCGGTGCAGCCAGCGCACATGCATGGCAATGTGAGTGGGCCAATGCATGGGTGATAAAACCAACTATCTCGTGCGAGCGCGGTGCGGTGCTGCCAGCGCACTCACATGGCAATGTGAGTGGGCCAATGAATGGGTAATAAAACCAACAATCTTGTGTGAACGCAGTGCAGTGCGGCAAGCGCACATGCATGGCAATGTGAGTGGGCCAATGCATGGGTGATAAAACCAACTATCTCGTATGAGGGCAGGGCAGGGCAGCCAGCACACCGCATTGCATATGTCACAAATGGGACAACAAACTCTCTCATCAGCCCTAGAGAAAGCTGCTCCACCAATATTTCGCCGCAACCGACCCCCTAACCCCCAGCCCTGGCGCACTACCCATACTCACATCCTCCAGAGGAAAACACGCGCCACTGAACGGAAATGGAGAAAAACTAGACTTAACCAGGATTTCCTACAGTACAAGACCAACCTGCTGCAGTTCCACACTGCCCTTGCTCATGCGAAGCAGGAATACTTTACCAAGCTCATCGGAGCACAAGCTTCCAACCCCCGGCGTCTTTTTGCCACCTTCAACTCCCTGCTTAAACCCACCCCTCACCCTCCGTTTCCTCCCTCTCTGCCACAGATTTAGCCACCCACTTCACCAACAAAATTGTCTCCATCCGCCAGGAAATATCCAATCTCCAATCTTCACCTCCCACCCCCTCCCAACCAGCTCCTCCTCCACCCTATCCTCCCCTCACATCCTTCACTCCTACTACCACCGAGGAAGTCAACCACCTACTGCAGACTTCTCATACCACTACTTCCCCCCTTGACCCCATCCCTTCTGATTTACTCCAGCCTCACTTCACGGAATTGGCCCCAGTCCTCACTACCCTGTTCAACCTCTCCCTATCCACAGGCACCTTTCCCACAGACTTCAAGCAGGCCACTGTACTACCCCTGCTCAAGAAACCCTCACTCGACCCCTCGCTACCCTCCAACTACCGTCCTATCTCCCTCCTCCCCTTTGCCTCAAAACTCCTTGAGCGTCTGGTTCACAAACGCCTGACCCAGTACCTCAATGCCAACTCACTGCTAGACCCACTCCAATCTGGATTTCGGCCTGCCCACTCAACCGAAACTGCTCTCACCAAAGTGGTTAACGACCTTGCCTTAGCTAAAGCTGAAGGTAAATACTCCATTCTCCTCCTCCTTGACCTGTCAGCAGCTTTTGACACAGTAGATCATCCCCTACTCCTCCAGTCCCTCCAGTCCTTGGGCATTCACGATCTCGCCCTGTCCTGGCTTTCATCCTACCTCTCCAACCGCTCCTTCACGACCTCCTTCAATGAGGCCTCGTCCACCCCCAACCACCTCTCAGTGGGAGTCCCCCAAGGTTCGGTCCTTGGCCCCCTACTGTTCACCCTACACACATCCTCCATTGGCAAGGTTATCTCCTCCATGGGTTTTAACTATCATCTGTATGCAGATGACACCCAGATCTACCTCCACACCCCTGACATATCCACCACTACCATGGACAAGGTCTCCTGCTGCCTATCAGCCATCTCCTCCTGGATGTCCGCTAGGTTCCTGAAACTAAATCTAGACAAAACAGAATTTATGATCTTCCCACCCCGGCCATCCACGAACCTCCCAGATGTGCATGTCACTGTTAACCACACTACCATTCGCCCTACCTCTCAAGCCCGCTGTCTGGGTGTCACCCTGGACTCCGCACTCTCCTTCACTTCCCACATCCAAAACCTCACAAAGTCCTGCAACTTCCACCTTAGTAACATCTGTAAGATTCGCCCTTTCCTGACCTCTGCCACCACCAAACTCCTCATCCATGCCCTCATAATTTCCCGCCTTGACTACTGCAATGCCCTGCTGTCTGGTCTCCCTATGACCCGAACAGCCCCACTGCAGTCCATCATGAATGCGGCAGCCAGAATTATCCACTGCTCCCATCGCTCCACCACAGCAGATCCCCTCCTAGAATCCCTCCACTGGCTTCCTATTCAGTCCAGAATCAAATTCAAGATACTGTGTCTGACCTACAAATCTGTCCACAAAACCTGTCCAACCTACATTTCCGATCTTACTCAGAGGTACACACCTAGCCGCACACTCCGCTCCTCCAATGAACTTCGCCTAAGCACCCCCCGCATCACCCAGTCCCATGCACGCCTCCAGGACTTCGCAAGAGCTGCTCCAACACTATGGAACTCCCTACCTCCACCCATTAGGGCAGCCCCCTCCTTCAACATCTTCAAGAAAGCCCTCAAAACTCACCTTTTCACTCTGGCCTACTACCCCTCACAAGTGCTCTAAACCTACAGCTGAACTCTGGTCCCCTACCATTCGTGTCCTTACCTCTCCCTCTAGATTGTAAGCCTTTGGGCAGGGTCCTCCTCCTTTTGTGTCCTACCTGATCTTGCACCTCCATTACTGTGAACCCATGCTATGCATCTGAGTGAACCTAACTTGCCTAATCTCCATGCTCCATCCAGTGACTGACTAAGCATTACCTGGTACTCATACTATGGTGTGTGATCTGGTTTTCTTGTATTCCTGTATTGTCATATTGCTGTATGTCACCCCTAAATATTGTCTGTAACCTAAATTAATGTTCAGCGCTGCGTAATATGTTGGCGCTTTATAAATACAATAAATAAATAAATAAATAAATAACAAACAGGTGGTTTAAGATGCTGAATAAATCGTACATATTTTCAAAAGAAGAGGCAACTTCTACAGCAGCTTTTAATTCTACAACTACTACTAATTCTACAACTAGGGCAACTTTACTTTTGTTAATGAAAAGTCATTGCAGGGGCTGAGCCAAGGCACAGGCAAAAGAGGCACCAGCCTCCAGTGCAGTGTTGAGAACAGCTCATCTAACTCAAAACCAATGTGTCCCTCTCCATGCAGCCACAGTTAGGAACAATGACACGGCAGTAGCATGCACTTTCAACTCCCCACACAGCCCAGCCAGGCCATGTCCTGTTCTTCTGCTTTCAGTGAGTAGATAAGAGTGAGTGGCTTGGGAATGCTTGTGACTGTGCAGACATGAAATGGGCCATTGGGATTGGGAGAGATGGGGAACAGTTTGAATGATGAGAACCTCTCTCAGAAAGCTTAAGTAGTTAGCAAGCTGCAAACAGAGTCTAAAGAGGAAAGGGAAATGGAGGTGCATCTCTTAATCTCAGCCTCAGCAGAAATGGGAGGAGGAAAGAAAGGGGGAGGGGTGTACTTTTGATTGAGCATTGCACAACCTTGTCCTGATTCTGATCAGTGCATTAATTTCAGTTATCCCTAAGTAAGGGTGAATGGTAAACATTATTTTGTTCACTTACTTTCTATGTGACTCCAGTGAAATGTGTTCTAGTGTTAGTCGAGGAGCAGAAATGCAGATGTCAAACCAACAAACAGTGATTCTGGTAATACCTTTATACCATGTACAGTTAGTCATTAAATGTATTATCGGAATCAGCGTTTGTTGGTTTAATGTCTTCATTCTTGCACATGCAGTAAACAGTTCATGTGTGGTGCAAAAAGATCCAGTAATACAGATACCTGTTCAATTGATATAATAAGTACCACACAGGCAAGAAACAGTAGGGGTAAGAACCCTGCCTTCTAAGCTCTCAGCCTAGAGTTTTCTCCTAGGAGATCATTTTTCATCTTCGATTTTAAATAACTTTTCACCTAAGAAAGTACAAAAAAGTCGGTGAAAATGGACTATCAAAATTATTTTGAGCATTTTCTTGCTTGCTGGTGGCTTAAAAGGCATTTTATTGATAAGTTTAAAAATATCACCTAGGAGAAAACTCAGGAGAGAAAGGGAATTGCATATGGACCTAGGGCCTGTTTTCCTGAGTTATCACCTAGGAGATCATTTTCAAATTCTCTATAAACTTGTAAGCATTTTACATTTAAAAAGGTACCCAGAAGGTTGTAAAAGAGTACTATCAAAGTTATTTGAGCATTTTCTTGCTTGCTGGTGGTTTAAAAATAATTTTATCACAGGGGCCATATGCAATTCACTTTTTCTCCTGAGTTTTCTCCTAGGAGATCATTTTTCATTTTTGATTTTAAATAACTGTTTAGCACTTTGCAATGGAAAAAGTATCAAAAAGTAGGTGAAAATGTACTGTCAAAATTATTGGGAAAGTTGGGAAAATATGACCAGGAAGAAAACTCGGGTGAAGACATGAATTGCATATGGGCCTAGGTACGGAGAAGAAGGGGATGGTGAATGAAACATTGAGCCTTGCCATCTGATGCAGAGAGTAACTAAGATTACAAACTGTACTTGTCTGAAGAGGGGAGTTGGAATGTGAACAAAATGTGGGCGATACTTCCAAAGGAGGGGTGAAACTCATGAGAAGTACTGGATTCAAGAGTAAGATGAGGTGACCAGATGAGAGGACAGACGGTTTTCATGAGAGGATTGAATGGTGCGCGTGGTATGGTGCCTGGAATTAGTAAGGGCATGCATATATGAAGGGGACAACTTATGGAGGGATGTATATGACAGGGTGAGGAGTTTGAATTGAATCCTCTGGGCAATTGGTGGCTAGTGGAGGGATTGCCAAAGAGGGACAGCAACAGAGAAGGAGGCAAGGTGGAAGAGGTGAGCAGGAGACTTCAGTAAGGATTGGAAAATGTAGACGTGTCAACCTGTTCCCTTGTGTAGAAATATTGGACTTTCTGGATAGTCTCATGGAAACTGATCTCCAGAGTAGAGGGAGTACTGTTGCCAAGGTTGCAAAGAATAGAAAATCGAGCTTATCATCAGTTTTGGAAAGTCACTGCTTGGTGCAGATTTGAATGTAAAAGTAATTATTCATAACATTAAAATACAAAAAGCAGCTAACTATATTAATGGCAATTTTATGAATGAAAAATAGTTTTCCTTTTAACTGACCGGTCTGGCCCTGTTGTGTAGTCTATAAACATTTTGTATAACATGTATTTTATTGTAGTGTCTCTAGACCATACATTTCAAACTCCGGCCCGTAGGCCAAATCTGGCCCTCGGAGCCATTAACTTTGTCCTCGAAGTGGTTTCCCCACTTTGCATTATGTTTGGCCCACTCAAGACCACCAGAGAAGCTATATTGGAGGGTAAACCCCAGAACAACAGGGAAGCCATATGGGAGGGGGGGGGGGGGGTAGGGTTAAAGCACTAAACACCAGGGTACAGTATAGGGGTGGGTGGGGGTCACTAGACACTAGGGAGCTATGTAGGGGAGGGAGGAGGACAACTAGACACCAGGAAACTGAGTTAGGGAGGGAGAACCACTAGACACCAGGGAACTGTATATGAGTTGGAGGTGAGCCATTAGACACCAGGGAACTTTATAGGGGTTGCAGGCAGGCTATTAGACACCAGGGAACTTTATAAGGGAGGATGGTGGCCACTAGACATTGAGGTTGGCCCACAACTAGGTCCCAGTGTTGAATTTCGTCCAACTTTGTATTTGAGTTTGACACCCCTGCTCTAGACTGTATAAGGTGCAGTTGTAAGCAGCCTGGTTGTGAATAACCCTATTACTGTAAGTATATTGTATGTTAAATAGTGACTACATTCACATGGTGTAATTATAATTTTTTTTTACTGTTAAGATCATTTCGGGAAAAAGTCATAAATGTGAGGTTTGTGGTCATCAACTGAAACATGCAATTATACTATAGCATGATCAAATCAAGAAACACCATGGGGTTCATTTATAAAAGATACACAATCCAGTCCAGTTTGCCGGTTCACTTATGTCTTCCATTGTACTCAAATCTTAAAAAAAGATCAACCTTTTGAGAGCTATATGAAGATTTTTTTTTAATTGCCTTCATCTCATTCGATTTCTTATAATTTTCTTTTACTTCTTACCTTACCTTCCAAGAAAAGGAATGAATTCCTAGAAGTTGTAAATAAGAGACCACCTACTGAGACACAAGGCTCACAAGCAGGCACTAATCCTTCAAGATGCTTCTTGATTCCTACTTTCTGGTAAAAAACAGCCATACAAATCTTGATAATAGTAGTTTAGCAGTGGATTGTAATTAAGCAAGGAATAAAGCCAAAAAAAGCAGAGTAAACTCTACATGTTTAGCCAAAATCCTTCAGCAAGATGTAATAAGTGATCTTCATGTTAGAAGAAGAACATTTGTCATATACTTCTCCCCTACACAAGGAGCTCTGTCTCCAGTTTTCAGACAAGAGATTATGCAACAAGATTAGTTGTAGTATTTTAAGCCTCCAAGAACATTGTCATGGTTATTCCAGTTTAAATTAAAGATATTGTCACCATCAGATGACAGACATAATTCCAGAATTGAATATACCACTGTACTCTTACTGCTTTACACAACATTCCTACTAGTGCTACATATTTGCAAAGAAATAACATTCATCTGCTCCTACTTTTATCCTGTGTGGCATTTAGGAAATACTGCATCCTCTTCCATAGGACACAGACTTATGCAGCCTACTAGTAATACAATTAGTTTTAGAATTGCCCCAGGGTTCCCAAGAATATCCATTCATCACTTACTGGTTCAGGGGATGAGAGGCACCCAATATGTTGGTGAGTAGATGTCAAAATAACAAAAGGAATTTAGGGTAAGATTCGCTTACCCACATATGAAGGTCTATGCTTGTGTTAGCAGGAAAAGGTTGGTATTAGTGCACAGAAAAGACAACACGTTTCATGGGCTACAATCCCACTTCCTCAGGTCAATCATGTGCCTGGTGGCTGCAAAACAAGAAATTTTAGTGCTTCTATTGATATGGAGATATATGATAATATATGTCAGCCAATTAATAAAAAAAAAAAAATACTCCCCCACCTCCCACACACAAACCATCATCTACTTCTTCCTGCCATGCAGAGTAGTGCAGGGAGCGGTGTAATTATTTTATTTGCTCCAGCACTGCAGGTCTCCAAGCATCACAGCCACACACATCAGTCATGTGATCGATAGCTGGTGAATGACAGCAGAGAGGTTGTGGCTGTGAAGCATGGAGGAAACCCACAGCGCTGAGAAAATATTACACCGATCCCTGTGCTACTCTGTATGTGGGTGGAGCAAAGGAGTAGGAACAGGCCCCACAGCCCTGGGTCCCTTCCCGATTGTTGGGGTTGCAGGGGCTATTGTTACACCCCTAGTGGGACCCAGAGCCCTTTATTTTCTCCTTTTAGGGATGGTTTTATCTTCTTTTCACTCAAAACTTTTGAATTGTGCAAAACTTTTCTTACTTCAAACTGAACCTAGATCCTGAATAACACAATATTCACAACACTTAGCTTACACACAACACAGCAATACCAAACAAAGGATTTCTATGATGCTAGAATCTACTGCAAACATACTGGAAAGCATATTTAATGAGGTTTAAAAAAGAACTCTATGAACTATGATTTATATGTGAATTAACTCAGAATTACAGAATTAGTTTTATTCTTTGTACTTCAAGGGTTAACCACTTTACCCCCGCGCGTACGTATTTCTCCGCCCCTTTTTCCATCCTTTAAAAACCAGGGACGGAGAAACACGTACTTTCCGCGTTCCCGACGCTGCCCGCGCTCCCGCTCGTAAACACGCCGCCCGCCGCTAGTAAAACCGCCGCCGCCCGCTCGCCCAGAGATCAATGAACGGGAAAATCCATTCCCGTTCGTTGATCTAAGCCCCGCAATGATCAGCTGCTCTCCTATGGGCAGCGCGATCATTGTGAGAAAAAACTCACGTGTCCAGCCTCATTATTCTTCCTCCAAGCTTCCGGAAGGAAGCTTGGAGGTCGCATTAAAACAAAAAGTTACTGTGGCCATCTTGTGGCCAAATAGTAAACTACACCCTACACATTTTTCACATACAAATAAATGACTTTTACACATAAAATTAACTCATTACCTCCCACACTCCCCATTTTTTTTTTTTTTGTAATTAAAAAAAAATTAAAAAATTTACAATTAAAAAAAATACATAAATAGTTACCTTAGGGACTGAACTTTTTAAATATTTATGTCAAGAGGGTATAACACTGTTACTTTATAAACTATGGGCTTGTAATTAGGGATGGACGCAAAACTGAAAAAAATGCACCTTTATTTCCAAATAAAATATTGGCGCCAAACATTGTGATAGGGACATAATTTAAATGGTTTTATAACCGGGACAAAAGGGCAAATACGTTTCATGGGTTTTAATTACAGTAGCATGCATTATTTAAAAACTATAATGGCCGAAAACTGAAAAATAATTATTTTTTTCCCCACATTTTTCCTATTTTCCCATTAAAACACATTTAGAAAAAAATAATTCTTGGCATAATGTCCCACCTAAAGAAAGCCTAATTGGTGGCGAAAAAAACAAGATATAGTTCATTTCATTGCGATAAGTAATAATAAAGTTATAGACGAATGAATGGAAGGAGCGCTGAAAGGTGAAAATTGCTCTGGTGCTCAGGGGGTAAAACCCCTCAGTGGTGAAGTGGTTAAAGGCTGAAAAAAATATTTATCATTAAAGAGACACTGAAGTGAAAAAAAATGATATAATGAATTGGTTGTGTAGTACGGATAATTACTACAACATTTGTAGCAAAGAAAATATTCTCATATTTTTATTTTGAGTTACATAGTTTTTTTTTGTTTGTTTGTTTGTTTTATAACATTGCATCATTCTCTAATATTTGCAGTTTACACACTACTCAGCATTCTAAATGATTTTATAGAGCAGGCTAGTGAACTTTTGATCCCTTCTCTCAAGAGAAAATTGACTGGCACTTGAGATAATTATCTTCAGAAGACAAAGCTCTCTGCGACTTTGAAAGTTGTGGAGCTCAATGGCTCTTTTGCATAGATAACAACTGGAGTTTCTTAACTCTTCCTGTACTGTAAACAATATTAGACTTCTGTCTCTCCTCCTAATGTTTTATTTCTTAGCTGTACTACACATACAAATCATTATATCATAATTTTTTTTTCGCTTCAAGGGGCTTGATTCACAAAAGAGTGCTAACTGATAGCATGGCCGTTTTCGCACAAATTTTCGCGTTGCGCGCGATGGGGATTTTTTGCATGAAATGATAATGTTTTTGCGTGCAAACAATATAATTTTCGCGCAAAAAATCGCATTTGCGCGCGAAAACTTTATCGTTTCACGCAAAAATTCGCGATTGCGCGCAACACGAAAATTTGGGCAAAAACGCCCGTGCTATCAGTTAGCACTCCTTTGTGAATCAAGCCCAATGTCTCTTTAAACCTCTTGGCTGTCAGTTATTGCTATGTTATTAAGCCTGACATAAACACACATTTTGTCTGCTTAACCGCTACAAAAATGTTAGTTAAATACAATAAACTGAACAGGCCCTGCTGGGAGGGATGCGATTATCATTGCTAGCACAGCAGAAGTGAAGCACTCTTCAAATGCAAGCTGCTAATCATAGGCACTAAATTGCTTTATTTCTCAGCAATCTTTTGATTCAACTTATGAGCCAGGAACCAACAAATATTAAGAAAGTATTTGTGATAAGGGACTATTTTATTCATTGCATCCCAGAATTTTTCAAACTATGCAGATATCTTTGAACAGATGTATACGGTGGTCTGGTTCATTAGGACACAGCTAATATATGGGAGAAACTGCTGTCATTTGATTCTTCTCACCTCCCTTATCAAACCAAAAATATCAGTATCCTATTTGTACAGATAAAACAAGGCTCACTACTAATGCCTCACTTCATAACTGTGAAATAATAGAATTGCCACCTTTAACCACTTGAGGACCTAGGGCTTTCTACCCCTTAAGGACCGGCCACTTTTTTTCCATTCAGACCACTGCAGCTTTCACGGTTTATTGCTCGCTCATACAACCTACCACCTAAATGAATTTTGGCTCCTTTTCTTGTCACTAATAAAGCTTTCTTTTTGGTGCTATTTGATTGCTCCTGCGACTATTACTTTTTATTATATTCATCAAAAAAGACATGAATTTTGGCAAAAAAATGATTTTTTTAACTTTCTGTGCTGACAGTTTTCAAATAAAGTAAAATTTCTGTATACATGCAGCGCGAAAAATGTGGACAAACATGTTTTTGATAAAAAAAAACCCATTCAGCGTATATTTATTGGTTTGGGTAAAAGTTATAGCGTTTACAAACTATGGTGCAAAAAGTGAATTTTCACATTTTCAAGCATCTCTGACTTTTCTGACCCCCTGTCATGTTTCATGAGGGGCTAGAATTCAAGGATAGTATAAATACCCCCCAAATGACCCCATTTTGGAAAGAAGACATCCCAAAGTATTCACTGAGAGGCATAGTGAGTTCATAGAAGATATTAATTTTTGTCACAAGTAAGCGGAAAATGACACGTTGTGACAAAAAAAAAAAAAAGATTCCATTTCTTCTAACTTGCGACAAAAAAAAAATGAAATCTGCCACGGACTCACCATGCCCCTCTCTGAATACCTTGAAGTGTCTACTTTCCAAAATGGGGTCATTTGTGGGGTGTGTTTACTGTCCTGACATTTTGGGGGGTGCTAAATTGTAAGCACCCCTGTAAAGCCTAAAGGTGCTCATTGGACTTTGGACCCCTTAGCGCAGTTAAGCTGCAAAAAAGTGCCACACATGTGGTATTGCCGTACTCAGGAGAAGTAGTATAATGTGTTTTGGGGTGTATTTTTACACATACCCATGCTGGGTGGGAGAAATATCTCTGTAAATGACAATTTGTTAATTTTTTTTACACACAATTGTCCATTTACAGAGATCTTTCTCCCACTCAGCATGGGTATGTGTAAAAATACACCCCAAAACACATTATACTACTTCTCCTGAGTACGGCGATACCACATGTGTGGCACTTTTTTGCACCCTAACTGCGCTAAAGGGCCCAAAGTCCAATGAGTACCTTTAGGATTTCACAGGTCATTTTGAGAAATTTCGTTTCAAGACTACTCCTCACGGTTTAGGGCCCCTAAAATGCCAGGGCAGTATAGGAACCCCACAAATGACCCCATTTTAGAAAGAAGGAGTATGGTGAGTTCATAGAAGATTTTATTTTTTGTCACAAGTTAGCGGAAAATGACACTTTGTGAAAAAACACAATTAAAATCAATTTCCGCTAACTTGTGACAAAAAATAAAATCTTCTATGAACTCGCCATACTACTAACGGAATACCTTGGGGTGTCTTCTTTCTAAAATGGGGTCATTTGTGGGGTTCCTATACTGCCCTGGCATTTTAGGGGCCCTAAACCGTGAGGAGTAGTCTTGAAACGAAATTTCTCAAAATGACCTGTGAAATCCTAAAGGTACTCATTGGACTTTGGGCCTTTTAGCGCAGTTAGGGTGCGAAAAAGTGCCACACATGTGGTATCGCCGTACTCGGGAGAAGTAGTACAATGTGTTTTGGGGTGTATTTTTACACATACCCATGCTGGGTGGGAGAAACACCTCTGTAAATGACAATCTTTTGATTTTTTTACACACAATTGTCCATTTACAGCGGTATTTCTCCCACCCAGCATGGGTATGTGTAAAAATACACCCCAAAACACATTGTACTACTTCTCCCGAGTACGGCGATACCACATGTGTGGCACTTTTTTGCACCCTAACTGCGCTAAGGGGCCCAAAGTCCAATGAGTACCTTTAGGATTTCACAGGTCATTTTTGTTTCAAGACTACTCCTCACGGTTTAGGGCCCCTAAAATGCCAGGGCAGTATAGGAACCCCACTAATGACCCCATTTTAGAAAGAAGACACCCCAAGGTATTCCGTTAGGAGTATGGTGAGTTCATAGAAGTTTTTATTTTTTTGTCACAAGTTAGCGGAAATTGATTTTAATTGTTTTTTTTCACAAAGTGTCATTTTCCGCTAACTTGTGACAAAAAAAAAATCTTCTATGAACTCACCATACGCCTAACGGAATACGTTTGGGTGTCTTCTTTCTAGAATGGGGTCATTTGTGGGGTTCCTATACTGCCCTGACATTTTAGGGGCCCTAAACCGTGAGCAGTAGTCTTGAAACAAAAATGACCTGTGAAATCCTAAAGGTACTCATTGGACTTTGGGCCCCTTAGCGCAGTTAGGCTGCAAAAAAGTGCCAATCATGTGGTATCGCCGTACTCGGGAGATGTAGTATAATGTGTTTTGGGGTGTATTTTTACACATACCCATGCTGGGTGGGAGAAATACCTCTGTAAATGACAATTGTTTGATTTTTTTTACACACAATTGTCCATTTACAGAGAGATTTCTCCCACCCAGCATGGGTATGTGTAAAAATACACCCCAAAACACATTATACTACTTCTCCTGAGTACGGCGATACCACATGTGTGACACTTTTTTGCAGCCTAGGTGCGCTAAGGGGCCCAACGTCCTAATTACAGGTCATTTTGAGGCATTTGTTTTCTAGACTACTCCTCACGGTTTAGGGCCCCTAAAATGCCAGGGCAGTATAGGAACCCCACAAGTGACCCCATTTTAGAAAGAAGACACCCCACGGTATTCCGTTAGGTGTATGGCGAGTTCATAGAAGATTTTATTTTTTGTCACAAGTTAGTGAAAAATGACACTTTGTGAAAAAAAAACAAAAATCAATTTCCGCTAACTTTTGACAAAAAATAAAATCTTCTATGAACTCGTCATACACCTAACAGAATACATTGGGGTGTCTTTTTTCTAAAATGGGGTCCGTTTCTGGGGTTCCTATACCGCCCTGGCATTTTACGGGCCCAAAACCGTGAGTAGTCTGGAAACCAAATGTCTCAAAATGACTGTTCAGGGGTATAAGCATCTGCAAATTTTGATGACAGGTGGTCTATGAGGGGGCGAATTTTGTGGAACCGGTCATATGCAGGGTGGCCTTTTAGATGACAGGTTGTATTGGGCCTGATCTGATGGATAGGAGTGCTAGGGGGGTGACAGGAGGTGATTGATGGGTGTCTCAGGGGGTGGTTAGAGGGGAAAATAGATGCAATCAATGCACTGGGGAGGTGATCGGAAGGGGGTCTGAGGGGGATCTGAGGGTTTGGCCGAGTGATCAGGAGCCCACACGGGGCAAATTAGGGCCTGATCTGATGGGTAGGTGTGCTAGGGGGTGACAGGAGGTGATTGATGGGTGTCTCAAGGTGTGATTAGAGGGGGGAATAGATGCAAGCAATGCACTGGCGAGGTGATCAGGGCTGGGGCCTGAGGGCATTCTGAGGGTGTGGGCGGGTGATTGAGTGCCCTAGGGGCAGATAGGGGTCTAATCTGATAGGTAGCAGTGACAGGGGGTGATTGATGGGTAATTAGTGGGTGTTTAGGGTAGAGAACATATATAAACACTGCCCTTGGGAGGTGATCTGACGTCGGATCTGCGGGCAAACTATTGGTGTGGGTGGGTGATCAGATTGCCCGCAAGGGGCAGGTTAGGGGCTGATTGATGGGTGGCATTGACAGGGGGTGATTGATGGGTGGCAGTGCCAGGGGGTGATTGATGGGTGGCAGTAACTAGGTGATTGATGGGTGATTGACAGGTGATCAGTGAGTTATTACAGGGAAGAACAGATGTAACTAATGCACTGGCGAATTGATAAGGGGGGGGTCTGAGGGCAATCTGAGCGTGTAGGCGGGTGATTGGGTGCCCGCAAGGGGCAGATTAGGGTCTGATCTGATGGGTAACAGTGACAGGTGGTGATAGGGGGTGATTGATGGGTGATTGATGGGTAATTAGTGGGTGTTTAGAGGAGAGAATAGATGTAAACACTGCGCTTGGGTGGTGATCTGATGTCGGATCTGCGGGCGATCTATTGGTGTGGGTGGGTGATCAGATTGCCCGCAAGGGGCAGGTTAGGGGCTGATTGATGGGTGGCAGTGCCAGGGGGTGATTGATGGGTGGCAGTGACAGGGGGTGATTGATGGGTGATTGACAGGTGATCAGTGGGTTATTACAGGGAAGGACAGATGTAAATATTGCACTGGCGAATTGATAAGGGGGGGTCTGAGGGCAATCTGAGCGTGTAGGCGGGTGATTGGGTGCCCGCAAGGGGCAGATTAGGGTCTGATCTGATGGGTAACAGTGACAGGTGGTGATAGGGGGTGATTGATGGGTAATTAGTGGGTGTTTAGAGGAGAGAATAGATGTAAACACTGCGTTTGGGTGGTGATCTGATGTCGGATCTGCGGGCGATCTATTGGTGTGGGTGGGTGATCAGATTGCCCGCAAGGGGCAGGTTAGGGGCTGATTGATGGGTGGCAGTGACAGGGGGTGATTGATGGGTGGCAGTGACAGGGGGTGATTGATGGGTGATTGACAGGTGATTGACAGGTGATCAGTGGGTTATTACAGGGAAGAACAGATGTAAATATTGCACTGGCAAATTTATAAGGGGGGGTCTGAGGGCAATCTGAGCGTGTAGGCGGGTGATTGGGTGCCCGCAAGGGGCAGATTAGGGTCTGATCTGATGGGTAACAGTGACAGGTGGTGATAGGGGGTGATTGATGGGTGATTGATGGGTAATTAGTGGGTGTTTAGAGGAGAGAATAGATGTAAACACTGCGTTTGGGTGGTGATCTGATGTCGGATCTGCGGGCGATCTATTGGTGTGGGTGGGTGATCAGATTGCCCGCAAGGGGCAGGTTAGGGGCTGATTGATGGGTGGCAGTGACAGGGGGTGATTGATGGGTGATTGACAGGTGATTGACAGGTGATCAGGGGGGATAGATGCATACAGTACACAGGGGGGGGGTCTGGGGGGGGGTCTGGGGAGAATCTGAGGGGTGGGGGGTGATCAGGAGGGGGCAGTGGGCAGGGGGGGAGATAAAAAAAAATAGCGTTGACAGATAGTGACAGGGAGTGATTGATGGGTGATTAGGGGGTGATTGGGTGCAAACAGGGGTCTGGGGGGTGGGCAGGGGGGGGTCTGAGGGGTGCTGTGGGCGATCTGGGGCAGGGGGGGGAGAAATCAGTGTGCTTGGGTGCAGACTAGGGTGGCTGCAGCCTGCCCTGGTGGACCCTCGGACACTGGGACCACCAGGGCAGGAGGCAGCCTGTATAATACACTTTGTAAACATTACAAAGTGTATTATACACTTTGTATGCGGCGATCGCGGGGTTAACATCCCGCCGGCGCTTCCGTATAGCCGGCGGGATGTTGCGGCGGGCGAGCGGTGACAGGCGCCGGCGGAGGATCGCGTCACGGATGACGCTATCGCTCCGCCCATGCCCTTAAATGGACCGCCGCCTCTGTGGGTGAGCCGGTCCTTCAGGGCTCCACTTCCCGGCCGCCTCTGTGCGTTAGGCGGTCGGGAAGTGGTTAAGGTGGAAATCACTATTCAAATTGATGGGGTCACAAAGGAGTTTGCAATTATCAGCATTTGCTACCTCACCCACTCAGTTAACTGAACCTCGGTCAACCCCTTGTAGCAAGTTGCACCAGTCGCTTTCAATAAGTGGACAGAATATTTTTTTCAGCTTTCTCATTGGTCTAATAGGGCACATACAGTTGCCAACATCATGTGACTCATACAAGCAAATAAAGTGCTGACAACTGGGGGGAAGAACATTGCTGTTCATCACAAGATGGATTTCAGAAATGCATGCGCAGTTGCTGAAAGATGGGGCCTAATAAAATGCAGAAGAAAAGAAGGCTTAGAATACAGGATTTGGAAAAAAAAATCTAGTAGGGAACCTGATTATGGAAGATTAAGCTAAAGCTGAGATTTTAAGTGGATGCTTTGCTTCTGTCTTTACCAAGGTAAAGCTATTGTCTCACATGGGTCTTGGAAGTTAGATATTGAAAACAATTTTTCTGGCCGGCCGGCTCAGGCATCACTGCGACTGCACTGGCCCATCTATGCGTGTCCCCTTCAGCACCTGGCCATGATACAGCGTAATTTATAGGCATTGGCTTGTACCTAGGACACCCCCTGTTGTTAAAGGTGCAAAATTGCTGTAATCTAAGTTTATATTTTTCAGTAAAATTCAACAAACTCCACCAATCCTCATTAAAGTCATTTTCAAAGAAATTGCAACACCATAAAGAAATGTAGTTTACAAATTATAATATAAGTAGAAGAAAGAGTCATATGCAAATTATTAAGTTTTCATATGTATCACAATTTTGACATTCTTCAGTAAGAGGTGCACTCACTTTTGTTGCCATTTGGTTTAGACATTAGTGGCTGAGTGTTGAGGTTTTTTGATGGGACAAAAAGTCTACAATGCTATACAAGCTGTACACTGCCTTCTTCAAATTGTATCAAAGAGTCATATCTTGAGTGTTGCTCCATGAAAAGAGGCAATAAAATATTTACAAAAATATGTACTCAACATTTGCGAGATACTGTGTATAAACTGTAATTTCTGCTTCTGCACATAAATATGCCCAAGAAACAATGCTAGCTCTCCAAAAGTTAAAATACAGTATAGTGGAACCTCAGTTTGCGAGCATAATTCGTTCTGGAAACATGCACAGTGGCGTAGACAGGGGGAGGTTACCGTTACCCAGAATTCCCCTGTCATGCCTGTACCAAGAGTACAGTCAGTCTGCTATCAAGTGCCCTCCTCCCTCCCTCCATACATCTGAGTGAGCCTCTCTTTCACCTTGCTGGCGTCTCTCTTCAGTCACTCAGGAAGTGAGAGGGGCATCCTGACTGTTGCAGTTCCATCCCCATCACAGCCAGCCAGGAATGAGTAAGTGTTCTGGGTAGCAGCAGGACAGTGATCTGGCTCCTTCTCCTCATAACATAAATCCCCCAGGCATTGGCAGCACATGTCCCGTAGTGCAGTCAAGTACAGTCTCCCACACAAGAGAGATGCTGGGACAGACTGCTCTGCAGGAGGGGAGACCACACGCAGTGTACACTAGTCTAACAATCAGCAGCAGCCAGTGAGTCAGACTGTCACACAGTCTATGTGACAGTCAGTGAGTGTATATGTCACAGGGACTCTCCCGCACTTGGAATTTCTATCTAAAGAATAATGTCAAATGTGTAGGGACTTGAAAAAAAAAGGCATATACTTTCATATAGAGAGGTAATGCTCTCTTATAGAATGTTCCCTGTCTTCTCTTGGTGGAGTCATCCCAGCGCTGTACCTACCGTAATTCAAATTTTCCACCTCCTGTTCCTGAGTGCTGCTGAAGAGGGGCAGTTCCATACTGTGTGAATGCACACTTACACGTGTGCAGTATGAAGCCACTCGTCTTTGGAAGCACTCGGGGACAGGTGGTGGCAAATTTGAATTGGGTACAGCGTTGGAACAACTCCACCGAGAGAAGACAGGGAACGGTCTATAGGAGAACATTACCTCTTCATAGCGAAGTATATCACTTTTTTTTTCTTTAAGATACTAGAGGGGAATATAAATAGTGTTCTTTTACTTACCTGGGGTTTCTTCCAGCCCCCATAGGCATGTTGATCCCTCGCTGTCCCCTTGCTCCTCTTCTTTGATCCGCTGTTTGACCTGATACAGAATCCAAGTTGAGCACTACTGCACATGCACTGGCTCAGCAGCATACGTCCTTGTAGCTCCTGTGGCTTAACATAGTGCGCATGTGCAGAGAACTCTCAGCTACATGAATGTGACCAAGGATTTGCCAAGGGAGCCCTCTCAGGATATCCCCCCCCCCCCCCCTCACATGCACTCTTACATCAAAGCGAATTTCCCCATAAGAATTAATAGAAACCCAGGTGATTTATTCCACAACCCAAGAATAGTTATAGTAAAATGGTACAAAATAGAAATGTAAAGATTTTCACTATAGCTTACAGAATCATTGCCATCTGTTGGCTCACACCAACCTTTTTATGTGTGTGGCTTTAACTAGGAACTTATCCAATGGCAGTTCCTTTTGCAGATTTCATGGAAATGTGACTTTGCACAGTCTCTATTCTCAGATGAAATACAATTAAGTACAATCTTACATCGCCAAAGGAAGAAGAACTATCAGCTCAGGTGTGATGATGTAATGCATGTATACTTTTTTGCTTGTATATCAAGAAGTTGCTTGTATATCAATTCACAATTCCACAAAAATGTTTTCTTGTATATCAAAGCACTCTTAAACCAAGTTACTCTCAATCCAAGGTTTTACTGTATATCTTCTTCACAAATTTTGGTGTATTTTTTACACTTTTTGTTTTGGCTTCCATTATTGCCTGTAGTGTACCACTTCTGCATGACTGTGGTAAGGATATTGGCTTGTAAGTTCTTTCTAAAGCAGTGACATAGATGAAGGGTTCAATAATCCATATAGGTGCTGCGGAGAGGGAGTCGGATCGATAAGAGTAAGTAAATGGAATTGTATTTGCAAAGACTACTCTGCTTTGAAAAATACCAGTAACACAAGGTAATAACATCACTGATTGTAGCAGTAGCAGCAATACTCGAAATACATCTGCCATGCTTCACTTCTGTTTAACTAGGCTAATATATAATATAACGGGGTCCCTAAGCAAACCAAACATCTCTTGCACTATTGCTAGGCTTGTACAGTCACAGAAAATTGAAATGTACAACCTCATTTTTAATGGACCATAAAATCTACATTTTCCAACTTAAAGTCAGGACTTAATAATTGCATTCGTCCACTGAAATTTAAGTAAGGCTAGATGTTCCCATAAGCATATCGTTTGACTATAGCCAGAAAACACAGGCAGGTAATTAGCTGGAGATTTTTCTTTTCGTATTTCTAAGCTTCTTAATTTCCCAGAAGTGCAGATCTTTTGCTAATGCAGATGCCATAGTTTAAATCTAAACGAGTCACGTCATCCTGTGGCTGATAACACATCCACTTATCTCTAAGTAACACATTCCCTCCAAATTGTTTATTTCCATCATTAATCAGTGCGGTGGAAGAAATACAGTGGATTTCCCTATCTGGAGAGAGCTGCATCAGGGATAGAGCACACTGCTACCATTACTCATTTCTTCCATGCTTGGAAACATTACCCACGCATCACCTAGTCCTGTATATGTGTATTTCTCAGGTTAGTCAGACATCCTCTTTCCAGTTATATTTTAGCTTTACTTTAACAAGACAAAAGTGGGGTATCAATAAGGAAATCACATTTATTTACATTCTGGAACCCCCACTTCTCGGAAATACTTTAGGACCAATAACGCCTTCCTAACTAGGGATGTTTATCGCTTTATCACCACAGAAGATGCTGTCATTTCTTTAGTTAAACTATAAAAATGTATAAGTATTTCACCTACAAAAATGTTTTGTTTATCAATTATAGTTATTGGTCACATACTGTAGATGTCTGAGTACAATCTCACGTTTGTACTGATTACTTGGATGCCAAATGTGTATGTAATCTTTAAAATTGTTGTTTAGTTTTAGGGATTTGGTATACTTTGGAATACTGTATATTATACTGTATACTGGTTTACATAAATAAAAGCAATCCCTAGGATCAGTACATAAAACCTAAGAGGGACAGCTGAAGAAGAAAGAAGTTAAGAGGGATTTGGCCCCAAAAAAGTGACAGTCTATAAAAAAAGAGACAGTTGGTAGCTATGTTCTGTTCTGTGTAACAGTCCATATATATTCGGCATGTGAGGAGTAGAACAGTATGTCCCTATGCGTGATTATGACCAATGCCATGTAATTAGATGTCTTCTCTTCAGCTAGAAGGTGTGACATGCACACTCTTACAAGAAAGCATGGGTGGTGCTACACTGGGGCACGCTGGGGCACGGGCCCCCCTGGGAATCACTGTGCCTCCCTTGAGTGCCACCCCTGCCCAGTAACATACAGTAAGGGGACAGTTTCCACTGTATGCAGTGCGATGCAGACGCATCCCACCACAGCTGCACTGTAACCAATCCACAGCAATGGAACAGTTTCCACTGCGTGCTGGTTGTGCGGAGCGGTGCGGAGTGATCCGAGAATCTGCAGCATGCTGCAAATTCTCGCATGGCCGCATCCGCATGCCGTCTCCTCTAATACATTTCCACATCTTCCGATGGGAGCAGTAGTGATGCGTAGCCGCATTGGCTCCCATTCGCAAATGGAAACCGCCCCTAACTGTTTCCAGCAGCGTACGGTGAACAAGATAGCGTCTGTAAGAAACTTTCCATGACTCCAGTCAAGGGTCTTATCTATTTACCATAAATACCTCACAATACTTGCAAGATCTATTGTAAATAATGTATCTGGATGACACTTATATTTGTAAAAAAAAATCTCTAAAAAAAAAAAAACCTCCTTCTGCTTGCATGTTCTAACATTATGTCAGTCCATAGGAATAGAGTCTGAAGAAGGCTTACAAGCTGAAAGCTCACCGTTTTTCTTTAGAATTAGCCAATAAACTAGAGTTTGTATTTTACATTGTATAATGCCTGGGGGTTCATATTTTCTGACCACCCAGAGCAACGAGACTAGTAGCTGAATAATGGAAGAGGCTACAAAGGTTGCCCAGAGCAACTGCAGCTCTCGGCTTCGATATCGCTACAAATAAGACACAATGGCAGTGCAGTGCGATGTTGCGCTGCCTATGGTCTGAGTAACCAGACAAAGAACGAACAGACAGACTGACTGACTGACTGACTGACTGACTGTTGCCCAGGACGGATGCCGTCTGAGCCTCTGGCTAAGTAACAAAACAGATACAAGAAAGACAGACGGAATGCTTGCAAGACTAAGCACTGCCCTAGCGATAGCAAGCATTCAGACATGTACAAGACAGGACTATATATTGGAGCCTAACTAGTAGAGACCGCAGCTCACTGTCACGTCCACAGAAGTAGAGCAAGTAGGCTAACAACAGTCACCAGCAAGCATCCACCCAGGCAAGACTACAGGATAGAACATAACTAATAGCAACTGCAGCCTATAGTTACGTTCCCAGAAACTAGAGTAGCAGGAATACTACCAGTCACTAACATGGTGATGGCAGAATCCAAGCTATCTGGATAATGGACTTCACTGACCCACCGCCGATGCAGCGAACGTCCATCAGGCATGGAAACAAGGCAATAAACAATAATACAGAAAAATAACAAACTGCTCAACTAACGGATAAATATATATTAGCAAGTCTGCATATATATTTATCAAGAAACTAGCTAAAGCACAAGTAATAAGGTCGCATTGAACTACAATAACAGATCTATTACAGAGTGACAAAGTGCCCATCAGACCAGCGTACTGACAGCTATGTCGGGCAGAGAGCCAATGGATGCAGACATGCAAACTCCCACACCGCTGAATGGTAATTACTAAATCCTGAGTTGGTCTGATCTGCTAGCTGCCTGTGAATGTAAAGGACTTTCATAACAAATACATGTAGTATTATGCAACAACATGCATGCAGGAAATCCAAAGTAATCTGGCTGCAGTTCAGCTGCAGCAAGCAATTGGTGGAATAATGACAGCATCCTGAGCTGCCCTGAACTGCAGAGCGATTGCAAATGACAATGAGACTTATTGCGAATGCACAACTGAATGCAAGCAGATAAGCCAGAACTGCCCGTTTGCAGCTCCACTGCAACAGACAGAACACTCTACAGGAGGAATCCTGACACATAAGGCCTGACTCACTAAGACAACTATCGCGAGTAACCTGCTGTTACTCGCGCTATGTACCTCTGAGCACCTTAATGCACGCTATGCGCGCTATTGGCAGCACTTATTGACTGTTGAATGCTGCTTATTCTGACTGCATTTATCTAAGTGGAGGTGATACCCACTAATTGGTAGCAATCTGGCTTGGCTGTAATTGATGTTTTTGTATTGATGCTTGTATGAGGAGATTCTTTCTTTACAGTTTGTAACCATGGTTGTAAAAGCAGATCCTTTTGCAAGGGCAGACTGGGCCAGATGGCAAGGAGGCATATGCTACCTGAGCTGGCACGTTGGGTAATTGGGGTTGCAGTCAAGCCAGCCGTGATTTTTGTTATCATCATTTTCCTATTGGGATCCTGCATCTGAAGGAGTAGCAAAGTACAGTAGATGCTGCAGAGGAAGGCAGTGAAAGTACTTCCCATTCAGTGACATCACAAAACTTCATGGGGAAGAAGTGAAGCCAGGCTGACACCTCCTGGTATAAACCCCTCTATCTTATATGCCCCCTCCTTTCTCTCCTGGCTTAACCCCACCCTCTTGGATACCCCCTTCTAACTTAACCCTCTCCAACCTGGAAGGCTACTGTAGGTTTAAATGCTATGTTTTGAAGGTTTGGATTACTCATCAGTAAAATTGACCAATGAGATGCAAATTGTATTCAGCTTGGCATTGGGAAAATAACATTTTTTAGGAAGTAAATATGGCAAAGTTTAAGGTAGGTTAGCACACCATGCCAGTGATTAAGCGTGTATTATTCTTCAAACCATCAGTCTACTCATCAAGATGACAATTGTCTAGGGCCTCAGAGGGCCCCCTTCACAGAAATAAATGAGTATTTGTGCACCCACATGCAGGTCATCCACATTATTTAACAAGCATGCTGTGGCTATACCTGAAAAGGACATTTTTATCTGTGCACACATGCCTGGTGGTGTAGTGGTTAGCACCCTCGCCTTGCAGTGAATGGGTCCCTGATTCACAGCCCAGCCAGGGCACTATCTGCATGAAGTTTGTATGTTCTTTCTGTGTCTGTGTGGGTTTCCTCCAGGCACTGCTGTTCCTTCCGACATTACAAAAAAGACATACAGATAAGTTAATTGGCAACCCCTAAATTGGCCTTAGACTACAATACATACATAGACAAATGACTATGGTAGGGATTAGATTGCGAGCCCCTCTGAGGGACAAGTAAGTGACAAGACAATATACTCTGTATACTCTGTGTAGACAATATACTCTGTACACATACTCCTATCTGCATGAGCCATGTTTTGAAAAGCGGCATTCATGCAGAGGAACAAGTACAATATTCTGGAATGGCCATCTCAGTCCCCAGACCTGAATATAATTGAAAATCTGTGGTGTGAGTTAAAGAGAGCTGTCCATGCTCGGAAGCCATCAAGCCTGAATGAACTAGAGATGTTTTGTAAAGAGCAATGGTCCAAAATACCTTCAACCAGAATTCAGACTCTCATTGGAACCTACAGGAAGTGTTTAGAGGCTGTAATTTCTGCAAAATGAGGATCTACTAAATATTGGTTTCATTTCTTTTTTGTGGTGCCCTGCCCACATTTATGCACCTGCCTAATTTTGTTTAAACAATATTGTGCGCTTTCTGTAAATCCAATAAACTTCATTTCACTTCTCAAATATCACTGTGTGTGTCTCTCCTATATGATATATTTAACTGACATTTTTTTTATCGTAACAACCAACCATTTATACAGGAAAATCATGATGATTAACAAGGTTGCCCAAACTTTCGCATCCCACTGTATGTGTGTCATTCAAAACTGTGTGGGCTTTCTTTTTTTTTTTTTAACTTTGTTACCATCCGTTACAGCACAAATGCTAAAGCATGTTGCATACTAGTTATATTCTATCTTGCATTCACTTGTACTTTTCCAACTGCTATGATTTTAACAGCTTGTTTTGTTTTAAAACTTCTGGCTCCCTCTTCTGGCTGCACATAATTTCAGCCTCTAAATTAATTTTCGGAAAATATTTTTAAAGCTCCTGGCAGATTCTGGCAAAAGCGCTTTCCTGGAATTACCACAACTAATTGCCTGTTCACCGGTGCCATTTTAATATAAAGGGGAAGTACATGAGTTACTGTCTTTTCAAAAATATAGACAAGTGTGTTCACCATGAAACTGAATTTACTTGTCAGTCAAAAACTAACGTTTTATGTTACATACTTTGTTGAAATCACTACAGTAAAGCTAAAACACAAAAGGCTATATACAGAGACAACAACTGGGGGGCCTCTAAGTAAACTTAATAGCCACTTACACCCCATTTTCTACAAAAATAATGATACTGCTCAAAATGTAAATTAAAAATATATTTTATTAAAAAAAATGCTCATTTTGAATTTCATGTAAAAAAAATAAAAAAAAAATAAGTAAGTAAAAAACAAAACAAAAGAAAAACAAAAAAAGAACAAAGGCAAAAAAGGTTTAAACTCTACAAAGCAAACAAGAATCTCTCTCTCCCTTTTCTGGGTCAAGTTAATTTAATACAATTTAATACAAAGCCCTCAAATGTGTTATAATCACCAAATTTACTAGGTATGTTAGGGAAAAAGTTTAAAAAGACCTTGCAGTTTTTAAGAAAATTGATTTAAGTTTTATAATAGGAAAAATGTTTTTAAATGACAGTATATTACCCATCGTTATTACAGCTTTACCTATACCTCCAAAAAAAGCAGTGTATTTTCTGTCAAACCCCAGGGCAATGTACAATGCCTTTGCTGGGGATTGCTGTACAGCCACAATACTGCTATATAATGATCCCTGGCAAATTCATCTATTATTTGCAGTAAAAATAAATAACATAACCATCCTCACCCATTCCCTAGCATCTTTAAACTCTTTTCACCCATGCAGGCTGGTATAGGCCAAAGTTCGGAGCCTGGACCACTTGGGGATCCTCACCTTGGGCTGTACTAGTACACATGGTCCTATGAGGTACTCTGGCAGAAAGAGGTGTCAAAGCCTTCTCCGCTTCCTTCCAAAAAGCTCTCATCCATACCATAGACAAGGGGTTTATCACCACCTCCGGTGTGCAAGAGGAGGTGGAGGTAACGACCCCCATGCCCATTGGCCCAGTTTATGAGGGAATCCAGATGTCTGTCTCCAAGGTGAAATGGGTATAAAAATACTAATGCACACTTTACTCATTTCCGCAAAGAGTTAAATTTACATAAAATAAACACAACTATGAAAAGTATTTTATTGTCCTCACTTAACAATATATACTTACCTCTTAATCCCACACCAATATTCTCAGGAATAATGTCCCACACCAATATCCACTAACGTCCCACCACCCTTCCAAACCCTTGGCACTGAATGAGCCAGCTGGAGACACTATTTATAACTCAGTGCTATTGAATTATCTCTTTCAGTTTCAGTCTGCAACTGCAATAGCTATTTAGTAAACTTGCTTGAAACTATGGAAACAGTTTATGGCTTGGTGTTAAAGATACCCAGAATTCCCCACTCTCTGATGGTCGTATTGGTTCACAAGTCTTCACAAAGCAGGAAATCATATTACGGTAGTTGCTCCTTTTGCATGTTTACAGCCTGACTAGTATACTGCAATGATGTATATATTCCACATGGTGGAGTGCTCTTCACATGTTCCTAGGATGCTGGGATGCCTATGCACAGTTGGAAATAATTACTCCCTGAGTAACAGCTGACACAATACAAAAAGACCAGTAATTTTCACCTTGCTACACTTCCATACATACCATTGCTGTCCAGTGTTCGCCTGATGATGGATTCACTAACATCAACATTTGCTAGTGTAAGTCAGGCCTTCAGTTGGTTTAACCACTTGAGGACCCACCCTTTACCCCCCCTTAAGGACCAGCGATGTTTGTTGTGATCTGTGCTGGGTGGGCTCTGCAGCCCCCAGCACAGATCAGGGTGCACGCAGAGCGATCAGATCGCCCCCCTTTTTTCCCCCCTATGGGGATGATGTGCAGGGGGGGTCTGATCGCTCCTGCGTGCAGGCTAGTTGCGGGGGGGGGCACCTCAAAGCCCCCCTCCGCGGCGACATTCACCCCCCTCCCTCTCCTACCTCTCCCCCTGGTGATCCGGGCTGCACAGGACGCTATCCGTCCTGTGCAGCCAGTGACAGGACGTCCCCTGTCACATGGCGGCAATCCCCGGCCACTGATTGGCCGGGGATCGCCGATCTGCCTTACGGCGCTGCTGCGCAGCAGCACCGTACAATGTAAACAAAGCGGATTATTTCCGCTTGTGTTTACATTTAGCCTGCGAGCCGCCATCGGCGGCCCGCAGGCTATTCACGGAGCCCCCCGCCGTGAATTGACAGGAAGCAGCCGCTCGCGCGAGCGGCTGCTTCCTGATTAATCAGCCTGCAGCTGGCGACGCAGTACTGCGTCGCTGGTCCTGCAGCTGCCACTTTGCCGACGCACGGTATAAGCGTGCGGTCGGCAAGTGGTTAAAGATTCCCTAAGTACCTTTGTAAGTTCTCAGATTATTAAACATCTTGCTGTTGAAGTTATCTTTGATGGTTGGCAACATCTGGGTAAAGGGTGACCACTAACGATCAAATCTTTTTCATCCAATCTTACCATTTCTATGTAATATAAGGGTCTGCCTATAGTATCCATTCAATATATTCACTCAGTTTACTCTTGTACTACATAGATTTGGTAAGATTGGATGAAAAAGATTGGATAGTTAGTGGCCACCCTAAGCATCGCTACTAAATTTTTCTCTAAAACCATGTATATAGTATCGATTTGGTTTCTTTTATTCCTTTCTACATTTTTATTCCAGGATGGAATTTATTTCTGCTCTTACCCTGCTTAGAGCTTCTCTTCTTGTGTTTCTTGTAACAGAATGACTTTATGTTTAATCTCCAATTTCTGTAAGGAGTCGAGGAGATATGAAATTTATTCTCGCTATTCCCTAGCCCTTATAGCATAAATCTTAATTAGGCTGCCACCAAGTACACATTTAAACGCATTCCATATTATTTTATCAGATGTGTCCCCACTTTTATTATTTACAAAGTATTTCTTTATATCTAAAACTTTCTCTGTTCTAATCTTCTCTTTATTTCAGATCGATGGGTCTAACCTCCAGATTCTCTTTGGAAAGTGTTGCCCTTTCCATTTCAGGATAATGTAATGGGTGGGGCATGTTCAGGCACAGAAACATTTACTATCTTTACTTCCAGTATCTCCAGAAGCTGATTTTTAGGGATTTTATTTATTTATTGTATTTATAAAGCGCCAACATATTACGCAGCGCTGGACATTAATTAAGGTTACAGACAATATTTAGAGGTGTCAGACAGCAATAAGACAATACAGGAATACATGCAAACTAGATCATGCAGCACAGTAGGAGTACAAGGTAATACTTAGTCAGTCACTGGATGGGAGCTTGGAGATTAAGCAAGTCAAGCTCACTCAAGAGTTCACTCAGATCCATAGGATGGGTGTACGGTAATAGTGGTGCTTGAACAGGTAGGAGACACAAGGAAGTGTCACTGTCAAAGGCTTACAATCTAGAGGGAGAGGTGGGGAGACAAAAGGTAGGGGACCAGAGTTCAGCTGCAGGGTTTAGAGCACCAGTGAGGGTAGGTAGGCTAGATTGAAAAGGTGCATTTTGAGGGCCTTTTGAGGGCCTTCTTGAAGATGTTAAAGGAGGTGGCAACCCTCAAGGGGGTGGGGGGCGGTAGGGAGTTCTATAGTGTTGGAGCAGCTCTTGAGAAGTCCTAGAGGCATGCATGGGACTGGGTGATGCGGAGGGGGGGGGGGCAAAGTTCATTGGTGGAGCGGAGTGAGCAGCTAGGTGTGTACCTTTGAGTAAGATCGGAAATGTAGGTTGGCCAGGTTTTGTGGACAAATTTTTAGGCCATACACAGTATCTTGAATCTGATTCTGGACTGGATATGAAGCCAGCGGAGGGATGCACAGAGGGGAGCTGCCATGGTGGAACGATGGGGGGAGTGGATAATTCTAGTTGCCGCATTGTTGACAGACTGCACTGGGGCAATTTGGCTCATAGGGAGACCAGACAGAAGGGCATTGCAGTAGTCAAGGCGGGAAATTATCAGGGCATGGATGAGGAGTTTGGTGGTGACAGAGGTCAGAAAAAGGTCGGATCTTGCAGATGTAGTGGAGGTGGAGGTTGCAGGACTTTGTGAGGTTTTGAATGTGGGGGGTGGGGGGGGGGTAGTGAAGGAGAGTGTAGAGTTCCAGGTGACACCCAGACAGTGGGCTTGAGTGGTAGGGCGAATAGTAGTTTGGTTAGCAGTGACATGCACATGTGGGAGGATCTGGGATGCCCCCCTAGATCCGTCCCTGCCTCTGCTCTGGGCTGCCCAGAGAAAGTTTGGTTTTAGTTCTAAATTTATTAGTTGGATACAGGCATTATATGCCAAACCAAGAGCTAGGCTGTTGATTAATGGTATGCTTACTTCTGCGTTCCCACTTAAATGAGGTACCAGACAAGGTTGCCACCTCTCACCATATCTTTTCTCATTTACTATTGAACTACTGGCGACACAGATTAGAGATAATGATCACATCCATTGTTTGAGTCTAAATACCTTGTCTGATAAAATAGCATTGTATGCGGAGGATATGATAGTTTATTTGAATAATACAAATGACTCGCTGGAAGAGACGTTTGCTTTTATAGGGGAATTCTCTACACACTCTGGCCTGAAGATAAACTGGCAAAAGTCAGTAATTCATTGTCTAGACGGCCAAAATATACAGAAATCCTACTTGGCAAGTAAACTGCTCAAAGTTGATAGCTTTAAATACCCTGGAATATATATGGTATCATCCCCATCACATTTTTTGATTTGAACCTGAAACCATTATTGGACTTTATCAAGAATAAAATTAAAGTGTGCTCCTATTTACCTCTAAATGTTACTGGTCGCGTAAACTTACTCAAGATCATAGTTTTGCCTAAACGTTTATATACATTAGAACATGCGCTAGCGCAGTGTTTCTCAACATTTTATTGGGATGTACCTATTTTAAAATCCTGTACTCAACAAGTACCCCCTAGCATAATAAACATTATCACAAGTACCCCTTGACAAATAGATATTCAACCGTAGTACATGATATTTGGTTCTAAACAATTTCCAAGCATTTACTATTTCTTTTAATTAGCTAAAACACTAATTTGGTGTTGTTTAACCACTTAAGCCCGAAGGGTTGACATTTTTTTACATCCGAGCAACTTTCACCCCCCATTCATTTGCCAATAACTTTATCACTACTCATCACAATTAATTGATCTATATCTTGTTTTTTCCGCCTTTAATTAGGCTTTCTGTGGGTGGTACATTTTGCTAAGAGCCACTTTACTGTAAATGCATTTTAACAGGAAGAATAAGAAAAAAATGGAAAAAATTCATTATTTCTCAGTTTTCAGCCATTATAGTTTTAAAATAATACATGCCTCCATAATTAAAACTCATGTATTGTATTTGCCCATATGCCCCGGGTATTTCACCGTTAAAATTATATCCCTATCACACTGTATGGCGACAATATTTTATTTGGAAATAAAGGTGCATTTTTTCCGTTTTGCGTCCATCACTGTTTAGAAGCCCATAATTTATTAAATAATATTGATATACTCCTTTGACATGCATATTTAAAAAGTTCAGACCCTTAGGTAACTATTTATGTTTCTTTTTTTTATTTTATTATTGTAAAAAAAATTTTTTTTTTAATTTAAACTTGTATGTGGGTATTTTTTAGTGCGGGAGGTAAACAGGGTTTTTTTTTAATATATTTATGTTTATTTTTAAAACTTTTTTTTTTGGGTGTAATTTGCTATTTGGCCACAAGATGGCCAGAATCAAAAAGTCCTGGGAGCGATCGATCTCGCTCCCAGGCAGAAGAAAGGAGCCCAGAGCTCAGAAAAGCCGCAGCGTCTGAAGAGACGCTGTCGGCTTTTCTCCGGGGGGGTCCGATCAGCGAAAGGGATTTATAATCCCTTTCACTGATCGGTGGGCTAGCGGCCAGCAGCGGGGGCGCGCACGGGGGGGCCCGCGGGAGCGCGCGCGACCCGCGGGAGTGCGCGCAGCCCAACTGGACGAGAAATCTCGTCCAATTGGGCTTAAGTGGTTAAATAAGATTTTTAATTTTCCCAAACCCTAAATTTGTTATTCTTGGGTAATTATATCAAGCCTGAGTACCCCCTGGAACCATCAGAAGTTCCCCCTGGGGTACGTGTACCACACGTTGAGAACCTATGCCCTAGCGTACATCCACAAATGGTTCTTTAACAAAATAGACAGCATGTTAAGCTCTTTTATCTGGACTAGGTCTAGAGCCAGGGTGGGGCTTAAAAAATTACAATGTCCTAAAATACTTTGTGGCCTAGCCTTACCGAATTTCCACCTTTACTATGTTTCTGGACAACTGGTATATGTTCAATCCTGGTTAACACAACAACCTGAGATGCCCATAGCTGAACAATTTTTAGCACAATATATTCATCCGCGTGATTTACACTCCTATTTGCAGGCACCCAAATTGCAATGTCCTGGTACAGTAACTATACTACATCTTCATGCCGTTATAGTATGGAATATTGCAAATCAGATTTTGAAATTTGATGAACGCTAGACAGTTGTTCATTGTGGCATAATAGATGATATGAGTATTTAACTACTTAAAGACCGCCCCACGCCAATGGGCGTGGTCGCGGTGGCAGCCCCAGGACCGCCTAACGCCAATTGGAGCCAAGTCCTGGGGCTGGTATTTGCAGGAGATTGCGCGCAGGCTGCGCAGGCTGCGTTGTGTGCTGAGTTGTACGGGCCTGCAGCTATGCCTTAAAGCTGCAGTGGCCCATTTAGATAAAATTACTCTGGTCTTTAGGGGGGTTCTCCACTGCAGTCCTCAAGTGATTAAACAATTTAATTGATGCAGAAGTATGGTCAACACGGGGTATCACACAGCTTTGTCATGTATTTGTAAATGGTATCTTTAGAGAATTCACTGATTTTCAGCAACTATATCAACTGCCTCCACATTACTTTTACAGATATTTACAACTTAAATATTGCATTAAAGCACAGTTTCCAACACTAACCCTGTCTTTCTCTGAACATCCTTTAATTGGGGTACTTAAAACACAAGGGATGCAGGGTTTGATATCGGCTTTATACACATCTATGATACATGCTGTATCTGAGCCTTGTGCGGATAAATTAACGTACTTTGGGATAGGTTTATACCTAATATTGATGGGGAGGAATGGGAGGATGCTCTGATCTCTTCAACCCAGGCATCTCCTGCTGCACAAAATAAGCTTACCCAATTCTATATCTTACAGAAAGTATATTTAGCACCGAACATAATTTCTAGATTTGGAGGTTGGTCCTCGTCATGTTGCCCTAGATGCAAATTGGTTGACGCCAACTTTTGGCATCTTCTGTGGGAAAGCCCTCCTATCCAAAATTACTGGGAGCAAGCTATCAAATTATTAATGGACATTTTAAATATTCCAATTTCCCTTAATCCTAAACTCTGTGTCTTGGGCATATGTGAGGAGGGGTTTGGCAACAAGTTTCAGAAAGTGTTCCTCAAGGAGACATTATTTATGGCTCGTACAATAAAAAACATAGCAGGAGAGCAATAGCGAACAGCAGCAGCCAAGGTGAGCTCAGGGCCAGTCCTCAAGCCCTAAACAGGAGAATTGGGAGAAGATAATGGAGCACCTGGCGCTTACAATAATGGTACAGATCAATATGATCAAGTTCGTCCGTCCAGAAAAACTGTGCACTGCAAATACTCGTGGACAACAATTCCTGAGAGACAGTTCATATGTGTGACACAGTACCTTTTGGGAGTATGAAAATACCTCCCTATCAGTGTGCAGGGCACTCCGTATATTGCGTACGATTGTTCGGGGGCCCCATGGATAGTGGAGCTGTATGCACGCGGATGGTCACGCGGAGATGCGGAAACCGTCTCCTTCCCCTTCCGCCAGTGGTGATGTCGCCGCTCGCAGTCCAATGTGTTCCAGGACTATGCCGGCTGGTTCCTGGTTATGGGGATGCAGAGGGGACAAACACCATAGTGCAGACTGCTTCCAAAGTTGACAGACCCACACAAAATTGCACTTACAAACAAATTCTTGTGTTTATTGCATATCTAAAAGTATTCCCAATCCGGATTTCGGCCATATGCCTTCGTCAGGGGCATTATTTATGGCTAGGAAGGCAGTTGTGCTGCATTGGATGGCTGGTACATATCCTAGTATACAACAATGGATTGAACTAATAAATAAAGTTTTGCCGTTTCAAAAACTAGGGATGATCAGAATTCCGCCAGCGGTAAATTCCGTAACCGTTACATTTCCATGGAATTTCCGTGAAATTCCGCATTCCGGCAGTATAATTAAAGTAATCGCAATTGAAATCTCATTTATGCTTGATTTTTTTTTGGGCAGCAGGAGGTGTCGCTTAAGCCATGGGACCTAGTGGTAGTCCCATGGCAGTGGTTTTGGCGCCGCAGGAGGTGTCGCGTAAGCCATGGGACCTAGCGGTGGTCCCCGTGGCGGTGGTTTTGACACTGCAGGAGGTGTCGCATAAGCCATGGGGTTCCACGACGGTCATTATAAGTGTGGTTTGGAGCCGCATGAGTTGTCACGTAAGCCATGGGACCTAGCGGTGGTCCCATGGCGGTCATTTTGGTGCCGCAGGAGGTGTCGCATAAGCCATGGGACCTAGCAATGGTTCCATGGCAGTGTTTTTGGTGCCGCAGGAGGTGTCGCGTAAGCTTTGGGACCTGGCGGTGGTTCCATGGCGGTCGTTTTGGTGCTGCAGGAGGTGTCGTGTAGGCTATGGGACCTATACAAAATGGTTGGGATAGCTGAGATAGCTAGGGAACTGGTTGCTAACATACGATTGATTGGTTTTTGTTAAGACTGTAATTGGTGCTGAAATAATTCTGATTTTCATGCACAAATCCGTTTGGTTGGTTTTTGTAAGCCTCTAATTGGTGTAGAAATTCCTATTTTCATGCAGAAATCCGGTTGTTTTCACTTTAAGGGGCTTCCTTGTTGTGATTGGCGTCCAAAAATCCGCATTCCGGGGGAATTACGCATAGCAATTCCGGAATTCCGTCGGAACGGTATAGCAATTCCGTTCCGATGCGACGGAACGGAACCACCAAATTCCGTCCGGAATTGCGGAAAACGGAATTCTGCGGAATACGGTGAGCATCCCTATCACAAAATAATATACATGCACAGGGGATGTCCAAATGGTTGAGATCACCACTGACAGCTGGATCTGAGTAATAATATTAAACTGTCAGTATTAACATTTAAAGGGCAAATCACTTATCTCTATTATAACTATAAGGTTTGTGGCTAATACACCAGTTTATAACTTTGGAGGTGATGGGGGAGGAGGAACCAGCATATCAAGTTAAAGTTATGTAGTTATTTTTTGATGATAGATGTTTAACTGTTGAACACTGCATGGATGATCCGGTTATTATATACAAGATGGCTATAATATTCGTGGTCAATAATACAATTTATTTAAATATTGATTTTGTTCCCATGCAACATGTTTATTAAGATATATGAAACTATCCTATGGATAAAAAATTGTATTTTGGTTCAATGTTCAAGATGCCTTTTACTATACCAGATATACATATTGTATTGGACTTTAAAATCAACTTATATGATGGAGATTGTATTTTGTGGCATATGTATTTACCGGGCACATGTATTTACCGTGAAATTGTTCAATAAAGGTCTTAAAAAATAAATCATGGATGAGATAACCTTGCCGGAGGATGTGTACAGGGAGAACAGTAGGGGGCCAAGGACCGAGCCTTGGGGGACTACCCAGACGTGGTTGAAGGTGAATGAGGACTCATTGAAGGAGGTTGTGAAGGAGCGGTTGGGGAGGTAGGATGAGAGCCAGGCCAGGGCGAGGTCATGAATGCCCAATTGCCCATGGACTGGAGGGACTGGAGGAGTAGGGGATGGTCCACTGTGTCAAAAACTGCTGAAGGGTCAAGGGTGAGGAGAATGGAGTATTTGCCTTCAGCTTTAGCTAAGGCAAGATCATTGACCACTTTGTTGACAGCTGTATGGACAGGCCGAAATCCAGAGGGCAGGCCGAAATCCAGATCGCAGTGGGAATTGGCATTGAGGTACTGGGTCAGGCGTATGTGAACCAGATGCTCAAGGAGTTTTTAGGGATCAAGAATAGAACCAACCTTGAATACAAATTATGTGCTAAGAGGTAAAAATAGTAATCAAGTGCATTTTTTTCATACTTCCACCAATTTATGAGCTCTAAGGGACATTTTTAAGGAGTCTAGGCTTTTTTTTTAGAGATTTGTGAAGAGCCGCCAGAGGTATCTTCAGTGGAGGTTAAAACTAAATTAAAGTATCCACCTATTATGATTCTACCTCTTGGTATTTTTTTTTAATCTGTCCAAAAAGTTAATGATATATTGGGCTTGACCCTCATTTGGGTATACAGGTATATATTAGCTAAGGTTATCTTGGCCCCATTGATTCTCCACCAGCTCCCTCGCATTGTTGGCTTCATAAAACTCATCTATAACAAAGTAAAGAGGAACTGCAGTGAAAATAACGTAATGAAAATACAGTGGGATGTGAAAATTTGGGCAACCTTGCTAATTGTCATGATTTTCCTGTATAAATTGTTGGTTGTTACGATAAAAAAATGTCAGTTAAATATATCATATAGGAGACACACACAGTGATATTTGAGAAGTGAAATGAAGTTTATTGGGTTTACAGAAAGTGTGCAATAATTGTTTAAACAAAATTAGGCAGATGCATAAATTTGGGCACCACAAAAAAGAAATATTAAATCAATATTAAGTACATCCTCCTTTTGCAAAAATGACAGCCTCTAAATGCTTCCTGTAGGTTCCAATGAGAGTCTGGATTCTGGTTGTAGGTAGAGATGGCCTGAACCTCTGATTTTCGGTTCACGACCTTCTGCAAAAGGTTTGGTTTGCGCAAACCTTCGCGAACCGCAATAGACTTCAATGGGGAGGCGAATTTGGAAAACAATTATGCTGGCCAGAAAAGTGATGGAAAAGATGTTTCAAGGGGTCTAACACCTGGAGGGCGGCATGGTGGAGTGGGATAGATGCCAAAAGTCCCGGGGGAAAAATCTGAATTTGACGCAAAGCAGCGTTTTAAGGGCAGAAATCACATTGAATGCTAAATTGCAGGCCTAAAGTGCTTTAAAACATCTTGCATGTGTATACATCAATCAGGGAGTGTAATTAGTGTACTGCTTCACACTGACACACCAAACTCACTGTGTAACGCACCGCAAACAGCTGTTTGTGTAGTGATGGCCGTGCTGGACTACTGTGCACCATGGCGAGATTGCTCTTCCTCACTCAGTGATGTCAGGTTAGGTAATGTCTGACTGCCTTATCAACTTTCCATGATTCTTTCTCTACCATTGTTAAAGCTTACATCTATTTTTTTTACATTACATTTGCTTGCGGTTAAGTACCTGCAACGAGAATCTATTATGGAGGGCAAGTCTGCCATTGTGACCACAGGTAATGGCTGAGGAATCCTGGTTCTATTCCAGTCCGGAGTTGGAGTCTAAGAAACGGCTACCACCACACATCCAAGGAAGGCAGCAGACTGGCATGCACGTCCCGAGGTAGTGACCAAAAATAACAATACAGGAGGAGGACTTTCGAGGCCCTGCTGTGTATGTGAAATGAATCAACTTTAAATCCTTTAATGATAATCTGTTATGGAGGGCAAGTCTGATGGTGCCTTCACTGCGATTCACCAGGTTGGTCTCCTCCTCAAGGAGGCGAGAATCTTTTATGGAGTGCAAGTCTGCCATTATGAGTGACCACAGGTAATGGCTGGGGAATCCTGGTTCTATTCCAGTCTAGAGTTGGAGCCTAAGAAACGGCTACCACCACACACATCCAAGGAAGGCAGCAGGCATGGCATGCACGTCCCGAGGTAGTGACCAAAAATAGCAATACAGGAGGAGGACTTTCGAGGCCCTGCTGTATTTGAAATGAATTAACTTTAAATCCTTTAACGAGAATCTGTTATGGCGGACAATGATGACACACACCACTTGCCTTTCATGAGAATCTGTTCTGGAGGGCAAGTCTACCATTGGGACCAGTGGGTAATGGCTGGGGAATCAGGGTTCGATTCCAGTCCGAAGTGGGAGCCTGAGACCCATGCTGTATAAGTAATGTACCAGCCCTGACTGTGCTTTGCAGACCAGGCATCTGTGGTCAGATGGACCCTTGACCCAGCGGAAGACAAACGATTTCTAATGCATTTGCCAAGAATGTGTTATGGAGGGCAAGTCTGCCATTCATTCAACTGTGTGAAACTTTTGATGGTACTTTTTCAGTACCATGGTGACTGACCAGGGGTAATGGCCAGGGAATCCTGGTTCGATTCCAGTCTGGAGTGGGAGCCTAAGAAATGGCTACCACCACACACATCCAAGGAAGGCAGCAGGCATGGCATGCACGTCCCAAGGTAGTGACCAAAAATAACAATACAGGAGGAGGACTTTCGAGGCCCTGTTGTATTTGAAATGAATTAACTTTAAATCCTTTAAGAGAATCTGTTATGGCGGACAATGATGACACCACTTGCCACAACAGCTAGGTATATGCAGTGATGAGGTGGGTTCACTGAACACAAAAGGTAGGTAAGTATATGCAGTGATGAGGTGGGTTCACTGAACACAACAGCTAGGTATATGCTGTGATGAGGTGGGTTCACTTAACACAAAAGCTAGGTATGTGCAGTGATGAGGTGGGTTTACTCAACAAAACAGCTTGGTATATGCAGTGATGAGGTGGGTTCACTGAACACAAAAGGTAGGTAAGTATATGCAGTGATGAGGTGGGTTCACTCGAAACAACAGCTAGGTATATGCTGTGATGAGGTGGGTTCACTTAACACAAAAGCTAGGTATATGCAGTGATGAGGTGGGTTCACTCAACAAAACAGCTAGGTATATGCAGTGATGAGGTGGGTTCACTGAACACAAAAGGTAGGTAAGTATATGCAGTGATGAGGTGGGTTCACTCGATACAACAGCTAGGTATATGCTGTGATGAGGTGGGTTCACTTAACACAAAAGCTAGGTATATGCAGTGATAAGGTGGGTTCACTCAACAAAACAGCTAGGTATATGCAGTGATGAGGTGGGTTCACTTAACAAAACAGCTAGGTACATGCAGTGATGAGGTGGGTTCACTCAACACAAAAGGTAGGAATATGCAGTGATGAGGTGGGTTCACTCAACACAAAAAGTAGGTATATGCAGTGATGAGGTGGGTTCACTGGACACAAAAGGTAGGTAAGTATATGCAGTGATGAGGTGGGTTCACTCGACACAACAGCTAGGTATATGCTGTGATGAGGTGGGTTCACTTAACACAAAAGCTAGGTATATGCAGTGATGAGGTGGGTTCACTCAACAAAACAGCTAGGTATATGCAGTGATGAGGTTAGTTCACTCAACACAAAAGGTAGGAATATGCAGTGATGAGGTGAGTTCACTCAACACAAAAAGTAGGTGTGTGCAGTGATGAGGTGGGTTCACTGAACACAAAAGGTAGGTAAGTATATGCAGTGATGAGGTGGGTTCACTGAACACAACCGCTAGGTATATGCTGTGATGAGGTGGGTTCACTTAACACAAAAGCTAGGTATATGCAGTGATGAGGGGGGTTCACTCAACAAAACAGCTAGGTTTATGCAGTGATGAGGTGGGTTCACTCAACACAAAAGGTAGGTATATGCAGTGATGAGGTGGGTTCACTCAACACAAAAGGTAGGTAAGTATATGCAGTGATGAGGTGGGTTCATTCATTCAACACAACAGCTAGGTAAGTATATGCAGTGATGAGGTGGGTTCACTGAACACAACAGCTAGGTATATGCAGTGATGAGGTGGGTTCACTGAGCACAAAAGGTAGGTAAGTATATGCAGTGATGAGGTGGGTTCACTGAACACAACAGCTAGGTATATGCTGTGATGAGGTGGGTTCACTTAACACATAAGCTAGGTATATGGAGTGATGAGGTGGGTTCACTCAACAAAACAGCTAGGTATATGCAGTGATGAAGTGGGTTCATTTAACACAAAAGGTAGGTATATGCAGTGATGAGGTGGGTTCACTCAACACAACAGCTTGGTATATGCAGTAATGGGTATTACAATGTGCAGCTGCCTATCACACACACAGGTAGTCACTGAATGTGCTGGGCCGGGCAGTGGCACACACACAGTATGAATTACAAAAGCTGTCTATGCAACACAAGTGTCAGTTAGATCAGTGGGACACACAGAAAAAAAAAATCATAAGAACAAGATTAGCTCTCAAAAGAGCTGTTGTGGGGTGCTATTATAGCAATAAGAATCAGCCAGGAGCAAGCTGACAAGCCAAGAGCCTAACTAATCTTTCCCTAGGAGAAACAGTCTGCAGCAGCTTTCCCTTCTCTCACTATAGCAGGCACACGAGTGAGTGTAATGGCCGGCGCTCCCGGCCATTAAGTGGGGGAGTGGCTCCAGGAGTGAGTGTAACCTGAAATGCTACAATATGCCTGCTGACTGTGATGTAGAGGGTCAAAGTTGACCCTAATGGAGCATTATGGGGGCGAACCGAACTTCCGGGAAAGTTTGCGATCGCATGCGAACACGAACCACCCAAAGTTCGCCTGGAACCGTTCGCCGGCGAACCGTTCGGGCCATCTCTAGTTGTAGGTATTTTAGACCATTCCTCTTTATAAAACATCTCTAGTTCATTCAGGTTTGATGGCTTCTGAGCATGGACAGCTCTCTTAAGCTCACACCACAGATTTTCAATTATATTCAGGTCTGGGGACTGAGATGGCCATTCCAGAACGTTGTACTTGTTACTCTGCATAAATGCCTTAGTGGATTTTGAGAAGTGTTTAGGGTCATTGTCTTGTTGAAAGATCCAGCCTTGGCGCAGCTTCAGCTTTGTCACTGATTCCTGGACATTGGTCTCCAGAATCTGCTGATTCTGAGTGGAATCCATGCATTCCTCAACTTCACCCAGATTCCCAGTCCCTGCACTGGCCACACAGCCCCACAGCATGATGGAACCACCACCATATTTTACTGTAGGTAGCAGGTGTTTTTCTTGGAATGCTGTGTTGTTTTTCCTCCATGCATAAAGCCCCTTGTTATGCCAAAATAACTTAATTTTAGTTTCATCAGTCCACAGCACCTTATTCCAAAATGAAGCTGGCTTATCCAAATGTGCTTTAGCATACCTCAAGCGGGTCTGTTAGTGCTGTGGGCGGAGAAAAGGCTTCCTTTGCATCACTCTCACATACAGTATCTCCTAGTGTAAAGTGTACCGAATGGGTGAACGATGCACAGTTACTCCATCTGCAACAAGATGATGTTGTTGGTCTTTGGTGCTGGTCTGTGGGTTGACTCTGACTGTTCTCACCATTCCTCGCTTCTGTTTATCCGAGATTTTTCTTGGTGTGCCACTTCCAGCCTTAACTTGAACTGAGCCTGTGGTCTTCCATTTCTTCAATATGTTCCTAACTGTGGAAACAGACACCTGAAATTTCTGAAACACCTTTCTGTATCCTTCCCCTAAACCATGATGGTGAACAATCTTTGTCTTCAGGTCATTTGAGAGTTGTTTTCAGATCCCATGTTGCTACTCTTCAGAAAAAATTAAAAGAGGAGGGAAACTTACAATTGACCACCTTAAATAGTCTTTCTTATAATTGGATTCACCTGTGTATGTAGGTCAGAGGTCACTGAGCTTACCAAGCCAATTTGAGTTCCAATAATTAGTTCTAAGGGTTTTGGAATCAATAAAATGACACCAGTGCCCACATTTTTGCACCTGCCTAATTTTGTTTAAACAATTATTGCACGCTTTCTGTAAATCCAATAATCCAAATATCACTTTGTGTGTCTCCTATATGATATATTTAACATTTTTTATCGTAACAACCAACGATTTATACAGGAAAATCATGACAATTAACAAGGTTGCCCAAACTTTCGCACCCCACTGTAAGGGCTTAATTTTTACAATAATTATGTATAAATGATTTAGTTGGTGTTTGCCCATTGTATAACCTTTCATCTCCCTGATTTACATTCTGTCATTTATCACATGGCAACATCTTTACTGCTGGCAGATGATGTCTGTGGAGAGATGCTGCTTTGTTGGCAGTTGCAAACAGCTGTTATTTCTCACAATGCAATGAGGCTCCCACGGTGTGATGTCAGTACCTAGATGTTGACATCACACTGTGGGAGGGGTTTCAACATAATATCAGCTATACAGAGCCCCCTGATTATCCGTTTAAGAAAAGGTAAATATTTTTCATGGGAAAAGGGCTACTGATTGGGATGAAGTTCCTTGGTTACAGTTCCTCTTTAAGCTTTGAATTAATTACAAGTGCTACTCCCCTAATTTTTTTTTCTGTTTAAATTAATTAGCCACTATTTTTTATCTGTATAGCGTGGAACCTTCCCAGCCTGAAAGTGGGAGAAACACAATGTTGATTTTATTTCTTTTTAATTCTTCAACTAGTCTTCCTGTTGTTTAGTTTGTAGTGCTGCGCTTACCCTTCACTAAGATTACACCCACATGCACAAAAAACAAAGTCTTAGTATGGTGGATCGCTCTACTTTCAGATTACCAATCTGTACAAAGTCCACTCGTTTCTATAGTAATACGATCACTCCCTCCAGAAACGCAGTACCGTCCCCAGTCTGTGCTGCAAGAAAACAGGGGCCCCTGATGAGTCATGTGATATGATGAAACCGGTAGGGCGGAGCTACAGGATACGGAAGCTGAGTCCATGAGGCGGTCTAGAGGCATAGGAGACGCGAGATGCTGAAATCCTGCCTGACCAGAGGGATGTTTATTATTGAAGAAATCGAAGGCTTCTTAAGGAACAAACTAGTATTCCTAGACATATTTAACTGCTTCCAGACCAAAGCGGTACGAATCTAGGTCCAGCAGGTGGTGCTGTGGCTCTGAATGGACGTATATTCTACTGCTTCGGCACTCCGTGCTACCCCCGTTACCGTTCTGCACCCACCGCAATTCGCTCAGTCCTCCGTCTTATAGATGGTTGACCTGTGAGCAGGTCAGGACCGCTTTTATTGGCTCCTGACCATGCAACCTGTTGACTTTGTGAGCTTGTAATGTTTTGCATTATTTCTACAGCCTTGCTCTACTTTCTAGGCATCAGTTTGCTTCATTTGAAATCCTCATCTGCATGAAAGAGTTTATGGTTGTTGGAGTTTGGAGTGTCAGAAAATCATTTAAAGAAAACCTGAACTGAAAATTAAAAGTCAAAATAAGCATACACAAGTCATACATACCTTCCATGTAATCTACTCCTCAGTATCTTTCTCCTGTCCCGCGTCCTGTTTATTCCCTGTGATCAAGGGAATTTTCCATCCTCCATTTTGAAAATGGCCATTACCCATAACAGCTTTCTGGTCAGCACACAGTTAAACAGTAACATCGCCCACTTGAGCCATAGGGAAACATGGACATTACCTGGTACATCAGTTTTCCTCTCAGCTATAACTGACAGCAACTGATATTTTACTGACAGCAACTGATATATTTCAGATCTGACAAAATATTGTCAGAACTGGAAGGGATAATTGTCAGAAGAAAATGGTGAGCTTCTGAGAGGAACTGATGGCAAGGTAACTATGTAATGTTCATTTGAAGTTACCTCATGTGTTCATTTTAAATATTTTTACTCAGTACAGGTTCTCTTTAAGCTCTGCAGATGACAGTAGACAGCTGACAACTTCTTATAACCAACCCCGCAGTGTCCAGTGTACTCTAGGAGAGCGAGAGGCTCTTAAAGAGGCACTTAAGTGTAAAAAATAAATTGAGTTTTACTCACCTGGGGCTTACCTCAGCCCCCTGCAGCTGATAGGTGCCTACGACGAGTCGTTCTGATGCTCCGTGTCCCGCTGGCGGCCACTTCCGGTTTCGCTGTCAGGACCCATCAGGCTGGGAAGGCGGCCGTTTCTACGCGTTCCCAACCAAAATAGCACCCCTATGCGGCCATATGGTCGCATAGGGGTGCTATTTTGGCTGGGAACGCGTAATATCAGCCGCATTCCCCAGCCTGACGGGTCCTGACGGCGAAACCGGAAGTGCCCGCCAGCGGGACCCGGAGCATCAGAGCGACTCGTCGTGGGCACCTATCAGCTGCAGGGGGCTGAGGTAAGCCCCAGGTGAGTAAAACTCAATTTATTTTTTACACTTAAGGTTCACTTTAATGGCACTGAATAGGACAAGGGACGGCCAGAGATGGAGAGTGTACACGTGGGTGCCAGTGTACTCAATGTACCCGCATGCAGGGTATCAGAACAAGATGCCACAGAGGAAGGGTAGGAGAAGAGATGAGGAACAGCCTGCTCCTGCCCAGAGGAGGGGGAGGGGAAAGGATGTCTGGAGCACCATTGCCCGTGCTCTGTTGCTCTTGTCCATGATCAGTGGGACACTAGTCAGGCACTACAGGGCGATGCTGGGGAGATGCGGAAGAAGTCAGGATGCTGGGGCATGCTGATCTGCTCTATCTCAGATGCGCATGCTGACACATTCCTAAGTAAGATTCCAGAAGTGGAGGAGCAAGGCGGAGAGATGAGAGTTAGCTAAAATACTGCAAGGCTAGTTTCACAAGAGCTCTAGTGAAACAGACCAGCTTTGTAAAAGTACCATAGGAGATAACTAATTTAGAAAAAACATACTTCTTATTTGTATGTGTTTACATGTATTTTAAATTTCATGTTTTTCATGATAGTGGCCCTTTAATGAATTGGCTACTCCATTTATGAATGTTTGCATTATTTTTTAGTCTGCCATTGAAATTGTTATTTTTGTAATATGTTTGTCTTTTCTGCCCACATTCTTGCAGAAGTAAAAAAAAATGTTTGATCATGCATAGGATTGCTCACTAGATGGTGCTATTGAGGCTTGCCTTGCCTTCTTACCAGTGGTTGCCTGTGGGACAAGGCCGTAGTAAAAGAAAACCTAAATGTTCAATTAAATTTTACCATGCTGCGCAAGGTATTTTTTTTTAAATGTTTGATTAATACAGTGTCATCATCTTCTGTGGTGATGTGCAGACTAAGAAAACAAACAAGAGTACATAAAAAGATGACATTGGTATAACAAAATACAGAATTTGGAACATAATACAGAAGTGGTAGACAATATAATAGTGACAATATGAAACTCAACATTGCATCTTTGCTTTAAGACCAGACACAGAACATTTATATCACGCATTTCTCCAGGCGAAGTCAAAGCACCAGAGCTGCAGCCACTACTACTTTAGGCCTCGTTCACACCTAGGGCGCTTTGTGTTTTTTTTGAGTGCCGGCGATTTAAAAAAACGCTCTAACATCGCTAGTGCATTAAATCCTTAAAGGCCCTTTTCCACTACAGCGTTTGTGATTGCTGAATCGCAAAATCGCAAACCGCTAGTGATTTTCAAATCGCTACGGTTTGCTTTTTAACATAGGAATCGCGGTAGGTCATTTCCACTACCGCAATTCGTTTTTTACTAAATCACAATTGCGCCTAGGAACGATTTTTGCCGCGATTTTGCTATGCAGTGCATAGCATAGCAAAATCGCGATCACAAACGTCGGGAAATTGCCGGGTAATTTTTAATGAATCGCAATCGCTAGCGTTCAGCGCCGGTGGAAAAGGGCCCTAAGAGATAATTCATATCAGCGCGCTTCATCTGTTTTCCGCTCAGCAAAGAGCTGCATGTACCATTTTTAGGGTGTTTTTGCTACAATGGAAGGTATAGGAAAAGTGCAAAACGCCAACAAAATCGATTTGTGCGGCGATTGGGTTCGCGCTTTAATGAGTAAATACATTGTATGTATTCATTTCTGGGTCAAAGAGTTCACTTCCTGACGTCAAGAAGTGATAAAACAAATCACTCTGCAAAAGCGCTTTGAAAAGCACTGTACGCAAAATCGTCGCACGCAGTGGAGCGCCGGGAGGCAGAAAAAAACCGCGCAAAAAATCGAAAATCACTGGCATTTGCATTTTAGATGTGAACAAAGCCTTAAAATATTAAACACAGCATATAACTAACAGTAAAAAAAGAAAGACTGGTATAAAGCTAATTCATAAATATTGCAAATATGAGATTATCTTCTAATTAAGTAGTTGTTTGCTGAAAAAACAAAGCTGAACAAGTAATCTGCTCCCCCCCATTCCCTGGATACAGGGGAAGCATGTCTGCAGTGTTTGTTCTTCAAATATAGCTCCACACCCTGATTATTTTGTCCTATGCGATGTCAATATTATCAGTTAGCTTCTGAGTGAGGAGGAAGTTTGATTATTAACCCTCTAAGTAACTTACAAACAGTTGTATGTGTTTTTCTTATTGGTTTTATGCTGTGCATTAGGGGTGAATGGGAAGGTCTTTGTGAAAAGCAAAATAGTCTCAGAGAGGGCAGGAGTGGGGCTGGCAGTTCAGGCTGTGTATCCAAGGGTTAACTCGCATTGGCTGCTGCCTCCCTTGTCATGTGCTCCACACTGCTCTCTGGCTTCTTACACTTCTGCCTTCATAGCAGGAGTTCTGGTTTAGAAGGTGGAAGTGAAAGAAGCTGGAAAGCAGTGTGGAGCACATCGGGAGGGAAGCGGTGGCCAAAGTGAGATAACCTTTGCATAAAAAGCCTAAACCCCCCTGCACTGCCCGGAATGATTTTGCTTTTTACTAAATTATTCTCACTCATCCCTACTGTGCATAATGTTTAGGCTGCTTTCAGACTTCCCGAGTAACATTGACACAGACCCTGCAGTGCGTTGCCTCACAGCACGAGTGTTACTGTGGGGCAGACATTTGCATTGGAGTCTATGGCACCACTACAATTTATTTTGTTGTGAAGGTGGTATGCAACGATCGGGCTAAGAACAGTGACATACTTCCTGTCAAGCAGAGAGCTTTTCACTGTTTGGGGAGCGGAGCTATACATATTACCTTGTCAGTGCACTCTACAGCAGTACATATTACCTTGTCAGTGCACTCTACAGCAGTGTAATATGCACAAGGTAATGTTGCAGTGCGCGATTGTGCTGCCCTAGGCTCACCTGCCACATTAAACTAGCCTTAGATCACAAATAAAATTTCAGTTTCAAACAATGTTAAGAAACCATACAACATCTTAGAAGTCATAGCAAAGAAACAAGTTTTACCTGCAAATATGATAGTATACTGTTTTGTGACTGGCAAAAGCGTTGCAGAGCCTAAGCATTTCATCCACATACACAAATAGTTGTCATTGGGAAGTCCAGGTGCTCAATCAGCTCATTTGGCCAAGAGAAAAGTTATTCCAGCTATCTATTCATTCCAATTGCATTACATTTATGTGATGTGGTGGGAGGGAATGGTGAGTTTCATGGGCTTTCTGCGTTTGTTTACCTGGACTTGTTCCTATGCCAAACAAGAAGGCATGCTCAAGTAGCTGCCTCCCAGGGACTTGGTCTACAACTATACACTCTTTTAATTTTATGTCTGTTCAAATGAGCTATTGTGTTACTTGACTGATTACTTGGTACCCTGTACTTATTTGTTATGAAATGTATACAAAACTCCAATAAAATATTGTATAAAAAAAGGGGTAGGCGTTTGGCTGGTCAGCTTTCTTGAGAAGCAATTTCTGTACACATGCGGGGGTTGAGTATGGGGAGGGCTTACTCTTTTTCTTTAAAAGAGACACTGAACCGGAAAAAAAAAATTATGATATAATGAATTGTATGTTTAGTATGGATAATTACTAGAACATTAGTAGCAAAGGAAGTATTCTCATATTTTTATTTTCAGTTATATAGTTGTTTTCATTACATTGCATCATTCTCTAATCTTTTCAGTTTACACACTACTCTGCATGCTAAATTATTTTACAGAGCAGGCTAGCGAACTTTTGACCAGTCCTCTGCTGGGAAAAAAAAGATACAATGACTGACTGTTTATATAACAAGCTTCAGAAGACAGAGCTCTCTGCGACTTTGAAAGCTGAATGACTTTTTTGCATAGATAACAACTGGAGTTTCTTAACTCTTCCTGTACTGGAAACAATATTAGACTTATCTCTCTGCTCCCAATGTTTTATTTCTTAGCTGTACTACACATACAAATCATTATATCATAATTTTTTTTTCCGCTTCAGTGTCTATTTAAGTTATCAATGCACACAAGTCCAAAGGAGAGAGAGAGAGAGAGGAGGGCTGGCAGTGCTGTTAAAAAGGCCATTGAAACATGGAAAACACACTTACATATGATGCATTCAGCTATGGGTGGCCAGTTGGACGCCAGGTCTGAGATCTCATTGAACGTCCATTTTACGACGCTGGGACTTGTTCGCCGCTAGATCAAAGGCCTTTTTTGCTACTTTCTGGACAGTGCCTCAAACTTCTGTTTTGACAAGATTCCTGAATGCATGCACTGGGGTTCATTAGAAAAAAAGCATTTTATTGCCAAACAATACCTTGCTTTGGTGTAAGCATCAATAGGTTACATGGGGCTAATTCTCTGGGAAACAATCTCTGTGTAACGATTGGTGTCAGCAAGCACAGATTTTCTGATTATTGGTGATCTGCAGTATCACCAATAATACAGATGTTATACCTGATTATGTGGTGATCTGCAGAATCACCAATAATACAAGTATAGCAAGACACAGGACACACAGGTGTAAGATAGTGTTTTGGTGCAACAGTAATATTGGAGGAGATACCCACTATCCCAGAGGGGCTGGTAGAAGGGGGTATCTCTAAGGAACACAGTACTCAGTACCCCAGCGGGCTGGAGACTCAGAGCAATGGTGATAGTTTCACCCGAGGAGCGGGTGATACACAGTGAGACAATGTAGAGTGATCACTCGAGGGGCGAGTGATTCAGACTGTACTGCAGCAGGTGATTCCCTGAGGGGCAGAAGATCCCGACAGTGCTGTATTAACTAGTCACCCGAGGAGCAGGTGGTTAAGACTGTACTGCAGCTCTCAAACTGAGGAGCAGGTGATTAAGACTGTACTGCAGCTAGCAACCTGAGGAGCAGGTGATGAAGACTGTACTGCAGCTATCAACCTGAGGAGCAGGTGATTCAGACTATACTGCAGCTATCTACCTGAGGAGCAGGTGATTCAGACTATACTGCAGCTATCTACCTGAGGAGCAGGTGATAACTAAACTGAGAGTCCCTCACCAGGACTAAGCTCCCTGGTGAGGGCAGAAGAGTCAGACAAGCAGGTTCGGCAACACACGGACAGATACAGTACAGAGACAGGAAGCTAAATCAGAGTAGTAGTTCAGGCAGAGTCGGCAACTTATATCAGATAGGCAAAGGTACCGAATCAGAGAGCAGAAGAATAGTCAAACTAGCAGAAGGTCATAACAAATAATACAATTCAATTAGTACTTTAAGCTATCAACAGAATCTGGCTAAGTGTGGATCCCCAGCTCCAGCTGGTTCTAGCACAGTTTGGGATCTGACTAGGTCTGAGTGCTAACACGTAGCATATGCAACAGCAGACGCGGAACAACTGACAGTCAGGTCCTATATATACTAAACGCACTCTATAGCGCCGCCCCAGTCACTCAGCCAATCCAGAGCATAGCTGGAGTCAGCTGACCAAGTGATCAGCTGACTCCCCTTCTAGATGCATAAAGGTCCTTTCGCTCGGCACGCGCGCATAGCCCTTAGTCTATGAGCGATAGAAGGACCAGGCAAAGCACCAGCATGTAACTGTGCAGCGGAAACTGCCGGCTGCGACGCGGAGATAGCCGCCATGCCGCTTGCTGTTGCGGCAGTATCTCCGCTATCCATTACACTCTGTAGGTTAGATGAAGCAATACCATTTCACTTGTGAATGAGTCCCTGTGGAAAGAATTCCTCATATGTGTTCTTATTTCTGTGAAATTTCCATATCGGTGCATCCTCAGAGTGGAGTCATTTCTACAAAATCTCAGGGGGTTTAGTGCTCCTACTCCATTTCCATTTTGTAATATAAATGATGAATCAAAAGGACATATAAAACCTATTTTAATATTTGTGGTTACTTTTGAGACAGACCAGAATCTGTAAAAAAATTGAATCTCTGACCTAATGTGGTTATGTATTTTTGACAAGTCTGTTGTACCCTGATTTACAATTAAAACTTCCTGATTAGACAGAAAAACTGAAATATGTCTCATGAACTAGAAATGGAAATAAATTGAACCAGCCATAACAGTCAACACAAACAATAATATGTTTGCTGTCTATTGGTACAAATTACATCCTGTCTGGTCTTGACTAATATCAATGTGTTTCTGTCTGATTTTATTAACTGTCTATCTTTTGATTGCACCACTTATTTGATGTAAAAATAGTCAACTATACACTGCAGTTCAATAATTACTATAAATGCTGTGTTATTGGAGTATATCCTGACTGTTCTACACTTTTTCACATTTCTGGGGTAGAAAACTGGTGGTCATTTTATTATTAAGGGTCTTCTACATTACATAAAGCCCCCATTCAATTACTCCCACCTCCTTTTTGGGGTGACATAAAGATAGGGAAGAGATTCCTGTCCCTCAACGATGGGGGCAAAGTTGCTTTGGCATGCCCCCTCACCCTTTGTAAGATAACATTCCAGTATTGAGGGGCACATAGCCTGGCATGGCTTAAAGAAACCCTGAACTGAAAATTAATAGTCAAAATAAGCATACACAAGTCATACTTACCTTCCATGTAGTCTACTCCTCAGTGTCTTTCTCCTGTCCCGCGTCCTGTTTGTTCACTGTGATCAAGGGAGTTTTCTGTCCTCCATTTTGAAAATGACCGTTACCCATAACAGCTTTCTGGTCAGCACACAGTTAAACTGTAACATCGCCCACTTGAGCCATAGGGAAACATGGACATTACCTGGTACATCAGTTTTCCTCTCAGCTATAACTGACAGCAACTGATATTTTACTGACAGCAACTGATATATTTCAGATCTGACAAAATATTGTCAGAACTGGAAGGGATCATTGTCAGAAGAAAATGGTGAGCTTCTGAGAGGAAGTGATGGCAAGGTAACTATGCAATGTTCAATTGAAGTTACCTCATGTGTTCATTTTAAAATGTTTTACTCAGTACAGGTTCTCTTTAAGGAGATTAAAGAGACTCCAGTGTTCTCTATTGGAAGAAAAAACGGCGACGGTGACAGTCCCAGCTGACCACTGAACTGGGAGCACTGGTGCCAGGAGAGCCTGTCATGCAATGATAGCTGTTGGGTGAGCTCTTGGGTGCCTGGGGCTAAAGCAACAGCAAGCAATGGGTGGGGTGGTAGTAGCAATGGGGAGCGGCAGCCAAGAGAAGATTCATCTATCAAGATTAAGGAGAAGACAGAAGCAAGAACTAAAAAAAGAAAGAAGTGACAAGTGAAAAACAGAAGCAGTCCAATGAGACTGGCATCACCTTGATAAAAAATATTCTCTCTATTTGAACGTCATTAAAATGACACTAGGTCAATAAAAATGGCCATGGCGACAGCCCGCTGTTTCAAGCTTGATGCCCTTCTTCAAGCCGTAATGCCAAGCATACGGATAATGAAGGACGACCCCTTTTCAATAGTCATCAAAAGTAGAAACAACCAATAAGTTTAAACTGACCTTAACCAATGTCAACTAATAAAGGTTAATACTAGAAGTGCGACTCACCATATAGTATGCCAAGTCTGCGATGCAACCCCTTCCCGCATGTTTACAATGGCAATCATACCACTGATACAAACTTCTGCTTTATGTAAACAAAGGCGACCTCCATTGCCACCAACATCCAAACAATGGGAGAGAACAGCGTCAGCAGCACAACAAACCAATAGAGACACTCCGAGTGCCACTGCAAAGTCACATGCACTCTGACACAAGATTAGCACAGCAGTCGGCCAATCTGGAGTCTTGTCTGAGGTATTGACAAGTCCAACCACTCACAGACCCTGCTGTAACTAGGCAACCAGGGGAAGCATACAAAAGTAATTACTCACATACATCTCACATGGAGGAATCTAAGAGAGCATTTTATAATTCAATATACATAGAGGAAACAGATACATAAGAACTCATGCTCTATCATTGAAGCTTAAACAAAAATTAAATGCAAAAACTCAAATTGAACTCTTGATTTAAACTTCCGGTCCCATAACATCCAATTTCCTAATCCTCCAAGCCTTTCCCCGTAATAGTTCACCTTGCCTATGTAATCTACCACTTCAATTAACTGGTACACTATTGATAACCAGTACCTTTATTTGTGACGAGTTATGTTATGTTAGCAACTCCAAAAGGACTAGAAACGACCTGAGTGGGGTCCTAATTACGAATAGCTTTTTTATGGGATGACAATCTATCCCTCAACTATTGGTTTGTCATGCCCACATTTCCAAGACCACATGGACACTTCATAAAATAAACAATGTAAGATGAGTCACAAGTATAGCGACCCCTAATCTGCTATCGTGTGTACTTGGGCGGATGCATGAAAGGGTCCCCTTTCGTTATATATATATGTCTGCACTGTTCTGAAGAAGGGGACCCTGCATGGGACTGAAACAATTGTCAACGTTTGTGTTTGACACACGCATTTGAATGTATAAAACAACATTTTATGCTCATGAGAAGCCTGGTCTTGCTTTCGCTATATCACTACAAAGCTGGCAGCTAAGGCATAGGAAGTGTAACAAACTTACCTGGCGTTGTCTGTGGAGGCTGCTCTGAGCAGCTGGAGGAAGCTTCCTCTTCCTCTTTGATCGGTCGCATCCCCGGCTCCCCTGTAGAAGTGAGTCAGCATGTTCGCATCCCCGGCTCCCCTGTAGATGTGGGTCAACGTGTTGTTTTTGGCAGTCTCTCTAGGAGGACGCGCACAGCTCAGAACTGCCTTTATAGGTTAAGGAGGCGTGTCTGAAGTGTGTCAGCTGATTCCTGCGGTCAGCTGACACTTGCTACAGGGATGTTGCTGTTTGGTCTGATTTTCCTGGGGGCTTGGTAAGTGCTCTATTCCTGCTATATACACCCTGGGCATTCAGTTACTCGCTGCCCATTATAGCTTTCAGTTCTCTGAGCGATGGACCTTGCTTTACTCCTTAGTCTAGTTAAAGTTCCGGAGAGCTAGATTTCATATATTGAGCATTAGCGCGATATATACGTACTCTAGTCAGTCAGTATTGTATTATTGTAATATTGCATATTGCTCTGTGTATCGACCTTTGCCTGCCTCTTGACCTCGAATCTGCCTAGCCCCTCTGTATTACTGCCATCTGATATCTGTGTATGACTCGGCCTGTCCCTGACTTCACTCCTGTTTGATCCTTCCAATACGACTGACATCTGACCTATGTGTATGACTTCGGCCTGTATAACGTTTTTGCACCTGTCTTAGCCTACTGTGCTTTCACCATCTGATTACCAGTATATGATCCTAGTCTGTTATTGACCTTGCTCTGCCTCAGCCCCTGTGTACCGCATATCTCTGACTTCATGTATGACCTCAGTTGAGGAAAACAAGAGTTTGCTTTCTTAAAACAGAAATAATTTGCGATAATTCGGGTTGGAGTGAGCTTGGGATGTCTCCCAGTGCATCACTGCAGAATATATGCAAATTAACCATTGTTGCCCTTAGAAGCTAAACACATCTCCAGAACCGCTGGAATGCAATGTTGTTTGATCCTCATCAGTGCAGAAAGCAAACTTGTTTTCCTTAGTATTTTAGTAAGTGGGATTTTAGGACCATTGTAGCCCCTCACACACTCCAATGAGTTCCGGGTCACTATGAGCTTACTGGTTAGTCTGTACCTCTCGGTGTTACAAGCCCTACTCTATAGAGACAAATTAATCCATGCCATGCACTGATGAGGATCAAACAATCCGAAACAGTCTGTATTCATGTTGGATTATTATGGCTCTGTAAAAATTAACAAGCTGACACATCATTGCATTCCAGCGGTTCTGGAGGTGTGTTTAGCTTCTAAGGGCAACAATGGTTAATTTGCATATATTCAGCAGTGATGCACTGGGAGACATCTCAAGCTCACTCCAACCTGAATTATCACAAATTATTTCTGTTTTAAGAAAGCAAACTCTTGTTTTCCTTAGTATTTTAGTAAAGGGGCTTTTAGGACCATTGTAGCCCCTCACACACTCCAATGAGTTCTGGGTCACCATGAGCTTGCTGGTTAGTCTGTAGACCTCAGTTGATGATCTGACCTCGATTATCGTATATTCAGTGTACACTTCATAGCCTGCATCACAGCCAGCGTTACAGGAAGGTGCCAAATCTAGTGGTAAACAAAGATGGATTGCTTGGTGGTCGATGGCGGAACACCTTGTCATGTACTGTTGGGGCCTTCTTAGAAGAAATCAAGGGGAATATTGAAATTGTGGCACCTGTGTGTGCATTCATCATACATACTGAATACATTTTTTCACTAACTTTAGTTGCTCCTGTTGTTCAACCAATGATTTCTGATTGGAGGCATTTCTTACAATCTGGGTCATTTTTCCTTGAGGGATGGCATTCTTAACTGAGGGAAGGGGAAAACTCTGAAAATGCAACAATGAGTTTCTATCAGTAGGCTTAGTGTAAAGAGTGGTCATCAGTCTACCAGACTGATTGATCACTCTAATAACCAAAAATACTGCCTTTCATTGCTATGAACAGTCAACCTGATCACTAGATAATTCAATCCAAAGCTGAAATAATTTGCTGGGGCTCTAGTTTTCTCTATTAGAAGAAGATGTGGTGATGGTCCCAGCTGCTCCACTGGATCAGCACAAAATGAGGGGGAGCAATGGTGCCAGGAGAGGTTGTCATGCAGTGGTAGATGTTGGGTGAGCTCCGGGGTGAAGTGGCAGCGAGCATTGGGTGCAGCGGTAATAGTGATGGGGAGCGGTGGCCAGGAGGAGATTCGTCTGTTAAGATAAAGGAGAAGACACAAGCAGAAACTAAAGGAAGAAATAAGTGACACATGAAAAATAGTAGATTACAGAACATAAGGTTTTTTTTTATTTTTTTACCTTTAACATTAAAGTGCACTTTTTATACTGAATAGGTACAGGGACAAAAGTGACCTTCTATACCTATTTACCTGTAAGTGGAGAATTATGTGTTGTGTAACTTCAATATTGGTTCACTAGTCAGATCTTGAAAACATTTTGAAATTGTGTTTCTTAGTATTTGCTCTGTTGTTTTCACATTTGGTGACCTTGTTGCCAGTTCATGTAATGATGGCAAAATATATTTTGCACATCCTAAAAAAACAGGAAGTTCAAGTTGGCACGGAGAGAGACTTACTAGATAAGGGTTTGGTGGTAAGTAAGTTTAGGGCTAACCATCTGTAGCTAATACATCACATCTGCCTGTGAGCTGGGAAACCACAAGCAGGAAGCATCCCACACATTCAAGGAACTCTCTTTTATTTTTAATCTTCTATTCTATGTGGCCTGTCTCTCTCAGAAAACATTGCTGTTGTGACCTGGCAATAGTAATGAATGCTCTATCTGAATAAATTCAAATGCGGTGTAAGAGTGGGCACACAGGACTCCATGAAGACTACATGAGACAAAAATAGTTTTTATTGTAAACAAGATTCACTCTAAAGGTCAACACCTGCCAAAACATCCTTTATGTGTTGTAGTGAATTAGCACATCTACCTTTGCTCATATCTACTTCTTGTAGAGCCCCTATAACAGGAAATCACGGAATCTTTCTAAGCAGAGCTCAAACAGAACAACACCATTTTTTTAAAAAAATATAACAGCAAAGTGTTGAACCTGTCAGTTTTTTTTTATTTTTGCATACCTCTTGTAACGCCAGCAGGGTCAGAATGTAGCATTTTTCATCCCATGATGCACAAAATGTCACTGCAGGTATCATGTGATATAAGAAGAGAGGAAGTAGTGCAAGATGGCTCAAATAACATAATATAATAAACAGATATAATGTCTTGCTAACAAAATAACTACCAGCTTTATGGGACAACAATATAATCATGGGCGGTGCAAAACTAGGTGAGGCTGGGCCACTGTGCCCCTCTGAGTGCGCCCCCCCCCCCCCCCATGCTCAGTAACATACAGTTAAGTGTTTCCAGGCTCCTGCAGCATACAGTACAGTGGACAGAATAGGGTATGGAAAAAAACTCTCCTTGTCAGCCTGACTCTATGTAGGTGTAAGTAAAACAAGGGTCTTATCTGTTTGCCATCTGTTTGCCAAACAAGTGGGCTCTTAGGCTGTGATTTTGCACATGTTTATGGCTCAATCTGGTACCTGGTTTACACAGGGCCGGATTTCTACTTTTTGGTGCCCAAGGCCCGCTGTCATCATGCGCCCCCCCCCCCCCCCCCAACAGCATCCTTACCAACCACACACACAAACTTTTTCCCCCAGCAAACACAAAACTTTAACTGAAGCTACTGTAGAAATCATCTTACACCCCACCATTTCAGCACTGGGTCCCTCTCTGGTCAAATGGGTTTCTGCAGTGTTCGAGCTTGGCTGTAGGTGAGTGTGTCCATACTGGGCATGTACAAGTAAAGTTGCCACATTCTCAGTAGAACTAAGGCACTTGTGTACTGCTTTTTTCCTCCATGCACAAGCATTTCATTTTACTGAGCATATGCAAACCTTTTTTGCACATGCCCAGTACAGATACGCTTGGCCACAGTCCTGCTTGCACACTTAAGAAACCTATTGGACCAGAAAGGGTCCCAGCACTGCAACTGTGTATGTGTGTGTGTGCATGTGAATGGAAGAAGGCAGTTATAACTGAGGAAGGTCAACTAGAGGAGCTGTATGCATGCAGAGGGACAGAACTAACGCCTGGCAGACACAATGAGATTTTCTGGCAGATTTCCTGTCAGATTGATTTCCAATATGATTTCTGATCGATTATTAGGCCCATACACACGTTGGATTTCCGCGAACGACGGGTCGTTTGAACGTCCCGTCGTTCGCCCGCTAAATCGGGCGTGTGTACAGACTGTCGTTCGCTTGATAAGGGTGAGTTTGAGCGATCCGCCCGGCGGATCGCTCAAGCCCACCCTTATCAAGTGAACGACAGTCTGTACACACGCCCGATTTAGCGGGCGAACGACGGGACGTTCAAACGACCCGTCGTTCGCGGAAATCCAACGTGTGTATGGGCCTTATTTCTTTACTTCTATTGAAGATCGATCGGAAATTAGATTGGACATGTTGGAAATAATCGATTTCACAGTACATGTGCCAGAAAATCTCATCGTGCATACCAGGCATTAGGGACAGGAAGGGTTGGTGTAAGGTAAGTGAAGGGCAGTTAAAACTGAAGAAGTGGTCATGGTGAGGAGAGATCAGTCAGGCTGGAATGAGGTAAGAAAGGATAGAGAAGATAGAGAAGGACGGTCAGAACTGAGGGGGTGTTCAGGGTAAATAATCAGCCAGGGTAGGGGATGGTAACAATTGAAGGGCTAGCCAGGGCTCGTTTCCATAGGGGCAAGCAGCCCCCAGCATGTGCACCCCCCACCTACAGAAGCACCACAGCTTCCAGTTTGCCCCTCCATAGAAGCACAACAGTTCCCAGCATGCAGCTTTTAAAGAGAAAAAAAATTGGCGCTAGATGCACCTGGCAGCCTATGGTGGTGTCCTGGTGAACAACTCACTGTGCCTCCGGTTAGAAGATTCCACTCAAACCTGAAGAAAGGCAAGTTCCGGGCACCAGATGCGTTGCAAATAACACCACTTTATTTCATCCCACCAAACAAATACATAGCACGGCTGGTCTGACAGCTGTTTCGCAAAGGAAGCGAGTTTTTTGTGAAACAGCTGTCAGACCAGCTATGCTATGTATTTGTTTGGTGGGATGAATTAAAGTGGTGTTATTTGCAAACGCATCTGGTGCCCGGAACTTGCCTTTCTTCAGTTTTAAGTTCCCAGCATGCTCCACCTCTCCATAGAGGCACCACAGCTCCCAGCATTCCCCTCCTTATAGTATTGGGGTGTCCCCAGGGCCCAAGAGCAGGCTGGCGACCCTAACCCCCCAATGTGTATAGTGGTCCACGGTGCCCCTGCACAGTATTCGCAGCAAGGTGCACTCACCTGTCCAATCGGCATGCTCCTCCTTCAGTCTGCGTGCATCATCCTTGTGGATGCCTCATCTCCATGACCTGGCGGCATGTACATACTCGTGTGCCACTGGGTCATGAAGATGAGGCGTCTGTGTGGATGAAGCCGGAGGCACCCAGAGGAGTGTATCAGCTGGACAGACGAGGGCACTCCGCTGCAAATACTCTGCAAAGGCATTATTGACTACTATACACAGAGGGAAGAGGGGCATGCTAGGAGCTGTAGTGCCTCTATAGACGTGGGCATGCTAGGAGCTGTAGTGCCTCTATGGAGGGGGGAAGCCTCCATATAGGTGGGCATTCTGGAAGCTATAGTGCCTCTGTATAGGTGGGGGAAGCTGGGAGCTGTAGTGCCTCTATAAAGGTGGGCATGCTTGGAGCTATAGTGCCTCTACAGAGATGGGGAATGCTGGGAGCTGTACTGCCTCCATAGACGTGGGCATGCTAGAAGCTGTAGTGCCTCTATGGAGGGGAGCAGGCTAAAGTGGGCATTCTGGGAGCTGTAGTGCCTCTGTATAGCTGAGCAAGCTGGAAGCTGTAGTGCCTCTATGGTGGGTGGAGGGAACAAAGGGGTCACCATCTAATGCTGCTTCCTGGTGGGAGTTCAGGACCAGGTACTTACACAGGTTTGAAGTCAATCTGCAGCAGAAGGCACCCTTCCTGATCTCTATTCTGTACAGTGTCTTGCTTCAGCTTTCTCCCCACGTGCAGTCCGGGTGACTTCAGCACTCTCTCCCTCCCCCGTGCTTTGCTGTCAGGACTCAAAGGAGGGAGGGGGGAGTGTATACACAAACGTTCTGTGGCCTTCCTGATGAGTTCTGCTGTGCACAGAGGTCTGTCTCCTTCTCTGCCTGCGCCCTGGGGTTTCTGACATGTGTGTCCTATGTCTGTCCCAGCGGCGTGGTGAGACTTCCGTGCAGCACTTGTTCCTATGCTGCCGCTGCCTGCTCTGATCAGCTGATCCGCTGCTAAGTGCTAAGTTAACTTCCCTGGCGTCCGCATTAGCCGCCCGCTGCGCACACACACACAACATGCTGCAATGTGCAAAGCAATGCGGGCGGCTGCATGAAGGAGAGGTGACAGGTCAGGTGGATAAGTGGCTTCCCAGTCGCCCCAAGAATTCCCCGCCCTAGGAACCGGCCTTGGAGGCCTGCCCAGAAATCCGGCCCTGGGTTTACATGTACAGCAGCATCTGGGGGCTAAAGGAGGAAAAGGACAGTAAGTATGTGTATGAAGAGAAAACAGGCAAATCTATTTTCATATTTTATTTTAATAAATCACATCTGCCAGCTATGTTGTAGAGCATAGGCTCTCAACGTGTGGTATGCGTACCCCAGGGGGTACTTGTGATGGTTCCAGGGGGTACTCGGACTTGATATACTTAACAAAGAATAACAAATTTAGAGTTTTAGAAAATGATAAATCATATTTAAACAAAAATAAGTTGATATTTTAGCAAATTAAAAGCAATAGTAAATGCTTGGAAATTGTTTAGAACCAATTATCATGTACTACGATTAAATATATATTTTTCAAGGGGTACTTGTGATAATTTTTTCTATGCTAGGGGGTACTTGGTGAGTACAGGGTTTTAAATGGGGTACATACCAAAAAAATGTTGAGAAACACTGGTGTGGAGAACAGGAGTAGTCATTCCGGAGAGATGGATTGTGTCACTGTGTCATTGTTTGGCTTCTCTATGACTGCATGCCCTAAAGGTGGCCATACATCAGGTGACTTGTCTGCCGATCGACCATCCGATTAGATTATTATAATCGTAATCAAATGAAAATTGGGGGCCCCAAGTGCATGCCCGATTGACTATGCAACCAATTTTGGAACATGCTGCTGCAAGATGTAAGGCCAACTTACTCAATTAGGTACGCCGCAGTAATGGCGATTGGTATTGGGATGAGCGATGAAACCCCCAAACCTGTCCCCCAATGTGTAATGTACCCCCCAGTGCACTTTACATTACATGTCCGTGGGCACACGCTTATCCTCCGCCTTCATCCATACACACGACCCACATGGTTGCTGGAGTGATGGGGGTGCGTGTGTGATGTCACACATGCACCCGCACATAGGCTGGCAACCATGTGTGGCGTGTATGGATGAAGGACGGCACCTGGAACCAGCGGAGGATAAGTTGCGCCCACGGACAGGTAATGTATAGTGCACCGGGGGTAACATTATACAATAGGGGAAGGCGTCGTGTTGGCGAGGCAGCGAAGTGGTGTCACAAGGCTGATTCCAATTCCGATTTCATGCTCAAATTGATCAGGAATAGGCCTGCAGTGTATGGACAGCCGACAGATCTCTCTCTAATCATATTCGATAAGAGAGAGATTTGTCTCTTGGTCGAATCTGCCCATCATCGCTAGATGTAAGGAAGGGATGTCAAACTCAAAGAGACGGAGGGCCTCTCTCTCTGAGCCAGATGTATTGTGCCAAAAACAATTCCGGGCATGACTCAGTCATGCTTGGCGAAATAAAGTTTTCTGAAATGAAAAACTTAGACCAACTTGAGGGCCAACAGTCATATTTACCGCCCCCCCTCCCCCCATTTGTAATGATCACACAGCACCTGACAATTTGCCCCGCATGCTATAGCCGCGGTGGAAAAAAAAACACCCTTAGTATAGGTAGGTAGCCAGGTATAGGTACCCCCGGTATAGGTAGAAAGGCATAGGTGCACCCAGGATAGGTCAGCTAGTTAGGTGCCCCCAGTATAGGTAGACAGGCATAGGTGCACCCATATATAGGGTAGCTAGGTAGGTGCCTCCAGTATAGGTAGACAAGCATAGGTGCACCCAGTATAGGTTAGTCAGGCATAGGTGCCCCCAGTATAGGTTAGCCAGGTAGGTGCCCCCAGTATAGGTTAGCTAGCCTCCCCTTCCTTTCCCAGCCACCACTCCTTTATCTCCTGGAGTCAGCAGCCTGTCCCGCACTGAAGTCCGCTCCCCTGATCCTCTTCGCTGCATTCCCGGCAGCGCGGCAAGCAGCACAGACATCAGAAGTGACACAAAGACAGAAGAGCGCTCCCCAGATAAGGTTGCATATATGGGAAGTAAATACTTCCTGTATAAGCACCTATTAGGTTGGAGCTGCTCTGCTGTCTTCCCGTCACAGCTGATTCCTGTGCTGCATGCCCAGCAGTGAAGAGGACCAGGGGAGCCCGCTTCAGTGCAGAATGGGCCACCAACTCCAGAAGGTAAAGGAGCGGCAGCTAAGGAGGAAGAGTACCCTTCGTTCTGACATCCAGAGGTGGAGCAAGGGAGTGATAGAGCATAGCCACGTTCTATCACTAGTACAGGAGGGAGGGCAGCGCAAGCCTCATCAAGGGGCCGGCCACCAAAAAGGCAAGAAAAGATAACGGGCGGGAAGGGGCAGAGCCAGGAGCGTGGCCGCGAGCCAGAATCCAAAAAGCACTGGCCTGCCAAGTTTAATGGCGCTGCGGGCCAGAGTTTGACACGTGATGTAAGGCTACCTTGATGCTGTAAGTAGTTTTAGTGGTGGCTGTGTATGATATAAAGCAATTACTGTACATTCTGCCACATGACACGACTCCAAATTTTTTTTAGTAATGTCTCAGATTTACCAAAACATTTGAACTTGAAATATTACATTTCATCACTTGGTCTTCCTTCACAATGATACAAAATTAATTAGAAGCAGAATCAGAATCAACTTTATTTGCCAAGTGCGACTTGGAATTATTTCTGGTACAAATGGCAATAAAAACAGTTTGTATAACAAATAACCATTGTGCAAGTAACAACATAGTGCATATAGCAATAACAGTGCAAGTAACAACATAGTGCATATGGCAATAACATAGTGCAAGTAACAACAACTTGGCAGCATAAGGCTGGTACCACCATTCCACCATTCTTGTATATAATCTTCTGCCTCTGAAGATGCGGGGCTTCCCTGAGAAATGGCTGTAATGGCCCATACTCACGAGGGACTTTTGTCGCCTCAACACGCGGCGCGCGCGTGTTGCGGCGACAGGTCGCCCGTGAGTATGGGCCGTCGCACACGCGCGCACCCCGAACTGTCGCCCGCCGCTCATGTCGCCATGCGATTGAAAGTTTCAATCGCATGGCGACAGTCGCCGCCGCACCTCCCCCGCAACTGTCGCTAGTCCGCGTGAGTACGCGGACTAGCGACAGCAACCTCCATTGTATCAAATGGAGCTTCCGGCGGGGGGAGGAGGAACGTCGGCGACAGCTTCCGCCTCGCCGCTGGTCCCTCTTCCGCGTGTGTACGCGGAGGGACCTGGCGAGAAGCTGTCGCCGGCCTGTCGCCCACACGCTCACGTGTGCTGGCGACAGGCAACATTTGCAGCCCGTGAGTACGGGGCTTTAGGCCAAGATTTGTTGCTTTGTATGTTGGAAGGTGTTTGGAGTAAATAAAAGGTGGCGTGCAATTTTGGCTGGTGCCTGGATCTTTTATCTCTCTCTCACCATGCCAGTGCAATAAGCCCCTGAATGTGTTCATCCCTCAATGTCCCCTTCTCCAGAGAAGTGACACTCGGTCACAGAATGCGTGAGGCAGGCTGGGGCTAGGAGGAACTGACATTTTCAGGGGTTTATTGCGCTGGCAACTGGGTAAAGTATTTATTGCACATTTATTCATTCATATGCCCTAGATTGATCTGAGGTCTTTGTGGTAGGTCTGTATTATACTTACAGTATTTGGAGTCTTGTATTGTTTATAGGTGGCTGCTTCAGTGTAGCTTATCAGTGTACAGGATCTTCTCAAAAAATTAGCATATTGTGATAAAGTTCATTATTTTCTGTAATGTACTGATAAACATTAGACTTTCATATATTTTAGATTCAAATACACACAACTGAAGTAGTTCAAGCCTTTTATTGTTTTAATATTGATGATTTTGGCATACAGCTCATGAAAACCCAAATTTCCTATCTCAAAAAATTAGCATATTTTATCCGACCAATAAAAGAAAAGTGTTTTTAAAACAAAAAAAGTCAACCTTCAAATAATTATGTTCAGTTATGCACTCAATACTTGGTCGGGAATCCTTTTGCAGAAATGACTGCTTCAATGCGGCGTGGGATGGAGGCAATCAGCCTCTGTGGCACTGCTCAGGTGTTATGGAGGCCCAGGATGCTTTGATAGCGGCCTTAAGCTCATCCAGAGTGTTGGGTCTTGCGTCTCTCAACTTTCTCTTCACAATATCCCACAGATTCTCTATGGGGTTCAGGTCAGGAGAGTTGGCAGGCCAATTGAGCACAGTAATACCATGGTCAGTAAACCATTTAACAGTGGTTTTGGCACTGTGAGCAGGTGCCAGGTCGTGCTGAAAAATGTAATCTTCATCTCCATAAAGCTTTTCAGCAGATGGAAGCATGACGTGCTCGAAAATCTCCTGATAGCTAGCTACATTGACTCTGCCCTTGATAAAACACAGTGGACCAACACCAGCAGCTGACATGGCACCCCAGACCATCACTGACTGTGGGTACTTGACACTGGACTTCAGGCATTTGGGCATTTCCCTCTCCCCAGTCTTCCTCCAGACTCTGGCACCTTGATTTCCCAATGACATATAAAAGTTGCTTTCATCCGAAAAAAAGTACTTTGGACCACTGAGCAACAGTCCAGTGCTCCTTCTCTGTAGCCCAGCTCAGATGCTTCTGCCGCTGTTTCTGGTTCAAAAGTGGGTTCATGCTTCCATCTGCTGAAAAGCTTTATGGAGATGAAGATTTCATTTTTCAGCACGACCTGGCACCTGCTCAAAGTGCCAAAACCACTGGTAAATGGTTTACTGACCATGGTATTACTGTGCTCAATTGGCCTGCCAACTCTCCTGACCTAAACCCCATAGAGAATCTGTGGGATATTGTGAAGAGAAGGTTGAGAGTCGCAAGACCCACCACTCTGGATGAGCTTAAGGCCGCTATCGAAGCATCCTGGGCCTCCATAACACCTGAGCAGTGCCACAGGCTGATTGCCTCCATGCCACGCCGCATTGAAGCAGTCATTTCTGCAAAAGGATTCCCGACCAAGTATTGAGTGCATAACTGAACATAATTATTTGAAGGTTGACTTTTTTTGTTTTAAAAACACTTTTCTTTTATTGGTCGGATGACATATGCTAATTTTTTGAGATAGGAAATTTGGGTTTTCATGAGCTGTATGCCAAAATCATCAATATTAAAACAATAAAAGGCTTGAACTACTTCAGTTGTGGGTATTTGAATCTAAAATATATGAAAGTCTTATGTTTATCAGTACATTACAGAAAATAATGAACTTTATCACAATATGCTAATTTTTTGAGAAGATCCTGTATATTTGACTGGGATTACCCCATATGTAACACATACATTAAGGATATTTGATTAATTAAGAAGTTCATATTTATTGTAATTGCTGCCTGTATGTTTTCTCCCGATATTTTACCCTCATTACTTTATATTCATTTTTAATTCATTTTGATTTATGGGATATGTTCCCGTAATAAAATGTATACTATTCTTTTGGACTAATGACTTTTGTGTTGTGATTCATGAGCATTGATACTTTCTTGTTGTTTTGAATGTGTGTGTCTTTCCTGGTGTTATTGAAGCCTGGGTGGCCTCCATATGGCAGCAAATAAAGGTGACCCCAATAAAGCCGGGGAAGACACACACAGCGTAAGAGGCGCACATGGATAGAGAAGGAGGCCCACAGCCACCGGCCAGCTTTTGCCTGTATACCCACGCTTATGACAGGCAGCCAGGCCACTCTTTCCTGTGCCACCCTGTACAAAAATACATCCAATTGTTATAATTTATGGAAAGTAACTAGTCACATGCAGTAGTGTGAGTAAACAATGCTGATGTTTCTTATATCTTATTAAAATACATTATTATGAGACTCAAGCAATACACGTGAAATGCTACATAAAAATAACTCCTTTACCAGACTTCTGATTAATCTGTGCACCACTGTGGTCAAATATGTAAGACACTGACATATGCATACTCATGTCTTGGAAATGTTGGTTCACTTTTATAGTCTGAGAATCAATGTTACTGTTGTTATTTCCTTACCTCATGCATTGTGGTCAGCCAAATGGAACTATTCTTCACAAGTACAGCATATTACATTTTGTAAGGTGCCCAGCCAAAAAAATATATAAAATAAAACAAGCATGCTTCACTGTTGCGTTAAACAAGTTTGCGTCTCTTGAAAAAGTTTGGATTATTGTGTGTACTTACTGACCTGTATCCCTCAGCCTGGCCATTCCTCTCATCATTTTTCTACCATGTCATTTCTGAAGGGCACAGTTGGCAATGTCTTGTAGGAAATAAACAGAGTAAAACATGACTTGCCAAGTGTGCTACACACAATGTCCTGTGTTACAATTTTTATTGCGTAAGAAAATAGTACTTAAAGTAAATCCAGGAAAACCACTCAAACCCCAGCATAACATGAATTCCAGTGGTGCAGAGTGCGCAGGTGAGCAAGGCCAAATAATAATAAGGTAATAAAGACATAGTAGACATATAGCTTCAAAGGGAAAGTAATAAAATCTACTTTATTAGTCACACTATTGGTAAAAAGGATTAGCCATTGTTCTGATTGGTGCAGTAACTAGTAAAGTAAATTTTACTGCTTTCCCATTGGAGATGCGAGTCTCAAAAGGGAACTCCAAATCACCCACAGCAGGTTTCTAGCAATCCTTGTCTCCAACCATCATAAAAGAGCTTAGGCATTAGTTACACATACCGTATTTGCAAATACACAAGGAAACCATTAAGTCAAATATTTTGTGTTGTGCCCATGGTCCTAGTCTAGCTTTCTAGATGTGCAATAAGTAAATGTACCATAAACTTATCACGAGACTGCCATTCACCTCCATTTTGTAACCTAGCTTTGCCATAGCTGGCTGCAGTATCCAACACACAAACCAAAAACACCAAGTTTTTAATCATGTTTGTGACCAGTGTGATGTTTAGAGAAATAATTGTAAGGCAACACTACCACAACAAAAAGGAAACTCTGGGTGACCCAGAGCAAGTTTTGACAATCTGTCTGTCATTCTCATTAAAACATGGCATTAGTTACACATATTCGCAAATATACAACAAAGCCATATAAGCAAAGCCAAATGTATCACCAGGCCTGGATTTAGGCCAAGGCCACCTAGGCCATGGTCTAGGGCACCACAGGAGCAAGGGCACCAAAGCAGCAGGCTAAACAATGGACTTGGGCAGCATTGGAAACAGTGAAGAAGATTAAGCTTCTGCATTGGAGACGAGTGGAGAAATGAGTGACACTGATGGCTGCTGCGGTGTGAAGGTGAGCTAGCTACCTATACTGAAAGGGGGGGAGGAGGAAGAGGGATCATGGGAGTCACCTGGCTACTATACTGGAGGGAAAGGGAGGAGGGATTGTCTTGCTATCAATACTAGAGGGAAGTGGGGAGGGGTCATCTGGCTACCTATACTGGAAGGGGAGGGGAAGGGGTCATCTGGCTACCTATTCTAGAAGGAAGGGGGGAGGGGTCATGTAGCTACCTATACTGGAAGGGGAGGGGAAGGGGTCATCTGGCTACCTATTCTAGAGGGAAGGGGTGGATCATCTGGATACCTATACTGGAGGGAAGGGGGGGAGGAGTCATCTGGGTACCTATACTGGAGGGAAGGGGGAGGGATCATCTGGCTACCTATACCGAAGGGGGCGGCTGGTGACAGTGGCCTTGGGCGGTAAAGAGTACAAATCCGGCCCTGTGTATTACTAGGAACAAGACACATGCCTAAGGTCACTAATATTGCAGAAGTGACTAATTTCCTCCAGCCCTACACTATCCTTAGCATCACTGAGAGCTGTGTCTGCTTTTGGGCTGCTGCACTTGTTCTGTGGCTGCTATAGTAGTATTAGTCTGTGGTAAGGGGCAGGTGTGCTGAAATGCAAAAGGAATTTAGGCTGTGACATGTTTTGAGTGGTGGATTTTAAGGCACTAGAATTTTATTGCCTACAGGCGACTGAAGTGTAAGCCTGGCTCTTCAAATTTCCTGTGTTGTGCACATGATTAGTTTATTTCTTATGTATGTTGGCCTTGTATACCAATTCATTCCACAGATGTTTTTAGTAGAAAGTGCAAGTGTTCAGTGTTCTGAATCACAACATGTCACAGTATTGCTAGTCTCTACTGTATGTATTTCAGGTCACCATTATATGGTGGATAAGCTTAAAGAGGAACTCCAGTGAAAATAATGTAATAAAAAAGTGCTTCATTTATACAATAATTATAATTATAGTATAAATGATTTAGTCAAAGTTGGCCCATTATAAAATCTTTCTTCTCCCTGATTTACATGCTCACATTTATAACATTGATATTCAACAAAGAAATGAAAAGATGCACCTGACATTGCATAGGGCTAACAAGCCTCTTAAAGGCACAACTGTGCTCATTGCAGTAGCACAGGTGCATTAGAACTAATGCATCTCACAATACAAATAATGGAAGCAAATCTATGCATTACACATTATTAACTTATTAGGGGACCTTACCCTTGTCTTATTGAGAGAGACATCAGTTCAGTAGCAGGGACAGCTCGTGTAGCCTTCTCTCGGAGTCCCTGGCGGTGTCCCCAGGCAGTGAGAGAACCTGGGGCGCCTCCCACGCCACACCCCTTCCCCTTTATATGGCCTGCTGCTCCCAAGACCATGCTGCTAGCATGCTCCCATATCGCTGGGTGATTTTAAACATAGGTTAGGGTGGGGACCCCGAGAGAAGGCTGCACGAGCCGTCCCTGCTGTTGAACTGATGTCTCTCTCAATAAGAGGAGGGTAAGGACCCCTAATAATTTAATAATGTTAATGCATAAGTTTGCTTCCATTATTTGTATTGTGAGATGCATTAGTTGTAATGCACCTGTTCTACTGCAATGAGCACAGTTGTGCCTTTGAGAGGCTTATCAGCCCTATGCAATGTCAGGTGCATCTTGGTTAGATGTGCGACCATTTTCACTTTCTTTTGTTTAAATATGACATTTATAACATGGTGACATTTTTACTGCTGGCAGGTGATGTCAGTGGAAGTGGATGCTGCTTGCTTTTTTGGCAATTGGAAACAGCTGTAAACAGCTATTTCCCACAATGCAATGAGTTTCACAGACAGGAAACTGTCAGGACCATGGTCCTTCTGACATCACACTGTGGGAGGGGTTTCACCACAATATCAGCTATACAGATCCCCCTAATGATCCGTTTGAGAAAAGGAAAATATTTCTCATGGGAAAGAGGGCATCAGTTACTGGATGAAGTTCAATTCTTGGTTACTGTTCTCTTTCGTTAGTATACTTATACTTAAAGCATCCATGAGGCAAATAATAAAAAAAAAGATTTACTTATCTGGGGCTTCCTCCTAGAAGCATATGTATCCCTTACCGCAGCTCCGCTCTCAGTCTCCTGGGGTACCCTGTGTACCGGCTTTTGCACATGCACAAGTTTACTTTATAGAACTTCTCTCCAAAGTGCACGACAGGAAACACCCCATTTATGTACAACTACTCTGCACTGTTTTACCACTTAACATTGCCAATAATGCACAACCCCCTGATTACATATTTTATTGTACACTACACAATGTGATATTTTATTCTTAATTAGTTAAGCTTTTGTGGTCATGTATAAGAGTAATTTTGCATTAGTAAATGTAAAATATATGCAGCTCGCATGCTAATTTTATGCTCCCATAGTCATTTTAACCAGTTCGGCCTATCTGGACGAGCTTCCTCGTCCAGATAGGCACTGCTGCTGCCGCCGACTCGTGCGCGCGATCGGGCGCGCCCCCGCGCACGCTCCCGCTGCCCGCCGCTAGCCCCCCGATCAGTGAATGGGAATATAATTCCCATTCACCGATCTAACTTCCCTGCAGAAATACCGACGCTTTCTCTCCAGAGAGCGCGGTATTTCTGCCCCCAGGAAACATCTCCCCAGCATTTTAGTTCCTGGATGCGAGATCGTTCGCATCCAGGACTTTTTTCACTGTGGCCATCTTGTGGCCAAATAGTAAACTGCACCAACATACATTTTTAATAAAAAAAAATATTATTTTACATTTAAAATTAGCAGTTTCCCTCCCACACCAAAAATTACCCACATACACTTTTTTTTATTAAAAAATAAAAATAAAAAATACAATTAAAAAAAAACAAACACAACATAAATAGTTACCCAAGGGTCTGAACTTTTTAAATATGCATGTCAAGAGAATATGCTATTATAATATTTAAAATTATAAGCTTATAAATAGTGATGGACACAAATTGAAAAAATGCACCTTTATTTCTAAATGAAATATCGGCACCATAAATTGTGATAGGGACATCGTTTAAACGGTGTAATAACCGGGACAGATGGGCAAATAAAACACATGAGTTTTAACCACTTTACCCCCGCCCGTACGGATTTCTCCATCCCTTTTTCCATCCTGTAACCCCCAGGGACGGAGAAATCCGTACTTTGCGCACTCCCGCCACTGCCCGCGCTCCCGCTCCTAAACACGCCGCCCGCCGCTAGTAAACACGCCGCCGCCCGCTCGCCCGGAGATCAATGAACGGGAAAATCCATTCCCGTTCATTGATCTTAGCCCCGCAATGATCCGCTGCTCTCCGATGGGCAGCGAGATCATTGTGAAACGATACAAACTTACCCAGCCTCCAAGTACTTCCTCCAAGCTTCCGGAAGGACGCTTGGAGGTCGCATTAAAGCAAAAAGTTACTGTGGCCATCTTGTGGCCAAATAGTAAACTACACCCTACACATTTTTTATATATGTTACGGCCAGAACCCGAAGTGTGGCCACTTCTAGTTCTGGCCGGCCACTTCGGGTTCTGGCCGGCCAATGCGCGAAGTGGCCGCAGCGCTGCGGCCAATGTGAGAAATGTTTTGTTGACGCCGTCTCGCCGCGGCCAAATTGATGATGCTTAATTGTAATGAAATGTAGCCGGCGGCAATGTCATAGATGAAGCCGCCGGCTTTCGCGCACTGCCTCTCCCCGATCCACCCTCCCTCCTCTCCCCGCCTCCCATTACAATACATAGCAGCCGGGCGGGGACATGCAGCCGGAGAGTCGTTCGTCGCGGCAGGGGAATCCTGCCGTTCCTGCAGAGCGGGGTGCTGGCAGAAGCGATGTCTGCAGCCTCCCCCGCTCTGCTGCCCCTGCTGCGACGAACGACTCTCCGGCTGCATGTCCCCGCCCGGCTGCTACGTATTGTAATGGGAGGCGGCGGCGAGAGGAGGGAGGGGGGGATCGGGGAGAGGCAGTGCGCGAAAGCCGGCGGCTTCATCTATTCTATGACATTGCCGCCGGCTACATTTCATTAAAATTAAGCAAGTTTGTCATCAATTTGGCCGGGCGAGACGGCTGTAAACATTCCATTTCTCACATTGGCCGCAGCGCTGCGGCCACTTCGCATATTGGCCGGCCAGAACCCGAAGTGGCCGGCCAGAACTAGAAGTGGCCACACTTCGGGTTCTGGCCGTAACATATACAAATAAATTACTTTTACACAAAAAATTAACTCATTACCTCCCACACTCCCAATTTTTTTTTTTGTAATAAAAAAAAAAATTAAAAAATGTACAATTAAAAAAAATACATAAATAGTTACCTTAGGGACTGAACTTTTTAAATATTTATGTCAGGAGGGTACAACACTGTTACTTTATAAACTATGGGCTTGTAATTAGGGATGGACGCAAAACTGAAAAAAATGCACCTTTATTTCCAAATAAAATATTGGCGCCAAACATTGTGATAGGGACATCATTTAAATGTTTTTAAAACCGGGACAAAAGGGCAAATACATTTCATGGGTTTTAATTACAGTAGCATGCATTATTTAAAAACTATAATGGCCGAAAACTGAAAAATAATTAATTTTTTTCCCACATCTTTCCTATTTTCCCATTAAAACACATTTAGAATAAAATTATTCTTGGCATAATGTCCCACCTAAAGAAAGCCTAATTGGTGGTGGAAAAAACAAGATATAGATCGTTTAATTGTGATAAGTAATGATAAAGTTATAGACGAATGAATGGAAGGAGCGCTGAAAGGTGAAAATTGCTCTGGTGGTCAGGGGGTAAACCCCCTCAGTGGTGAAGTGGTTAATTCCGCTAGCGTATATTAATTTCAAACTATAATGGCCAAAAACTGAGAAATAATGAATTTTTTTCATTTCTTTCTTAATCTTCAGCCCATGTTCTTAGCTCCAGACTGGGCAGGCACAAGTAATTTCCATGTACACCCAGTAAAAGTTACACAACATTTTTCCTCCATTCAGGAGTGCTTCCTTCTACTGGGCATGCACCAACTTTACTCATACATGCTCAAATTAAAAAAAAATAATTCTTAGCAAAATGTACTACCCAAAGAAAGCCTAATTAGTGGCGGAAAAAACAAGATATAGATCAATTCATTGTGATAAGTAGCAATAAAGTTATAGGCGAATGAATGGGAGGTGAACGTTGCTCGGATGCATGAGATTTTCGGACTGCGGTGCTGAACCGGTTAATGATGTATTTTTGTATGTGTAAAACTTTACATGCAGAAAAGCTAAAAAATGGCACATCTGGCATTAAAGATACAGGAATTGGGATTAGAGTTGATGTGTTAGTCAGTGCATAATACCTGGTGTCACACACACTGGTTTGTGTACTAAAGCCCTTGTTTGAAAGATGCTCCCTAGTAATCATTGTAGACCGGAACAATGGAAGTAATGAAAGTGATACCTCCCGTGACTTGTGAGGACAGTTGTAAATATCTCTTTACATTGTAACTATACAAAGGGATGGGATGGTGTCATCCTCCAGTACATCTGAGAACACTGGAGTAAAAGTAGTATCATGTTCATTATTGATGATATGAACAACACTTCATGTATCATATAGACAAGCATCTGATCTGGCTGACAGACCTAAGAGCAGAAAACCCATGACTTCTCTTATCCTGACAGAAGGGTTAAAAAATCCTTAGTTGTAACTTGTAAAGTCATAAAATTTATAGCCATAAAAATCCTTGATAAAATCAGTTTTTCTTTCTCTCTCCACACTAGCCCACCATTAACTAAATACAAGATAAGCTGCGGTGGATATGAAGAGTAGCAGCAGAGTATTGTCCCATGTTAGTTATCAGTAAAAGCAGGCCGTTTTAAATCAGGATCATACTATTTATTGGCAATGGCAAACGTAAAGTGGAACTGTAGTGAAAATGACTTAAAGTGTACAAGAGCTGAGAGAATATAAACGTTTTATACATACCTGGGGCTTCCCCCAGCCCCATGCGCACGGATCGCTCCCACGCTGCCGTCCTCAGCCTTCTCCCTCTTCAGTACTGGGTCCCGTAACTTCAGCCAGTTGCGGCCAGTCTGCGCAAAAGAAGTGAGTTCTCTATGTATCTCTCCGGCGGCCGCTAGTAGAATATCGCTACAATTAGCGATATTCTACTGCTGGATTCCATAGTAAAATATCAGTTATATTTACCAATATTTTTGTAATGAATAGCGGAGATGCCGCCGCGCGGTCTGGCGCGGGCGGCTGTCTCCACGTTCAGACCGGCGGATTCCGCACAGCAACATGTTTCTGGTTTGCCTGGGCCTTCTAGTGCCCACAGATGGAGAGCTACGCGCGCTCGCGCCAGAAGACAGGACCTTTATGAAAGCAGGAGAGGTATCAGCTGATCAGGGTGATCAGCTGATCTCAGCGGAACTCCTGATTGGCTGAGTGGCTGGGGGCGGCACTGTGGAGCACTGTAGTATATATAGATCTTGCTTGTCAGTTGCTAGTTGTCTGCCGTTGCGAATACTTACGTGTGAGCACTCAGACCTCAGTCAGATCCCACAGTGTGTTAGAACCAGTTGGAAATGGGAATTCACACTTAGCCAGATTCCGCTCTTGTTGTTCTTTGTCATCACTGTGTTATACTTTAGATCAGTTCCAGGGTGTTGAGACCAAGGACCTCACACCCAAGCATAGGATTACTGTGTTATTACTGTGTTATACTTTAGTCCAGTTCCAGGGTGTTGAGACCAAGGACCTCACACCCAAGCATAGGATTACTGTGTCATTACTGTGTTATACTTTAGACCAGTTCCAGGGTGTTGAGACCAAGGACCTCACACCCAAGCATAGGGTACAGTGTTATTCTTTAGACTAGTTCCCGGGTGTCGAGATCAAGGACCTCACACCTCAGACTAGGATTGTGCTTGATATCTGTTATGACCTCTGGCTCTGTTGACCTCTCTCTTGCTTTCTGATTCGGTACCTCTGCCCATCTGTCTACCAGTTGCCAACCTTGCCTGTACCGAATCAGCCTTCTGTCTCTGTACCTTGTCTGCTCGTGTGTTGCCGCCCTGGCCTGTCTGACCTTTCTGACTGTCACTCATCCCTCGAGTGATCAGTCTGTCTGTACTACCCGTGACACAGCCACCTGCTCCTCAGTTGGTCACTGGCTGTAGTAGTATCTGTGTCTCTCGCTCCACGGGAGATAGCCTTACAGTTGCACCAAGCACTTACACTTCATTAGGTGTCCAGAGGTTAGTCATACTTGTATTATTGGTGATTCTGCAGATCATCCATAATCAGGTATACATCTGTATTGTTGGTGATACTGCAGATCATCAATAATCAGATACTCTCTGTGTGCTGACACCGATCGTTACAATTTTACTATAGCTATACTGAACCCTACTCTCACACAGAACCCTCCCCTGGTGGTGCCTAAACCTGAGACCCCCAATAGTGCCTAACCCTAAGAGCCCCCCCCCCCCCCCCCCCGTGGTGCCTAACCCTAACACCCTCGCCCGGTGGCGTCTAATACTAACCCCCCTCTAACTCTTAAACCCCCCCCAGGTAAAGCCGCGATACTGCAGCTAAGCAGCTAATTTAGGGCACCGGGAGGCGCATCCGCAGCCGCCCAATACAATAGTAGGTATCGGGGGTTTGGGGAAATGCAATGCCCCCCACCCCCGCGATTGTATGGGGTGCCTGAGGCGCCCAAAATTAGCTGCTTTGTGGAAGAGTAAAAGCTGCAATTGTCAGCAGAAAAGGGTACATTTCGGCACTGGCAGTCGCCTGATAGCCAAACCAAATTTCCCTTTTCTGACGCATATCACAGCTTTTATCATAGGTGCCAAAGCAACTCCCTTTTTTCTATAAGGGCCCCTGCACCCTTTTTTCTTGACTCGCTCTATAACTGCCTTAAGGCCCATACACACGTCCATTTTTTGCGAACGATGGGTCGTTTGAATGACCCGTCGTTCAGACGTTCGCCCGCTAAATCAGGCGTGTGTACAGACTGTCGTTCGCGTGATAAGAGTGAGTTTGAGCAATCCGCCAGTATTTTTTCAGCAGATAGATGGTTCGATAGATCATTTCTGACATGTCCAATCTGATTTTTGATCGTTTTACCGCTCGATTTCTCATAAAAGTGAATGGAAATTGATAAGAGCAGATAAGAGAATCGAGCGGGAAATCGAGTGGAAAAACGAATAAAAAAAGATCAAACGGAAAATCGACAGAAAAACGCATCGTGTATTCCCAGCATTAGCCTCTGTATACTTAAAATGGTGCTTTCTTCTACACTAGATGGGTTACACCTCTGGCCTCTTGATACCAGGGTGTTCCCCGGTCAGATCCTAAAATATAATGCTATAAAGCAGGTTTGCACTTGCAGATGTCATGCTCTTTCACTATTGCCAGCAACTCCATGCATTTCAATGTGGTGCATGAGAATGTTATAAAAGCCCACTTAGTCTAAATATTATCACAGATCTGCCATGTCTACCTTCAGATAGCCTGTCCAAAATAGCAAAATACTTTTTTTTGCGTGGAAGACAGACACACTTGAGCTTACTGAAGAAGTCTGGTCGGTTGGGGGTCCAGCAATGGTCCCACAGCTTAATACTGTATCAAGCAGTACAAAGCTACCCAGGCCAATTATAAAAATGAGTCCTAAAGCCCGTTACATAATGGGTAGGGAAGTCCGTTTCCCTCTATAGTGCGACACTCGCGACCCCGTGCGCTTACACACTGTGGTCACGAACACACCCAAGCGCACTCTGCTGACACGGACACAGACCACAAACGCAGATCCCACAGAAATTATTTGGTAGGATGCAAAGGAAATGACTGGTAAGTTGTTAGATTGTTATAACCACAGGTCAGCTGGTAATGGGCAGCTTTATCAGTTCATCTTGTATTTCATTCACAATTAGTTTTTCTTTATAAAAGCCACACCTGGATTTGTGATTTACAGTTTGTTGGCAAGGGCTTGGAAATGCTGCATGTCTTATGTTTTTTCTAAAACTCAGTGTTGCTGCATAGATTTTGAAAGGTCTCAAGCAAATCACGAGCTTTGAATATACTGTGAATGGACCAGTACAGCATTTTCTTGTATTAACACGTGATTTTTTTTTAACTACTTGATAATGCATATACTGTAAGTATGAATGGACTCACAGAAGCTGAGTAGTCTTCTGTATTGGTTGTCAGAAGTATGAGGTGTGGCACTGTTACGGGGTCATTGCAGATAGGACTCTAGACTCAGTTCCAGAGTTATCTTCAGGCAAACTAAATAAAGCTCAATAAAGGAAAAATACAAATCTCAGATTGACAAAAGAGTCAGTGCAGACAGTGCAAAACACTGGAGGATAAAGTAATTCCACAAACCTGGACTAGATCTTTTGAAAATGTCTGCTATTAAAAGTGTGCAGCTCTCCCCTGAAACATTACAGAGTGCAGACCAAGGACTTAAAGGATATCAAGGCTTTATGCGTGTAAACTGTTATGCCTGTATGGGGCGCTAAAAATGTTCTTAAATATATGTGCTTATGAAGCAACCCTAATGTTTTAAAAAAAATTCTGTAAATTTGTCCCTTATCATTTTAATTTGGTCCTCCATCAATAGTCTCCATCCTTATAAAATCAACACCAGAGTCCCTTGTTTTGTAATTTATTATCTCTGTCTCTCCCCTTTCCTTATGCTTCCTGTCTCTTCCTCTATCTCAATATCATCCATCTCTGTCTCTCCCTTGACCTTGTGCTCTCTGTCTTGAAGCAGGTCATTTCAGCGCTCTCTCGCTGCCACACTGCGCCTTACCTGGGCACTGCCATAGACATAATATTACTGTGGCCTCAATTCATGGAGCTTTATCAAACACTTTATCAAACGTTTGATAATTTACCTCACGGGTAAAATCTAATTTTGAATTCACTAAGGTCTAATATATTTATTGAACGTTTTATCGGTAAAACATTCGATAAATATATAACACCTTAGTGACTTCAAAATTAGGTTTTACCCATGAAGTAAATTATCAAACGTTTGATAAAGTGTTTGATAAAGCTCCGTGAATTGAGGCCTATGTCTATAGCGGCTTTTAAATTGTAATTTGGGTCCCAGAAATTGCCAGACCCCGAATTACTCCTCCCTCTCAGTTGCTACGACTCGGAGGGAGAATAGTATTTAATGCCACCCATAATTTGAGCAGCAGAGGGGTGAGTCGGCATTCGGCTCACCCTGCACCCAACTCACTGGACAGTCAAATAATACACATGCTCCCTGTCTCTACTTATCTTCTCTCTCTCTCTCTGCCCTGTTCTTAGGCACCATCTCTCATCGCTCTCCCCTGCACTTAGAATACCAGCACTGTGTTTAAAACTGTGTACTGTTACCAGGGCCGGGCCGAGGCATAGGCTGGAGAGGCTCCAGCCTCAGGGCGCAGTGTAGGAGGGGGCGCACAATTCATTCAGCTGTCATTCTTAACTGTGTATGAAGCAGAAAGAAATAAGAAAAGGGGATACATAGCAGTGACTGCAAGCCAGATAACTAGAGATTAAGGTGTTGGAGAAATTGTGGGCCTTCTGACCCGTCTAGTCTAATAGCAATCAGTGTGTGACAGCTGGGGTGGGAGGGATGGAGGGTCACACTTTGGTGTCTCAGCCTTGGGTACTGGAGGACCTTGTCCCTGCTCTGACTGTTACTTGGGGTTTCTTCCTGCCCCCTCTGCATTTTGTGGGTCCCCTTCATTCTCTACTGGCAGCTCCATAAGATTTGCAATTGGAACTCCAGTTGTGTGGATTGCGCACACACGGTTCCGTCCGCATGCCTTTCTCAATCAAGCTCCCATCACCGTGAGTATTCTGTGCATGCACAGTTCTCAAACAAGTAAACCACACATGCGCACAATGCTCTTGGCAATGGGAGTGTGATCATTGATCGAGACGGGCGCACAGATGGGACCGTGTATGCAGAGCATCTGGAGTTACAGTTGCAGAGCTTATGGAATGGCGAGCAGGAGAATGGAAAGGACCCAGAGGACGCCTAGGGACCTTCACTCTAAAGGTAGCCATTAACATTAGGATTCTTCGGATGATCAATTCTCCGGTTCGATCACAATATCGATCGCATCGATCTGGTTTTCAGATCCAGTCCATTAATCTGATCGAAATGGATAGCAGCTATCTTTCCGTTAGTGGGCCACAACAATCGTTTCTGAATCACATCACTTTCTGTGATACATGGATAAGATAGGCAACAGTAGAATAACAATAACAATACAATATCAAAACAATACAACTATCGATAACAGGTGATAGTTGAATATTGGTAAAATCACAGATATTCTACTAATAGCAATATCTCTGGCCAATTTTTCCTTGCTGCCCTTTTAACCACTTAAGGACTGCAGTTATGAAACCCCTTAAGGACCAGGGCCTTTTTTTCCATTCAGATCACTGCAGCTTTCACGGTTTATTGCTCGGTCATACAACCTACCATCTAAATGAATTTTACCTCCTTTTCTTGTCACTAACACAGCTTTCTTTTGGTACTATTTGATTGCTGCTGCAATTTTTACTTTTTATTATATTCATCAAAAAAGACATGAATTTTGTCAAAAAAATGATTTTTTTTTTACTTTCTGTGCTGACATTTTTCAAATAAATAAAATTTCTGTATACATGCAGCACGAAAAATGTGGACAAACATGTTTTTGATCAAAAAAAAAAACCCATTCAGCCTATATTTATTGGTTTGGGTAAAAGTTATAGTGTTTACAAACTATGGAGCCAAAAGTGAATTTTCCCATTTTGAAGCATCTCTGACTTTTCTGACCACCTGTCATGTTTCATGAGGTGCTAAAATTCCAGGATGTTATAAATACCCCCCAAATGACCCCATTTTGGAAAGAAGACATCCCAAAGTATTCACTGAGAGGCATGGTGAGTTCATAGAAGATTTTATTTTTTGGCACAAGTTAGCGGAAAATGACACTTTGTGACAAAAAAAAAAGAAAAAAAAAGTTTCCATTTCTTCTAACTTGCGACAAAAAAAAAAATGAAATCTGCCACGGACTCACTATGCTCCTCTCTGAATACCTTGAAGTGTCTACTTTCCAAAATGGGGTCATTTGTGGGGTGTGTTTACTGTCCTGGCATTTTGGGGGGTGCTAAATTGTAAGCACCCCTGTAAAGCCTAAAGGTGCTCATTGGACTTTGGGCCCCTTAGCGCAGTTAGGCTGCAAAAAAGTGCCACACATGTGGTATTGCCGTACTCAGGAGAAGTAGTATAATGTGTTTTGGGGTGCATTTTTACACATACCCATGCTGGGTGGGAGAAATATCTCTGTAAATGACAATTGTTTGATTTTTTTTACACACAATTGTCCATTTACAGAGATATTTCTCCCACTCAGCATGGATATGTGTAAAAATACACCCCAAAACACATTATACTACTTATCCTGAGTACTACTTCTCCTGAGTACGGCGATACCACATGTGTGGCACTTTTTTGCACCCTAACTGCACTAAGGGGCCCAAAGTCCAATGAGTACCTTTAGGATTTCACAGGTCATTTTGCGACATTTGGTTTCAAGACTACTCCTCACGGTTTAGGGCCCCTAAAATGCCAGGGCAGTATAGGAACCCCAAAAATGACCCCATTTTAGAAAGAAGACACCCCAAGGTATTCTGTTAGGAGTATGGTGAGTTCATAGAAGATTTTATTTTTGTCACAAGTAAGCGGAAATCGATTTTAATTGTTTTTTTTCACAAAGTGTCATTTTCCGCTAACTTGTGACAAAAAATAAAATCTTCTATGAACTCACCATACTCCTAACAGAATACCTTGGGGTGTCTTCTTTCTAAAATGGGGTCATATAAAGTGGGGTGCCTATACTGCCCTGGCATTTTAGGGGCCCTAAACCGTGAGGAGTAGTCTTGAAACCAAATGTCGCAAAATGACCTGTGAGATCCTAAAGGTACTCATTGGACTTTGGGCCCCTTAGCGCAGTTAGGGTGCAAAAAAGTGCCACACATGTGGTACCGCTGTACTCAGGAGAAGTAGTATAATGTGTTTTGTGGTGTATTTTTACACATACCCATGCTGGGTGGGAGAAATATCTCTGTAAATGACAATTTTTTGATTTTTTTTTTACACACAATTTTTCATTTACAGAGAGATTTCTCCCACCCAGCATGGGTATGTGTAAAATACACCCCAAAACACATGATACTACTTCTTCTGAGTACGGCGATACCACATGTGTGACACATTTTTGCAACCTAGGTGCACTAAGGGGCCTAACGTCCTATTCACAGGTCATTTTGATGCATTTGGATTCTAGACTACTCCTCACGGTTTAGGGCCCCTAAAATGCCAGGGCATTATAGGAACCCCACAAGTGACCCCATTTTAGAAAGAAGACACCCCAAGGTATTCTGTTAGGAGTATGGTGAGTTCATAGAAGATTTTTTTTTTGTCACAAGTTAGCGGAAATTGACACTATGTGAAAAAAAAACAATACAAATCAATTTCCGCTAACTTGTGACAAAAAATAAAATCTTTTATTAACTCGTCATACACCTAACAGAATACCTTGGGGTGTCTTCTTTCTAAAATGGGGTCACTTGTGGGATTCCTATACTGCCCTGGCATTTTAGGGGCCCTAAACCGTGAGGAGTAGTCTTGAACCCAAATGTGTCAAAATGACCTGTGAAATCCTAAAGGTACTCATTGAACTTTGAGTCCCTTAGCGCAGTTAGGCTGCAAAAAAGTGCCACACATGTGGTACTGCCGTGCTCAGAAGAAGTAGTATAATGTGTTTTGTGGTGTATTTTTACATATACCCATGCTGGGTGGGAGAAATATCTCTGTAAATGACAAATTTTTGATTTTTTTTTACACACAATTGTCCATTTACAGAGAGATTTCTCCCACCCAGCATGGGTATTTGTAAAAATACACCCCAAAACACATTATACTACTTCTCCTGAGTATGGCGATACAACATGTGTGACACTTTTTTGCAGCCTAGGTGCGCTAAGGGGCCCAACGTCCTATTCACAGGTCATTTTGAGGCATTTGTTTTCTAGACTACTCCTCACGGTTTAGGGCCCCTAAAATGCCAGGGCAGTATAGGAACCCCACAAGTGACCCCATTTTAGAAAGAAGACACCCTAAGGTATTCCGTTAGGTGTATGGTGAGTTCATAGAAGATTTTATTTTTTGTCACAAGTTAGTGAAAAATGAAACTTTGTGAAAAAACAATAAAAATTAATTTCCGCTAACTTTTGACAAAAAATAAAATCTTCTATGAACTCTTCATACACCTAACAGAATACCTTGGGGTGTCTTTTTTCTAAAAAGGGGTCACTTGTGGCGTTCCTATACTGCCCTGGCATTTTACGGGCCCAAAACCGTGAGTAGTCTGGAAACCAAATGTCTCAAAATGACTGTTCAGGGGTATAAGCATCTGCAAAATTTGATGACAGGTGGTCTATGAGGGGGCGAATTTTGTGGAACCGGCCATAAGCAGGGTCGCCTCTTACATGACAGGTTGTATTGGGCCTGATCTGATGGATAGGAGTGCTAGGGGGGTGACAGGAGGTGATTGATGGGTGTCTCAGGGGGTGGTTAGAGGGGAAAATAGATGCAATCAATGCACTGGGGAGGTGATCGGAAGGGGATCTAAGGGGGATCTGAGGGTTTGGATGAGTGATCAGGAGCCCACACGGGGCAAATTAGGGCCTGATCTGATGGGTTGGTGTGCTAGGGGGTGACAGGTGGTGACAGGAGGTGATTGATGGGTGTCTCAAGGTGTGATTAGTGGGGGGAATAGATGCAAGCAATGCACTGGCGAGGTGATCAAGGCTGGGGTCTGAGGGTGTTCTGAGGGTGTGGGCGGGTGATTGGGTGCCCTAGGGGCAGATAGGGGTCTAATCTGATGGGTAGCAGTGACAGGTGGTGACAGGGGGTGATTGATGGGTAATTAGTGGGTGTTTAGAGGAGAGAACAGATGTAAACAATGCACTTGGGAGGTGATCTGACAGCGGGTCTGCAGGCAATATGATGGTGTGGGTGGGTGATCAGATTGCCTGCAAGGGGCAGGTTAGGGGCTGATTGATGGGTGGCAGTGACAGGGGTTGATTGATGGGTGGCAGTGACAGGGCGTGATTGATGGGTGATTGATAGGTGATTGACAGGTGATCAGTGGGTTATTACAGGGAAGAACAGATGTAAAAAATGCACTGGTGAATTGATAAGGGGGGGTCTGAGGGCAATGTGAGCGTGTGGGCGGGTGATTGGGTGCCTGCAAGGGGTAGATTAGGGTCTAATCTGATGGGTAACAGTGACAGGTGGTGATAGGGGTTACTGATGGGTAATTAGTGGGTGTTTAGAGGAGAGAACAGATGTAAACAGTGCACTTGGGAGGTGATCTGACGTCGGGTCTGCAGGCGATCTGATGGTGTGGGTGGGTGATCAGATTGCCCGCAAGGGGCAGGTTAGGGGCTGATTGATGGGTGGCAGTGACAGGGGGTGATTGATGGGTGGCAGTGACAGGGCTTGATTGATGGGTGATCGATAGGTGATTGACATGTGATCAGTGGGTTATTACAGGGAAGAACAGATGTAAATAATGCACTGGTGAATTGATAAGGGGGGGTCTGAGGGCAATCTGAGCATGTGGGCGGGTGATTGGGTGCCCGCAAGGGGCAGATTAGGGTCTAATCTGATGGGTAACAGCGACAGGTGGTGATAGGGGGTGATTGATGGGTAATTAGTGGGTGTTTAGAGGAGAGAACAGATGTAAACAGTGCACTTGGGAGGTGATCTGACGTCGGATCTGCGGGCGATCTGATGGTGTGGGTGGGTGATCAGATTGCCCGCAAGGGGCAGGTTAGGGGCTGATTGATGGGTGGCAGTGACAGGGGGTGATTGATGGGTGATTGACAGGTGATTGACAGGTGATTGACAGGTGATCAGGGGGGATAGTTGCATACAGTACACGGGGGGGGGGGGTGGGGGGGGGTTTCTGGGGAGAATCTGAGGGGGGGGTGATCAGGAGTCCCCAGGGGGCAGTTTAGGGACTAAAAAAAAATAGCGTTGACAGATAGTGACAGGGAGTTATTGATGGGTGATTAGGGGGGTGATTGGGTGCAAACAGTGGTCTGGGGGGTGAGCAGGGGGGGGTCTGAGGGGTGCTGTGGGTGATCAGGGGGCAGGGGGGGGCAGATCAGTGTGTTTGGGTGCAGACTAGGGTGGCTGCAGTCTGCCCTGGTGGTCCCTCGGACACTGGGACCACCAGGGCAGGAGGCAGCCTGTATAATACACTTTGTAAACATTACAAAGCGTATTATACGCTTCCTATGCGGCGATCGTTGGGTTAACAACCCACCGGCGCTTCCGATTGGCCGGCGGGTTGACGATGCGGGTGGGCGGAGCCTATTGCTGGAGGATGCGCGCGCATCTCAGCGCACGATCCCTGGCAACACAGTGTCCCAGGACCCGTTGCCAGGGCAGTTTCTAGGCTAAATTTCACCCAAATCAAAGCTGCTAAGTGAAATCATGTCAAAAGGCTTCTTGAAACCAACTCACCATTTTAATTTTATTTTTAATTTTTTTTACTCTGCGTCTGACCACCAGCCCAGGGAAAAAAGAGCGACCCCTCCGCCCCCTAGCCAGGGAGTCACAGTATGGTGGTCTGACCACCTGCCTAGGGGAAAAAAAAGAGTGACCCTCTCCCCCCCTAGCCAGGGAGTCACAGTCAGACCATGGTGGTTTGACCGTCAGAACACCATGGTCTGACTTTGACTCCCTGGCTGTGGGTGGTAGGGGGGTGCTCTTTTTGCCCTGGGCTGGTGGTCAGAGCCCACCATGGTCTGCCTGTGACTCCCTGGCTGGGGATGGGGGGGTACTCTTTTTGCCCTGGGCTGGTTGGTGGTCAGACTCTGACCACCAGCCCAGGGCCAAAACAGTGCCCCCCTACCCCCAGCCAGGGAGTCACACTGTTAGACCATCACCATGGTGGGTTCTGACCACCAGCCCAGGGCAAAAAGAGCACCCCCTCCCCTTCCCCCAGCAGCCACGTCAGAAAGAGAGAGGCAGTGCAGTACATAGACTGCCTGCCTTACTGCCTACTTACCATGAGGTCCATCTCATGGCAGGTGGAACTGGAAGAAGGCGCCGGGCCAGGATCGGTGGGGGTCCGGGCGGGGGACCATGGAGGTGCCAGCGGGCAGTGGCAGCAAGGGCCAAGGCACACACTAGCAGCAGTGGCAGCGAGGAGCCCGAGTCCAACTGGCCAAAAAGACTCTACCTTCTGGGGCTGGGCTCCGCCGCACACTGCTTCTGCACACAGGGGTGAGCCTGGGGTGCCTGGCACCTGGGTGCAAGATTTTCTCTGGCGCCTATGGGAGTGGTTAAATTAACCACGCCCAACCACATAACCACACCCATGTCCTACCTAATCACACCCACACCTTCCACCTCTTTAAGCATGCATGTGATACCCCATTCCTACCCCTCTTCCATGGGCTTGCTCCTGGCTGGCTTTGGCTGCCTGCCAGTCTGCTAGTCTCTGGACTGACTCAGGTTGCGAGGCTCTGCGAGTGCGACGCAGTCACACACTGCGTATTTATGGCTGCCTGCGACCACCCTACTCTCGCTCGCTGTCGTCGGCTCCTCCCCCCACCAAGCCCAAGCGTGAGGTGGGCTGCCTGTATCTTTCCCGTTGCGCCGCGTAGCCTGCCAGTGTTGCCAACCTTGCACGTTATTTTTTACTGACAAATACCTAAAAATTTACTGACAAAAGATTATTTTTACTGACAAAATTTCCCCACTAAATGCACATAAGAGACAGCGTTTCACCAGTAAATGCACGTAATAAGAGACCGCTTTTCACCAGTAAATGCACATAATAAGAGACCGCTTTTCACCAGTAAATGCACATAATAAGAGACCGCTTTTCACCAGTAAATGCACATAATAAGAGACCGCTTTTACCAGTAAATGCACATAATAAGAGACCGCTTTTCACCAGTAAATGCACATAATAAGAGACCGCTTTTCACCAGTAAATGCACATAATAAGAGACCGCTTTTCACCAGTAAATGCACATAATAAGAGACCGCTTTTCACCAGTAAATGCACATAATAAGAGACCGCTTTTCACCAGTAAATGCACATAATAAGAGACCGCTTTTCACCAGTAAATGCACATAATAAGAGACCGCTTTTCACCAGTAAATGCACATAATAAGAGGCAGATTTTCACCAGTAAATGTACATAATAAGAGGCAGATTTTCACCAGTAAATGCAGATAATGACAAACAGCCAGTGTCCCCAGTAAATGTAGCCAGCCTGGACCCCCTTTAGGCAGTGAGTGACAGGGAGCCCCTTTAGGCAGTGAGTGACAGGGAGCCCCTTTAGGCAGTGAGTGACAGGGAGCCCCTTTAGGCAGTGAGTGACAGGGAGCCCCTTTAGGAAGTGTAACGATTGTAGAACTTTCCCCGTGATCACACGGCGGAAATCCTCCACAAGCGTATAATTTGCAGGAACCCAGCAAAAGGTGCTACGCACCCGTAGAGGGAAAATTCCTGTCGGCAGATGGCGCTGGGGAGTGCAGAGGAACCAATCCTCTGTACCTCCACAAATGCCAGACAGGAATTGTACAAAACGCAGAACGCAATCGCAAGAGAGGCGATTGCGAATGAGAATGAGCAAAGGGACAAGTTGTATGTGTGTGTGCCAATCCAGTCGCCACCCCGCAACCGCACACACACAACAGCATATATGAAATAGGAACGCGATCGCGAGAGGTGCGATCGCCAGACAAGACACAAGGCAGATCAGAACAGAATACGAGGTTAGCAAAGGCACAGCAAATAATACAATGAGGAGATACGGAAAATAACAAATGCTAGCTAACCGCGAACACCGCACTCATTCGCAACAGTGCACGCGGTTATGCGCGGTCTCCACGTGATAAGCACAATAGAGACAAGCACGCCTAACTAACCATTAACAGACAAACATGAAACAGAGGACGCGAGCGCTTGCTTAACGGTTACCTCACCGAGCCTCCAGCAAGCGTAGCAGACAGACACACGAAAACAGGGACAGGGAAGGATCCCCAGCGCTAGCGAAAAGTAGCTAGCGCGATCCCAGGAGACAGAACAGAAGGATCCCCAGCGCTAGCAAAAAGTAGCTAGTGCGATCCCAGGAGACAGAACAGAAGAGATAGCTGGTAGCAACCGCTGCACCAGCTATACTCCAAGAGCAGAGATCAGAACCATTTCCTGTCAACCACCATAGGGACAGGACAATGGCAAACAGGCAAGACAAGACAGAACAGGCAATACAGATAATACAATCCTAACAGCACTAGGGAAATCTGCCTAGCGCAGATTTAGGAATTACTCTAAGCTGATGTTCAAACAGAGAGCAAGGCTGACACCCCACCAGGAGTGTTACATAGGACGAAATCCTTTTGAACAGCCAAGCATTGTGGGAAAGACATAGTACTTATAGTACACGCCTCCAATGAATGTGGCCAGGCAATTTGCATGACAACATATGCAAATTCCTCTGCAAGCACAAGCTGCAAAACTGACAGAAGCTCTTCTTTCCAGAGTCCTGCAGCATGCAAACCTACACAATGGTCAAAAGGCTGGCTGCCTGCACAGGCAGCTGAGCAAATCATCACAGTACCCCCCCCCTCCAGGGTCGAATTCCAGACGACCCTCAAAACTGCTATTAGCAACAGACTCAAACTGAAGACTCACGAAGGTCGGGGCAGCCCGACAAGGTCCAATTCCAGAGTCAGTCCACCCGAAACCGACCTCATCGGAAACAGAAACCACCGAAACATGCCCATCAGTACTACCAGTCTCAGTATAACACCCATCAGGACTGTGACCGCCAGAGAAGAAGCCATCGACACCCTCCAGACAATACCCACCACCTTCCAAGGAGCGTCCGAAAATACCAAACCTGCCACAATACCTGTTCGAAGTGTCCCTTACAACACAAAAGCCATCGTTGATCTTATCCAGGGGACCAAGCAAAATTTCTCCCGGAATCTCCCAGAACCTTTTGAAGCTCCACAGAGATCCCAAGAGGGCAGAACAATCACCAGGCTCACATGGAGAATTACCAAGAACCCCCATGGAGCCAATGACAATTCCGGATTCAGAATTACGAGGACACCCATCAAGATCAAGACTTTCAGGGACCACTTCTGGGCATGCAAGCAGGCAGGCTAAATCAGAACATGTCTCCACCGAGGAAGCATCTGAGTATGCTGGTAACCGAGGCACACTTGGGCTTTCTGGGTCACAGAGCACACTGGGGTACACCAGCACAGGAGAAACCTCAGGACATGTCGGGGAACTGCCAACCTCAGAGTCCGGCATGAGGAAACCAAAACCAGGACCGGGCAGAGAATCATCACGAGCATTGGTCTCAAGCACTGGACTTTCAAAAGAAGACTCGGATTCAAATTCGGAAATTTCTGTGACTGCAATATCATCATTGACTACACATGACTGAAGCTCCACCAGAGCTGAAAAGGTAGCCAGCAAGGCAGCAATGCCTACGGAAGAGGGCAACACCTCAGAAGGACTTGGGGGACTGGAGACATCTCCTACAAGTTCTGCACCCTTTGAGAGGAACTCGGGGTCCTCCAGAACATCATTTTTCAAGTTTTCTAGGAAGGATTCTGAACTATCCATGTTACAGGGCAGAACTGGAACTTTATTTTGTGGACAGGGCAGATGTCCCAGGAATGGTTCCACCATAACCTGAGACTGGATCTCATCATGAGGGGAATGTACAGGTATATTTACTGGAACACACACTGACTCCCTAACTTCATTCTCACTGTACCCAGAATTCTGTGTGGCAGTCAAACTAGCTTGTAACTCCAAAACTGCAGAAAAACAGGTAAAAATAGCAGCAATACCTAGACGAGCCTCTAGGGGCAGGACAGGAGATATTGTACAAGGCAATATTGACTCATCCAGAGTACAGGGTGGAGAGTCAGAACTTCCCTCAGAGCAAGAAAGGGGCTCACAAACGTCAGTGTAAAAGGAAAACATGTTTTTATTCATGGTACAGGGCAGGTTCAGAGAAAGCGTCTCTGAATAAGGCAAAGAGGGTTCAGCATCAGATTCGCAAAACCGAAGCGCTGTCTCACTCTTAGATTCGGCTAACAATGTCGAATCCGAGGAATCAGAATGCAAAACCTGCGATTCAAAATTCACTTTAGGTTGTGAAACTGACGCTTCTATAGCGCAAACCTCCGCGATCTGCGGAGCAGACTACAAGGCATCTAGGACCGAAACGCTGGAGCAACTGTCCCCAGGCAACGGGCCCTTACAGGTGTGAACAGGGTGAGACAGAGACTCATTTGCAGAAGAAATGGCGACATCAACAGGATAAACTTTATTAGGCATAATAATTTTACTTTTGACACTGCATAGTCGAGAAATTTTCCCCATAGCAGGGTCACAGACGGAAGATCTCAAAGATCTGTTTCTAAATGACAAAGGATCCCACACATCCTTGAGGAAACCGGCAGACTCATGCCGATCACAATCTGCAGGAACATCCGAGAAACAGGCATCAGATCGCACAGATTCAAACTGCACACTGTCAGGAGCGAATCCTTCAGGATTCACACAGGAATCAACCACAGCGGCACACTCATTCATTTCAGATTGCACAAAGTCAAGACTCACATGCTTTACCCCAGAAAGGCAGGAACAATCATCCGACAACGATGTCTCTTTATTGGAATCAATTGGTTGGTGTGTGTGCAACTCATCCAAAATCGTTTGCCATACATAGATCACCAGATCCACATCATCCTTGTCACATTCATCGGAATCAATCAGAAGGTACATCGAATCGAGACAAGCATTCAAGACATTTTCGCTTTTTGCGATGTAAAAATCGCAAAAGGCTTTCCAATCAAAATCGAATTCTTCCAGCAAGGCCCCAATATCCCAGGAAGCAAATGGGGGTTCAAACAGGCCAGTATCCAAATAATCTCCATAGGGGTGGAGTTCAGGAACAAGAACAGATTTTTTAACTGCTTTAATGTAGTGTGCGATCCTACCTATAGCAGGATCCACATAAGCTTTGGATTGGGGCAAAAAAGCCGGAGACGGAACAACATCATTACAAACATCAATAGGGAGTGTTTTATTCCGATGCTTGCGTTTTTTAGTTTTTCTCTTTTTCGCCACTTTGCATGTCTGCTGTTTAAAACCTGAAGTGGCAACAGACACATTGAACTGATTGTCATACTGAAAGGTTTTGCATGGAAGGGAAGATCAGCTGACTTATCAGCAGTTACACACTCAATCAGAGCAGGTGGTAAGCCAGGCAGTTTAAACCAGTGAGAGAATATCTCTGCAAGCACCTGATACAGATTACCATTCCAAGAATTGATTTTTAACAGATTATATGCCCAGGAGAACAAATCGTCTTTTAAGAGCACATAGGCAAACAGAAGAGCCGACGTGGACGGATCAGAAATCTGAAAGGTGGGATTCAGGCAAAACCTCACACATTCAGAAAGAAATTCCGCCTTGGTCTCTGAATTAAACCTTTTAAAGTTCTTAAAGACACAGGACCCAAACTCGACAAAATCGTACAAATCGGAATTTCCGTCTACACTGGGGTTTTGGGTTGGGCTGTTCATACTGTAACGATTGTGGAACTTTCCCCGTGATCAGCGCACAACGCGTGCGCTGACACGGCGGAAATCCTCCACAAGCGTATAATTTGCAGGAACCCAGCAAAAGGTGCTACACACCCGTAGAGGGAAAATTCCTGTCGGCAGATGGCGCTGGGGAGTGCAGAGGAACCAATCCTCTGTACCTCCACAAATGCCAGACAGGAATTGTACAAAACGCAGAACGCAATCGCAAGAGAGGCGATTGCGAATGAGAATGAGCAAAGAGACAAGTTGTATGTGTGTGTGCCAATCCAGTCGCCACCCCGCAACCGCACACACACAACAGCAGATATGAAATAGGAACGAGAGGTGCGATCGCCAGACAAGACACAAGGCAGATCAGAACAGAATACGAGGTTAGCAAAGGCACAGCAAATAATACAATGAGGAGATACGGAAAATAACAAATGTTAGCTAAACGCGAACACCGCACTCATTCGCAACAGTGCACGCGGTTATGCGCGGTCTCCACGTGATAAGCACAATAGAGACAAGCACGCCTAACTAACCATTAACAGACAAACATGAAACAGAGGACGCGAGCGCTTGCTTAACGGTTACCTCACCGAGCCTCCAGCAAGCGTAGCAGACAGACACACGAAAACAGGGACAAACGAGAGATAGGATCCACAGCACTAGCGAAAAGTGGCTAGCGCGATCCAAGTACAGAGTAGCAGAACAGAAGGATCCCCAGCGCCAGCGAAAAGTGGCCAGCGCGATCCCAGAAGACAGAACAGAAGGATCCCCAGCGCTAGCGAAAAGTAGCTAGCGCGATCCCAGGAGACAGAACAGAAGGATCCCCAGCGCTAGCAAAAAGTAGCTAGTGCGATCCCAGGAGACAGAACTGAAGAGATAGCTGGTAGCAACCGCTGCACCAGCTATACTCCAAGAACAGAGATCAGAACCATTTCCTGTCAACCACCATAGGGACAGGACAATGGCAAACAGGCAAGACAAGACAGAACAGGCAATACAGATAATACAATCCTAACAGCACTAGGGAAGTCTGCCTAGCGCAGATTTAGGAATTACTCTAAGCTGATGTTCAAACAGAGAGCAAGGCTGACACCCCACCAGGAGTGTTACATAGGACGAAATCCTTATGAACAGCCAAGCATTGTGGGAAAGACATAGTACTTATAGTACACGCCTCCAATGAATGTGGCCAGGCAATTTGCATGACAACATATGCAAATTCCTCTGCAAGCACAAGCTGCAAAACTGACAGAAGCTCTTCTTTCCAGAGTCCTGCAGCATGCAAACCTACACAATGGTCAAAAGGCTGGCTGCCTGCACAGGCAGCTGAGCAAATCATCACAGGAAGTGAGTGACAGGGAGTCCCTTTAGGAAGTGAGTGACAGGGAGTCCCTTTAGGAAGTGAGTGACAGGGAGCCCCTTTAGGCAGTGAGTGACAGGGAGCCCCTTTAGGCAGTGAGTGACAGGGAGCCCCTTTAGGCAGTGAGTGACAGGGAGTCCCTTTAGGAAGTGAGTGACAGGGAGTCCCTTTAGGAAGTGAGTGACAGGAAGCCCCTTTAGGCAGTGAGTGACAGGGAGACCCTTTAGGCAGTGAGTGACAGGGAGACCCTTTAGGCAGTGAGTGACAGGGAGTCCCTTTAGACAGTGAGTGACAGGAAGCCCATTTGAGCAGTAAGTGACAGGGAGCCCCTTTAGGAAGTGAGTGACAGGGATCCCCTTTAGGCAGTGAGTGACAGGGAGCCCCTTTAGGCAGTGAGTGACATGGAGTCCCTTTAGGCAGTGAGTGACAGGGAGCCCGTTTAGGCAGTGAGTGACAGGGAGCCACTTTAGGCAGTGAGTGACAGGGAGCCCCTTTAGGCAGTGAGTGACAGGGAGCCCCATTAGGAAGTGAGTGACAGGGAGTCCCTTTAGAAAGTGAGTGACAGGGAACCCGTTTGAGCAGTGAGTGACAGGGAACCCGTTTGAGCAGTGAGTGACAGGAAGCCCCCCAGCCGCCGCCGCCACCACCGCCGCCGCTCCCCCCTCACCTTGTAGACCTCAGGATCAGCGGCGACCCGACCAGTACTAGCGGGCGCCAGACGCACCCGCTCTATATGTGGAAGTGATGTCACTTCCGCATATCAGTGCGGGCGCTGGGTCCTAGCGCCTGCACGATTGGTCGCCGCCTGATCGAGGTCTGAGTAAGGCGCCAGGAACGAAGAAGGGAGGGAGGGAGAGAGAAAGGGGGGAGCAGCGGCGGCGGCCACAGGGATGGCCTGGTGCCCCCCAATCTGTCACTCTGATCGGCGCCCCGTTCAGCAGAACCGGCTGAACAGGGCAAGAAACGGCCCTGCCCGTTGCCAATGTGCGTTACGTGGTCCTGGGGCTGCCACTTTGCCGCCGCCAATTTTTTTCGATATATCAAGGTTTTATTTTATATATAAACATTTACAAAGCAGATTTAATGTCTCTGCTCAATTTCAGTGTCTCAAGAGTCCCAGATTGAAAATACATGAACTATTGGCCTTTTTATCTTTTACTCTCACAGTAAAAAGCCCAGGTATCTGCTTAGGAAAGTGTGTTATACTGTAGCTGTAATTTGTTATCAGTGAGCCTACTGAGTCCTGTCTGGAGAAAAACTGTCAGTTCCATAGCTAATTATAAATTCTTTCAGGCAGGAAAAAAAGAAAAGGAGCACAGCATAAGTGTCTGTATGCTTGCCACTGCATATGCACATGTCTATCTCATCATGTCACATATTATCTCTGGTACACTTCAAACTATCCACTACATACATACAGTATCTGAAACTGTCAAGAAAGTGAGGCCTACATGTGGAGTTCTTTAGTAAAAAACAACACACATTTAACTGTAACATGCTTTCATTATAATGAAGGTGAATAGTGTGACATCTTTTTTTTATGTGACACAAGTACATCTGCTGATCAGGATGAGGGTGACTTTGTTTTCCATGCAATGTGTTCCTCTTTGCTTTGTAGTGTCATAAAGTTGCTTTGTCCTTAGTGAACTACTGTCTCCTCCAGCTATTGTTTAACTGTTCCAGTGATATTTTTATGTCAAGTCTGACATCTATCTTTTTAAGGACAGTAGTCTTGGCATGTCCCCATATAAAACATCCACTTTGGAAGACATGGTTTAGCAGTCATATTTTGATAACAACAGTATTCTGACCAACAGCAACACAATTTCACAACTGCTCTTTAGAAAATGTTCAGAGCATTTTTGAAATAACAGTATATAGCAGTATATAGCATCGCTTTTGATAAAAAAAAACATTTTCACAAGGCAACCAAAAACTATGATACAATTGTTTTCAAAAGTTAATTGAAAAATTAACACAGAAATTGTCAAATGTAACCCACTCAAAAACATTCTCCTCCCCGTTACCCCTTGTTACTGGAGTACCCCAGGGCTCAGTCTTTGGGCCTTTACATTTCTCTACATACACCTATGTTTTTTTATTAATATTTAAGATGCAAATAATTCTAGCTTGCATGCAAGTTATAGGTAGCTTGGGACTGGGCCAATAAAAATCGTCAGTTAATTTAATTGGCCAAATTCTAATTAAATTTGCATCTCTTTTGATCATCTCTTGTATTGGTTATAGTCTTTTGGCTTCCAGAATCACTTACATGCAGATGATAACACCCAGATGTATCTGTTTGTCCCTGATCTTACGGCTTTAGCTTCTTGTATTCATAGATCACTGATGCAACATTTTCACACAAAGACAGAATAGCAACAGCATTCAATAAAGTTGTATTTATAATTATAGCCATTACAGTCAGATTGTGGAAGGAAAGCACAGCAGATGAGACTGCATAATGTTTATCAATGGACATTAGCAAGCTTCTATTGTGGGCAAGATGTTGCCCTTTTTCAAGCTGTAGAGTACACATAATGCTATCCTGCACCTCTCTTTATACACAAGCTTCCTACATGAAACCACCAAAAAGAAATGTCAAAAAATAGATGTGGACCTGATGGGAAACTAGAAAAACAGACCACAGATCATTAGCATGCCTCAAAGATCCAAACAGAGTCGCCACGGTATTCATACAAAGACGAACCGCCACATACAGTACCTCTATCCTGAGAGCACTCACCTAATCATTATGCAATCTAGTCTGCTGTGTTTTGCCTCCACAATCTGACTGTGATAGCTATAATTACATAAACTGCATGGCTCTAATTACAGCTTCACTGAATGTTGTTGCTATTCTGTATTTGGATGAGATGCTGCATCAATAAATTGCAATTAAAAACTTCCTCTGGTGTCGGTTGAAGAAATTGTGGAAGTTCTCTGGTGAAACCTTCACCTATGTGTCCTGGTGGCCTGTCCACTGCACAGAGGTAACAACTTTTAAAAAGGAGGTGTGCAAGCTGATTGGAGATAATAGTTTGATTTGGCATTCTCAAATGTCAGCTTTAACAGTTAACACTCTCCTGTTATCTCTTAAAATACTCTCACAAATCTGCTACTTCTTAATGTGATACTGAAACGATAAAAAACGTATAACATAATGGATGTATATTGTATGTGTAGTATGGATAATTAATAGAACATTAGTAGCAAAGAAAAGATTCTTATATTTTTCTTTTCGGTTATATAGCTTTTTTTATATATATAACTGTGCATCATTCTCTAATATTTGCAGTTTACAAACCACACTCTGTATTTTAAACTATGAAACAGAGCAGAGCTAATGACCCTTTGAACTCCGCTGCAGTAAAACATTATCTAAATTTGTCTCTTACTGCTTCTTTGATTTATGAGTGCTTCAGAAAAGTTGGGTCAGAGGGCTCAGAGAAGCTCTTTTTCATACTGTATATAACAACTGAAGTTTCTTAACCTTTCTTGTATTGGAAACAATATGAGACTCATTTATTTGCTACTAATACTCTATTTCTTAGCTGTACTACACATAAAATGCATTATTTCAGAAGTTTATTTTCACTTCAGATTCTCTTTAAAGCATACCAGATGTGAAAGCATCTGGTAAAAACTAAACCTGTACTGGGTAGGGGGGCATAATCAATTACACACCGCGCCTCCTGTTCCCCTCCATCCTCCGCTGCTTTTTTCTGGTCTGTCCCGTTGTCCTGTGTGACCTCGGCGACTCCAAACCCGGACATACTGCGCCACGCATGCACAGGATGTCCGTTCTGCTCCCCTGTGGCCATGTAGTAACATCACAGGACAGGAGCACGTCCCGGCGTGAGCGTTGATTGGAAACGCGAGGAGAGCGAGCGCGTTCCTGTCCTGTGACGTCTCTCGACGTGGCAGAGAATGGACATATGTCCTATGGTTAATTTGTTTCTTATATGTGTAAGTTGCATGCACTGTTATCAGCGAGACCTCACAATGAGATTGGCATTGATGCTTGTTCTGGGAATAACCCTCATATCAAAGGTTTTTGTGGAGCCAACATTCTATGTTTTAACTGGACTTCTGTATACTCGCTGGCATTACACAAGTTAAAGAGAAACCGTGAACAAGAATTGAACTTCATCCCAATCAGTAGCTGATACCCCCTTTCCTATGAATAATCTATTCCTTTTCACAAACGGATCATCGGGGGCTCTGTATGGCTGATATTGTGGTGAAACCCCTCCCACAGTGTGATGTCAGGACCATGGTTCTGGCATCACACTTTGGGAGCCTTATTGCATTGTGGGAAATAACAGCTGTTTACAGCTGTTTACAGCTGTTTCCAACTGTCAAAAAAAGCAAGCAGCATCACCTTCCACCGACATTACATGCCAGCAGTAAAAATGTCACCATGTGATAAATGTCAGAATGTAAATCAGGGAGAGGAAAGATTTTACAATGGGCAAACACAGAATAAATCATTTATACATAATTATTGTAAAAATGAAGCACTGTTTTATTACATTATTTTCATTGGAGTTCCTCTTTAAAGAGACTCTGTAACATTTTAAAAAATCCCCTGGGGGGTACTCACCTCGGATGGGGGAAGCCTCCGGATCCTAATGAGGCTTCCCACGCCGTCCTGCGTCCCACGGGGGTCTCGCTGCAGCCCTCTGAAAAGCCGGCGACAGGCCCGACTGTAATTTCAATATTTACCTTTGCTGGCTCCAGCGGGGGCGCTGTGGCTGCATTCGGCTTGGAAATAGACGGAAATACCCGATCTCCGTCGGGTCCGCTCTACTGCGCAGGCGCCAGAGACTTCCGGAGGAGATCGGGTATTTCCGCCTACTTCGGAGCCGACAGCCGTCAGAGCGCCTGCGCAGGAGCCAGGAAGGTAAATATTACGTCACGGCTGTACAGAGGGCTGCAGCGAGACCCCCGAGGGACGCAGGACGGCGTGGGAAGCCTCATTAGGATCCGGAGGCTTCCCCCACCCGAGGTGAGTACCCCCCAGGGGACGTTTTGCCGTTACAGTTCCTCTTTAAGCTAGTTTTCTGGTATGTTTTAATGTAAAAACTGTACTAGCTATAATACACAGAAGGCCATTTCCCAAACCACTGGTTCTCTACATGTTATCTGGTCCACTGCTTTCAATTATATTGAGACACTAAAAAGGAACTGGAATAAAGATCTTGTTTTGTGGCTTTGCACTGATTTAACCAACATTTTTGTTCCTTACATTTGACCCAGTGTACCAAATCTAGAGACAACCAGACAAGTAGTGTTTTTTAGAAAGGTGTAAGTACTCAACACAGGCAGGCTTTGTGCTTTTTCTTGTCATAACAGGTTTCCTTCAAAGAACCCTTAAACAAAGAGGTATATAGATGCTGCCATATTTATTCCCTTTTAAAGGGAACCAGAGATGAACGTTTCACACAAAATAAACATATCAGTTGATAGCTTGTAAAGAATAAATGCTCTACCTGATAATTTTGCCGCTCTGGTGTGCCTTTTTTAGTATGTTTTATCCATTATTGCTCCAGGAAAAATCAAATATGGCCGCCAGCTCATATCCCTTCTCCTTCCGGGTTATATGAGTTGTTCTGGATGTGCTGTCTAGGCTATATGAGACTAGGCTTCTATCTAGGCTATATGAGAAAGGCTGCTGTGTGCTTTCATTTTGGTATGATGTACTGCCTGTAGGACGTGTCTCTCATAGGAATAAAACTGCCGTTATTATCAGTATCTAGTGCACACAGAGCACACAGGGATCATATTGCAGCCACAGAGCTTCTCTCTCAGCAGAGCAGCCCCTCCCAGTCATCACAGCTCTCAGTATGCAAAGCAGGAAATCTAAGCCAGGAGAGGGGAAGGCTTGGGCTTGAAAACACTTCACAGAAGAGTGACTCAGCTATAATGATTCCAGGTCAAACCTCGACTGAATAGTCGGTGGATTCTTATCACAGCTGCTAATAGACTTATTAAGCAGATAACAATGAAACTAAAAGCAGGGTAGGTGTTTACTGTCATTTTCCCACTGATAAATGTAATAAAATACATGAGGGTGCTTCATCTCTGGTTCTCTTTAAACAATACCAGTTGCCTGGCATCCTGCTGATCTATTTGGCTGCAATATTGTCTGAATGACACACCTAAAACAAGCATGTGGCTAATACAGTCAGAATTCAGTCAGAATACCCAATCTGCAGGCTGGTTCAGGGTCTATGGTTAAAAGAGAGGCAATTTGTATTGATTAAATAGAAATAAAATGTCAGCCTCCATAGCCCTCTCATTTCAGGTGTGTTTTGAAGGGTACCTAAAGTAAAAGTAATGTGCCTAGTTTAATTAACTGGGGCTTCTTCCAGGCCACTCACCATCATTCCAGCCTGCTCCATTAAAGGGAAGGTCCGAGGAATGCAAAAATAAAAAATGCACTTACAGTACCTGGGGCTTCTTCCAGCCCCTAAATCCGTCCTGTGCCCTTGCCGCAGCTCCAGTGGCTCCCGGTCCACTCTGGTGGAGAAGCTGACCTTGCCAGGTTGGTTTCCACTTTGGCTTTCCTTTGCGCTCCAGCTGTGGTTCACTGGTCATGCTGAGTCATCTGGACTGTACAGCGCAGGCGCAGTAGTTCTGCGCCTGCGCTGTACAGTCCAGATGACGTCAGCGTGACTCTGAGAGCCGCATGTGCAGGCACAGTAGGAATCCTGCGCCGGAGGGGAGCCAGGACCACCAGCGGTGAGCGGAGCTGCAGCGCGGGCACAGAATGGCTGGCAGGGGCTAGAGGAGGCCCCAGGTAAGTGGATTTTTTTTATTTTTTATTTGCTCGATGTGTCCTTTAAGCACCTATGCCCCTCTGGAAAATGGCTGACTGAGACATGTGCCTTCTCGATCGCGCTCCCATATCCTGGCGCTTGTGCAGTTTTTCTGAACTGTGCAAACGCCAAATGCTCCCGGACATGGGAGCGAGGTTAAGGAGGTGCACGGCCTGGAGCTTTCAGAGGGACAGCTTTTGAATGGAAGAGAGCAGAACAATGGCAAGGGACCACACGGACCTTCACTTTATGTTTCCTTTAAAACCCAGCTGTGCTCAAGGGCTAGACCAGTGTAGTGTAAGATACTTTGGACTGCCCCAGAACGATTTACTGGCCTTTGTCTCATACTGGACAACTGCACATGTTTTATAAAAAAAACATCCTGGTTGTGGAATATCTATCTTTATATAGTGTGAGTAAACATTAAAATTCCCCTACTTGTGTTGTCTTGAAGGTAATGTTGCAAATCAGGATGTTTCTGAGTTTGTTTCTTTTTTTACATTCAGTTCTTTTTTACACAGGAACTGGTTGTCATAATACATGATTTTTGAATCACAACCAGACCAGAGTCACCAATTATACCCTGGCCTGTCCATAAGTATAGTGAGTATGGTCAACGCTGTCGTTTTCCTAGTTCACAACTTTACCACATTTGGCATTTAGAAAACATAATGGAAGTGTATGCAAAACTTTATTTTAACTATTACGGATTTATTTTATCAACAGCAAAAATAAAGACTGCCTGCATTTATTACATAAATAATTTTTACAGATATACAGAAACAGGATCTTTAAATAAAATGGTAAAACATTGATAAAATTGTTTACATTAAAGGGCGCCTAAACTGAGAGGAATATGAAGGCTGCCATATTTATTTCCTTATAAACCATTCCAGATGCCAGGCAGTCTTGCTGCTCTCTTTGGCTGCAGTAGTATCTGAATCACACACCTGAAACAAGCATGCAATTTGCAAGTGAAGTCTGACTTGGTCAAGTCGGACAGCAGTCAGAAGCACCTGATCTGCATATGCGTGTTCAGGGTCTAGGGCTAAGGGCCTTTTTCCACTAGCCTGCGATTTGCGATTTGCTTCTGATCGCAAATCGCAAGGTACATTAAACTAATGGAAACTGCAGCAGCAATTTCCATTAGTGCGATCCGATTGCGATCCAATTTTGGTCAAAGCGCAATCGTCGTCCTGCCGCGTTTTGTATGCGATTGAGCTGGACTATAATGAGTATAGTAGCTCAATCGCAATCGCATGGTGGAAATTGAAACGCGATTGCGATCGCGATCGGAATCGCGATTTCATAGTGGAAAAGAGCCCTAAAGGTATTAGAGGCAGAAGATGAGCAGGACAGCCAGACAACCAGTAACGTTTAAAAGGAAATAAATATGGCAGCCTCCGTATCCCTCTCAGTTCAGGTGTTCTTTAAGTAGGTCTCTTTCATGTATATAAAAAAGCATTTTAAAAAAATCAATGATTTTGTGTTCCATCACTGAGTTGAATGCAGAAGATTTCACCTTTTATTTCTTACAAAAACGTAATTTGCCTGGCTGTCATGCTAATCCTATTGGGTTCAATACTGGGTCTGTGTCATTTTCCTTTACTGATTCACACTCGAGTAATGCTGGCCACATACTTAGCATATTGAACTAGGAGATTTTTATTAGCGCCACTGAACATAAAATCAGTGCAGGTGGTTTACAGAAGCCAATATGTAATGCAGCTTTATTAGGTGGATGGGGAACATCTAATCAGGTGCTGATGGAAACGAGGGAATTCTCAGTGAGTATAATGTTTTAGATTTTTTGATCAATTACCAATCAGGAAATAGATCATAGTGTTTAATTTTTCAACAAGTTGACTACCCCCCCCCCCCCCCCTCCTCCTTTGTGGATCACTCATGGTTACACTGAGCAAGAGGCCAAAAATCAGCTTAGCAGACCAGCAAGTAGCATTTTAAAGGGAAACATACAAGGAAAACCCTACATCCTATGATTCAGTATATGTCCTTTAATAAGGCATGTATTCAATAATGATATCTGCAGCGTTTGCAGTGTTGTTACACCCATACACTGTGACAGTTTGTTGCATTATACAGATTACTTTCATTTCCTTTATTTTTGCACAGATTGTACAATCTGGAGTTGTACAGTGATAGAACATTTTGCTGAGTGTAAGAGAGTTACATTGTATATCAAACAAATACAATTTTGAATATATTTTATTACTTGTTATTCTGCTCTGTAGGTTATATACAGTACATGTGTTATTTTCAAATTGGAATGGATAGTAGCAAAGGCTACCAAAGTATTACTATATGCTCAGTATTTTAACAAAATCTTTGGGCAGGAAATCAGTCACTGTGTTGATGTTAGTTCTTATGTGGATGGGTACTCAAAACTGATAGCTCCTTTCAGCCCTATCCTATTTGTATCTCATTTGAATCAAGCAGAGCAGAGATTTCCTACACACGTACACAGTACTTTATGGAGGACATGTAACCTGTAACCACTAACTGTCCCTCAATGGGGCTCATAATAATCTGGTCTATGTCTAATTATCTGTATGTTTTGGGGATACAGTGGAAAACTTAAAGAGGAACTCCAGTGAAAATAATGTAATAAAAAAGTGCTTCATTTTTACAATAATTATGTATAAATAATTTAGTCAGTGTTTGCCCATTGTAAAATCTTTAAAATCCCTGACTTACATTCTGACATTTATTACATTGTGACATTTTTACTGTTGGCAGGTGATGTATCTGCTGTATGCTTTTTTGGCAGTTAGAAACAGCTGTAAACAGCTATTTCCCACAATGCAGCAAGGTTCACAGACAGGAAACTGCCAAGAGTACGTACTTTTCTTGTTTCTTGTGGGAGGGGTTTCACCACAATGTCAGCCATACAGTGCCCCCTGATGGTCTGTTTGTGAAAAGGAATAGATTTCTCATGTAAAAGGGGGTATCAGCTACTGATTGGGGTAAAGTCCAATTCTTGGTCTGAGTTTATCTTTAAGGAGCCAGGAGTAAAGCCACACCACACCAAACACTACAAACTTAACTATCCATGTAATGTTCTTCAGTCACCCAATAATATAAAAGAGCATTTACATTAAGCGATACAAGGTGAGGGATGTTATTTAAATATTAACATCATATGCCAACATGTCAGTATGAAAGGTTTGGCAAAATCATTAGATGAACAGAAGTAATCCAGTGTAGGAGAAGCTTCTTACGCTTCAGTGTGGACACTAACATTCATGTATAGCAGCAGCAGGGGATATTGTGCACTGATAACGGGTCCAATGAATCCCTTCATTATTTTAAAGTGAAAAAAACAACAACAAAACTCTAACAACTTTTAACCTTTTGTGAATGTGATCTGTTACATCAACAATAATAATCATATCCAGAAACCTTAACATTTGAACTTCAGCCATCTGTCACAAAAAATGTTTAATACTCTACAGTATTTACTGTAATATAGAAACTTACTTTTCTTTGGATAAGAGACTCTCCTTCACAGAAGTGGGTAATATCTAAATATAGCAAAACTGAAGGCAATTAAAACATTGCTAACATTACAATTTAAATTAATGAAAATAATATTTTTTTTCTTAAAAGGCCCCTTTTCCACTTTCTGCAATGCGTTGCGACCCTTCCACCTAACGCACCTCATCACAATGGCCATTAAAGTCAATGGAGCATGACACACTTACTGTGATGTGATCCCATGTTAGTGCTTCAGCTGATGTAGAAGCTGCAGTGCGTTATCGAACACCAAGCATGACACCGGAAGCAATGAAAGTCAGTAGTTATGTACAAATTTGGAATTTTTGTCACCTGTGCAGTGTGGTGTACATGCACAGATGCAGAATTTCAGGTGACATACAGTATTTCCTTTCAGCAGTATACAGGTGACTGAACGGTGTGGCTATTTAAAGGCAGGATGCCTCCAATTTCCCTGTCAATGCAGTTTGCCTCATATACTAAGTGGTGTGTAAAAGTGCTGTGTGATGCAATTCAGTGGCCATTTTGCTCCATGCAAAATTCACTGCACCTAGTGTAAAGGGACCCTAAAGCTATTTTTATCCCCCATTTTACAATTTTGTACTGTAGGAGTATAACTACCCATACAGGCTCAAACCCACTAGCAGCATTTTCTAAGCACTAATGATTTGAAAAGCTCTTGCTAATCCAATGCTATGGGGGATTTTTATAAAATCACAACCATCAAGTGGGATCACACCCATAGCATTACATTAGCAAGAGTTTTTCAAATCACAAGCACTTAGAAATGGCTTAGTAATGTACTGCTAGTGGGTTCCAGGCCTAAGAGTATTACAGTATGTATATTAACCACTTGCCGATGGGCGGCGGCAAAGTGGACGCCGAAAGGACCGCAATACGCCATTCGGCGGCGGCTCCTTTCGGCTCTGCGGGGCAGCGATCGCGTCACTGGTGACGCGCGCTGCCCCTGGCAACAGCCTCCGCCCACCCGCGACGTCATCCCGCCGGCCGGTAGTAAGCGCTGGCGGGATGTAAATACTTGATCGCCGCATACAAAGTGTATAATACACTTTGTAATGCATACAAAGTGTATTATACAGGCTGCCTCCTGCCCTGGTGGTCCCAGTGATCGAGGGACCACCAGAGCAGGCTGCAGACACCCTAAGTCGCACCCAAACACACTGATCTGCCCCCCCCCTGCCCTCTGATCGCCCACAGCACACCTCAGACCTCCCCCCCTGTGTACTGTATACATCTATAGTCCCCTGTAATCACCTGTCAATCACCCGTCAATTACCCATCAATCACCCCCTGTCACTGCTACCCGGCAGATCAGACCCTAACCTGACTCTTTTGGGCATCTGATCACCCACCCACACCATCAGATCGCCCACAGACCCACCCTCAGATCACGTCCAAAGTGCATTGTTTACATCTGTTCTGCCATCTAATCACCCACTGATCACCCATCAATCACCCATCAATCACCCCCTGTCACCGCTACCAATCAGATCAGACCCCTATCTGCCCCTAGGGCACCCAATCACCCGCCCACACCCTCAGAACACCCTTAGACCCCCCCAGACCTCCCCCCCTGTGTACTGTATACATATATCCTCCCCTGTAATCACCCGTCAATCACCCGTCAATCACCCCCTGATCACCTCACCAGTGCATTGATTGCATCTATTCCCCCCTCTAATCACACCTTGAGACACCCATCAATCACCTCCTGTCACTACCTGTCACCCCCTAGCACAACTACCCATCAGATCAGGCCCTAATTTGCCCCGTGTGGGCTCCTGATCACTCGGCCAAACCCTCAGATCCCCTTCAGACCCCCTTCCGATCACCTCCCCACTGCATTGATTGCATCTATTTTCCCCTCTAATCACCCCCTGAGACACCCATCAATCACCTCCAGTCACCCCCCTAGCACTCCTATCCATCAGATCAGGCCCAATACAACCTGTCATCTAAGAGGCCACCCTGCTTATGACCGGTTCCACAAAATTCGCCCCCTCATAGACCACCTGTCATCAAAATAACACTAATGCATGCCAACTGATTAAGTGTAAAAGGGCCCTAACAGTAAAGTGAATAATAAGTGATAGATGCTGTACCAAAGTGCAAGGCCTGTGAAGTAGAAAAGAGAGACAAAGAAAATCTGTCAGTGAGACACAACAAGATCTGTTAATTTAGTACATAGCAAAGAAATGAACAGCGCTACTTAAAAACAGATAAGTGCCTACCTGCAAGAGAGTGCAAGCCCCACTGGTGGGATAATAAAATACACACCCAGGATACACATAACCTGTCTACCACTGGAGGATGTTGGTTTCCTGTAACAGCTTGCATGCAACTTGTTAAGTACTCATCCCTCCCACTGCGGAGAAGTCATCCCCCTATGGGAGGGGACCTAACACTAACTAAATCCTAACCTATGCATATGCATAGCCTGGGTGCGCTACCAAATAAAATCGAAAATTGAAAATTGCGCAAAAGGTGGATCAGCGCATCACAAGGCCGCCTCCGAATGGCCTACAATCAGAGGTGCGCTGAGCCCCCCCAGAAACTGCAAACGCACCGTGAACCCAAACAGAAGCTCTGCATATACACCAAAAGCAAGGCTGCTAAGTGGGAGCAGCTGACCAAAATTTAATTAAATTAGTGCATAGTAAAGAAATGAACAGCGCTACTTAAAAAAAGATAAGTGCCTACCTGCAAGAGAGTGCAAGCTCAACTGGTGGGATAAAATACACACACAGCATACACATAACCTGTCTACCACTGGAGGATGTTGGTTTCCTGTAACAGCTTGCATGCAACTTGTTAAGTACTCGTCTCTCCCACTGCGGAGAAGTCATCCCCCTATGGGAGGGGACCTAACACTAACTAAATCCTAACCTATGCATATGCATAGCCTGGGTGCGCTACCAAATAAAATCAAAAATTGAAAATTGCGCAAAAGGTGGATCAGCGCATTACCAGGCTGCCTCCAAATGGCCTACAATTGTCCCATAGAATTAAGAGCTGGTTGTATGCCTCCTAGAGGTCATCTTTATAATCTGTCAGGACCTGAGAAAGTGGCAATGCAGGAATACATTAAAGAAAACTTGGCCAAAGGCTTCATCCGTCCTTCCCGGTCACCAGCCGGGGCTGGCTTCTTTTTTGTACAGAAAAAGGACAGTGGGCTTAGACCCTGCATTGACTATCATGGTTTGAATAAGATCACAGTAAAAAATCGTTATCCGTTGCCTCTGATTGACGATTTGTTTGCTCAGGTGACCAATGCCAGTATCTTCTCCAAGTTGGACCTGCGAGGTGCATACAACCTGGTACGCATTAGGGACGGTGATTAATGGAAGACGGCATTCAACACGCCCGACGGGCATTACGAGTATTTGGTTATGCCCTTCAGGTTGTGTAATGCCCCTGCCGTCTTCCAGGAGTTAATCAATGAGGTTTTCAGGGAGGTACTGGGAAAATTTGTGCTAGTTTATCTAGACGACATACTGATTTTCTCTCCTAATTTGACAGAACATCGTAAACACGTCAAGTTTGTTATAAGAAAATTAAGAGCACTGTCTGTAACACCTGCTCCTCAGGTGATCATCCTTGCAGCACAGTCAGTGGTCCCTGCTCCTCAGGTGTCCACTGGCTGCAGTACAGTCTGAATCTCCTGCTCCTCGGGAGATTCTTGGCTGTAGTGTAGTCTTAATCACCTGCTCCTCAGGTGATCATCCTTGCAGCACAGTTAGTGGTCCCTGCTCCTCAGGTGTCCACTGGCTGCAGTATAGTCTGAATCCCCTGCTCCTCAGGGGATCCTTGGCTGCAGTATTGTCTGAATCTTCCGCTCCTCGGGAGATCTCCTCTTCTCATTACTGTTGCACCAAAACACAATCCCACATTGGTTGGGACAACGGGACGTGTCTAGCTATACTAGCATTATTGGTGATTCTGCAGAACATCACATAATCAGGTATAGTATCTGTATTATTGGTGATACTGCAGATCACCAATAATCAGAAAAATCTGTGTTGCTGACACCAATCGTTACAGCTACCAAATAAAATCAAAAATTGCGCAAAAGTTGGATCAGCGCATCACCAGGCCACCTCCGAATGGCCTACAATCAGAGGTGCGCTGAGCCCCCCCAGAAACTGCAAACGCACCTTAAACCTAAACAGAAGTTCTGCATATACACAAAAAGCAAGGCTGCTAAGTGGAAGCAGATGACCAAAAATGAATTAAATTAGTACATAGCAAAGAAATGAACAGCGCTACGAGCGAGTCGGAGGGACGAGTACTTAACAAGTTGCATGCAAGCTGTTACAGGAAACCAACATCCTCCAGTGGTAGACAGGTTATGTGTATGCTGGGTGTGTATTTTATCCCACCAGTGGGGCTTGCACTCTCTTGCAGGTAGGCACTCTGCAGTGGGAGGGACGAGTACTTAACAAGTTGCATGCAAGCTGTTACAGGAAACCAACATCCTCCAGTGGTAGACAGGTTATGTGTATGCTGGGTGTGTATTTTATCCCACCAGTAGGGCTTGCACTCTCTTGCAGGTAGGCACTTATCTGTTTTTAAGTAGCGCTGTACATTTCTTTGCTATGTACTAATTTAATTCAATTTTGGTCAGCTGCTCCCAACTGTTTGGGTTCAAGGTGCGTTTGCTGTTTCTGGGGGGGCTCAGCGCACCTCTGATTGTAGGCCATTCGGAGGCGGCCTGGTGATGCGCTGATCCACCTTTTGCGCAATTTTCAATTTTCGATTTTATTTGGTAGCGCACCCAGGCTATGCATATGCATAGGTTAGGATTTAGTTAGTGTTAGGTCCCCTCCCATAGGGGGATTACTTCTCTGCAGTGGGAGGGACGAGTACTTAACAAGTTGCATGCAAGCTGTTACAGGAAACCAACATCCTCCAGTGGTAGACAGGTTATGTATATGCTGGGTGTGTATTTTATCCCACCAGTGGGACTTGCACTCTTTTGCAGGTAGGCACTTATCTGTTTTTAAGTAGCGCTGTTCATTTCTTTGCTATGCACTAATTTAATTCAATTTTGGTTAGCTGCTCCCACTTAGCAGCCTTGCTTTTGGTGTATATGCAGAGCTTCTGTTTGGGTTCAAGGTGCGTTTGCAGTTTCTGGGGGGGCTCAGTGCACCTCTGATTGTAGGCCATTCGGAGGCGGCCTGGTGATGCGCTGATCCACCTTTTGCGCAATTTTCCATTTTCGATTTTATTTGGTAGTGCACCCAGTCTATGCATATGCATAGGTTAGGATTTAGTTAGTGTTAGGTCCCCTCCCATAGGGGGATGACTTCTCCGCAGTGGGAGGGACGAGTACTTAACAAGTTGCATGCAAGCTGTTACAGGAAACCAACATCCTCCAGTGGTAGACAGGTTATGTATATGCTGGGTGTGTATTTTATCCCACCAGTGGGACTTGCACTCTTTTGCAGGTAGGCACTTATCTGTTTTTAAGTAGCGCTGTTCATTTCTTTGCTATGCACTAATTTAATTCAATTTTAGTTAGCTGCTCCCACTTAGCAGCCTTGCTTTTGGTGTATATGCAGAGCCTTTGTTTGGGTTCAAGGTGCGTTTGCAGTTTCTGGGGGGGCTCAGTGCACCTCTTATTGTAGGCCATTCGGAGGCGGCCTGGTGATGCGCTGATCCACCTTTTGCGCAATTTTCCATTTTCGATTTTATTTGGTAGTGCACCCAGTCTATGCATATGCATAGGTTAGGATTTAGTTAGTGTTAGGTCCCCTCCCATAGGGGGATGACTTCTCCGCAGTGGGAGGGACGAGTACTTAACAAGTTGCATGCAAGCTGTTACAGGAAACCAACATCCTCCAGTGGTAGACAGGTTATGTGTATGCTGGGTGTGTATTTTATCCCACCAGTGGGGCTTGCACTCTTTTGCAGGTAGGCACTTATCTGTTTTTAAGTAGCGCTGTTCATTTCTTTGCTATGTACTAATTTAATTCCATTTTGGTCAGCTGCTCCCACTTAGCAGCCTTGCTTTTGGTGTATATGCAGAGCTTCTGTTTGGGTTCAAGGTGCGTTTGCAGTTTCTGGGGGGGCTCAGTGCACCTCTTATTGTAGGCCATTCGGAGGCGGCCTGGTGATATGCTGATCCACATTTTGCGCAAGATCTGTTAATTTACCAGCAGAAAAAGAGAAGATTTTGTATTAGAGGCACTCTGCATCCTGTGTCAGTAAAAGAACTACAGTAAGATGAAAATAGGAACTGATGGAAGGAAAGAGTCAAATAGAGATTTAAATCGAGTGTTACACTTGCACAAGCTGGAGCTTCATTTAGTATGGAATCTATATAGCATAAAGAAAGAGTTCTTTTACTAAAGAAAGATATTGGTGCTATACCTGGGTTCATTTGTTTTCTTTGTTTCTTTTTCTCTTTTATTTCTTTGATCCCTTATTGGTTTATTTCGTTATTTTTTATTTTTTAATATTTTATTGGGGCCACAGTCAAGAGAGAGAAAGAGTCTGAGAAATCCTCTGAGCCAGAGAGTGGAAATTATTTCAGTGCCATAACCAAAAAAGTGGAAGTTGTTTCAGTACCATAAAAAAGAGAAACTCTAATAACAGAAGGTTTTGCTGAGCAATATAGCTTGGACTTGGTAACAAGGGACAGAGACTGCTTAGAACTGACGTTGCTCAGTAGACCTGTTTCTGCCCAAGCCCAGATCCACCAGCATATGGTACTGAGTTAAACAAGTGTTATATTGAGTAGTTGTTGATGCTTGTAAAAGAAAGATAGAACTGTTGTAGCTCATTTATTTGTAAAAGTAACCTGAATTTAATTATAAGTAACCTGAATTTAATTCCGCAGCTTTTACCGGTGCACCGGCTGTGAAGAGGAGTGCACCGGTAAAACCTGTGTTGAGAGTTTTTACTGGTTGAGTAGTTACCAGTTGACCATTGTTTCTGGTCACAAATAAATTCTTGATATTCACATTTAAGCCAGTGTCTGGTGGATTCCTCTCAGTCAGGGCGGAACAAGATTCAGATCGGGTTACAATACTACTTACACTCCTTTAAACATTTACATGTCCCATGACTGCACACACAGACATAGTTGTTGCCATTGGGGCCAAAAGCTCAGGCATGTATGTATGTTTTAAGATGGAGTCACCACAGGTGGGTAGGTGCAGCAATTTCTGATGCCCCATGATTTGTAGTTCCATCTCTGTCAAATTAATCTGTCCTTTAATTGCACTGAACATATTACAATTTTACCAATCAGTATATACTTCCAGAATTATACATCAATACAGTTATTCAGAGACCACTTCATTTAATCACAACTGTTGTGTCCCCTTAATAGTACCAACCCTATAATTAGTCCTTCTCCTGAGACACCAGCCTCCGGGACAAAGAAATAGATGTACTATTAGGTTTCATTAGTAGAGAATCCAGAGAGTCTTAAGTGACCTTTACTGTACCCCCTTCATAGGGCCACTATGATCAGAAAGGACTTGGTAATATTGCAATACTGTCCTCATGATGGCACTGTTTTGTGCTAATCAGTGTTTCTATTGAATCCTTCTAAGGGGTGTGTCTTCAGAGGTAACCACACTTCTTACGGTACATTTTAGCAACAAAGGTGCTAATTGACTGGCATTCATATTTCACATGGATTTACAATTTCTGGGCATACAGTAATGGCAAAAGATTTACACACATTTGCTTTCAGCTATGCACCATTTCTTTTTTTTTTTTTTTGTTCATCTGATTTGTACACTCACTTTACTAGTTTTTTATGGTAAATGAATCAAAGCTGAATTTCACCATAGACAAGGTGAGGAAATGTTACAGCACTGTAATTTTTTTTCTGATTTATTACTGTCTTTGTCCATGTAAATTTGGCTTTCTGTGCAAAAGTATTGGTGTTTAGACGGAAAAACCTTTCAAATTAGAACAAAATAAATATTGAAATTTGCTTTTTGTAGCAATGTGGAGAAGGATTTTACCAAATCATTTTATAAAAACGTTATGTGCTTCTGGTGAGCAGATTTACACTCACGCTATTTTTTTTTTTACTTTATTCTGCTTTAATCCTTAACACCAAGTAAATATGTGTCTCTCCATGGTTGAGTCTGTAGTCATAAACATAAACTCTGACTGCTGACTCAATCATTCTGAAAACTTTGCACAGTAACACCTGAAATCAGGCCATTGACTCTCAGTGGGCTTTTTATGTTCTCTTTTGCAAAGTTAATAAATATTTTCAAGCAAAATCAATGTAACAGCTTGGTGGACAGAGTGATTTACTACAGTCTGTCTGCTCAGTATTAGTGCTATTCGCACAGAGGCTTTACTCACTGTTTAGTTTGCAGTCTACTACACACTCCTTATGTTAGCACACAAGTCCTTTTCCACTCCATTACTCACGCTCTATTGGCAGTGTTAGTATTAGCATGTTGTTATAATGGTTACTTTTATCTTTACACCAGCAAACGTAATGTCGCAGCTGTAACAAACCCAAGATGGTTCCAGCTGCAGCCAGGTGCGTTACATAAATCGTATCAAACTCTGCCATAAAGTATGAATATTTAAAGTGAACCTGAGGTAAAAATACATTTATGTGATAAACAATTGTATCTATCCTCCTACCTCTAAAACTGACTTTTAACTGGATATCCCAGTTTTATCTTACGTTTAAAAACTTAAAAAGTATATTCAATGTTTTATTGTCTCTGCTTAAGACACAGTTTTTCAAGTCTCCCAGAGCTAAACTACATGAATTATTAGCCTTTTTTTATCTGTACCCTGCACACAAAAGCTGTTTTCTTTCAGGAAGGAGTTTTATGACTGTAGCTCCTTATCAGTGAGGATTACACTGTAGTTCGAGTGGGTCCCGACTGGATAGAAGCTGTCAGTTGCATACTTGAATGTTAACTCTTTCAGGCAGAAATAGAAAAAAGGAGCACAGCTAGTTATATGTACTGTATGTTTGGCACTGTATATACACATGTCTTTCTCATCATGTTACATGTCATCTCAGGTACACTTTAAAAGTGTTAAATTAGGTTACATACAGTAAAACAGTTAAAGTACCCCTGAACTGACGGGATTTAATTAACAAACTTTTTGCTGTTTAACCACTGATTAAGGACTGCAGTCTTAAAACCCGGGACCAGACACTTTTTTTCCATTCAGACCACTGCAGCTTTAACGGTTTATTGCTTGGTCATACAACCTACTATCGAATTGAATTTTACCTCCTTTTCTTGTCACTAATACAGCTTTCTTTTGGTGCTATTTGATTGCTGCTGTGATTTTTAGTTGTTATTATATTCATAAAAAAAGACATGAATTTTGTCCAAAAAAATTTTTTCTCACTTTCTGTGCTGACATTTTTCAAATAAAGTAAAATTTCTATATACATTTTTGTCCAAATTTATTGTGCTACATCTCTTTGATGAAAAAAAATCCAATAAGTGTATATTTATTGGTTTCGGTAGAAGTTATAGCGTTTACAAACTATGGTTCAAAAAGTAAATTTTCCCATTTTAAAGCATCTCTGACTTTTCTGAGCACCTGTCATGTTTCATAAGGTGCTAGAATTCCAGGATAGTATAAATACCCCCCAAATTACCCCATTTTGGAAAGAAGGCATCCCAAAGTATTCACTAAGAGGCATGGTGAGTTCATAGAAGATTTTGTTTTTTGTCACAAGTTTAGCGGAAAATGACAAAAAAAAAATAAAATTCTATTTCTGCTAACTTATGACAAAAAAAATGAAATCTGCCACGGACTCACCATGCCCCTCTCTGAATACTTTGGAGTGTCAGCGGAAATTGATTTTTATTGTTTTTTTCCACAGAGTGTCATTTTCCGCTAACTTGTGACAAAAAATAAAATCTTCTATGAACTCATCATACACCTAACAGAATACCTTGGGGTGTCTTCTTTCTAAAATGGGGTCACTTGTGGGTTTCCTATACTGCCCTGGCATTTTAGGGGCCCAAAACCGTGAGGAGTAGTCTAGAAACCAAATGCTTCAAAATGACTGTTCAGGGGTATAAGCATCTGCAAATTTTGATGACAGGTGGTCTGAGGGGCCGAAATTTGTGGAACCGGTCATAAGCAGGGTGGCCTCTTAGATGACAGGTTGTATTGGCACTGAAGTGCAGGAACCGCAGGATGTTCTCAAATCGTGACCTGGACATGGCAGCAGAGAACATGGGCATGTGATGTATTGGTTTTTGACTAGACCCATGTTAAGGAGAAGGCCCCTAGACCCATGTTAAGGAGAAGGCCCCACGTTCAGGAACTTGGAGTGGTTTCCACCGAAAAGGCTGGGCATGGTAGCTTCTTTGATTGGCGGTTGCGTATTGTGTGGCATAACGGTTGATCTCAGCCACAATTAAGTCTTAGAGACCAGCGGTGATCAGAAAAAAAAATTCTGTCACTGCGGTGGAGCGGTTGAGGGTTTGGCCGAGTGAGCAGGAGCCCACACGGGGCAAATTAGGGCCTGATCTGATGGGTAGGTGTGCTAGGGGGTGACAGGTGGTGACAGGAGGTAAGTGACGGGTGTCTCAGGGTGTGATTAGAGGGGAGAATAGATGCAAGCAATGCACTGGGGAGGTGATCGGGGGGTCTGAGGGCGATCTGAGGGTGTGGTGGGTAATTGGATCCCGCAAGGGGCAGATTAGGGTCTGATCTGATGGGTAGCATTGACAGGTGGTGACAGGGGGTGATTGATGGGTGATCAGTGGATGATTAGAGGGGAGAACAGATGTACATAATGCACTGTGGAGGTGATCAGGGGGGGGGGGTGTCTGAGGGCGATCTGAGGGTGTGGGCGGGTGTTTGGGTGCCCGCAAGGAGCAGATTAGGGTCTGATCTGATGGGTAGCAGTGACAGGTGGTGACAGCGGGTGACGGGGTGATTGATAGGTGATCAGGGTGTGATTAGAGGGGAGAATAGATGCAAGCAATGCACTGGCGAGGTGATCGGGGGGGGGGGGGGGGTCTGAGGGCGATCTGAGGATGTGGGCAGGTAATTGGGTGCTCACAAGCGGCAGATGAGGGTCTGATCTGATGGGTATGATGGGTAGCAGTGACAGGTGGTGAGAGGGGGTGATTGATAGGTGATTGATGGGTGATCAGTGGGTGATTAGAGGAGAGAATAGATGCAAGAAATGCACTGGTGAGGTGATCAGGGGGGGTCTGAGGGCGATCTGAGGGTGTGAGCGGGTAATTGGGTGCCCGCAAGGGGCAGATTAGGGTCTGATCTGATGGGTAGCAGTGACAGGTGGTGACAGGGGGTGATTGATGGGTGATTGATGGGTGATTAGTGGGTGATTAGAGGGGAGAACAGATGTAAACAATGCACTTGGGAGGTGATCTTAGGGCGGGTCTGCGGGCGATCTGGGTTAGGGTCTGATTTGATTGGTGTCAGTGACAGGTGGTGACAGGGGGTGATTGATGGGTGATTGACAGGTGATTGTCAGGTGATCAGAGGGTGATTACAGGGGAGAATAGATGTATACAGTTCACAGGGGGGGGGGGGTCTGGGGAGGATCTGAGGGGGTGGGGGGGGGTGATCAGGAGCCGCCAGGTGGCAGTTTAGGACCTGATCTAAAATATAGCATTGACAGATAGTGACAGGGGGTGATTGATGGGTGATTAGGGGCGTGATTGGGTGCAAACAGTGGTCTGAGGGGATGATCGGGGGGTCTGAGGGGTGCTGTGGGTGATCAGGGGGCAGGGGGGACAGAATCAGTGTGTGTGTGTCATTACATACACAGCTGCCTCCTACCCTGGTGGTCCCTCGATCACTAGGACCACCAGGGTAGGAGGCAGCCTGTATAATACACTTTGTATACATTACAAAGTGTATTATACACTTTGTAGCGGCAGATCGAGGGTTAACAACCCGCCGGCACTGCTGATTGGCCGGCGGGTTGACATCGCGGGTGGGCGGAGCCTAATGCCTGGAGATGCGCGCAGTCCCCGGTTATTCAGTCCCCCAGGTGACGCCGCCGATCGGCGTTAGGCGGTCCTGGGGGTGCCACTTTGCCAACGCCCATAGGTAGTGGGCGGTCGGCAAGTGGTTAAGTGGTGCTGCAATATATGTCCAGCACCACTCTCAAAGTTCCGTGCTCCCAGGAGTCCCAGTTCTAGTCAGCCAAAATCTTCGATTGGACTAGAACGTCGAATCTGGACAGGGAGGATATGGCGGTTATCCTCCTCATTCACGCTCCCTTGTGCTGTCATTTAACCACTTAAGTACCAGCGGTCTCTGGCCCCTTAAGGACCAGAGACTGCAGGTACAATACAGACGGAATCCCGACGAATCGCCGTGCATACCCGCTGCAAGCCTGCAACCGCTATCACCCCCGCACGCCGCGATCCTCCTGACTTAGACTCTGCCGTCTCTATGACGGCAGAGTTATGTGAGCCGGTCAGGAGCCGCTTTCATTGGCTCCTGACCGTGTCTATCAATGTAAGTCAATGGGAGCGGCTTACATTGATAGACACGGCAAGGAGCCAATGAAATGGACTCCTGACCGGCTCACATGGCTCTGCCGTCATAGAGACAGGTAGAGCAAGTGAGCTGCGGCGAGAGACGTCGGAGTTGAGCAGCGCGATTGGCGGGGAGTGATGGAAATGGTGGATGCACGCAGTGGGCGGTGATATAAATCTACACCCTGCCAGCCAGCCCACCAAAACAGGGCGTAGATTTCAATCATCTAGGTCCTAAAGTAGTTGAAGACCTGTAAGAAAGAAAAAGAAACAGCACCGCACAACCCACCTTCTCCTGGATCCGATCACTGCCTTTTGCGCCTTGTCAGCTCTCCCGTTCTGCCTCCATGTCAGCTGTATCTGCCGGCATCTTCACTGCAATGATGCTGACCCTGAAGTACTTTCAGATTAATTCCTGGTCAGCACGGTGAAGATGCACGCAGATGCGGGGGACACTGCGGCAGAACGGGAGAGCTGACAAGGCCAGGGCCGGCGCTACCATAGAGGCAAAGGAGGCAATTACCCCAGGGCCCCAGAGCCTGTAGGGGTCCCCAGTAGTGTTGGGCGAACATCTAGATGTTCGGGTTCGGGCCGAACAGGCCGAACATGGCCGCGATGTTCGGGTGTTCGACCCGAACTCCGAACATAATGGAAGTCAATGGGGACCCGAACTTTTGTGCTTTGTAAAGCCTCCTTACATGCTACATACCCCAAATTTACAGGGTATGTGCACCTTGGGAGTGGGTACAAGAGGAAAAAAAATTTTAGCAAAAAGAGCTTATAGTTTTTGAGAAAATTGATTGTAAAGTTTCAAAGGAAAAATTGTCTTTTAAATGCTGAAAATGTCATGTTTCTTTGCACAGGTAACATGGTTTTTACCGCCAGGCAGTCATAAATGTAATAAAGATAAGAGGTTCAATAAACAGGGACCGGTAACGCTAACCCAGCAGCAGCAGCAGCACACGTGATGGAACAGGAGGAGGCGCAGGAGGAGAAGGCCACGCTTTTTGAGACACAACAACCCAGGCCTTGCATGAGGACAAGAAGCGTGCGGATAGCATGCTTTTTACCGCCATGCAGTCATAAATGTAATAAAGATAAGAGGTTCAATAAACAGGGACCGGTAACGCTAACCCAGCAGCAGCAGCAGCACACGTGATGGAACAGGAGGAGGCGCAGGAGGAGAAGGCCACGCTTTTTGAGACACAACAACCCAGGCCTTGCATGAGGACAAGAAGCGTGCGGATATAGCAGCAATGCTTTTTGCCGCCATGCAGTCATAAATGTAATAAAGAGAAGAGGTTCCATAAACAGGGACCGGTAACGCTAACCCAGCAGCAGCACAGAGCACACGTGATGGAACAGGAGGAGGCGCAGGAGGAGAAGGCCACGCTTTGAGACACAACAACCCAGGCCTTGCATGAGGACAAAAAGCGTGCGGATATAGCAACATAGGACGTAACATACAACATAGGACAACATAGTAACATAGGACCTAACATACAACATAGGACGAAGTTACACAAGGCAAACAGGGTACAAAATACATGATCATGCGATTTTGGGCTGATTAGTTAGGCCCAGTAGTACAAGTGCAAGGCTGTCATAGGAAAGGAGCACACAAACATATAGAATACACTAGGGAAGGGAGGAACTTGCCAAAGGATTGTAATCTAAGTGATTGATGCTCCAAAATGCGGCCCAATTGAAATACTCTGGACTATCCAGAGGCCTCTCTCTACCCCGGTAAATATCTGTTTTTTTCTTGTAGGTTTAGCCTTGGGTGCATTCTAAAGTGACCCTGAAGGAAACCTGAGTAAGTGAGGGGTACAAGCACACAAGGTGAGAATACATACAGTTAAGACTGCATGAAAAGTGATTTTGTTCCAGGTTTATACCTAGGAGAATATTATTGGAACTACCAGTGTTGTTCAGACCGTCCGAAGGAAGTACTCCTTCACCTTTAATGTCTCCCTATTGACCTGTTAATGTCTTGTATGGCTTCACTAGCATGAAAGCTGAGGAGTTTATCTCCATTTATTCTCTCTTCCACTTTGCCTTATTAAATATTCTCCAATCTCTGGAATAATTAAAATGTAGACATGTTTTTTTTCAATATAGGCAACCTCCACGCTGTTTTGATTACCCAGATTTATTTTAAAGCAGAACTACTGGCATTTATCCATTTTGTTTATATTTTGGAAGCACATTTTAAGGTTTTAATGCATCCCTGTTTTAGAAATCTCACTTGCTGTGCTCTGTGATGCCTATTATTGGGACAGGAAGAGAATCTTCTCAATGGGGATATAGACAGCAGCCAATGAGATGTTGTTATCTTTCCCCATCTTCTACAATTGCTTTTATTTAATCTGTCTCTCCGCTAGATAATTTCCCTTGCTTCACATTGTTTGTCAGAAAGAGGAAGTGACATAACTACTCTCCAACTATATATATTTTATTTTATCATTTGACATTATGCCCAAGTATAAAATGTAGAATAGAAGATGCAAGTAATGAATATGTAATTTCAGGTGGTGGTTTTGGATGGTGATGAATTCTTCTGGCTGTGGTACCAATACACCTTCCACAGGAACTCGTAGTCTCGCCGGCAGTCATCCAAACCACAAGCAAGGAGAATTTCTCCCTGTGGTCCAGACTAAATGAACAGCCTTGAAAACAAATTGAATAATGAAATTCAGAAGAGTGATAAATCTAGCGTATAGTATGACTCACATTTGGCATAGCGGTACTCTCTAGTACAGTACATTTTATTCAAGGGTTCAAACTAAAGATAGAGATTTTACAAAATTCCTTTTAGAAAAATGTTATAATTTAAAATGTTTTCATATAAACAGAGATACATAGAGCAAATCAGGGTCCAAGTCTCAGGTTTAAGAAATGACACAGGAGGGAGAGGTCAGTCAGCCCTGAACATTCTGCCAAGTAGGTGTCTTCCCCTGCAAGATGTATGGTGAATGGCCCCTATTCATTAAACTCTGCTATTGAGTATTCCTGGAGAAGATTTTTCAGCCGCAGCAAGCAAAAAAGTACTTAAAACAGGTTGCCCCAAATTAGTTTAAAGGGACAATGTAGTAATAGGGATATAGAAGCAACCATGTTTATTTCCTTTCAAAGAATGCTAGTTGCCCGGCTGTCATGCTGACCCCTTCGGCTCAATAATATGTAAATCTCCCACCCTAAATGAGCATGTGGTTATGACTTTAGCAATATGGCCAGACTTTAATCACAGCACCTGGGCCCATATGCAATTCACCTTTTCTCCTAACTTTTATCCTAGGTGATATTTTCACACTTGTCAATAAAATGTCTTTGAAACCACCAGCAAGCAAGAAAAATGCTTAAATTTTTTTTTTGAAAGTACTTTTTCATCAACTTTTTTATACTTTTTCAGTTGCAAAATCCTCAAAAGTTGTTTTAAATAGAAGATGAAAGGTTATCTCCCAGGAGAAAACTCAGGAGAAAAAGTGAATGGCATATGGCCCCTGATGTTCATACTCCTGTGTTCGTGGCTGAAAGTATTAGACACAGCAGCACAATAGACAGGAAAATGGCATAGTTTAAAAGGAGAAAAAGGCAGCCTTTACATTCCTTTAACTACAGTGTCCCTTGCGATTGATAATATTACAATATACCTGTAACGATCGGTGTAACACAGAGAGGATCTGATTATTGGTGATCTGCAGTATCACCAAAAATACAGATATATACCTGATTATTGATGATCTGCAGTATCACCGATAATCAGATATATTACTAACCTCTGGACACCTGAGAGATATGAGTGTTTGGTGCAACAGTAATACTTTGAGAACAATACCAGGAGGACAGGTACAAGGCAGTAAGGAATACTGCTAGAGTATGAGTACCTTTCAGCAGCCTGAGACTCTCCCGCAGGGAGGAGTCAGACTGGGAGAGGGAAGGACCAGAGCGTGAGTGACACCAAAGGGAGGATGTCACTGACAGATCTGTGAACTATCTCTTAACTGAGGAGATAGCTCTCAAAGTCGGACAAGCCAGGTCGGCAACACACTGACATACAAAGTACAAAGACAGGAGGCTGATTTGGTAATCCTAAGGCAAGCAGGGTTTGGCAACAGAGAATCAGATATAGCGAAGTACCAAATCAGTGAACAGAAGAGTGGTCAGGAAATCAGAAAGTCATAACAGATAATAAACAATGCCTAGTCTTGGGTGTGAGCTCCGTGATCATCAACACCCTGGAACTAGTCTGAAGTATAACAGAATGGTAACACAAGTCCCTAATCTTGGGTGTGAGTTCCTTGATCATCAAACACCCTGGAACTAGTCTGAGGTATAACAGAATGATAACGCAAGTCCCTAATCTTGGGTGTGAGGTCCTTGATCATCAACACCCTGGAACTAGTCTGAAGTATAACAGAATGATAACACAGATTCCTAATCTTGGGTGTGAGGTCCTTGATCATCAACACCCTGGAACTAGTCTGAAGTATAACAGAGTAATAACACAGATTCTGACAATAAGGTCTGAGTGCTACCACGTAGTGATCGCAACGGCAGACAACCAGCGAATGACCAGCACCCAGTATATATAGCCCAGCGCTCTCCAGCGCCTCCCTTAAGTGCTGGACCAATAGGGACTGGTACAATCGTCAGCTGACCGGCTGGGTAAGCTGACTCCCTTCTGGCTGTCATAAAAGTTCTGCCTCTCAGCGCGCGCGCGCGTCCTTCTAAATCTGTGTGGACTATCAGTCCCAGCCACACCAGACATGTCTTGCGTATCACTCGCCGTGCTGGCCGCGGAACCAGCCGCACCGCTATCAAGGCATGCGGCGGTTTCTCCGTGTTCAGCCACACTGGCAGATGTAGGCCTACGCGTGCAAACCGCCGCGTTGGATGCGGAATCAGCCGCCTTGTTCTGAGCGCACGCAGCGGCTTTTCTGCGTTTTCTCACAATACCACAGTGGATAAGCCAATCTTTGTCTAACAAAAAATGTCTTAAAAGTGGGCGGGGAAGGCTGGGTTCTCTTTTCCATGGGTGTAGACCCTTGACAAGGGGCTCACCACATGAAAACGAGCCCCTCAAGGAGCGGAGCGGTACCTGTCCAGGCTACAGCAACAAGATCACCATCCTTTCTGTTCAGAAAGGCAGTCTTCCTGGTCCTCATGGCACCAGCAGCATATCTCATCAATCACGTGGCCTGCCGATACAGAACAGCAGGTTCTGTGATGTGAGATGCTGCTGGACCAATAGAGACAGTGAACTTGTCACTATCACTCAATAGCAATATTGGGGGGGGGGGGGGCACCTTTGGCACATACATGCAAAAAGAGCACTTGGAAATTTGAGTGTCCAAAATAGCCGCTAGTAAAATATCTGTAAAATATTGGTAAATGATACTGATATTTTACTACAGTTAAATATAATCCTCCTTCTACAGATGCCTAACCCTAACCAGAGTGCATGTATATTGGCAGCCAGTCAGTTGGGCGCAGGGTGAATCAAATGACGTCTGAAATTACAATTTAAATACTATTCCACCTCTGAGTCGTACCAATTTGGAGGGAGAAATAATTCAGGGTCCGGCTACACTGTAAATACTGCTGCTCCACTACAAACGCAATAACATTATGTCAATGGTTTCCACACATCTCAGGCACAACACACCAATGAGCGCGCTTCCTAATAACCTGCTGCGCCCTAACCACCCCCTCTCCGATGCCTGACCCTAACAACCCCCTAGCCAATGCCTAATACTAAGCACCCCCCTTCGATGCCTAACCCTAACTGACTTCCCCCAGAGATGCCTAACCATAAGAAACCGCCCGCTGATACCTAAATTAAGACCCACACACACATGCAACATCTAATATTAAAACCCACCCCGCTGATGCCTAACCTTTCCCACCGCAAACCTCCATGTGAAAAAGCACAAAATATTGGGTGCACAGAAGCTTAGGTACCGCCATAGGCTCCCATACTAGTATTGGTTACTATCAGTAACCGATATTAGTATGGGCGCCTGTCAGTAACAGTTCAGGGCGGATTCCGCCGACACCTCCTCAGCATCACTTCCCACCAGGTCAGGTCTTTCCAGAGTCCATCAAAGCAGGGCAGCACTCGCGCGCACCAGGAGACAGGACCTTTATGCTTTGAGGAGGCGGGTCAGCTAACCTGCCGGTCAGCTGACTGGGCTGGGCTGACTTTTGGCACTGATTGGCTGAAATCTGCTAGGCGGAACTTGTGAATGTTCTGTCTGTATTTAAGGCCTAAACTGTCAGTGCATCATTGTCTGCTGTTGCTGAAACTTTGCGGTTAAGCTCTCAGACCTTAGTCAGATCCCAGTGTGCTTTGATCCGGCAGGAACCCGGGGATTTCACACATAGCCAGTGTTGCCAACCTTTCACGTTATTTTTTACTGACAAATACCTTAAAATATACTGACAAAAGATTTTTTTTACTGACAACACCCCCTGCGCGGCGTGTCGAAAAAATGGGCGTGGCCACGCAACAGAATGTGGGCGTGGCCATGGGTGGGGCCAAATATACACGATTTTAATATTGCTGTGAAAGGTCTGCCAGGGAAGTTTGAGCTCTGCCATAGTGTTTCCCCCCCTTCCCCCAAAATACATGTAATCTTATAGCATTTCACCAAAAATCCACGTAATCTGTCAGAGGTTCTTCCAAAATACAGATAATATGGCAGTGGTTCCTAAAAAATAGATGTAATCTGGCAGCAGCGAAGCGATTCCCTCAACATACACATAATCTGGCAGCAGTTCCCCAAAATACATTTAATCTGACAGCAGTGGTTCCCCAAAAATAGGTAGCCCCAGGTCTATAGGTGTCCCCAGAATAGGTGGCCAGGGGTATAGATGTCCCCAGAACAGGTAGCCGGGGGGAGAGATGTCCCCAGAACAGGTAGCCAGGGGTATATGTGCCCAGTATATGTAGGCAGAGGTACAGGGCCGGTTCTAGACTGGCACATATGAGGGGGCAGTTAAATGGGTAGGGGGCAACATGTTCGAGGAAATTTGCGGCGACTAAAGTGGGCATGGCAAGTAAATGCACATAATGAGACAGCCTTTCACCAGTAAATGCACGTAATGACAGACAGCTTTTCACCAGTAAATGCACATAAGAGACCGCCTTTCACCAGTAAATGCACGGAATGAGAGACAGCTTTTCACCAGTAAATGCACGTAATGAGAGACAGCTTTTCACCAGTAAATGCACGTAATGAGACACAGCTTTTCACCAGTAAATGAACATAAGAGACAGCTTTTCACCAGTAAATGCACATAATAAGAGACAGCTTTTCACCAGTAAATGCACATAATAAGAGACAGCTTTGCACCAGTAAATGCACATAATAAGAGACAGCTTTTCACCAGTAAATGCACATAAGAGACAGCTTTTCACCAGTAAATGCACATAAGAGACAGCTTTTCACCAGTAAATGCACATAATGGCAAACAGCCAGTGTCCTCAGTATATGTAGCCAGCAGATATATGTGCCCAGTATATGTAGCCAGAGGTATATGTCCCCAGTATATGTAGGCAGGGTTATATGTGCCCAGTATATGTAGGCAGGGTTATATGTGCCCAGTATATGTAGGCAGGGTTATGTGTGCCCAGTATATGTAGCCAGGGTTATATGTGCCCAGTAGATGTAGCCAGGGTTATATGTCCCCAGTAGATGTAGCCAGAGGTATATGTGCCCATGGGTAGCCAGGGTTATATGTGCCCAGTAGATGTAGCCAGATGTATATGTGCCCAGTAGATGTAGCCAGGGTTATATGTCCCCAGTAGATGTAGCCAGAGGTATATGTGCCCATGGGTAGCCAGGGTTATATGTGCCCAGTAGATGTAGCCAGGGTTATATGTGCCCAGTAGATGTAGCCAGGGTTATATGTGCCCAGTAGATGTAGCCAGAGGTATATGTGCCCAGTAGATGTAGCCAGAGGTATATGTGCCCAGTAGATGTAGCTAGATGTATATGTGCCCAGTAGATGTAGCCAGGGTTATATGTGCCCAGTAGATGTAGCCAGAGGTATATGTGCCCAGTAGATGTAGCCAGGGTTATATGTGCCCAGTAGATGTAGCCAGGGTTATATGTGCCCAGTAGATGTAGCCAGAGGTATATGTGCCCAATAGATGTAGCCAGAGGTATATGTGCCCAGTAGATGTAGCAAGGGTTATATGTGCCCAGTAGATGTAGCCAGGGTTATATGTGCCCAGTAGATGTAGCCATGGTTATATGGGCCCAGTAGATGTAACCAGGGTTATATGTGCCCAGTAGATGTAGCCAGAGGTATATGTGCCCAGTAGATGTAACCAGGGTTATATGTGCCCAGTAGATGTAGCCAGGGTTATATGTGCCCAGTAGATGTAGACAGGGTTATATGTGCCCAGTAGAAGTAGCCAGAGGTATATGTGCCCAGTAGATGTAGCCAGGGTTATATGTGCCCAGTAGATGTAGCCAGGGCTATATGTGCCCAGTAGATGTAGCCAGAGGTATATGTGCCCAGTAGATGTAGCCAGAGGTATATGTGCCCAGTAGATGTAGCCAGGGTTATATGTGCCCAGTAGATGTAGCCAGGGTTATATGTGCCCAGTAGATGTAGCCAGGGTTATATGTGCCCAGTAGATGTAGCCAGGGTTATATGTGCCCAGTAGATGTAGCCAGGGTTATATGTGCCCAGTAGATGTAGCTAGGGTTACATGTGCCCAGTAGATGTAGCCAGAGGTATATGTGCCCAGTAGATGTAACCAGGGTTATATGTGCCCAGTAGATGTAGCCAGGGTTATATGTGCCCAGTAGATGTAGCCAGGGTTATATGTGCCCAGTAGAAGTAGCCAGAGGTATATGTGCCCAGTAGATGTAGCCAGGGTTATATGTGCCCAGTAGATGTAGCCAGGGCTATATGTGCCCAGTAGATGTAGCCAGGGCTATATGTGCCCAGTAGATGTAGCCAGAGGTATATGTGCCCAGTAGATGTAGCCAGAGGTATATGTGCCCAGTAGATGTAGCCAGGGCTATATGTGCCCAGTAGATGTAGCCAGAGGTATATGTGCCCAGTAGATGTAGCCAGAGGTATATGTGCCCAGTAGATGTAGGCAGGGTTATATGTGCCCAGTAGATGTAGCCAGGGTTATATGTGCCCAGTAGATGTAGCCAGGGTTATATGTGCCCAGTAGATGTAGCCAGGGTTATATGTGCCCAGTAGATGTAGCCAGAGGTATATGTGCCCAGTAGATGTAGCCAGGGTTATATGTGCCCAGTAGATGTAGCCAGAGGTATATGTGCCCAGTAGATGTAGCCAGAGGTATATGTGCCCAGTAGATGTAGCTAGATGTATATGTGCCCAGTAGATGTAGCCAGAGGTATATGTGCCCAGTAGATGTAACCAGGGTTATATGTGCCCAGTAGATGTAGCCAGTGGTATGTGTGCCCAGTAGATGTAGCCAGATGTATATGTGCCCAGTAGATGTAGCCAGGGTTATATGTGCCCAGTAGATGTAGCCAGATGTATATGTGCCCAGTAGATGTAGCCAGATATATATGTGCCCAGTAGATGTAGCCAGAGGTATATATGTGCCCAGTAGATGTAGCCAGATGTATATGTGCCCAGTAGATGTAGCCAGGGTTATATGTGTGTGATTGAGTGGCTGGCAGTGGCAGGCGGCAGCGAGCGGAACTTACCTGCGTCTTCTCTCGTCGCCGGCGCGGGATGATCTGCCGCTACTCTGGTCTGGTCCAGTCCAGAGCAGCAGAACTTCCGGCGCAGGAGCGAGACGGAAGGTAAGTCCCGCCCGCTGCCAAACGCCACTGCCAGACAGGCCGCCCTTTTACTGATGCTGCTGAATTCCTTACGGAATTCACGGGCAGCGTAATTTGTATAAAAAATTACGGGCTGCCCGTAAATTTACGGTCGGTTGGCAACACTGCACATAGCTAGGAATTGTTTGATAGCGATAATTATAATTTGATATTATTGCCTTTATGTGTATGAACCTTGCGTGAACTTCTGACTATCCTTTGCCTCACGATTCTGTGCTCTGCCTATCTGTCTTGTTGCCGACCCCGGCCCGACCTCGATTCTGCTCTAGCCTTCTGATTCTGTACTTCCGCATATCTGATTGTTGCCGACCTTGGCTTTACTCTGTCTATGATTCTGTTAACCGATTTTGTACTGCGACCTGACCGATCAGTTACCGACCCTGCCTGTACGACCTCTCTAGTGATAGTCCCCACAGCCAAGGGCTATCACTTAGGAACACTCCTGAGCTACTGTGCACCTAAACACGTGTGATCACACCTTTATTAAAATACTGACATTTCTGTCCTCATACTATTTGTATTGCTACTTGTCTGTTTGCACTCACTCTGGTCAGCAGAGTTCTCTGACCACTGTTATACCTTGCTGCTATTTCTGTATTATTGGTGATTCTGCAGATCACCACATATTCAGATATAGTTTCTGCATTATTGGTGATACTGCAGATCACCAAATAATCAGAACTCTGTCACTTGCCGACACTAACCGTTACAGCGCCTATGGCGGTGCCTAATCTTCTGCGTTGCCTCTGGTGCCCATATTTCCTGTTTCCCCTTTGGCTAAGTATACAGGGGGGCTATAACTTACTACTGCCCAAATTTGCAGCAAAATCAAACTTCTAAGAAATGTTTTGCCTATCTCTTCTGTGTAACATCAGGCAGCTTTGATCAAACAGTAGACCACCTACACAAGATGACTTACCCTAGCTGGAAGTGACCATTATTGCTTTACTGGGAATTAAGAGGGATGTATTGCTTTGTTCGAAGAGAAGAGGAGATAGCCATAAATAATATAAAAAATCCTGGCTCTCAGATTTAAGGTAAGTCGGGAGAAGGACATGTAGAGTGCCCCTAAAAGTTAGAGCTGTGCCAGACAGTCATTGGCCAGACTGTTTGCCTTCCCTGCAGGAAGATTCAAAGCCAAGGGTTATTAGTTTCATTAACTGGAATGTCTGTTCAAGAGCTGAATAACTTTAGGAATATGTGTGTGGATGTTTCTAGCATTTTCCTTGTCTGCAAAAAAAAGTGTTATTGCCAGCTGTGTCACAGTTGGGAAGATTTCTGTCATTTCCTGTCCTTGTGAGCAGGGATTACACTAGTATGTCATTTAACGTGTTCAGCCTATTTCCTTTTTCTTAGGATCTGCTCACACATCCCCTTTTACAAAAGGTTTCTGGGTGCATTTAACAAAACCCAACTTGCACTTAAACTCAGGGGCCCTTAGGAGAACTTTTTCTCCTGTGTTTTCTCCTAGAACATTATTTTCATCTTCTATTTATAATAACTTTTTAACACTTTTGAATTGAAAAAGTACTGAAAAGTTGGTGGAAAAGTACTATCAAAACTATTTTAAGCATTGTTTTGCTTGCTGGTGGTTTTTAAAATGCTTTTTATGGACAAGTTTGAAAAAATCACTCAGGAGAACACGTGAACTGTATATGGGCCTGGGTGGTGTATTCGCTAACATAGGCCAGATTCGCCTGTTGGCGAACATTTGGAAAATTTGATGTTGGCGACATCTCTATCAATGACTAAGGAAGGATATGAGCATTTATGTATGGGCTGAATCAAATGAATCAAGCCATGAAACTAGTTCATTTACACACACAGGTTGGAGAGTGACAGGAGGTTCTCTAGTCTTCAATGAACTTTTATATGGGTTCTTGTGCTATCACAGCCCATGAAGTTACCCAATCACATACTGTATAATGAAGACATCAATAACCGTATACATTGTTTTACCACATATGGCCAGTAATGAGACAGGGAAATCCACAAAAAAAAATTACATTTGGAGAAGCATCTGTCGCAGTGCAGTTCAGTGTTGGATAGCGTAGAGGTTGTTATGTGATCCATTTAGTGATCTTAAAGAAAGAGAACAAGAAAGTGAAGAAGAGATGAATAATGAAAGCAATCCTGAAGTGGGGTGAAGGAAAACAATACCCACCTCACTAGTTAGAAGCCTCATAGAGCCTACAGTTCCAGTGCATGGTCCCTTTTGATATAATGGCAGCACTCCTGGCAAGTGCAGCCACACTGGGCATGTGCATGTTCAGTAGAATGAACTCACCTGTGCAAAGGCTTTTTCCTCCATGTACAGGAGCTTCTTTTTACTGCACATGTGCGGACCATACTTGCTCATGCCCGATTTGGACACGCTCGTCCCCAGTCACACACATGGTCACAAGAAAACTATTCAACACATTTTGTTGACTAGGAATAGAGAGACCTCCAGAGGATTCCCATTACAGATGTAATTTTGTTTAACTTTACATCAGGTTTCCTTTAGGTGTAAAAAACTGTATCAGTAATTTTTTTTTTTTTTACATTTTTAAGTTAAATTGAGATGGAATTCCACTTTTGAAAATAGAGGATAGTTTATTCATTGGTGTCTATATTTTAATGTTAACTTTGTCTCACTAGTGAATAAGTGAGGAGATAGAACTTCCTTAATTTATGCCCTCCCCTGGGATGGGGTGGGCACCCACATGGAAGGTGAGCAGCCCATACCCACCCAGCTTCCTTCCTCCTTCCAGTGCCAATTATCTCTCCTAGTTACAGGGAGTGTGAAAATGCCCAATCACCATAAATGTTTACAATAGCTTTTGCAAACCCGGAAAAAAGGGCGCCGCAGGCTCATGGGAAAGAAGAATGCCACCGTAGGCGCCCATTACAAAAGCCACGATTTGCGCCAATGTGAGGAAATCTAGGCGCATTTGGGAAATTTGGTTGTTAAGGGTTAGGCGCCATGGGGGAGGGGGTTTTAAGTGTTAGGCACCAACAGGAGGTTAACGTACAGGCATAGGTAGAGGGCAGTATACAGGTTAGGTAAAGATAGAGCTAGTTAAAGGGAGTCTAAAGTCAGATTAAAAGAAACAAAACAGATACTCACCTAAGGCCGCTCTGTACTGCGCATGCTCAAGATTGCGCACTCACACAGTACAGATCGGCCCATCTTTGGTAACACTCAGGCTACCGTAGACTTCCGAAGCCTCAGGCAGTGGCAGAGAGAGCAGTCTCTGACCTATCGGTCGGAGACTGCTAATGAGGGAACCAGTGCAGGAACAACGTGACCAGGAGAGGAACGGGAAGGCTTTGTAGGACCCAGAGACTTCCCTCTCCTCTATTTTTTTTTAATATCACTTTAAGGGTTAGGTAGTGGTAGAGGGAGGTTTATGTGTGAGATTAGGGTTAAGTCATGGTAAAATATCTCTTTATCAATATTTTGCTATTGGAATTCAGTAGTAGAATATCAGTAATTTTACCAATATTCTATTAGTGCAATCTCCTGCACCCTTTATTCCTGACACTTATTTCATAGATGTTGTTTTTGGGCTAAAGAAGGATGTTGAAGAGTACAAATTATAGGCTAATATTCCAGTATAAAGCACACACACTGAGATGGTATCACTTTGGTAGACTACTTTTTTTTGCTAAATAAATAAAAAAGAAGCTTTACGTTTCAGCACTATGGAGAGCATCTGGACTGTGCAAGCATTGCTCTCTGTTTGCAGAAAGAACAATTTATTTCAGGACAAATATAAGCATTGCAAAAATGTCATCAGGCATTTAAACCAGATGATCCACAATGGCGCAACTTGTACATGCCGCAGATATGATCATCTCGTATTTCTAAGCATTACTTATCTTTCCTTTGCTTTGTGTCTGCCATACATTGCTGACACTGGATTAGGTGTGTACGCACAGGAGTCAAGCACTTAGGCTGTGAGCACACTTGCCTGTGAGGAAAACTATGGGTTTCCTGACATACGTGTTTTTACGTTTTGTGTTTTTTTGAATTGCGTTTTTGTATGCATTTGCGAATATCTTGCGTTTTTCTTGCATTTGCGGTTTCAATAAACAGTCTTTTCATTTAGAGGGAAAAATACAGTATCATAATTTATTTTTTTCAAAAACACATCTTGGCTTGATTCACAAAAGGGTGCTAACTCAGTTAGCACGCCTAAAAGCTTTGGGCGTGTTAACTAGGGTGCTATGCAGTTAGCACGCCTAAAGCTTTGATTGATCGCGCGCAAAGTTTAGCGCTGCCCGTAGCGCGCGAAAACATTGCACCAGGTGCGCCTAAAACGTTGCACCGGGTGTGCCTAAAACTTTGCACTGGGTGCGCCCGAAACATTTGGACGCACCTGGTGCAACGTTTTAGGCGCACCTGGTGCAATGTTTTGCGCGCTATGGGCATTGCTAAACTTTGCACGCGCTGACTTAGCACACAGTACTTTGCGTGCGTGCCCTAAAGGGCTTTTGTCGTGCTAAGGGGCTTTTAGGCGTGCTAACTAAGTTAGCACCCTTTTGTGAATCAAGCCCAAAATGTGTTTTTCAGCACATAGGAAAGCATTTTATGCGAATTTCAGATAACTATGATTTGTAAAGCAGTCCATAGACTTTAATTTATCACTTTCACATCAATACTGGGAGCTGTTTTATTATGGCACACTGATGCCTCTTCTGGTCCACATTTAACACTGTATTGAAATAATGCACAGTCTCCACTGCATGCTCTCCATCACTGATTGTCTATGAAAAAAACAACATAAATAAATAAATAATTTAAAATGAATTAATTTATTATGAATTAATGCAGAAATAAATTGATAATAATTCAATAATGCATATGATAATTGATAATTCAATAATGCATATGTCAATAACAGTCATATAACAGCATTATTACACACTAAAATGAAAAATCAATAATGCTGCGCCACACAATAAAATTCCTTAAATGCACAAAAATGTCACCAGCTAGGTATATTCAGTAGTGCGCTGGTTTCAATCCTCTTGAAATGTCTTTAAATTATTGCAAGTCAATCTAAGGACCGCACTCACGTCAGTGGGTATGCTGGTGCCGGGCCCCAAGGCCATAAGTCACAGTAATCATGAAGGAGTCCGCACTAGTGTTGGGCGAACACCTAGATGTTCGGGTTCGGGCCGAACAGGCCGAACATGGCCGCGATGTTCGGGTGTTCGACCCGAACTCCGAACATAATAGAAGTCAATGGGGACCTGAACTTTCATGCTTTGTAAAGCTTCCTTACATGCTACATACCCCAAATTTGCAGGGTATGTGCACCTTGGGAGTGGGTACAAGAGGAAAAAAAATTTAACAAAAAGAGCTTAAAGTTTTTGAGAAAATCGATTTTAAAGTTTCAAAGGGAAAACTGTCTTTTAAATGCGGGAAATGTCTGTTTTCTTTGCACAGGTAACATGCTTTTTGTCGGCATGCAGTCATAAATGTAATACATATAAGAGGTTCCAGGAAAAGGGACCGGTAACGCTAACCCAGCAGCAGCACACGTGATGGAACAGGAGGAGGGTGGCGCAGGAGGAGAAGGCCACGCTTTGAGACACAACAACCCAGGCCTTGCATGAGGACAAGAAGCGTGCGGATAGCAATTTGCGTTTTGTCGCCATACAGTCTTAAATGTAATACAGATGAGAGGTTCAATAAACAGGGACCGGAAACGCTAACCCATCACAGATGTTCATTGTTCATGTTACTTGGTTGGGGTCCGGGAGTGTTGCGTAGTCGTTTCCAATCCAGGATTGATTCATTTTAATTTGAGTCAGACGGTCTGCATTTTCTGTGGAGAGGCGGATACGCCGATCTGTGACGATGCCTCCGGCAGCACTGAAACAGCGTTCCGACATAACGCTGGCTGCTGGGCAAGCCAGGACCTCTATTGCGTACATTGCCAGTTTGTGCCAGGTGTCTAGCTTCGATACCCAATAGTTGAAGGGTGCAGATGGATTGTTTAACACAGCTATGCCATCTGACATGTAGTCCTTGACCATCTTCTCCAGGCGATCGGTGTTGGAGGTGGATCTGCACGCTTGCTGTTCTGTGTGCTGCTGCATGGGTGTCCGAAAATTTTCCCACTCCAAGGACACTGCCGATACCATTCCCTTTTGGGCACTAGCTGCGGCTTGTGTTGTTTGCTGCCCTCCTGGTCGTCCTGGGTTTGCGGAAGTCAGTCTGTCGGCGTACAACTGGCTAGAGGAGGGGGAGGATGTCAATCTCCTCTTTAAAGTCTCCACAAGGGCCTGCTGGTATTCTTCCATTTTGACCTGTCGGACTCTTTCTTCAAACAGTTTTGGAACATTGTGTTTGTACCGTGGATCCAGAAGGGTATAAACCCAGTAATTGGTGTTGTCCAGAATGCGCACAATGCGTGGGTCGCGTTCAATGCAGTCCTAGGCCGAAGAGGTCATAGCCTAGGGTCACAAAAACCTGTTTATTTGGGCTATTTCAATGGTAGTGATGGTGACGTACATAAATCTCAGCTATGGCCGTTAGCAACGTCTGAATTTCACAAAATGTCTCATGCAGGTAGAAGACATATTGTTAGACTTGGATTCCAAAGATGGGGTCCCTACATCTCTGCAAACCAGAGTTACAGGGGTCCAAAATTGGTAAAATCCCCCATAGACTTTCATTGCCTCCCTATTTCACTTTCCAAAATCTCACATCTTTTCAAAGGGCAATGGCTCAGCAGTACCAAATTTTCTAGCATTGTAGGGACCCTTAGGGGGAACATGACTGGTGAGTTTTGCCACTGCTGAGCCATTGCCCTTTGAAATGGTGTGAGATTTTGGAACGGTAAATAGTAGGCCCAATGAAAGCCTATGGGGGATTTTACCAATTTTGGAGCCCTGTAACTCTGGTTTGCAGAGATGTAGGGACCCCATCTTTGGAATCCAAGTCTAACAATATGTCTTCTACATGCATGAGACATTTCGTGAAATTCAGATGTTGCTAACGGCCATGGCTGAGATTTATGTACGTCACCATCACTACCATTGAAATAGCCCAAATAAACAGGTTTTTGTGACCCTAGGCTATGACCTCTTTGGCCTAGGGGCCCGAAACTCACCAGTCATGTTCCCCCTAAGGGTCCCTACAATGCTAGAAAATTTGCCACTGCTGATCAATTGCCCTTTGAAAAGATGTGAGATTTTGGAACTGTAAATAGGAGGCCCAATGAAAGCCTATGGGGGATTTTACCAATTTTGGACCCCTGTAACTCTGGTTTGCAGAGATGTAGGGACCCCATCTTTGGAATCCAAGTCTAACAATATGTCTTCTACCTGCATGAGACATTTCGTGAAATTCAGATGTTGCTAACGGCCATGGCTGAGATTTATGTACGTCACCATCACTACCATTGAAATAGCCCAAATAAACAGGTTTTTGTGACCCTAGGCTATGACTAGAGTTGGGCCGAACGGTTCGCCGGCGAACGTGGTTCGCGCGAACGTAGGTGGTTCGCGTGCGGGTACCGCACGCGAACCTTTTGCGGAAGAAGTTCGGTTCGCCCCATAATGCACTGAGGGTCAACTTTGACCCTCTACATCACAGTCAGCAGGCCCAGTGTAGCCAATTAGGCTACACTAGCCCCTGGAGCCCCACCCCCCCTTATATAAGGCAGGCAGCGGCGGCCATTACGGCCACTCGTGTGCCTGCATTAGTGAGAGTAGGGCGAGCTGCTGCAGTCTCTCATATAGGGAAAGATTAGTTAGGCTTAACTTCTTCCTGGCTGCATACCTGTTCTGTTCAGTGAGCCCTCAGCCCACTGCATACCTGTACTGTGATCCTGCCACTGCATACCTGTACTGTGATCCTGCCACTGCATACCTGTTCAGTGATCCTGCCACTGCATACCTGTTCAGTGATCCTGCCACTGCATACCTATTCTGTTCAGTGAGCCCTCAGCCCACTGCATACCTGTACTGTGATCCTGCCACTCCATACCTGTTCAGTGATCCTGCCACTGCATACCTGTTCTGTTCAGTGAGCCCTCAGCCCACTGCATACCTGTACTGTGATCCTGCCACTGCATACCTGTTCAGTGATCCTGCCACTGCATACCTGTTCAGTGATCCTGCCACTGCATACCTGTTCTGTTCAGTGAGCCCTCAGCCCACTGCATACCTGTACTGTGATCCTGCCACTCCATACCTGTTCAGTGATCCTGCCACTGCATACCTGTTCTGTTCAGTGAGCCCTCAGCCCACTGCATACCTGTACTGTGATCCTGCCACTCCATACCTGTTCAGTGATCCTGCCACTGCATACCTGTTCAGTGATCCTGCCACTGCATACCTGTTCTGTGGACCCGCCACTGTATACCTGTTCTGTTCAGTGGACCCGCCACTGTATACCTGTTCTGTGAACCCGCCACTGTATACCTGTTCTGTTCAGTGGACCCGCCACTGTATACCTGTTCTGTTCAGTGGACCCGCCACTGTATACCTGTTCTGTTCAGTGGACCCGCCACTGTATACCTGTTCAGTGAACCCGCCACTGCATACCTGTTGTGTTCAGTGAACCTGCCACTGCATACCTGTTGTGTTCAGTGAACCTGCCACTGCATACCTGTTTAGTGAACCCGCCACTGTATACCTGTTCTGTTCAGTGGACCCGCCACTGTATACCTGTTCAGTGAACCCGCCACTGTATACCTGTTCTGTTCAGTGGACCCGCCACTGTATACCTGTTTAGTGAACACGCCACTGCATACCTATTGTGTTCAGTGATCCTGCCACTGCATACCTGTTCTGTGAACCCGCCACTGTATACCTGTTCTGTTCAGTGGACCCGCCACTGTATACCTGTTCTGTGAACCCGCCACTGTATACCTGTTCTGTTCAGTGGACCCGCCACTGTATACCTGTTCTGTTCAGTGGACCCGCCACTGTATACCTGTTCTGTTCAGTGGACCCGCCACTGTATACCTGTTTAGTGAACACGCCACTGCATACCTATTGTGTTCAGTGATCCTGCCACTGCATACCTGTTCTGTGAACCCGCCACTGTATACCTGTTCTGTTCAGTGGACCCGCCACTGTATACCTGTTCTGTGAACCCGCCACTGTATACCTGTTCTGTTCAGTGGACCCGCCACTGTATACCTGTTCTGTTCAGTGGACCCGCCACTGTATACCTGTTTAGTGAACACGCCACTGCATACCTATTGTGTTCAGTGATCCTGCCACTGCATACCTGTTCTGTGAACCCGCCACTGTATACCTGTTCTGTTCAGTGGACCCGCCACTGTATACCTGTTCTGTTCAGTGGACCCGCCACTGTATACCTGTTTAGTGAACACGCCACTGCATACCTATTGTGTTCAGTGATCCTGCCACTGCATACCTGTTCTGTGAACCCGCCACTGTATACCTGTTCTGTTCAGTGGACCCGCCACTGTATACCTGTTCTGTGAACCCGCCACTGTATACCTGTTCTGTTCAGTGGACCCGCCACTGTATACCTGTTCTGTTCAGTGGACCCGCCACTGTATACCTGTTCTGTTCAGTGGACCCGCCACTGTATACCTGTTCTGTTCAGTGGACCCGCCACTGTATACCTGTTCTGTGAACCCGCCACTGTATACCTGTTCTGTTCAGTGGACCCGCCACTGTATACCTGTTCTGTTCAGTGGACCCGCCACTGTATACCTGTTTAGTGAACACGCCACTGCATACCTATTGTGTTCAGTGATCCTGCCACTGCATACCTGTTCTGTGAACCCGCCACTGTATACCTGTTCTGTTCAGTGGACCCGCCACTGTATACCTGTTCTGTTCAGTGGACCCGCCACTGTATACCTGTTTAGTGAACACGCCACTGCATACCTATTGTGTTCAGTGATCCTGCCACTGCATACCTGTTCTGTGAACCCGCCACTGTATACCTGTTCTGTTCAGTGGACCCGCCACTGTATACCTGTTCTGTGAACCCGCCACTGTATACCTGTTCTGTTCAGTGGACCCGCCACTGTATACCTGTTCTGTTCAGTGGACCCGCCACTGTATACCTGTTCTGTTCAGTGGACCCGCCACTGTATACCTGTTCTGTTCAGTGGACCCGCCACTGTATACCTGTTTAGTGAACACGCCACTGCATACCTATTGTGTTCAGTGATCCTGCCACTGCATACCTGTTCTGTGAACCCGCCACTGTATACCTGTTCTGTTCAGTGGACCCGCCACTGTATACCTGTTCTGTGAACCCGCCACTGTATACCTGTTCTGTTCAGTGGACCCGCCACTGTATACCTGTTCTGTTCAGTGGACCCGCCACTGTATACCTGTTCTGTTCAGTGGACCCGCCACTGTATACCTGTTTAGTGAACACGCCACTGCATACCTATTGTGTTCAGTGATCCTGCCACTGCATACCTGTTCTGTGAACCCGCCACTGTATACCTGTTCTGTTCAGTGGACCCGCCACTGTATACCTGTTCTGTGAACCCGCCACTGTATACCTGTTCTGTTCAGTGAACCCACCGCATCAGTGCGCATACCTGTGCAGTTAAGTGAACCCACCTACCTACGTGAGTGCACGCAGTGTGATATACCACTCCGTGCATACCCAATATGGACAAAACAGGTAGAGGAAGAGGAAGAGGTAGTGGCAGAGGCAGAGGAAGGCCACCCGGCAGGTCTGCGCGAGGTCGTGTAAATGTAATTTCGTGTGGATCTGGCCCACAGTACAGTGCTCGGAAGAAGGCACGTCCCATCACCTCCCAAGATTGTCAGGACGTGGTTGAGTATTTAGCGACACAGAACACCTCATCTTGCTCAGCCACCAGCGCTACTACTAGCACCACTTCCGCTGCATTTGACACTTCGCAAGAATTATTTAGTGTTGAAATCACTGATGCACAGCCATTGTTGTTACAGCCAGATGAATTTTCACCAGCTAATATGTCTGAGTTACGCGGCAACACTATGGATGTAACGTGTCAGGAGGATGAAGGACCTACTGATGGTGCAAGTTTGGATTTGTCTGAGGCAAGCGAAGCTGGGCAGGATGACTACGATGATGACGGTAATAGGGATCCTCTGTATGTTCCCAATAGAGGAGATGAAGAGGGGGACAGTTCAGAGGGGGAGTCAGAGAGTAGTAGGAGGAGAGAAGTTGCTGAAAGAAGCTGGGGCAGCTCTTCGTCAGAAACAGCTGGTGGCAGAGTCCGGCACCATGTATCGCCACCTATGTACAGCCAGCCAACTTGCCCTTCAGCATCAGCTGCTGAGGTCCCCATAGTGCCCACATCCCAGGGTGGCTCAGCGGTGTGGAAATTTTTTAATGTGTGTGCCTCAGATCGGACCAAAGCCATCTGTTCGCTCTGCCAACAAAAATTGAGCCGTGGAAAGGCCAACACTCACGTAGGGACAAGTGCCTTACGAAGGCACCTGGAGAAAAGGCACAAACAGCAATGGGATGGCCACCTGAGCAAAAGCAGCAGCAGCACACAAAAGAAAAGTCACCCTCCTTCTCCTCTTCCTCCTTCAGGTGCATCATCTGCTTCTGCCGCTTTCTCCTTTGCACCTTCACAGGCACCCTCCTCCACTCCGCCTCTGCCCTTGAGCGGTTCCTGCTCCTCTGCCCACAGCAGCAGTCAGGTGTCCGTGAAGGAAATGTTTGAGCGGAAGAAGCCACTTTTGGCCAGTCACCCCCTTGCCCGGCGTCTGACAGCTGGCGTGGCGGAACTGTTAGCTCGCCAGCTGTTACCATACCGGCTGGTGGACTCTGAGGCCTTCCGTAAATTTGTGGCCATCGGAACACCGCAGTGGAAGATGCCAGGCCGCACTTATTTTTCGAGAAAGGCCATACCCCAACTGCACCGTGAAGTTGAGAGGCAAGTGGTGTCATCTCTTGCGAAGAGCGTTGGGTCAAGGGTACACCTGACCACGGATGGCTGGTCTGCCAAGCACGGGCAGGGCCGCTACATTACCTACACAGCCCATTGGGTGAACCTGGTGGTGAACGATGGCAAGCAGAAAGCGGCGGACCAAATTGTGACACCTCCACGGCTTGCAGGCAGGCCTCCTGCCACCTCCTCTCCTCCTGCTACATGCTCTTCGCTGTCCTCCTCCTCCTCCTTGGCTGAGTGGCAGTTCTCCTCTCCAGCTACACAGCCCCAGCTCCGCAGGGCCTATGCTGCATGCCAGGTACGACGGTGTCACGCCATCTTAGACATGGCTTGTCTCAAAGCGGAGAGTCACACTGGAGCAGCTCTCCTGGCTGCTCTTAAGAAACAGGTGGATGAGTGGCTGACCCCGCACCACCTGGAGATAGGCAACGTGGTGTGCGACAACGGCAGCAATCTGCTTGCCGCTTTGCATATGGGGAAGCTGACACACATACCCTGCATGGCACATGTCATGAATCTAGTGGTTCAAAGATTTGTGGCAAAGTACCCTGGCTTAGCGGATGTCCTGAAGCAGGCCAGGAAGTTCTGTGGGCATTTGAGGCGCTCTTACACAGCCATGGCACGATTTGCAGAAATTCAGCGTAAAAACAACATGCCGGTGAGACGCCTCATTTGCGATAGCCCCACTCGATGGAACTCGACCCTGCTCATGTTCTCCCGCCTGCTAGAACAGAAGAAAGCCGTCACCCAGTACCTCTACAACTGGAGTAGAACGAAACAGTCTGGGAAGATGGGGATGTTCTGGCCCGACAACTGGACACTGATGAAAAATGCATGCAGGCTCATGCGGCCGTTTGAGGAGGTGACCAACCTGGTGAGCCGCAGTGAGGGCACCATCAGCGACTTAATTCCCTACGCGTACTTCTTGGAGCGTGCTGTGCGTAGAGTGGCGGATGAAGCTGCGAATGAGCGTGACCAGGAACCGTTACGGCAGGAACAGGCATGGGACCAATTTTCATCAGACCCAGCTGTTTCCTCAACACCTGCGGCAGCACAGAGGGGGGAGGAGGAGGAAGAAGAGAGGTCGTGTGCAGAAGACGAGTCAGACTCAGAGGATGATGAGCAAGGTGTTTCTTTGGGGGAGGAGGAGGAGGAGGAGGAGGGGACAGCGGCAGGACAACAACCGCAGCAGGCGTCGCAGGGGGCTTGTGCTGCTCAACCTTCCCGTGGTATTGTTCGCGGCTGGGGGGAGGAGGTTGACTTACCTGACGTCACTGAGGAAGAGCAAGAGGAGATGGAGGGTACTGGATCCGACTTTGTGCAGATGTCGTCTTTTATGCTGTCCTGCCTGTTGAGGGACCCCCGTATAAAAAACCTCAAGGGGAATGAGCTGTACTGGGTGGCCACACTACTAGACCCTCGGTACAGGCACAAAGTGGCGGACCTGTTACCAACTCACCGGAAGGTGGAAAGGATGCAGCATATGCAGAACCAGCTGTCAACTATGCTTTACAATGCCTTTAAGGGTGATGTGACGGCACAACGCCAGCAAGGTACCACTGCCACTAATCCTCCTCCCGTGTCCACGCAGTCAAAGACAGGACGCTCCAGCGATCTCATGGTGATGTCGGACATGCGGACGTTCTTTAGTCCAACGCCTCGCCGTAGCCCTTCCGGATCCACCCTCCACCAACGCCTCGACCGGCAGGTAGCCGACTACCTGGCCTTAAGTGTGGATGTAGACACTGCTGTGAACAGCGATGAGGAACCCTTGAACTACTGGGTGCGCAGGCTTGACCTGTGGCCAGAGCTGTCCCAATTTGCCATCCAACTTCTCTCCTGCCCTGCCGCAAGCGTCCTGTCAGAGAGGACCTTCAGCGCAGCTGGAGGCATTGTCACAGAGAAGAGAAGTCGCCTAAGTCACAAAAGTGTTAAGTACCTCACCTTTATCAAAATGAATGAGGCATGGATCCCGGAGGGCTGCTGCCCGCCCCAAGACTAAGTCAGTCCCCGCACACACAGCATCTCTGCCTGCACGCCGTGTGACTGGCTGCCTGGCCTGCCCCAAAAAGACTAAGTCGCTCCCAGTCCCTCCACACAGCATGTCTGCCTGCAGGCCGCTTCACTACCTTCTCCGCCACCACCAACAGGGTCCGGGACTCCAGGCGGATTGCTGAATTTTTTAGGCCGCTGCTAGCAGCGGCCGCTGTAATAATTTTTATGGTGCGTGTACATGACTGCCTAATTTTTCTGGCTGCACTGAGGGCAGCTGCAACAACAAAAGAAAAGGCATGTACATGCGCCCATTCCCCTTCGTGATCATTACCTTGCCGTGGTGAAGGGGCTTGCGTATCACAATGAAGCAATGACCGGCGCCTAGATGAGTGTCTCGGGGGGCACACAAAAGATAATAAGGTCGTTGCTTCATTGTGGTCAGACCAAATTTGATCAGCTGGACAGTCACTGTTCTGTCATTCAGCTACATCAGCCAGGCCGACCATATGGGCTGTAAAGCCACAAAAACCTGCACTCTCGCCATGGTGCGCACCAGTCCAGCACGGCCGTCACTAGTACAAACAGCTGTTTGCGGTGCGTTACACGGTGAGTTTGGTGTGTCAGTGTGAAGCAGTACCTTAATTACACTACCTGATTGATGTATACACATGCAAGATGTTTTAAAGCACTTTAGGCCTGTCATTTAGCATTCAATGTGATTTCTGCCCTTAAAACGCTGCTTTGCGTCAAATCCAGATTTTTCCCGGGGACTTTTGGCGTGTATCCCACTCCGCCATGCCCCCCTCCAGGTGTTAGACCCCTTGAAACATCTTTTCCATCACTTTTGTGGCCAGCATAATTATTTTTTTTTTTCAAAGTTCGCATCCCCATTGAAGTCTATTGCGGTTCGCGAACTTTAACGCGAACCGAACGTTCCGCGAAAGTTCGCGAACCCGGTTCGCGAACCTAAAATCGGAGGTTCGGCCCAACTCTAGCTATGACCTCTTTGGCCTAGGGGCCCGAAACTCACCAGCCATGTTCCCCCTAAGGGTCCCTACAATGCTAGAAAATTTGGTACTGCTGAGCCATTGCCCTTTGAAAAGATGTGAGATTTTGGAAAGTGAAATAGGGAGGCAATGAAAGTCTATGGGGGATTTTACCAATTTTGGACCCCTGTAACTCTGGTTTGCAGAAATGTAGGGACCCCATCTTTGGAATCCAAGTCTAACAATATGTCTTCTACCTGTATGAGACATTTCGTGAAATTCAGACGTTGCTAACGGCCATGGCTGAGATTTATGTACGTCACCATCACTACCATTGAAATAGCCCAAATAAACAGGTTTTTGTGACCCAAGGTTATGACCTCTTTGGCCTAGGGGCCCGAAACTCACCAGTCATGTTCCCCCTAAGGGTCCCTACAATGCTAGAAAATTTGGTACTGCTGAGCCATTGCCCTTTGAAAAGATGTGAGATTTTGGAAAGTGAAATAGGGAGGCAATAAAAGCCTATGGGGGATTTTACCAATTTTGGACCCCTGTAACTCTGGTTTGCAGAGATGTAGGGACCCCATCTTTGGAATCCAAGTCTAACAATATGTCTTCTACCTGCATGAGACATTTCATGAAATTCAGACGTTGCTAACGGCCATGGCTGAGATTTATGTACGTCACCATCACTACCATTGAAATAGCCCAAATAAACAGGTTTTTGTGACCCTAGGCTATGACCTCTTTGGCCTAGGGGCCCGAAACTCACCAGTCATGTTCCTCCTAAGGGTCCCTACAATGCTAGAAAATTTGCCACTGCTGATCAATTGCCCTTTGAAAAGATGTGAGATTTTGGAACTGTAAATAGGAGGCCCAATGAAAGCCTATGGGGGATTTTACCAATTTTGGACCCCTGTAACTCTGGTTTGCAGAGATGTAGGGACCCCATCTTTGGAATCCAAGTCTAACAATATGTCTTCTACCTGCATGAGACATTTCGTGAAATTCAGACGTTGCTAACGGCCATGGCTGAGATTTATGTACGTCACCATCACTACCATTGAAATAGCCCAAATAAACAGGTTTTTGTGACCCTAGGCTATGACCTCTTCGGCCTAGGACTGCATTGAACGCGACCCACGCATTGTGCGCATTCTGGACAACACCAATTACTGGGTTTATACCCTTCTGGATCCACGGTACAAACACAATGTTCCAAAACTGCTTGAAGAAAGAGTCCGACAGGTCAAAATGGAAGAATACCAGCAGGCCCTTGTGGAGACTTTAAAGAGGAGATTGACATCCTCCCCCTCCTCTAGCCAGTTGTACGCCGACAGACTGACTTCCGCAAACCCAGGACGACCAGGAGGGCAGCAAACAACACAAGCCGCAGCTAGTGCCCAAAAGGGAATGGTATCGGCAGTGTCCTTGGAGTGGGAAAATTTTCGGACACCCATGCAGCAGCACACAGAACAGCAAGCGTGCAGATCCACCTCCAACACCGATCGCCTGGAGAAGATGGTCAAGGACTACATGTCAGATGGCATAGCTGTGTTGAACAATCCATCTGCACCCTTCAACTATTGGGTATCGAAGCTAGACACCTGGCACAAACTGGCAATGTACGCAATAGAGGTCCTGGCTTGCCCGGCAGCCAGCGTTATGTCGGAACGCTGTTTCAGTGCTGCCGGAGGCATCGTCACAGATCGGCGTATCCGCCTCTCCACAGAAAATGCAGACCGTCTGACTCAAATTAAAATGAATCAATCCTGGATTGGAAACGACTACGCAACACTCCCGGACCCCAACCAAGTAACATGAACAATGAACATCTGTGATGGGTTAGCGTTTCCGGTCCCTGTTTATTGAACCTCTCATCTGTATTACATTTAAGACTGTATGGCGACAAAACGCAAATTGCTATCCGCACACTTCTTGTCCTCATGCAAGGCCTGGGTTGTTGTGTCTCAAAGCGTGGCCTTCTCCTCCTGCGCCACCCTCCTCCTGTTCCATCACGTGTGCTGCTGCTGGGTTAGCATTACCGGTCCCTTTTCCTGGAACCTCTTATATGTATTACATTTATGACTGCATGCCGACAAAAAGCATGTTACCTGTGCAAAGAAAACAGACATTTCCCGCATTTAAAAGACAGTTTTCCCTTTAAAACTTTAAAATCGATTTTCTCAAAAACTATAAGCTCTTTTTGCTAATTTTTTTTCCCTCTTGTACCCACTCCCAAGGTGCACATACCCTGTAAATTTGGGGTATGTAGCATATAAGGAGGCTTTACAAAGCACGAAAGTTCGGGTCCCCATTGACTTCTATTATGTTCGGAGTTCGGCTCGAACACCCGAACATCGCGGCCATGTTCGGCCCGAACCCGAACATCTAGATGTTCGCCCAACACTACACGTGACCCGTTCGGCCAATCACAGCGCTAGCCGAACGTTCGGGTAACGTTCGGCCATGCGCTCTTAGTTCGGCCATATGGCCGAACAGTTTGGCCGAACACCATCAGGTGTTCGGCCGAACTCGAACATCACCCGAACAGGGTGATGTTCTGCAGAACCCGAACAGTGGCGAACACTGTTCGCCCAACACTAGTCCGCACACAGACTTAACGGAGCAATTCACATCAATTTATTGTCCCATCACATGTGTGTAGATACATAGTCTGACCTGCATAGGCCGACGATCGTTTCGGGGCCACTCAGGGTCCCCTTTATCAAGGCAGATAGCAGCAAAGACAAATACGTATTTGTCTGGCCTATGCAGGTCAGACTATGTATCTACACACATGTGATGGGACAATAAATTGATTTAAATTATTGCAGTCCACTGCGCGCTTCCAAACATGTAAGATAGCCTCACATAGTGTGATCCTGCTTTCCTCAAATAACTGCTATATTACATCACACTCAACCATGCAAGTGATAAGCGTTCCCACTCGTGATCCCACCACCTCAAATATAGAAGCGGCTCACCAGATTAAAACCACCGTGTCATAGGTGGAGTTATCGCTTAATATATGGTTCCCTCAGAACATCAGTGATCCACATCCAATTTCACGTAGTAAAATGGCAGTATTTATTCCTCAATAAAACAGATAAAACACCTCATTGCGCAACATATGAGATTCCAAATAAAAAACAACTGCGCCTCTCGTGCCCTCTACACACTTACAAGCTCAAAGGTAAATTTAGTAGCATGTCACAGCGGCAGGGCTAGTGGGTCTGGTGCGCCTTTCACTTAGAACCGTCCGCGGCGACCCGTTCGTTCAGCTCCCGACACCTCACCCGCACTTCCGCGTTGTTCACGTGATCTGTGTCAGGCGTACTGGCTCCCCCCTACGCGTTTCGTCACCAGGACTCCTCAGGGGCTGACAGCGAGTGTTGCCCAGCAACAGTGGCCTCCAGGAAGTGTGACTTCACTTCCTGGTGGCCACCGTTGCTAGGCAACACTCGCTGCTTCTTCACCGAGGTTCACCGCACAGAAGTGCAATGCGGTGAAGCCGCATGGGAGCTGAACTTACTGGAGGAGGGGACCGGGAGTGGAGGAGGGGGCCAGGATTGGAGCAGTTAGGAGTGGCTGCAAGCAGGTACTCGCTAACCTGTACTTTGGCCCCTATCCACTGGCTAAACTGTACTGTGGCCCCTATCCACTGGCTAAACTGTACTGTGGCCCCTATCCACTGGCTAACCTGTACTGTGGCCTCTATCCACTGGCTAACCTGTACTGTGGCCCCTATACACTGGCTAACCTGTACTGTGGCCCCATCCACTGGCTAACCTGCACTGTGGCACATATACACTGGCTAACCTGTACTGCGACACCTATACACTGGCTAACCTGTACTGTGGCACCTATACACTAGATAACCTGTACAAGGGCCCCTATCCACTGGTTAAACTGCACTGTGGCCCCTATCCACTGGCAAACCTGTACTGTGGCACCTATACACTGGCTAACCTGTACTGCGGCACCTATACACTGGCTAACCTGTACTGTGGCACCTAAACACTGGATAACCTGTACTGTGGCCCCTATACACTGGCTAACCTGTACTGCGGCACCTATACACTGGCTAACCTGTACTGTGGCACCTATCCACTGGCTAAACTGTACTGTGGCCCCTATACACTGGCTAAACTGTACTGTGGCCCCTATCCACTGGCTAACCTGTACTGTGGCCCCTATCCACTGGCTAACCTGTACTGTGGCCCCATCCACTGGCTAACCTGTACTGTGGCACATATACACTGGCTAACCTGTACTGCGACACCTATACACTGGCTAACCTGTACTGTGGCACCTATACACTGGCTAAACTGTACTGGGGCCCCTATCCACTGGCTAACCTGTACTGTGGCACTTATACATAGAGATGGCCCGAAAGGTTCGCCGGCGAACGGTTCCCGGCGAACTTCTGGGGTTCGCGATTGCGGAGAACAGCAAACTTTTCTGGAAGTTCGGTTCGCCCCCATAGTGCACCATTAGGGTCAACTTTGACCCTCTACATCACAGTCAGCAGGCACATTGTAGCCAATCAGGCTACACTCCCTCCTGGAGCCACTCCCCCTCCTTATAAAAGGCAGACAGCTCCGGCCATTATACTCACTCGGTATCTGTCTGTGTGTGACAGGTGCACATTGTAACACTCATCACTGCATATAACTACCTGTTGTGTTGAGTGCACCCACCTCATCACTGCATATGCCTACCTGTTGTGTTGAGTGCACCCACCTCATCACTGCATATACCTAACTGTTGTGTTGAGTGCACCCACCTCATCACTGCATATACCTAACTGTTGTGTTGAGTGCACCCACCTCATCACTGCATATACCTACCTGTTGCGTTGAGTGCACCCACCTCATCACTCCATATACCTACCTGTTGTGTTCAGTGCACCCACCTCATCACTGCATATACCTACCTGTTGTATTGAGTGCATCCACTTCATCACTGCATATACCTACATGTTGTGTTCAGTGCACCCACCTCATCACTGCATATACCTATCTGTTGTGTTGAGTGAACCCACCTCATCATTGCATATACCTACCTGTTGTGTTGAGTGCACCCACCTCATCACTACATATACCTACCTTTTGTGTTCAGTGCACCCACCTACCTATATGAGCGCGTGCAGTGTGATATACCACTCTGTGCATACCTGTTAACAGCACCTGTGTGACTGCACATTGTATTAGTCAAGTCAGTGCATACCATTCACTTCACTACCATTCACTTCATCCCCCCCGATATGGACAAAATGGACAAACCAGGTAGAGGAAGAGGTAGAGGCAGACCCAGAGGAAGGCTACCCAGCAGGTCTGTGCAAGGTCATGTTGATGTGATTTCGTGCGGCCCTGGCCCAAAGTACAGTGCTCAGAAGAAGGCACGTCTCATCAACTCCCAAGATTGTTAGGAAATTTAACACAGAACACCTCATCTTACGCAGCCACCAGCGCTACTACAAGCAACGCATTTGACACTTCGCAGGAGTTATTTGGTGGTGAAATCACAGATTCACATCCACTACTTCTACAACAAGATGAAGGTGCTAAGCAAGTTACACCACCTCATATGTCTAAGTTAGGCGGCGACACTATGGACGTAACGTGTGAGGATGATCAAGTACCTACTGTTGGTGCAGTTTTGGAGGTGTCTGAGGCAAGCGAAGCTGGGGAGGGTAGTTATGATGATGACGATGGTACGGATGTCACGTGGCATCCTAAGAGACAAGCTGACCAAGGGGACAGTTCAGAGGGGAAGTCAGAGAGGAGTAGGAGGAGATGAGTTTCTGAAAGAAGCAGGGGGAGCTCGTTGTCAGAAACAGCTGGTGTCAGTGTCCGGCGCCATGTATCGCCACCTATGTACAGCCAACCAACATGCCCTTCAACGTCAGCTGCTGATGCCACCATAGTGCCATCACCCCAGGGGGGCTCAGCGGTTTGGAATTTTTTAATGTGTCTGCCTCAGATCGGAGCAATGCCATCTGTACTCTCTGCCTCCAAAAATTGAGCCGTGGAAAGACCAAGACCCACGTAGCGACAAGTGTCTTATGAAGGCACATGGAGAAAAGGCACAAACTGCAATGGGAAGAGCACCTGAGCACCTGAGCAAAAGCAGCGCACAAAAGAAAAGCCACCCTCCTTCTCCTCTTCCTCCTTCAGGTGCAGCATCTTCAGCCGCTTCCTCCCTTGCACCTTCACAGCCACCCTCCTCCACTCCGCCTCTGACCTTGAGCGGTTCCTGCTCCACTGCCCACAGCAGCCTGGTGTCTGAGAAGGAAATCTTTGAGCGGAAGAAGCCAATTTCTGCCAGTCACCCCCTTGCCCGGCGTCTGACCGATGGCAAGCAGGGAGTACGTGGCTGTGCAGCAGACCAACTTGTGACACCTCCTAGGCTAGCAGGCAGGCCTCCTGCCACCTCCTCTCCACCTGCTACATCCTCTTCGCTGTTGTCATCCTCCTCCTACTCCTTGGCTGGTGCTGCAATCTCCTCCCCAGCTACACAGCCCCATCTCCCCAGGGCCTATGCTGCATGCCATGTACGACGGTGTCACGTCATCTTAGACATGTCTTGCCTCAAAGCGGAGAGTCACACTGGAGCAGCTCTCCTGGCTGCTCTTAACTAACAGGTGGATCACTGGCTGACCCCGCACCAGCTGGAGATCGGCAACGTGGTGTGTGACAACGGCAACAATTTTCTTTCCGCTTTGAATTTGGGAAAGCTGACACGTACCCTGCATGGCACATGTGCTGAATCTAGTCATTCAAAGATTTGTGTCAAAGTACCCAGGCTTAGAGGACATCCTGAAGCAGGCCAGGAAGCTGTGTGGGCATTACAGGCGGTCTTACACGGCCATGGCACGCTTTGCGGACATTCAGCGGAGAAGCAACTTGCCGGTGAGACACTTGATATGTGATAGCGCCGACTCGCTGGAATTCGACCCTGGTCATGTTCTCTCGCCTGCTAGATCAAGAGAAAGCCGTCGCCCAGTACCTTTACAATTACAGTACAAGGACACAATCTTGGGAGATGGGAATGTTCTGGCCCAACAACTGGAATCTGATGCGAAATGCATGCAGGCTCATGCGGCCGTTTCAGGAGGTGACCAACCTGGTGAGAAGCAGTGAAGGCACCATCAGCGACTTGATCCCGTACGCTTACTTCCTGGAGCGTGCCGTGCGTAGAGTGGTGGAACAAGCTGTGGAGGAGCGTGAAGAGGAACAGTTACGGGCGGAAGCGTTGTGGGATCAATTCACATCAGAGCCAGGTGTTTCCACAACACCTGCGGCAGCACAGAGGGAGGAGGAGGAGGAAGAGTCGTGTGGGGAAGAGGAGTCAGACTCGGATGATGAGGAAGGTGTTTCTTTGGAGGAGGAGGAGGAGGAGGCGGCGACAGAAGAACAACCGCAGCAGGCGTCGCAGGGGGCTTGTGCTGCTCGACGTTCCTGGTGATGTTGGACATGCATACATTCTTTAGTCCAACGCCTCGCCTTAGCCCTTCCGGATCCACCCTCCACCAACACCTGGACCAGCAGGTAGCCGACTACCTGGCTTTAAGTGTGAATGTAGACACTGTGAGCAGCGATGAACCCTTGGACTACTGGATGCGCAGACTTGGCCTGTGGCCAGAGCTGTCCCAATAAGCGTCCTGTCAGAAAGGACCTTCAGCGCAGCTGGAGGCATTGTCACTGAGAAGTCGCCTAAGTCACAAAAGTGTTCAGTACCTCACCTTTATCAAAATGAATGAGGTATGGATCCCAGAGGGCTACTGCCCACCCAAAGACTAAGTCAGTCCCCACACACAGCATCTCTGCCTGCACGCCGTGTGACTGCCTGCCCCAAGACTAACTCGCTCCCCACACAGCATCTCTGCCTGCAGGCCTCATGACTGCCTTCTCCTCCACCACCAACAGGGTCCCGGACACCAGGCGGATTCATGAATTTTAAAGGCCGCTGCTAGCAGCAGCTGCTATAATAATTTTTCTGGTGCGTGTACATGCCTGCCTAATTTTTTTGGCTGCACTGCAGCTGCAACAACAAAACGAAAGGCATGTACATGTGCCAATTCCCCTTCGTGATCATTACCTTGCCGCGGTGAAGGGGCTTGCGTATCACAATGAAGCAATGGCCGCTGGCTATATGAGTGTCTCGGGGGGGGGCACACCCATGATAATAAGGTCGTTGCTTCATTGTGGACAGACCAAATTTGATCAGCTGGACAGTCACTGTTGTGTCATTCAGCTACCTCAGCCCGGCAACCATATGGGCTGGAAAGCCGCCATCACCTGCACTCTCGTCATGGTGCGCACCAGTCCAGCATGGCCGTCACTACACAAACAGCTGTTTGCAGTCACTGCATACCTTTCACTGCATCTTTAACTGCACATTGTATTATACCTGGCAGTCAGTGCATACCTTTCGCTTGAATGGATGGCAGACTTGACCTCCATAACAGATTCTCGTTAAAGGCAAGTGGTGTCATCCTTGCCCTCCATAACAGATTCTCGTTAAAGGATTTAACGTTGATTCGTCTCATATACAGCAGGGCCTCGAAAGTCCTCCTGTATTGTTATTTTTGGTCACTGCCGTTCATGCCATCCCTGCTGCCTTCCTTGGATGTGTGGTGGTTGGCGTTCCTGTTCCTTTGCCCACAGCGTGCCTGCTGCCTTCCTTGGATGTGTGGTGGTGGTAGCCGTTTCTTAGGCTCCCACTCTGGACCGGAATCGAACCAGGATTCCCCGGCCATTACCCGTGGTCACCATGGTACTGAGAAAGTACCATAGAAAGTTTCACACAGTTGAATGAATGGCAGACTTGCCTTCCATAACACATTCACATTCATTCATATACATACACTCATTCATATACACTGGCTAACCTGTACTGCGGCACCTATACACTGGCTAACCTGTACTGCGGCACCTATACACTGGCTAACCTGTACTGTGGCCCCTATCCACTGGATAACCTGTACTGTGGCCCCTATCCACTGGCTAATCTGTACTGTGGTCCCTATACACTGGATAAACTGCACTGTGGCACCTATACACTGGCTAACCTGTACTGTGACACCTATACACTGGCTAACCTGTACTGTGCCCCCTCCTGCCCCCCAAAACGACCTGGGCGGGCCTCCTCCGTGTCTGCACCTATACCTGGGGTGGGGGGCCCCATCCAAATTTTCACAGGCAGGCCTCGTGATTTCTAGTTACGCCTCTGCTTTGACTTCTTTCTGCTACTGGAATTCATCTATCACTTATTTTGTCTTCTTTAATTCACCTGTCATTTCTTTATTCTCCTTTAAATCTTGATTGAAAGGTCCTCTGGTTGCCGGTCTTGCTAATTGCCCGCTGCTCATCACTGCCCATGGGACCTGCTGGGACCTTCGCCGCTGCCATCCTCTTCTTACTGGGAGCCCCAGCAGATGCATCTTTGAATAACCCGCTGGGGCTCCTCATTCATCCACTAGGTGGCCCAAAGAGAATCATCCTGATTTGATTCTCATTGGTCCTGAAAATTAGGATGATTCTAATTGGGCCTCCTACTGGAGGAATGGGGAGCCCTAGAGAGACATTCAAAGATGCTTCTGCTGGGGCTCCCAGTAAGAAGAGGATGGCAGCGGCAGTGGTCTTGGGGGGTAAGCGTTGTAGCGGATGTCAGGTGTATCTGTGTATCCACCTGACTTCTCCACAACGCAACTGATGGTCCCAACCCCATTTATAAGGCAAGAAATCCACTTATTAAACCTGACAGGGGCACACCTGTGAAGTGAAAATCATTTAAGGTGACTACCACTTGAAGCTCATCAAGAGAATGCCAAGAGTGTGCAAAGCAGTAATCAAAGCAAAAGAAGGCTACTTTGAAGAACCTAGAATATGACCTAGAATATGACATGTTTTCAGTTGTTTCACACTTTTGGTTATGTACTATACTTCCACATGTGTTAATTCATAGTTTGGATGCCTTCAGTGTGAATCTACAATGTTCATAGTCATGAAAATAACGAAAACTCTTTGAATGAGAAGGTGTGCAAACTTTTGGTCGGTACTTAATATATCATATATTACTGTGGATGACTTCTTTACACTTACATTTTGTGTGTTTGGTGGTGGTGGGTGGTTGGGGGGGGGGGGGGTAGCGCCAGCTTATCTGCAGTTGATATATATTTGTGGGCCTTTCCCTATCCAGAGCATGCTAATGAATGCATAGCTACCTCTCCTCACTCCAGCTTGCATCATCACTTTTCCCTGCAAGCTTCTTACTGGCTGCTAGAGCTTCAGGCTCACTGTGGTCACATGGCAGTGAGCCTGGAGCCCTAAGAGGCCAGTTCAGAAGCTGCCAGGGAAAAGTGAAGATGCAAGCTGAAGCGAGGAGAGGTGGTTAGGCTTTCATCACCATGCTCCAATGCCTGATCTGCATCCACTGGCACACTCCAATACGCCCTCTGCATGGGGGGGACTTAGGCCAAAAGTGTAGAGTGGGGTAGGGGGCTTATGCACGGATATGCCTATCCAATAATTTTTCTAAACACTCAAAAAGCAAAAAAAATATTAAAGGTAAGATGTGAGGCGTAATATCATAGTTAAGGTAATAAAAAACTTATTTTTGGTGGGATTTTTTGTAAACTGTTAAAGGATAATTGTATGCATTGAATGAGAAATAAATCCAGAGAGATAATGCAAGAGATACGTTTTGTGAATCAACCTCCTGGCAAGACCTTCTGATTCCAAAACTAACAGGGTATGTGAATCAGCATGGCAAAACCATGTGGGCAGGCTGTTATGACTAGAAACAGGAAAGGCTGGCTCACCGGAACGTCTGGCAGTAGGCAAAATGAGCAGACTTTGTAAATTCACAACACAAAATCAGACAGTTATCATACTGAGCTGAAACACTAAGCTTTCCTGTAGTGGGATGCATGGAAGCCACAGAACGCTGGAGTTAGTATACATTATGTTCTTTCGTAATGAGCTAATGAGTTTGGAATAAATGGAGTCTGTTTGCGAACTGCCCGCACACATAAACCACTAGGAAAGATCACACAGAGAAAGCCAGAAATGAAAAAGAACAGACGCTGTATAGGAAGCGATAACCTTCAGCTACACAAGCTATTTTCAGTCAGCTGGACCTTAAAGAGGAACTGTAGTAAAAATAACGTAATGAATAAAATAGTTTTTTTTTTTTTTTTTTTACAATATTCATTCTTACATTATTTAGTCAATGTTTGCCCATTGTAAATCTTGTGCTCACCCTGATCTACATTCTGACATTTATCATAAGTGGCAACATATTTAGTCCTATCAGGTACTACTCCGCAGAATATTTGTTTACTGAGAGTTCTGAAGCCAGTACAAATAATACCTGGTCTACCAGAATGCACTGGGCGAATTCTGCATAGCTAAACAGCCTAGGCTAAGCATCACTGGGAGGGTGGGGCTGCATGCAAATATACATCAATATATAGATTTCATTTAAGTGTTTCTGATGCTGAAACCAGAAAAATTACTGTAAACATGGGTATCCTGAGTAATTTACTACATTCTACTTTATGTCACTACAGTGCCTCTTTAAAGCTGTCTCAACAAACATGTTGTGAAGTTACAGAGATATGGAGGCTGTTGCTTTTAGCCCATACTCATAAAATCTAAGGTCAGGGAGCTTGACCTGACTGACAGACATTCTAGACATTCTATAAATAAAATCAGCAATGGCAGCCTCTTTTCTTCTGTAAGTACAGCTTTCCATTAATTGTTAGATAATACTTTATTTACAATACATATTAACCTGTAAGAATCTCATATAACATAATATACCTGTTGCAGTATACTTCGTAAATCCATTAGAAGGTCTGAACCTCTAAACTGGCCCCATAGTTTTTTGTCATCAGTAAGCATGAACAAGTGCAGTTTTGTGAGAAGAGAAAATGTACCCACTCACTGAGCGTTAACTTACCTGGATTTACCTGGACCGCTGCTTCTTCCTCCCAGTACTTCCCGCTTCACAAACTATCAGGAGGATGGAGTGCTGCAGCAAGAGGTGGACATCCGGGTAAGGTAACTAGCACACGTGCCTGAAATAGAGGCGCAAGGAAAAATGGGCAAAGCCAATATAATTGTAAACAATAAATACCATTGTGAACTGGGTGCCAAATGAAATCAAAAAATATTTTGCTGAAACTAAACCTAACCCGACTCTCACACAGAACCCTCCCCCTTCCAAACCTTAAAACCCCTCTTCCTGATGCCTAACCCTAAGGCAGGAAACACACTTCACTTTCAGTTTTCCACACGTGTTTTTCTGCATACTTTTTCTGCACACTAAGTGTGTTTCCATGCAGGAAAACGTGCGCATTTTCTCACAGCAGCTGATGTAATTGATACAGAAAACTGCCAAAATGTGCAGAATCAGGATGCAGAATGTCAGTTTTTTTTCTGCGTGCGAACAACACAGTAAGTGTGTACTAGCACATTGATTAACATGAGTTCTCAGTTTTTCTGCAGAAAACGCGCACGAAAACAGTCAAGTGTGTTCCCTGCCTGAAACCTACTTCTGACACCTAACCCTAGAACCGCCCCTTCCTAACCTTATCATTTTCAAAACAATACATTTCAAAATAATAATTTTCAAAAATGAAAAATTCATAGATACGAAAGACAGAAAATGTCAAACACTATAACGTTCTAATTTTTTTAAATGAAACATTTCGGTTAGATGGGCCCAAAGAATCAGAATCAGAATCAGCTTTATTCGCCAGGTGCAACAGGTGCCGCACCCGGAATTATTTGTGGACACATGGCAGACATGGCCTGCAGATAGCAGATAGCAGTAGTAGCTACATAGGAATACAACAGTACAACAGCAACAATGTAACATTGAGAATAACAATAACAAAGCATAGTGTGGATGAACAGCCCCAATGTGCAAGAGTGGTGTGGTATGATTGTAACGTGCGGAACAGTGTGGACTACAGGCAAGCACGCTCTCATTCGTTGAGTAGGAGGACTGCCTGGGGGAAGAAGGTGTTTCTGTGCCTGGTGGTTTTGGTGGGGATGGTCCTGTAGCGGCGGCCTGAGGGCAGGGGGTCGAAGAAGCGACTGCCAGGGTGGAATTGGTCGCCAATAATCCGGTTGGCCCTGGACCTCATTCTGGATGTGTGGAGGAGGTCCAGGGGAGGCAGAGGTGACCCTATGATCTTCTCAGCGGCGCTGATTACCCTCTGAAGTTTGTGCTTGTCTTTTGTATTTGCCCCCGAGTACCAGACAATGATGGAGGAGCAGAGGACAGACTCAATGGTGGCCGTGTAGACGCTAGTCATTAGCTCCCGTGGCATTCCAAACTTCCTCAGCTGCCTCAGGAAGAACAGTCTCTGTTGGGCTTTTTTTTGAGTTACGGAGGTGTTCACATCCCACCTTAAGTTATCAGTGATGGTGGTGCCAAGGAACTGTGCACTGTGTACTCTGGAGACCTCAGTGCCATCAATGTAGACTGGATGGGGAGATGGGGCCTTCCTTCTGAAGTCCACAATCAATTTCCCCAATGTGCAAGAGTGGTGTGGTATGATTGTAACGTGCGGAACAGTGTGGACTACAGGCAAGCACGCTCTCATTCGTTGAGTAGGAGGACTGCCTGGGGGAAGAAGGTGTTTCTGTGCCTGGTGGTTTTGGTGGGGATGGTCCTGTAGCGGCGGCCTGAGGGCAGGGGGTCGAAGAAGCGACTGCCAGGGTGGGATTGGTCGCCAATAATCCGGTTGGCCCTGGACCTCATTCTGGATGTGTGGAGGAGGTCCAGGGGAGGCAGAGGTGACCCTATGATCTTCTCAGCGGCGCTGATTACCCTCTGAAGTTTGTGCTTGTCTTTTGTATTTGCCCCCGAGTACCAGACAATGATGGAGGAGCAGAGGACAGACTCAATGGTGGCCGTGTAGACGCTAGTCATTAGCTCCCGTGGCATTCCAAACTTCCTCAGCTGCCTCAGGAAGAACAGTCTCTGTTGGGCTTTTTTTTGAGTTACGGAGGTGTTCACATCCCACCTTAAGTTTTCACTGATGGTGGTGCCAAGGAACCGTGCACTGTGTACTCTGGAGACCTCAGTGCCATCAATGTAGACTGGATGGGGAGATGGGGCCTTCCTTCTGAAGTCCACAATCAATTCCATGGTTTTTGCTGCGTTTAGTACCAGTTTGTTGTCCGTGCACCACCTGAGGATCCGCTCAATCTCGCTACGATATACAAACTCCCCATCTTCTCCAATGAGACCTAGGATGGTGGTATCATCCGCAAACTTGATGACCTTGACAGAGTCAGCGGATGATGTACAGCTGTTTGTGTACAGGGAAAAATGAATTGGGGACAGCATACAACCTTGCGGGGCCCCCGTGTTGGTAGTTCTGACTCCAGAGGAGCAGCCGCCGATTCTCACTAGTTGTGTCCTGTTGGTGAGGAAGTCCTTGATCCAGGTGCAGAGAGAGAGGTCCACACCAAGTCGTGCCAGGTTGTCATGCAGAATGTTTGGGCAGATGGTGTTAAAAGCGGAACTGAAGTCCAGGAGCAGGATCCTGGCATAGGTGTTGGATTTGTCCAGATGAGCCATGATGTGTGCTAGACTGATATTAGTGGCATCCTCCACGGATCGGTTGGCCCTGTAAGCGAATTGCAGGGGGTCCATTAGGGTGGCTGTGTGTCCCTTCAGGTAGGTGAGAACCAGTCTTTCGAAGGTCTTCATGATGATTGGAGTTAGAGCAACAGGTCTGTAGTTATTTAGATCAGTGGCTCCTGGTTTCTTGGGGACTGGGATGATGTCTGATTTTTTGAAGCAGGAGGGAACCTTGCCTAGCGTCAGGGATTTGCTGAAGATGGAGGTGAGGATTGGGGCTAGCTGGCTTGCACATGTTTTTAGGCAGGTTGGAGATATTCCGTCCGGGCCTGAAGCTTTCCTGGTGTTGAGCTTCCGGAGATGTCGTAGGACGTCAGCCTCCTGGACTATCCTCAGTGCCAAGGGGACACTAGCAGCGTGGGAAGATGAGGTGGGAGGAGAATCCCTTGGTGAAGAGGTGAGTGCTAGGTCCACCAGTTGGGTGGGTTGCTGCTCAAACCTGCAATAGAATTTGTTGAGCTCTTCAGCTAGCGCAAAGCTAGGAAGTATGTGTTGAGGCGGGGGCTTGAAGTTAGTGGCTGCTCTGAGGCCTTTCCAGACGTCCCGTAGGTTATTGGACTGAAGGTTCAGACTCAGCTTGTTGGAGTAGACTTTCTTTGCCACCTTCAGCTCTCGGTTCAAGGTGTTCCTGGCCACCCTGAACTCCTCTGGGGTTCCGGATTTGTGTGCTTCCTCTTCGTTTGGGAAGATTTTGACGGTCTTCGTTGGGATGCATGTCTCCTCACAGAAGCTGATATAAGCGGTGATGTTCTCTGTCCATTCGTCTAGGCAGGGAGCGTTCAGGGCTGACCAGTCCGTGCTGTCGAAGCAGGCTTGAAGTTGTCCCTTAGCCTCCTCTGTCCACTTCTTAACAGACCTGACAATCGGCTTTGAGGTTTCAAGGTGCCTCCTGTAAGTGGGGATCAGGTGGGAAAGCCTGCTGTTTATCAGGTTCCCAAATTTCTGCTTTAAGCGCCCAATAGCTGATGTATGCATTATCGCCTATGGCCAAATCGCCCAAATTTCCTGCTTACAACTAGCACTACTGTGGCCCCCTTCTCAGAAATGAACCTGTACAGTTTCGCTTCTCACAAAGCTGTGCTTACTCATCCCTTCTCAATCAGTCGGATTCAGTCCACTGCTTACAGCACTGTCTTGAAAAATGGATCTGGATTTTGTGGTCACTAGAGGGCACATAAAAAATGGAGAGATTGTTTCAACATTATACTTACTGTGGAAATACTTTTCAGTGCCTTACAGTTTCCATATCGTTTTTGAGAAAAGAGGGAAACTGGATCACCTGGATTGCCTTCTATTTAGAAGTGTGTACTACTACAGTTTTTTCTAAAATTTTGACAATACCCTTGAGGATAGTGTAGATTTAGCACATCTTCACATTCTTGAGGCCTGAGACCTGGTACCCCCTGGCAGTGCTTTGCAACAGATCGCCAAGTACCTGCGATTTCTGAAGTTGCAGAAGTCCATAATTTTTACTGTGATTCAAAGATATGCCTGCGCAGCCACTGATGCAATCGGTCCTAAAACGCTGTAAGCAGCATTTTGTGATTGCTCCATGATCACAATGCTGTGAGTGGAACCAGCTCCATAGGTATACTGGTATAGTGCTTTGCAGATCGCTGACAAATGGCGAGCCCTGCAAAATCTCTGTGTGGTAGGCTAAATTACTTTGAGGCTATGTTCACAGTGGGACAATAAAACAGTGCACTATAAAGATATATAATGCAGAACAGTGCACTACAATGGAAAGTCTATGCGACATTCACAGTGCATAGGTTGTGTTGAGGTACAACGTGCTGCGTTAGGCAAAAGTACTGCATGCAGTGCGTTGCACATATCTTAGCAGTGTGTTAGAATGTTTGCATATGCGCAGAAATGCCTTCTATGACTTCCCTGGTTTCAAACGCCCATGAGCCATTAAGATCGCAAATAAATTCAAAATTGCCAAATCGTACAAAAAACGTTGCACTTTTCGTCTGCATAGCACATACACAGTCATGTTCACAATATTAAAAGTGTTAAAATACAATGGCCTTGATTCATTAAACTGCGCAGCTTAATTTGAAGGAACGCTCATTAATAAGAAGAGCGCTCGCTATGCACACTTTACATAGCAGTGCTTGCTGCTACAGTAGGAGCATGCCTTCCTTAGTTACGTGCGTTGCTTAGTGCTTAGATAGCAACGTGCGTAACTTTAGATGTGGGAGGTCTTGTGATACTTCACTAGTGGCTGGTACTATGTTCATTACATAGTTACTATAACTATGTTAATGAACATAATACCGGCCACTAGTGAATTATCGCAGTTGCGATTACTTCATAAGACCACGTGCGTTTAGGTTTGCTATGTAGGCAATGCTCGTAACTAAGCGAGCGCTGCTATGTAAAGCGTGCATAGCGAGCGCTCTTCTTGTTAATGAGCGCAGCTTAATGAATCAAGGTCAAAATGCCTTAAATCCTCTGCAACTAATTTATAAACAAGTATAAGCACCGTAGAAGCCTGATATGCTGTTATGTAGCACATTAAAGGGAACCTTAACTGAGAGGGACATGGATGTTTCCTTTTAAACAATACCAGTTGCTTGTCAGCTGATATCTTTGGTGGCAATAGTGGCTGAATCACACACCTGAAACAAGCATGCAGCTAATCCAGTCTGACTTCAGTCAGAGCACTTGATCTGCAGCCCTCAAACCTGAATGAACTACAGATGTTTTGTAAAGAGGAATGGTTCAAAATACCTTCAACCAGAATCCAGACTCTCATTGGAACCTACAGGAAGTGTTAAGAGGCTGTAATTTCTGCAAAAGGAGGATCTACTAAATATTGATTTCATTTATTTTTTTGTGGTGCCCAAATGTATCCACTTGCCTAATTTTATTTAAACAAGTATTGCACACTCAGTGTTGGACTGGGAGCTGGAAAAGCAGAGGAAATCCACTTGTAGGCCAAGCAGCAGTAATCATGTGTTGCTGCTCATAGCCAGAGCAGGGACAAGGTCCTCCAGCACCCAAGGCTGAGACACCAAAGTGCGCCCCTCCATCCCTCCCACCCCAGCCGTCAGACACTGATTGCTATTACTAAGAGGTTCCCCAGGGCCCCCAACACCTTAATCTCTCGTTATCTGTCTTGCAGTCACTGCCATGTATCCCCTTTTCTTATTTCTTTCTGCTTCATACACAATTAGGAATGACAGCTGAATGAATTGAGCGCCCCCTCCTACACTGCGCCCTGAGGCTGGAGCCTCTCCAGCCTATGCCTCGGCCCGGCCCTGCTCATAGCACAGACTTGCTGCAGGTTTCTATTGGGAGTGATAACACAGAGTAACTGCTGCTTGGCCAGCAGGATGATTTCTTCAGTTTTTCCACCTCCCAGCCCGACACTGTGCACACTTTCTGTAAATCCAATAAACTTCATTTCACTTCTCAAATATCACTGTGTGCGTCTCCTATATGATATATTTAACAGACATTTTGTATCGTAACAACCAACGATTTATACAGGAAAATCATGACGATTAACAAGGTTGCCAAAACTTTTGCATCCCACTGTACATTGCTAACACGCAGTTCAACTTTTCAGTACTGTTGCGATGGTACTGCAATGTGCACAATTGGGAAGGACCTTAACTATAAAAGAGGCATACCTTCCATTGTCTTCAAACCTTGTACCGAATTCAAGTCCTTAATTCCAATATCTTGACATCAGGCAATTCAGCTGTATAATAGCTGATCATCAGCACCCATAACATCCTATTTGCACTAAAGGTGCACAAATAGGACATCTATTCACATCCATATTACAGGAAGTGGTTAATAATCCCTTGCAGCCAATAAATCACTTGATCCCTGGCATCATATATTTAAACAACAAAATAGATAAAGATGCTTGTATTCCCATTGATCAAATAATACCAATCACAAACTACAATGCATAATTCTTTAATGTTCTTAAAGCATTATAAAAAATGCAGAAATGAACCCCCACATTGACATCTCCCTCCCATGTGCACATTAAAAAGACCTATCTGTTTCTCTCTCTGCCAACCGACAGTTGAATGCTCATTGCACTAATCGGGCATCCCCCATAGTGCTGTTGCTGATCCTTCGCATGTTGTAAATATCATAAGGTCATGAAACTTCCTAATATATCAAAAAGGATGGTTCACAGTTCAAAAAACAGGCCCATCGGGGATCATAATGACTAAAGCCACCTCCATTCATCTTCACCAGTGCAGACAGTGTAAAGTATCATGTTAGTGCGTGCCTATCTGTCGTACCCAATTACAGTCCACCAAAAGTTTAACCAGACAAGACAACCAACAAATCATATAAAGGCCCAAATGCAGCCCAAGAATTGTTGTAAATGCTGTTGAAAAAGACATGAAAGATTTATGATTGGGAAGACCTCACCCGGTCAATCGTCCACCATGTATGGTGCAAGGCAAGTGTCCATCCAGTTGGAAGCAAGGAGACCAGATTCAGCGGAGGTATGCATTAGGAGCAATGCTGTCCATGTTATAGAGTGACAGGTGAGCCAGACCAGCAGATGCCCAGATCTCCTCATTTTCTCTTTGGTGGATTATCCATCTGGAGGCACAGCCACCCATCTTGGTCCCTCAGCGGTCTGTCCTTCGACATCTAGTGCCGACCCTCTCCATATATATGGAGTTGACATAAATACTAGGAAACAGGTTGTGACAAAAGGTTCCTAGAGAGTAGTGGCACATTTAACAACAAGCACTGCATCCTGTATGCAGGTCATTACTTTGCACTTATACTGGTGCTCAGGACTAAGGCTATCAGGACTCAGATGGAGATGGATTTATTTTGCACCGACGCATTTTCTGAAGAGCTTTACAGGCTTGCAATCTAATTTCCTGATAGCATTTTAGGGCTAAAATTTAGGCTGGTTCACATGGACACTTGCTGGGTGGTAAAGAATGAAACTCAATGCAGATAGTGGAGGTAATGGCATTTATAGAAAATATCTGGTGTTAATGATATGGCCAGTACCCATATAGGTGACTCCAGGACCAGTCCTAGAGGTTAGGCAGAAGTGACACAGCAGTGTGAGGGAATTTCTTAGCATGGGGGGTAATGGAATAGTCTAGGGCACTATTTCCCAATTTACTGCAGTATGTATCATTTATGAAAGCTTATGTTTACAAGCCTAGTATAAGTAGCATTTTCTCAAGTACCTCTTCACAAACATTTAATCATAGAACGCCCTAATTGTCAATTGCTTTTCAAACATTTCCTTAAGAACTCACTTATTTAAAAACTACTTCATTTATGGTTATATATGATTTAGCATTATTAAAAAATCACAACTATAATGAGAGCATGAAAGAGACACCCCATTGGATCCTTCATGAATGCTGTGGTTGCACTGATAGCACCAATCAGTAGAACATATTCAATCATCCTGCACCAGATCAGTAAAAATACAACACAAAAATAAAAAATGTATATATTAAAAATGTATTAAAGTCTTCGCAACATAAATACTGCGATGTGAAGTACTGGCAAAAATAGGAAGGAAAAAAAACTAAGGAGTGGTACTCACAAAATAAGGTTGCAACAAGGGCAACCAACCATAACAAGTAGGTAGAGATTATAAACCCGTCTCCACTTGGGTGTCCCCAGACATTCCCGGTTTGTTCACTCTCAAGAAAATCACAGGTTACCGGCTGCAGGCTGTACCAAGGTATCTCAACAGGAGGGAAAAAAACAAAAGTGGGTAAGAGGCACCCAAAATCTATAAAAATTACTGTAATTAAAAACAACTCAAATATAAAGGGAAGAGGTGCCTTACCTCAAAAAATGACACCCCGTTAAAGACAAAAAGTTTGATAAACACTGGCAACGCATTTCTGTGCGCCTCTACCCACTTCCTCAGGAAAATAGCTGTGCCAAGTTAACACAAAGGCAAGTTCCGAACACCCCAGGGCTCGCTTTGTGTTTACTTGGCATTGCTATTGGCCTGAGGAAGTGGGTAGAGGGCCACAAAACTCATTGCCAGTGTTTATTAAACAACCAATCGAAAGGATCACGACACACGTGGTGATAGGGAGCGTCAGTGCTGGACCCTTGTAGCAGGAATGTCAATGAAGTCAAAGAAGGGTCAGCACACAGGCTATCTTCAAGAACAGTGCAAGTGCATTGTCCTATCACACACGTTAAAGACATCTGACCATTACAGCTAACGATCGTTTCAGGGCCAATCCAATGCCCTTTGTTAAGCACAGGGTAGACAAAAACGTGCCAGTGTTTGTTAAACTTTTTGCCTTTAACCTAGTGTCATCTTTTGAGGTAAGCCAATTCTTCCCTTTATATTTTGTTTTTTTTTTACAGGAATAGACTGCTGTTTCAGACAACCATGTGTCCTTTCTCAAGCCGGAATTCACAATTTAGTAGGATTATCTCTACATATACAGCATGGCCCTGCATAATATACAGTAAGCATGGCTCCCACAATATATAGGCATCGTGGCCCCCAGAAATACAGCATAGCCCTCATAATTTGTTGAATTGTGCTGTCTAGGGTCGACACAACCAAGTAGGGAAATGACTTATACAGTACAGTTCCGGTTAGCTGAAACATTGTCTCAATCAACTGGCATGCCTGGCGGTGGAGAATGGGGACGTTCCCATCAAAGTTTGCAGAGAACAGCCCTCCCTCAACTACAATATTAGCTCTCTATTGGTCCTGTGCTCATAATAATCATGTCTATAGATACTTTGAATAGTGGTAAACATTAACAAACTGTTCCCCATCCCTTTCTTGCACCCCTGACACTGTAGTTGCCATTGGCAGGGTTTAGTGCGCCGTACCAATTGTTATGTATAGAGTGCTTTGGGGGCCCCATTGTAAAACTTGCATAAGGGCCCATAGCTCCTTAGCTACGCCACTGGCAGTGTCTCAGAAGACCTGTGCACACGTTACAAGTGTGAACAAAGCCTTCCACTGCAATGTTTCACTGTAGATTTTTCTTAGTACAATTCTTTTTGACTGTCATGCTAAATATATGCTGTGAGGATAATGTATGCAGCAGTGAATGAGGAGCCACTGCAATGCTCTCAGCAGAACTCTACAGGTAGCTGCAGAACGAACAAGGGGCTGAAGCAGTGTGATCACTTCTAGAAGTTGTGCTTATCCATTGCGTGAAAGCATTCATTGAGAGCTGCGTGCCCTTTAAACAGCTATTTTTAGGGCTGCTCGGTGCACTCCGTGGCCCTGACATGTGAGCACATGCACAAGTAAGCAGCAGTAAAGCGCTGTGACCGCATGGTGTCGCTGTTGAGCGCCGGCTCTAGCGGCGTCTCTCTCATTGTCATCATGCCCTACTAACGGGGGGAGGAGATACTAGTACACATGACCAGTAGCCTGATAATGCACATACACAGCGCTGCTGCTTCTAAGCTACGCGAACCGCTGCTTTCTTCTACGCAATATTTCCAGCTCTGATTTTTCTTATTGGCTCTCTGTTTCTCTTTCTGTTGGTGTTGTTGCTATTCTCCCCAGTCTGGTGATGGAATATCTGTCAGCAGATTGTGTCGCGCCTCCTCCTCCTGGCTGCAGATCAGTGCTGTGTGGGAGGGCAGGGATGGTCCTGATCTTTTGCATTTCTTGCTAGACATCCACATGCGGACCATTATCCTTGTGCAGGTTGTCACCAGCCGCCTGGGGTTTGCTGTGCATTGTGCTGCTAGGCTTCCTGCTGCATCAGATGTGTGTGTGTCCTCCAGCATCCCAGAGGTACCATGGTGAAATTACCAGCACTCACCCCTTACTGGCCTCTCATCCGCTTCTTGGTTCCATTGGGGATCACAAATATAGCCATCGACTTCGGGGAGCAGGTAAGCCACAAGGGACTGCTGAACAATATATACATATATATATAGATAGATAGATAGATAGATAGATAGATAGATAGATAGATAGATAGATAGACGCACCTTATGTGTTGTGTGTATATGCAAGAACACAGATACTGAACAATAAGTAGCAAAGAAGCATTATGTATTGTGTGTATATACAAGGACACATATGTAGAAGAACAGTGTAAGGTGTCTCATAAGGCATCTTCCCCAAGTCTAATGGGTAAGTGATGCATCTGGGTGCTTTGAGGATGTAAAGTGACTGATATCCCCAGCGCACGTTATCTAAACCAAAATCTATCTATCATCTATCTCCTATACGCACGCACGCACACACGCACACACACACACACACACACGTGTGTATATATATATATATATATATATATATATATATATATATATATATATATATTCTCTATATATATAAACCTATTCTATTATAATCCTATTCTACCATCCCTTCCCGCCTCTATAATTTTAATATTTGTAGGCATTTGCCTTTTGGACTATATGATCATGTGTATATCTGACTCCATACGAGAATGCAAATATTTTTATTTACTTGCACCTTTCCACTTGGATGAACTTTGCTCTGTTTGCTCTAGCATGGATCAGAGGCCATTCATCCTAGATAAAACATGTTCAAGGGAGTAATAAATGACACTTTTCTCTAGTGATGCTTCTAGGTTGTAGTTTTGTACAGGTCAATATTTTTCTAGTGGTGCTGAAGCTGGTTTAGTCAATGCAAGCATGGAATCCCCACTGTAACATTCATTACGTCATTGGTTTACCTGTTTTATTATTCATTATAGTTTTAGTGTGATCCCCTGAGTGCTTGCAGTCCGTGATGGATGGAGGGCAGCTAGGATAGAAAGGGGGCTCATGTTTACATTATGAATGCTTTCGATGAGCCTAGTAAGGCACAGTCAGCCTGAACATAGAATATCATTTGTTTGGTATATAAAATCTGCTCCAGTGTCTCATATTATATGCAGCAATTTCTACTATACATTTTTTTCACAGACATAGAGCTCATTGCTTTTCTGTTAAAAGTATGTTTATTCCATTCTGAAATAGTTAACTGTCTTTGGCATTTGCCTTGTGGCCTTGTTCCTTATCACATAAATTCCCAAACTTTACAAGCCCCAGTGTAATCTCCCCTGCACAGTAATTAAATGTACAGCACTCTGTACTGACTGGTTATGCAAGTCAGGAGGATATTAACTGCCTTACCTTAAAGAGGAACTCCAGCCTAAACAAACAACATAGGAAATCCCATCATGCTCTGCACAGCATCAGGGAAAAAAAGCCCGGGCTTTTTTTCTTTGATGGGTGGAGCTTAGCTAAAAATGATGCTTTCGTAAGAAAAACAAAGTTCTGGTACTGTGAAACTGTTAAAGCAACACCAAGCCTTTTCAGTTCTGCTGAGTAGATTTTTAGTCCGGAGGTTCACTTTAATGCCCAACAAACCAACAAATTATCAAAGCAATTATATTGATTAGTGAAAATTATCAGTATTACATTTAGAACTGCACTTCTCAAGTTTGTTGCACCCTCATCTGTGTAGGCTTGAAGTAAACTTGTATTGAAAAAAATAAAAAATATATACAGTACTTACCTCAATAGAGGGAAGACTCACACAATCTATAGACTTCCTGAATCATCCTCAAGCTCACTGGTCCTCCGCAGGGTCCCTCTGCTGAACAGGGTCCCTCTTGTTGAATATGCTTTTGTGGACACCCTCCTGACGGTGTACAAGCATGGAAGCACAAAGACCATCGTGTAGAAAGGAAAAAGCTGTGTATGAGGGGCTTAATGCTACTGCACAGAGCAGGTCTTGGGCAGCAGCGGTGGGCTTGATAAAAACATGGGAAGCCTCTGGAGCATCTAGAGGCTTACTACTACTTAGGTGAGTATCTTTTTTTGTTTTTTGTTTTATAACAGGTTTGCTTTAAAGAGAACCCGAGGTGGGTTTGAAGAATATTATCTGCATACAGAGGCTGGATCTGCCTATACAGCCCAGCCTCTGTTGCTATCCCAAACCCCCCTAAGGTCCCCCTGCACTCTGCAATCCCTCATAAATTACAGCCATGCTGCTGACAAACAGCTTGTCAGAGCTGGCTGTGTTTATCTCTATAGTGTCAGTCTGCTGCTCTCCCCGCCTCCTGCAGAACTCCAGTCCCCGCCTGCATCCCTTCCCTCCCTGCTGATTGGAGGGAAGGGACGGGGGCAGGGACCGGAGCTATGCAGGAGGCGGGGGAGCAGCTGAGACTGACACTACAGATGTAAACACAGCCTCACAGCACGGCTGTGATTTATGAGGGATTGCAGAGTGCAGGGGTACCCTAGTGGGGTTTGGGATAGCAACAGAGGCTGGGCTGTATAGGCAGATCCAGCCTCTGTATGCAGATAACATTCTTTAAACACACCTCGGGTTCTTTTTAAAGTGTGTTGAAAACGTATATATCTATTGCTCAAGAGCTAGTTACTAGTATAACAGATTTCTACCAATATTTGCTTTTAATAGATACATTTATAAGGTACTTGTGTCTCACCTGTTTCCACTCCCAGCGCCTGTGTACCGGAAGTTGCCAAGTTATAGGAAACTCCTCCCTGCCTCCTCCCTTGTAGAGAGATGTTGCTGTGGCAACTGCTGACAGGTCATTCAAAAATGGACCCGATACTGCTGACAGGACTGACGGTGTAATCACACCAGTGGAAAGATGCACAGTTCAGGTCTATTTCCATATGATGCCTCAGCCATTGTACCGTGTCTCCACAAGGGAGAAGGCGAAAAGAAGTGAGCAGGGCCAGTTTAAGGGGCCCCGGGCAAGCAGAAGCGGTGGGCCCCCTATTCCTCACCCCATAGTTTCACTCTCTCCCCCCCCCCCCCCCCGCACATAAACAGTATCCCACTGCACACAGTTGAACGCAGGCGTGCTGCACACACACACAGATATATAAACACACACAAATGCACACACACCAGACTCACACAGATACACACCGGATGCGCACACATTGATAGACACAGACATACACACACACACCAGCAAAAAAAACAACTTGTGATTTGATGTGCCTGACTGCTTCCCTCCTTTCCTCCTGAGGCAAATGTTCCCTACCCTGCTTATTCTTATCCATGTAATTTTCCTCTCCTGTCCTCTCTCTCCCTCCCATGAATCATTCAAGCAACGGCAGTCACTCACTATCTCTCCCGTTGGCATCGCTGGGGTCTACAGTGTCGGCATTCTCCTGTGTAGTAAGGTCACAGGTCTTCACATGATGATGTCATCAAGGGGGTTCCTTAAAGATAAAGATACAGGAGAATGCCGACACTATAGACCCCAGCACTGCCAACGGGAGAGATAGTGAGTGACTGCTGCTGCTTGAATGATTCATGGGAGGCAGGGAGAGAGAGGACAGGAGGGGAGCACAGCGCAGCATCTATCTCTTGCCAGCGGGACATTCAGGAGGAGGGGGGCCTCGTGGAGCAGCAGGGAAAGAACAGTTGCCAGGGTCTGGCAGTGCAGGGGTCCCTGCAGAGGTCGGGACCCTGGGGCAATTGCCCCCTTTGCCTTAATGGCAGCGCCGGCCCTGGGAGTGAGCTATAAGAAGAACAGAGCTTCCTGTAACTCTTCGCCTTCCGGTATACAGGCACTGGACATGGACACAGGTAATGTATAATTGTATTTTTTTTTAAATGTTGGGTGAAAATTATGTTACAGCAACTACTCTTGTACCTTGCATTAGGTACCAGAATTTTCAGTTTGCTGTTCCAACCCACTTTAATGCAAATCTGTGTCACAAATTTGCTTAGTTAAAGCAAACCTGAGACGAAGGAGGTTTCCGGTTTTATACCTACCTGGGGCTTCCTCCAGCCCCCTTGAGGCCGCTTGGTCCCTCGCCCTCTCCCCACGCAGAACGCTCCTAGGCAGTGGGAGAACACGTGGCCAGGGTGCGTATGCTTGGCTTGGCAAAGCGTCACTCAGCCAGGGTACTGGGTCATACAGCGGGACACAGGAGTGTCCCGGTGAGACAGCGAGGGACTGAGTGGCCTCAAGGGGACTGGAGGAAGCCCCAGGTAAGTATAAAACCTGAGACCTCTTTGGTCTCAGGTACACTTTAACTACTTCACTACTAAGGGTTTTTTTCCCCTCCTATACCAGAGCAATTGTCACCTTTCAGTGCTCCTTCCATTCATTCACCTATAACATCATTACTACTTATCACATCAAAAATTCCACAAAGCTGGCACCACCGAATGAAGTAAAAACAGCTCTTTATTCAAACGTCATTAAAATGACATTCATGAAACATGAAGGGAAGAACGACCTCACCATAGATCATCAAAAGCAAAAATAAAATTAAACTTCAGGAAAAAATAACAACCCCTGACGGCATCGCCAATAGTTTACAAAGACAGAAACATAGGCCAACAGGATCAAGGCCAACGCTACTGAAGGATCAAAAGCTAGTACAAAGTTAAATACAAAAACTTGTTTGCGGTTCAATTTACCTCGCCAATCAAGGGGAACACTATCAATCACTTGGATGTCGGGTCACAAGACTGCCATCCGTAACAAGGATTCTACCCAGACAGTATCCAGTCATTTCACAGAAGCACGACATAACATCTCACAAATGAGAGTCCAAGTGATTGATAGTGTTCCCCTTGATTGGCGAGGTAAATTGAACCGCAAACAAGAATTGGCACGTAGAGAAGCTTGGTGGATTAAACGCCTGGGGGTTATGGGTCGAGGGGGTTTGAATCGAGATTATGATTTGAGTTTTTGTATTTAACTTTGTACTAGCTTTTGATCCTTCAGTAGCGTTGGCCTTGATCCTGTTGGCCTATGTTTCTGTCTTTGTAAACTATTGGCGATGCCGTCAGGGGTTGTTATTTTATCCTGATGTTTAATTTTATTTTTATTTTTGCTTTTGATGATCTATGGTGAGGCCGTTCTTCCCTCCCCCCCCCATCTCCCTTCCCCCCCCTCTCCCCTTCCCTTCCTCTCCCGCCCCCTCCTCCCCTTCCCTTTTCCTTGCTTTTGTGCTCTCCACAATGTGTGCCGGCTGTTTCCTTTACGATGTGGCCTTTTCATGGCTTTTCATTCATGAGTTGACTCATGCTTTCTTTGTGAGGCTTTAGGATATTTTTAGCCGGACACACTGAGGAGAGGCCTATGACATGATTTTGGTAAATTTACGCATCCGGTGACGCATGCGTAAATTTTTACGCGTACGGCACGAGTTGACGTCATTTTTGCGTACCGGAAGTTTTTATGCGTATTTTTGTTCACATGCGTATTCCGTTCACGCGACCTGTGTTCTTATTGGTCTACCATGGATCACATGACTTAGAGCAGTTCCCCATCAGGTCCTCACCCCCTGTTAGGCATTTCCATTGGTTGTTAAGATTTCAAACTCATTGGTTAATTGTGTAACTGACCACTATTTAAAGGAGGTGTGTTTTATGATTAGTGATAGCAGTATGGCTTGACAAAGGACGTCAAGTTCGAAACAGCGGGCTGTCGCCATTGCTACATTTTTGATTACTGACTGAATGTCATTTTAATGACGTTTGAATAAAGAGCTGTTTTTACTTCATTCGGTGGTGCCAGCTTTGTGGAATTTTTGTTATTGGGTCACTAGGTACTGTGACCATGAGCTAAGGCACACAGAGGTCTTTTTGCATGGGTGCTTCTCCATTTTTGTGAATTGTACTTATCACATCAAAATGATCTATATCTTACGTGGGTTTTGACATCCCCGGGCTGGCATGCCACTCCCCCGTGCCTTCCTCCCGGTTTGCCGCTTGTCTTTGCTTACCGTGACCTTCCTACCAAGATCCACAGCACCACTTTGCGCAGCACCACTTTGCCGGTGGGAGTGGAAAGACGAGTTTAGCTTTTGGTGTTATCTGGCGGTCACGTGAGTTACATGGAGGGTTCTCCGCTCACAACAGCTTACAACTAGTGATTATGCTGGTGAGGTTTGACAAAGCTATAGCTGTCAGTAATGGCTCCGTATGGTATTAATACCAGAGGTGTGTTAGTATAACACACGGGGGAATACAGTGGACATGGCTATTTGCATCATTACCTGGGTGGATGTCACATTTTATGATATATAAAGGATTGGCCCGAAGACCATTCATGCATAATGCATGTCCTGTAACAAGAAGCCCACACCATTCAGTGACTTACTATAGTTGGTTTTATGGTTTTATGGGTGAGATTTTTTATATGCTGTTTCAAAAGAGTTTCTTGTACTGAGCAATTTAATAATAAATAGTTTGTTTTTGGCGTTGAGCTCCCTTAGAATATGTTTTGTGGCTTCCAATAATTAATAAGATGAGATGAGCATCTATATACACTTATGTTTAGGTTTACATCCCGTTATCTTTATTTTTTGTGTGAAACGTTCTATCTTGTTTTTTTTGGCACCAGTTAGGCTTTCTTTGGGTGGTACATTTTGCTAATATTTATTTTATTCTGATTTTATTCTGAATGAATTTTGATGGGAAAAATAAGAAAAAAAATGGAAAAAAAAGTAATTATTTATCAGTTTTCGGCCATTGTAGTTTTAGAATAATACATGCTAAAGTAATTAAAACTCACACAGTTTATTTTGCCATTTGTCCTGGTTATTGCAAGGTTTAAAATATTTTATTTGGAAAAAAAGGTGCATTTTTTCAGTTTTGCATCCATCACTAATTACAAGCCCATATTTTCAAAATTAACAGTAATATACCCTCTTGACATACATTTTAGAAAGTTCAGTCCATAAGGTAACTATTTATGGATTTTATGCAAAAGTTGTATTTGAGTAATTATGGGAGAGTGTGGGAGGTAAGGGTAATTTTAAATGTTAGTGTGGGTCTTTTTATTAAAATAAATCTATCTAGGTATAATTTTATTGTTTGGCCACAAGATGTCCTCGCACATTATTTCCTGTTAATACGCGAACAGGAAGTAATGCATGGGCGTGTTATTTCCTTAGTTACAATGACCGCAGGCATCTCGTTGATGCTGGTGATCATTGACACGGGGACTTAGATCAATGAATGGGAACTGCGTTCCAATTCATCGATCACTCCACTAACGGGCAGCGATGAGAACACACGCGGGAGCGAGCGCAGAAGCGAGCAGTGACCATCCGCCGCAATAGACTATTATCTGCGTCCCTGAGCAGGAATGGAAGTCCTGCAGGACGTAGATAATCCGCCTAAAACCACAGACGTGGTTAAATAGCTGCATTTACAAATATAATGAATGATAATTAGATTCTTTTTTTCTGCTGTCTTTCTTTTTATGGCCTGTAGGCTTTATAATTTATGTTTAAAGGGAACCTGATGTGAGAGGTATAGTATATGGAGGCTGACATATGTATTTTTCTTTAAACAATAACAGTTGCCTGGCAGTCCTGATTTACACACCTGAAACAAGTAGGTGGCTAATCTTGACTAGAGATGCGGCGAACGGTTCGCCAGGCGAACATCTCTGGGGGGGTTTACTACTTCCGGGGCGCTCGGACCCGGAGTAGTACGCCTGCGCTGCCCGGTAGAGCGTGTCCTAGATCGCGCTCCTGTTGCCGGGTACTCTCTGCGCATGAGCGTGACGTCGTTCATGACGTTCGGGAACCGTTCGCCACATCTCTATTCTCTAATCTTGACACCAGCCTCGTTTCTATGGGCGTGCGACACGTGCCATCGCCCGGGGCGCTATATTTTGCGTCAGGAGGGGGGCGTTGGGGCCGGGGGAACAGACAACTCACCTTCTCCAGCCGTTCCCCCGCAGCTTCAATGTCTTTCCTCTCCCGGCGTCCGTCGCCTGGTAACAGCGCCCCCTGTGATGACGTATCGCGTGTCATCACAGGGAGCGCTGTTACTGAGACAGATGCCGGGGAAGGAAGGACATTGAAGCAGCACGGGTTCGGCGGAAGGAGGTGAGTTGTAACTATTATGTCAGCTCCCCCAGCCTGCCACACAACTGCGGGCACCTACCTAACTGACCTAAACTGCTGGCACCTACCTAACTGACCTAAACTGCGGGCACCTACCTAACTAACCTAAACTGCGGGAACCTACCTAACTGACCTAATCTGTGGGCACCTACCGAACTAACCTAAACTACGGGCACCTACCTAACTGACCTAAACTGCGGGAACCTACCTAACTAACCTAAACTGCGGGCACCTACCTAACTGACCTAAACTGCGGGAACCTACCTAACTAACCTAAACTGCGGGCACCTACCTAACTGACCTAAACTGCTGGAACCCACCTAACTGACCTAAACTGCGGGAACCTACCTAACTAACCTAAACTGCGGGAACCAACCTAACTAACCTAAACTGCGGGCACCTACCTAACTGACCTAAACTGCTGGAACCTACCTAACTGACCTAAACTGCGGGAACCTACCTAACCTAAACTGCTGGAACCTACCTAACTGACCTAAACTGCGGGAACCTACCTAACTAACCTAAACTGCGGGAACCTACCTAACTAACCTGAACTGCGGGAACCTACCTAACTAACCTATATTGCGGGATCCTGCCTATCTAACCATACTGCGGGAACCTACCTAACTGACCTAAACTGCGGGAACCTACCTAACTAACCTAAACTGCAGGCACCTACCTAACTGACCTAAACTGCTGGAACCTACCTAACTGACCTAAACTGCGGGAACCTACCTAACTAACCTAAACTGCGGGAACCTACCTAACTAATCTAAACTGCGGGAACCTACCTAACTGACCTAAACTGCGGGAACCTACCTAACTAACCTATACTGCGGCAACCTACCTAACTAACCTATACTGCGGGAACCTACCTAACTAACCTATACTGCGGGAACCTACCTATCTAACCTATACTGTGGGAAATCTACCTAACTAACCTATACTGTGGGAACCTACCTATCTAACCTATACTGCAGGAACCTACCTATTTAACCTAAACTGCAGGAACCTACCAATCTAACCCATACTGGGGGAACCTACCTATCTAACCCATACTGGGGGAACCTACCTATCTAACCTATACTGCGGGAACCTACCTATCTAACCTATACTGCGGGCACCTACCTATCTTACCCATACTAAGGGCAACTATATGGGCTACCCTATACTGGAGGCACCTACGTAGCTAACCTATACTGGGGGCAACTACCTATCTAACCTATAATGGGGACAACTATACAGGCTACCCTATACTGCAGGCACCTACATATCTAACCTATACTGGGGTCAACTACCTATCTAACCTATAATGGGGACAACTATACAGGCTACCCTATACTGGAGGCACCTACGTAGCTAACCTATACTGCGGGCACCTATGCCTGGCTCCATGGGGGGGGGGGGGGGCGATTTTTACACCCTCGCTCTGGGTGAAATTTAGCCTAGAAACTGCCCTGCTTGACACATTTTTTGTCAGAAACACCTGATCTGCATGCTTGTTCAGGTTCCATGGCTAAAAGTATTGTAGGCAAAGGACTAGCAGGACTGCCAGGCAACTGGTATTGTTTAAAAGGAAATAAACATGTCAGCCTCCATATCTCTCCTACTTCAAGTTCTCTTTAACTCTCTCTGATGGGCTCATCAGGTAATGGATGGCTCTGAAGGCGGAAACCCACAGTGTTTTACCACCCTCAGAAACTGCCACTATGTTATCCAAGGGGGCGGCACAGTTAAAAGAACATGTCATGCAGCATCTGGTTTGTGGTAACCACCTCCTCTGAGTATGTGTGAATGGGCCAGGATCATGTTTGAGAGCAACTAAATACCTGTTTTAGTATCCTTTAAACCGCTTACAGATGGCATGAAAACACCTGTGGTTGCCAGGCCAAACCATCTGTAAATTATTGGGTTCACTGTGAGAGGCCTGTCGGATGTCTACACTTTGCCAGTTGACAGGTTTACTGTATAGGTACTTGTCAGGTGATCTTTACATTCTCTCAGCCAGGCCAGAGTGAAATGTGAACACATTTTCTGACCCAGAATTATGCCTGAAGCTGCAGTGACAAAGTGATTAAATGCACAATCTGCTCAGCAAATGCTGTGACCTCCAATGCATATGGCACGTGAGGCATTATCAGGATATTTACTAATCAGTGGTGGTGCTCAGTTACTTATGTATATTATTTAATATTATGTTACTGGATGCACTAACTACGGTATATACCATTTATAGTGAATTCACCTGTATAATAGGAGTTATATGTTCCAAAAGGAATTCCCAATACCAACATGGCAAAATACAATGACTTCAACTTGCGGTTTCTCTCATATATTGGAACATATAAGAATATTGTTCATGTAATATACTATACATGACTTCTTCAGTCAGGCATGAAGGAGTATGCACAGTGCAATAAGACCATACATCAAATCAAGATTCCTTCTTTCTCTTTTCTGTCATCAGCAGACTGAAATCTGATTGGTTGCTATGGGCTCAGTACTTCAAAGATTTATATTCTTCTGCATACATTTAAAAGCACCACACGCAATTTTGGCCGCTATATAAACCGAAAACCAAATTGGTTGAAAAGAAGCAGGAAATAGTGGTAGTAGAATATCTGTTTAGAATTTACAGATATATTACTACTTCATTCATGTAGTGAAATATCGGTAATTGTTGCCAATATTTCACTATGACTTGATGTCTACGTACTCTAAACACAGACCCCCCCCCCCCCCCCCTAAACACCCTTCCCCCCCCCTTCCCGGTGGTTCCTAACCTTAACCTTCTCCCTGGTGGTGCCTAACCTTTTTTTTAAATGCATTTATTGATAACGTACAACAAACTACAAAAACAACGCCATGGATGGGTAATATCAGAACTGTATACAAAGAAGAAAAAAGCCATCCATGTAGCATGAAGTAATCAGATTGCATACAACAAATCCGTGAGAAATAAGCAAGTTTATTGGGGACATATCCATTTAAAAACAATTAAAATATAGCAAGGGATACAGGTCTGACGTGGAGTGTCTCCAGCCTGCCTGAAAACCTAACCTGCTGTCGGCAACTTGCTCCCACCCTCTTCGCCATCTTTTCACTGGAGGAAGGCAAGGTCCCCACATGCTTTAAGAGGTCCACCATCATACCTGTCCCTAAGAAACAAGGGGTCTCTGATCTCAACAACTTTAGACCCGTTGCCCTGACGTCCGTAATCATGAAAACCCTGGAGCGTGCAGTCCTAGCCTACCTCAAGCTCTCCACCTCACCCGCCCTAGACCCCTACCAGTTTGCATACAGGGCAAACAGGTCCACGGATGATGCGATCAATAGATGCTTGGAGCTCACAGACGACCACCTGGACAGACCAGACACGTACGTTAGAATACTTCTCCTGGACCTCAGTTCAGCCTTCAATACCATCTGCCCACGCATTCTCCAACGGGACCTTGCTGCACTTGGAGTCCACCCAAGCCTTCTACTATGGATAACAGACTTTCTCACCAACAGGTCCCAAGTCGTCAGACTGGGCGATATCCACTCACAAGCAGCGATCACGAACACAGGTGCTCCCCAAGGCTGCGTCCTGTCACCACTGCTGTTCTCCCTCTACACTAACAACTGCAGATCAGAGGCCGATTCTGTAAAGGTCATCAGGTTCGCCGACGACACCAACATCATTGGCCTTGTCACCAAGGACAATATCCGGGAGTACTGCCAACAGGTGGAGAGTATTTGCAAATGGAGCAAGGAAAACAGGCTGGTGCTTAACACCGCAAAAACCATGGAGCTTATCATTGACTTCAGGAAGTCTGCTCCCCCGCCTCTTATTTACATTGACGGCACCGAGGTAGCCAGGGTGCCATGCGTCCGGCTTCTGGGTACTATGATCTCCAGTGATCTCAGCTGGAAGCCCAACACCACTGCCACCCAACAGAAAGCCCAGCAGAGACTCTTCTTCCTCCGCCAGCTGAGAAATTTTGGCATGACTAAAGAAATCCTGACCAACTTCTACACCTCCACCATTGAGTCAATCCTCTGCTCCTCCATCTTGGTCTGGTATGCTGGGGCCACCGCCAGTGACAAGGACAAACTGCAGAGGGTCATCAGGTCAGCGAAGAGGATCGTTGGCTGCCCCCTCCCCTCTCTTGACCTGCTATACAACAACAGACTGAAATCCAGGGCTCTGAGGATTGCAAATGATCCCTCTCACCCAGGCCACCACTACTTCAGCCTGCTGCCGTTGGGCCGGAGGCTTCGGGCCATCTCCACAAAGACCACGAGACATCGGAACTCTTTCTTCCCCTCGGCGGTCAGCCTCCTAAACTCCCTACACATACTTCCATCAATGCAAGCCCCGGCGAGCTGCGGGCAGTATAGTGCAATGCAATGTACAGAGAAATGCATAGTGGAACGCAACAAAATATAATGCTATCTTGTGCCTACGGCTCGCTGCTATCTATGTTTTTGTTTTAGTTTTTTTTACTCTATCTATGTCTCTATCCTCTCTCTGAGCCTGTATTGTGCCAAAAACAATTCCGGGCATGACCCAGTCATGCTTGGCGAAATAAAGTTTTTCTGATTCTGATTCTGAAGTTACTTCCATTGCCCAATATACAAAATATTATACTAACAACTGTGTCTAACCAGGACCAATGAACTAAAATTAACTAGAAACATAGCCATGTCACTCTCACCCTCTATTCTTTTTCAGAATGACATCATTACATATCATCCTCAGTCCCTAATAGTCTTTTTGGTGCCTAACCTTAACCTTCTTCCTGGTGGTGCCTAGACCTTAACCTTCTCCCTGGTGGTGCCTAACCTTAACCTTCTCCCTGGTGGTGCCTAAACCTTAAGCTTCTACCTGGTGGTGCCTAAACCTTAAGCTTCTACCTGGTGGTGTCTAACCTTAACCTTCTCCCTGGTGGTGCCTAACCTTAACCTCCTCCCTGGTGGTACCTAACCTTAACCCTCCCGGTGGGCAACTAACCTGAACCCCCACCGTTGGACAACTAACCTGAATCCCCCTGTGGGTGACTAGCCTTAACCTCCTCAGTGAGCAACTAACCTTAACCCCTCTAACCTTAACCTCCTCTCCCTCTTCCACCCCCCAACCCTAAACCACTGAGACAAATTTGGGTGACCACTAAATAGTGGGAGCTGGAGCCGCCCTCTTGGCGAATTGTGGCTATTAATAGTGGGCGCTTCATGCCATTATTTGTAGCTGCAGTTTGCATAGCAAGTGACCCCGGTGCCTGCAATTTAGCTGGTGTATAAATTTATTGCACTCCTTTTTGTTGTTTTTTTCCGATGCCACTGGTTTACTTAACCCTCTGGGCGATACAATTGCATCGCCCAGGAGGGGGCACAGCACTTTTTTAAAATTGTTTTCTTTTTTAAATCATGTAGCGAGCCCTGGGCTCGCTACATGATAGCCGCTGCGCAGCGGCATCCCCCCACCCGATCAGAGTAAGCAGGAAATCCCGTTCAGAACGGGATTTCCTGCTGGGCTTCCCCGGTCGCTATGGCGACGGGGCGGGATGACCTCACCGACGTCATGGACGTCGTGATGTCAGAGGGAGTCACGATCCACCCCTCAGCGCTGCCTGGCACTGATTGGCCAGGCTGCGCAAGGGGTCTCTGGGGGGGGGGGCTGCGCAGCACGGCGGGTGGCGGCGAGCGGCGGCGAGCGGAAGTTACACGCAGCTAGCAAAGTGCTAGCTGCGTGTAACAAAAAAAAATTATGCAAATCGGCCCACCAGGGCCTGAGAAATCCTCCTGCGCAATATACCCCGAGCTCAGCTTGGGATTATCGCTCAGGAGGTTAAGAAAGCTTTGTGCACAGTAATTGTGTATACATTGCAGTTTGCCTATTGCTGAAAAGTCAAAAGTATTTTGTATTTCTCAAAGATTGCTATTTGTGACCACAAGGTCATTTAGGTCTCGTTCCAGGAAACTGCTATGGTAGTAGACATATACATATTTTATTTCCCTATACTGTACTGTGCTATCAGATGATATATATTTGCATACACATGGGGCAATACATACACAATGACCCACATACATACACAGACACACACACACACACACACACACACGATAGGCTTCACATTTTAGGTAATTGAATCCAGTTTCCCTGCATGTGGAATCCCACCAGACACACTGACTCACACACACACACACACACACACACACGCACGCACGCACGCACACGCACACACACACACACACACATTCACACTCACATGCACACTGACAGATACACATACAGACATACTTGAATTTTTGCAATGGCCACATAGCTTATGGCCTGGTAGAGATGTTGTCAAAGGATTTTGGACATGGGTGGAACGAAGGAAGGGGTGCTGCACGTGGAAGACCAGGCTGCAGATAGAAAAGGAAGGCTGCAGATGCGAGCTGCTCATGGAAGGGAAGAGTTGCAGTCAAAAGAAGGCTATAGAAGTGAGCACATTAGGAGGCTTCTGTACACAGAAGGAGGACTGCTGTGCGTTGAAGGAGAACTGCACAGAGACAAAGGGGACCAGCACAAGAATGTAGCACTATGTGAAGTTGTGCGCATGTGCGTGTGTTTGCAAATCCACAATTCTTTATCTGCAATAAGTATGAAAAAAAACAGATTCCCCACCCCATAAAATCGCAACACGCGTGTGATTCCCATAGCCTGCTGGAAAGTGCCGGCAGTCTATGGTGGCCAACATGCGCTCAAAGATGTGCACCTACATACCTTAAAGTGAACCTCCCCTGATGCTGTGCAAAGCATGATGGGATTTCTGATGTTGTTGCTCTCGTTCTGCTGTTTTGGTGCAAATTTTTTTTTTTACATTGTGAATTTGACATTTGAAGCCTAGCGTGTGCAGCTGGGAGGGGTTACCAGGACACAGGACAGTTGGAACTGTGTCTCCTGCACCTTGTCACCTCCTTTTAACCAAAAAGATGGCTGCCCCCATGACAAAGATGGCAGCCCCCATGAATCACAAACATTTGCCTGTTCTTTTAAAACAGGGTGAGTAAAAAATTATATTACCTATCTATTCTACTTAACATAACTAATGTAACTTAATGACAGTATGTTTGTTTAGCCTGAAGTTCCCCTTTAACATTTCCACATACAACCACTGGGACTCCCCAAGTGATTGACAGAGCTCAATGGCCTGTCGTTCAAACCTCCCTCCCTACCAGCTGCTCAACCCCTTCTATTTACCGCTACTGAAGAGAGGATGAGTTAAGGCTGACCACACCCCCTTTTGCATCCTGATTGGAAGGGGTAGGGAGTTGTAGTTCAGCCCTGCCTCCCCTCCCACTCTTTTGATCGGGGAACATTTAATACACCAGTACATTCTAGGGACCAGAGGATGCCCATTTAAGTTTAGGTAGGGTCTGTATACTTCAGGCATATAATGGGATCTGTCCAGGATGGGGCACTGACTGCAAGAGAGATGACAAGATTCTTCAAGCAAGATAAAAAAATATATTCAGCAAGTACAGAAGACTTCTAGCAGTATTCCTGCGAATCAAGTGAGCACCCCAGAGAGGAACCCCAAAGACTGCTGTCAATATTAGATGAACCAGCATATTACAACATCAAGTGTGGCTTGTTGATGGCATTTTATACATAAGGCAAATGGTTAAGGGGACTGCTAGAAGACCCTTGTACTCATTAACCAGGATGCTACTCCTTATATTGTAGCTTAATTATTGGAGTAAACCTTTGCTGCTCCTTACTGGACTCTCCATAAGGCCAGGGGGCATCCGAACACCTATAGCAGCTGGTGGCACAGAACTGGGAAGATCGCATTTTACAGTTCAGAAAGCTTGGCTGTATGAAGTGACTTTTATGCTGTGTTGAGCATTATAAAAGATATTAAAGGGGAACTGAAGAGAGAGGTATATGGAGGCTGTCATGTTTGTTTCCTTTTAATCAATACCAGTTGCCTGGCAGCCCTGCTGGTCTATTTCTCTGCAGTAGTATCTGATTAAAACCAGAAACAAGCATGCAGCTAGTCTTGTCAGATCAGACTTATAAGTCTGAACCACTGAAACACCTGATCTGCTGCATGCTTGTTCAGGGGCTATGGCTAATAGTATTAGAGGCAGAGGATCAGCAGGGCTGCCAGGCAACTGGTATTGTCTAAAAGGAAATAAGCATGACAGCCTCCCTATACCTCTCTCTTCAGTTCCCCTTTAACTTGACATCAGTTAATAAAGGAAGATAAAGCAATCTTTGCCATCGATTGCCTACTAAAGAATAGGAAAATGTTTGTACCTGATGAGGTTACAGCAGGTCTGCAGGAATACTGTAATATTTATGAAAAAGTTGGCATAAGCTCCATTCTTAAAGTGAACCAAATCCTGTGAAATAAAACAAACCTGTGAAAACTATACATGATGCTGTCTGAGGATACAGATTCAGTGTTTTCCTCTTTTTACCATATACCATAAGCCTGATCACAAAGGAAAAGTTCTATCAAGCTGGTTGTGGCCTCCAAGTTAAATTAGTCCTACAAGCATATGAAAAGGTCTAAAATTGTCAGGAGCTGCTATTGTCTATATATAAAAAGAACCTGGTAGGGAGGAAATGCCAATGGTAAAATATCAGTAATTTTACTGATATTCTAATATAATATTGGTAATTATATCGATATTCTACTATCCCCCACTGAAACCCAATTCTCACACTAACCCTACCTATATACATTAACCTCCCCCCATGTACTTCTACAACTAACCTTCCCCTCATATCAGCCTAACGCTAACCACTCCCCACCTACATTTAACACTCACCTCCTCCTATATATGCCTGACCCTAACCTTCCTCCATCTACTCATAACACTAACCTTCCTCCTATATATGCCTAACATCCCTTTACCTACTCCTAGCACTAACCCAAATCACTCACTTGGAGCTGCCACAGCAGCTAATTGCACTGCAACACAGGCCTTGCCCAAAAAGCATACTAGTGGATCCGTCTGCCACTGAACCACCTGTACTCCTCTAAAATTTACTGGTGACCGAGCCTGGCCCTTTCCATTCAGTACAGCCTGGGTGATGTATATCCACATAATCCTATCTGGAGGCGTATATAGGATTATTGATGTTGCCAAAAATTTACCATTTTAGTCAGAATTTACCATCAGATTTTCATAGCAGAAACAGTTCTGTTGTAAGTGTGTTTTTTATTGCGAAAGATTTGTTTTAATTCTTCAAAAAAGCAGTTATAGCTAATAAGAATTAATTAAACCCCAAAGGGTCGATAATCAGTAATGCTGATAAAATGCATTATTGATTTTGAGCCTGTGACATTTCACAGAACAGTAGGACTGTATTTACTGTGCGTAAATCCCTCATGTTTCCTTCCCTATATGGCTGTTGTTCTGTGGTTTCCCTGTTGTCTTGCCTCTTGCTTGAATAATTCTTAGAGTTAGCCTATGTAGACCTTATAAGTACAGTTCACTTTCATCTGTCATTAAGTTTATACCCCAGCCATAATTGTGCATGGGAAGTTCAGATACCACAAGAGAATGGAGACTAGATCCTAAAAGTAGTAATTCAATGTAAACAGTGCAGTCCTGCTGTTCTCTATTTTATCATAAGTCAGAAATCAGTCTAGCTCAGTCATCAATTTAGCCCAGTGATAAGGCTATGTAAAGTAATAAAGAAGGTTTAATTGCCCCTTCTTCACTTTTATCCATTCAGCTGGTTCAGGATGTACTGGGAACATCTTGATTGAGTGCAACCCGCTACATAGATTTTAGTGGATTGCGCATGCTGCGCTGACACACAACTTCTGCAAGGATATGTGCGGGTGAAACAGGTGATTGTGACTGCTAATTAAAGCCTTGTACAATTACTAAAGCGTTTTAAGCCAAGATGGCCGGTCGGCGCTGTCACTCATGAGAAGCTAGCTTGTGTACAGACTCTCCGATGCTTCACCGTGAATGCTGGATTGCCTTGGATGAGCACATTTTTCTCTTCCTTACCCCTCCTGCTGGAAGCTGCTCTGAAATGTTAAAGCGGACCTGAACTCAGAACTTTTTCTCTGATTTAAAAGATACGAAACAGCATAATAAACTTTAAAGAACAACATTTCTTTGTTGCAGCTGATACAAATCCTGCAATACATCTGCAGTATGTCTACTTCCTGCTTTTCTGGAAGCAGAGATATTGTTAACATCCTGTGTTTACCAATTAGCTGCTCTGCCATGACAGAGGAGATTCCTGAGCTGACATAGCTGAGAGATCAAGTTACAGTGATGATTAGACACAGATGGGGGGAATTAGACAGGCTAAACTCTGTAAATACATACAGGGTGCTTTCTTTAGGTTTTCCTTCTGTCCTATGCAAGAGTTCAGGTCCACTTTAAGATAATTATTATGTAGTATTTATATAGCGCCAACATCTTACGCAGCGCTGTACAGTGTATATATTGTCTTGTCACTAACTGTCCCGCAAAGGAGCTCGCAATATAATTCCTACCATTGTTATATGTCTATATTATGTAGTGTAAGTACTGTAGTCTAGGGCCAATTTAGGGGGGAGCCAATTAACTTATGTGTATGTTTTTTGGGATGTGGGAGGAAACCAGACTACCCGGAGGAAACCCACGCAGACACAGGGAGAACATACAAACTCCTTGCAGATAGTGCCCTGGCTGGGATTTGAACCGAGGGCCCAGCGTTGCAAGGCGAGAGCGCTAAGCACTACGCCACCGCGCTGTCCATTTACATAACAGTTAATTACGTTGCAATTGTATTTATGTGAGTGTGGAATTTCCCCTGACCTTTTCTCACACAAGTCGCACAGATGAATTTGGATTGCAGTTGCCAAGTTTTTATTTACAGACAGAAGGAGATAGAGGTTCACTCAAGATATTAATGATATATTTTAACTGATTGCACTGAAGCTCGCTATGACTGTTTTCAGGCACATTTCAGTGTCTGGTGTGGGCAGCACATTGAGCTCTATTCACAAAACTTCTCATAAATGACTTATTTATCACCTAATTAATAAAAATAACCTTTCAGCACATTTACAGGCAAAAAAAATCACTCGAAGTAAGTTTTTCCTGATGAACTCCATTTCAATATTATTTTTCTTACGTTAATGATATTATATTTTTGCTAGGGTACGTTTCCAATGGTGCAGTGCGATTCCAGTGCGGAAAACGCATTTGCATGTGGATGCGTTTTTCCATGCGTTTCTTTATGCGATTTCGCATGCGTTTTGTGGCCAAGCATTTTAAACCATGTCAATGCTGGTGTGCTTTTTACATTGATTTTACACAAAAACGCATGCGAAAACGCATAGAAAAACGCATGGCAAAAATGCATGCGTTTTTCCTATTTAATTACATTGTATGCGATTAATTCTGATGGCTCAGCTGTGCAGATTATTTCTGCACAGAAAAACGCTCAGAAATCCTGACAGGTGGAAACAGTCCCATCCACTTGTATTGGTTATGCGAATCTGCATGCAGAAAACGCATGCAGATTCGCTCTAGTGGAAACTGGCCCTTAGGCTTGGTGCACACCAAGTGTTTTTGATAGCCTTTTCCAAACTGCTGCCTGTGAAAACGCTTGGCTAATGTATCTCAATAGGATGGTGCACACCAGCGGTTTGAGGTTTTTAGCAAACTGCAAACGTGGCTCCTGCAGCATTTTTGCGGTTTGCAGATGCGTTTCTGCCTCAATGTAAAGTATAGGAAAAGCTCAAACCGCTCTGAAAAACGCTAGATCAGTGCGGTTTTCCAGGTGTTTTTGTTACAGTAGCTGTTCAGCTACTGTAACAATATATGAAATCTGCTACACAAAAACGCTCCAAAAAAACGCTAGGCATGTTTAGAAAACCTCTCTAAGGGCCCATTCACACTTAGAAACGCAAAATGCCGGCGATTTTTGCCAGCGTTTTGCGGGAGTGATTTTTCAGCGGAAGAATCACAGAACACTGTGGCGTTTAGCGCTTCTATAGCACTGAAACGCGATGGCCGGGAAATCGCCTGATAATGGTGCAGGCGACGCGTTTCGCGATTTGCTGCGATTTGCAAGAATGGGCCCATAGGGTTTAATTACACTAGCGCTTTCAAAAGCGATAGTGTTTGAGCGTTTTGCCGACATCGCAGGCAAAATGCTCAAGTGTGAATGGGCCCTCAACATGCCTAGAATCGCTCTGAAATCTGCTTCAAAAACCTCTAGCGTTTTGCGGATCTGCTAGAGGCTTTTGGTGTGCACTGGGCCGAAAACAGGTGAAAAAGCTTTGTGAATCATGCCCATTCTGTTCCAGTGTTTTACACTTGACAGGTTTACTATTAAGTGTGCATTGTTCTTATCTACCAGTCCAACAGAACGCCACGATTCTTTTTGTGAGCAATATGTTTCCATTCCATTAGGTTGATATTTATAAAATTTGTCATTTAATGATGTAAGTTATGAATAATCAAAACAAGTTCCAGCAGTATGAAAAAGGTTATCTGAGCACACAAGGCTTGCTTATACAATACATTGTTAAGATGGTATGTTTAGTTCACTTTAGTGTGAATTCTGTATACAGAAGAGTTCTTCAGTGAGTGAGGGTCCTTTTACACTTACCGTAATCAGTTGCTTTCAGTTAAAATGGAAGTAAAGTAATGCCCATGTTTTCCTATGGCCTCTTTTACACTTAACACGTTTTAACTGAAATCTTCTTCCCAATGCACTGCTATGGAAAAAACGCATACCAACGCGCACAACGCGTACTAACGCATCCTAACGCGTACTAACGCATGCCAACTGATTAAGTGTAAACGGGCCCTGACAGGTGTGGGCTGCAGATAGTCTAGTTTAGCACCAGATTACGGAGTTATGCTGTTCCAATAAATGCAAATTCAGTTTGGTTTTATCTTGTTGAAATAATGTAAGCAAGTCCTTCCCAGAATAAAAGATGTGATTGGGATGGCAGATAAAACTAGATATGAGGTGTGCCCTCTTAGGCGTTTTGTGTCAGATTTTTCTCTCTGAAAATTTGCATTGATTTGGTAGCTAATAGTAGCGATTGGGGCTGTTTACATTCAATGCGAATTTTGGTACGCGTTTATACGCATGAAAAAAATCTGAGGTCCTGCTTCATCTTTTCGGATATCGCGTAAGATTCGCATACAATGCTTTGCATAGGCAATGCATAATAATGCAAATTTTTGCCTTATATATGCGAAAATTCGCATCAAATTCATGGTTACAGGAAGTTGTCAGCAGTCATGACTAAGCTGTTACCAGGCAGATTATGTTATGTTCAACTAAATTTTCGTGTATGAAAATTTGCATAGAAATGCTTACAAATTTATAATCGAATTTTCACCAATCATAAAAATCTTATAACATTTGTTGGACACGAAAATTTCACACTACAGTGGAAACGTAGCCTTAGAGTCTTAAAGTGATTTAAAACCCTGACATAATATTCAATAAAAACATGTTTACCTACTTTTTATATGCCATACGGTTATCATATTTGCATTTGTGCATAAGTATTATTATTCATTTAGAAGTTATAGGTTTCCAAAAGTACAGTTTTTTTCTTTGTGAGCTGACTTTGCATTTTAATAATAACTGGTTTTATTCAGTCATTCAGGCAGGCAGACATGCTTTGACTCTCTGTAAGTAAACTCAAGATAACATTATCTAAAGTTCGGATGCGTCTGCATTTCACTGCACTGAACTTCCAAGCTCTGTGTGTAACCCCTCGGATGCTGGTCTAGTAAAAAAAAAAATGCTGCAGATAATATGCTGTAAATAATGTTTTAGAGCAAAGATGAAATGCTGTTATATTTTCCGCTTTAAAGAGACATTCATTGTGTAAAATAATCCTGATTGAGATATTTCTTGATGACTAGCTATTGTGACTAAAGAATTAAAGAAAAGGCAAAAAAATGAACTGTACAATGTGCCATCCATGAAGGCATAAAGTAATAACCTCTGACAGACTGGTGCTAATAGGGCGTTTCTCATATTTAGTTAAGTACCCATGCCCAAGCCCAGTGGTAGAGATGGCTAGGCCCTATTCCTATCACCCAGGCATCTAGTGGGAGCTGAGGAAAATATCTGAAGTGTGTGATCAGCAAAGTGAAGAAAGACCCCTGAAGCTATAGCAGTGGTTGTCTGAGTGACAACCTAGTCATGACAGTAGCATGCAATTATATAGCTCTTTGCCCTTGTAATAGTATCACACTAGACCTGGCTTTCTAGACTTGTTCATTTTGTTTTGGTATTGGGATAGCAGAATTTTTTGCTATAAATCCTGTACATGTTAATTAGGAATTGTAATGCCTGCCTAGGTGCGCAATGTGGCAATTCTATATGCAGCTCTATACCCACATATCATCATGGATGCTGGCTTTTGTGCACTGATAGCAGATTTGGTGGTCGTCCTCCTGTTTAGGTTGAAGGATGCATGAAGTTTAAATTCTGACATACCAGATCACGGGAGTAGGGATAGTGCTGCTGCTGCTGCTTGAGTTGGGCACACAGGAGTTGCCAATAGTAAAAATATTTTTAATTTAAATTACAGCTATTTTACTATAGACAAACCTAGTTCCCATCACATACCCTCCACCTAATGCCTAAATGCCTGGGAGCAGTGCCTAAAATGACTCCCTCCACCAAATGCCCAAAACGACTCCAACTTCCTAGTAACTAAAACGACTACCTCCACCCAATGCCTAAAGCAAATCCCCCCTCCCATTGCCTAAAACTACCCCCCATGCCTAAAACGACTCCCTCCACCCAATGCCTAAAGCGAATCCCCCCTCCCAGTGTCTAAAAAGACTCCTTCCACCCAATGCCCAAAACGACTCCAACTTCCTAGTGCCTAAAACGGCTACCTCCACCCAATGCCTAAAGCAAATCCCCCCTCCCATTGCCTAAAACGACCCCCCATGCCTAAAACTACTCCCTCCACCCAATGCCTAAAGCAAATCCCCCCCTCCCAGTGCCTAAAACGACTCCCTACACCCAATGTTCAAAACGTCTCCAACCTCCTAGTGCCTAAAATGACACCCTTCACCCAATGCCTAAAGCGAATCCCCCCTCCCATTGCCTAAAACGACCCCCCATGCCTAAAATGACTCCCTTCACCCAATACCTAAAGCGAATCCCTCCTCCCATTGCCTAAAACAACCCCCCATGCCTAAAATGACTCCCTTCACCCAATGCCTAAAGCGAATCCCCCCTCCCATTGCCTAAAACGACCCCCCCATGCCTAAAATGACTCCCTTCACCCAATGCCTAAAGCGAATCCCCCCTCCCATTGTCTAAAATTACCCCATGCCTATAACAATTCTCTCCACCCAATCCCTAAAGCAAATCCCCCCTCCCATTGCCTAAAAGGATCCCCCATGCCTAAAATGACTCCCTCCACCCAATGCCTTAAGTGAATCCCCCCTTCCCAGTGCCTAAAATGACCCCCCCATGCTTAAAACGACTCCCTCCTCCCAATGCCTAAAGCGAATCCCCCCTCCCATTGTCTAAAATTACCCCCCATGCCTAAAACGACTCCCTCCACCCAATGTCTAAAGCGAATCCCCCCTCCCATTTCCTAAAATGACTCCTTTCACCCAATGCCTAAAGCGAATCCCCCCTCCCAGGGCCTAAAACGACCCCCCCCATGCCTAAAACGACTCCCCCCACCTAATACCTAAAACAAATCTCTCCTCCTAGTGCCTAAAACGACTCCCTCCACCCAATGCCTAAAGCGAATCCCCCCTCCCATTGCCTAAAATGACTCCTTTCACCCAATGCCTAAAGCGAATCCCCCCTCCCAGGGCCTAAATAACCCCCCATGCCTAAAACGACTCCCCCCACCTTATACCTAAAACAAATCTCTCCTCCTAGTGCCTAAACCGACTCCCTCCACCCAATGCCTAAAGCGAATTAACCCTCCTAGTGCCCCCATGCCTAAAATGAATCCCCTTATCTAATGCCTAAACCTAACCTCCTGCTTTGATGCCCGTTATTTGTAGCAAACCTATTTAGTATCTGATCGGCTACTTATGTGTTTATTAGACGCCTGCCGAGCCACGCACCAAAATCACCTGCTTCAGACCGCAGGACACTTTTCCACTGTGTCTCAGTCCATGTTACATGAGTTTAGGCCCAGAGAAGGAAGCTACTGTATGTTTCTAGGTCATCTTTATATGTAGTTTCTTCTTTGCCTATTATTTATTTATTGTATTTATAAAACGCCAACATATTACGCAGCGCTGGACATTAGTTTAGGTTACAGACAATATTTAGGGGTGACATACAGCAATATAACAATACAGGAATACAAGAAAACCAGATCACACAGCACAGTATGAGTACAAGGTAATGCTTAGTCAGTCACTGGATGGGAGCATGGAGATTAGGCAAATTGAGTTCACTCAAATGCATAGCGTGGGTGCACAGTAATGGAGGTGCATGATCAGGTAGGATACAAAAAGAGGAGGACCCTGCCCAAAGGCTTATAATCTAGAGGGAGAGGAAGGGACACGAAAGGTAGGGGACCAGAGTTCAGCTGCGGGTTTAGAGCACTTGTGAGGGGTGGTAGGCCAGAGTGAAAAGGTGAGTTTTGAGGGCCTTCTTGAAGATTTTGAAGGAGGGGGCTGCCCTAATGGGTGGAGCTAGGGGGTTCCATAGTGTTGGAGCAGCTCTTGAGAAGTTCTGGAGGCGTGCATGGAACTGGGTGATGCGGGAAGCGGTCAGGCGAAGTTCATTGGAGGAGCGGAGTTAGCAGCTAGGTGTGTACCTCTGAGTAAGATCGGAAATGTAGGTTGGACAGGTTGTGTGGACAGATTAGTAGGTCAGACACAGTATCTTGAATCTGATTCTTGACTGGATAGGAAGCCAGTGGAGGAATTCACGCAGGGGAGCTTCCGTGGTGGAGCGATGGGAAGAGTGGATAATTACAAATGAAATGTAATCACAGACAGTATTTTTGTACCTGGGCCTATATAGTGACATTTACTACACAGTTGTGTCAGAGGGCCCAAAGTTCATCCAGTATTGAATTTTGGTCTTGTCCCTACTGTACTGAGGTTTCTTTAGATCCTCTCTTTATGATATTGTATACTGTTGTGAAGAGGATAAAATCCCCCAATTCTTTGTGGGTTTTTTTGGTGTTTAAAGAGACACTGAAGCGAAAAAAAAAATGATATAATGAATTGGTTGTGTACTATGAATAATTACTAGAAGATTAGCAGCAAATAAAATATTCTCATACTTTTATTTTAAGGTATATAGTGTTTTTTCTAACATTGCATTATTCTATAATATGTGCAGATTACACAACACTCAGCATTCAAAATGATTCTTTCAGAGCAGTCTGTGAAGTAATGACATCCCCTCTGGCAGAGGAAAAGTAAATAGTCCAGGAACAGTTGAGATAATAAAAGTCAGATAACAGCCCTCTCCAGGACTAACTTAGTTTAATGGCTTGTTTGCATAGAGATAACAACTGGAGTTTCTCAACTCTTCCTGTACTGGAAACAATTACACTGATGTATCTGATCTTAATGTTTTATTTCTTAGCTGTACTACACATACAAATCATAATATCATAATTTTTTTTTCGCTTCAGTGTCTCTTTAAGAATGCCTATTTTCAAGCATTACAGGACTTTTTCAACGTCTTGTTTTCTCTATTTCATTATTTTCTGAAAAAATGTTGCTGGTATTAAAATATTCATAGATTTTTTTTTTTTTTTATAAAACATTACAATTCTCAAGTCTTTGTACTATTTTCAAAGTAACATTTCTGTTTCAAATGATCTTGAAATGGAGCTGTACAATACAAAAAAGCCCATTTAAAATGCATTACCTTGATTGCAGTTCTAATGAGTAGATAGGAATAGATGATGGGTTGTTGGAAATGCAAAATACTGTATTAGTTGCATGCAACATTTAAATACTGAGGTTCTGCTTTTTTAAACAAAGCTGTTGAGCAAGAGCCGCAAAAATAGGTTACAAGCAATTCTGTACATGTCCACGAATTGTGAAGAATAGGTAATGTAGGAACAGTGCTGTAATGGAGAGGCTAAAATCAATGCACCCTATTTGATCAGTAATGATACTGTGAGATTGTGGTCACGCTCCTTATGTGAGACAGCCAAGGAGAGCATCAAAAGAAACAGATAATGATAGGTATTACACTGCTGTAACTGTGCCTGCATAACCTTACATACTGGGACTTTATACGGATGGAGGTGATAATACTTGTAAAGCGTTTCATAAGCACAACCAGATAACAGTCAGGTGTTACAGACTCTGTTTTTAAGTGGATCTTTTACTGAAACATCTGCAAATGAAGCGTGTGATTGTACTGATTACACTCGTGCTGCATCGTGTATCTAGTTGTTCTGGCACCATTAGTGGCCTACAGTAGCTGTACTTACGTCTTATGAATTTTCCATCATTTTTTTTTTAATTGACTTGTAGGAAAGTTGAATGTGTTATTAATTGTAAGGGTGCACCTGTTTAGATAAGGTGTAATGACTCCATCCTTGTTTTGTTAAATAAGAAAAATCAAGTGCCGGAGTGGTTTGCCTATGCATCTGAAACTATATTTGCTGTATACCACCCTTGAGTGATGATTGCCCAGGCTATCATGTCACCCAGTCTTCTGCCCCAGAGCATTATGGGAGATCATGTGATGTTCCAGCTAACGCCACAGTTGGAGGTGCGGCAGCATGCGGTGGAGTGCCAGCCTGTGTGGAGTGGAATAAATGTGTTAAGTATGTGGGCAATGGCTGTTTACATTTCAGTGTAAGGTGTTTGGCTAAAGGCTCGTATACACGCCTGACTAAAGTTGGCTGAGGCGGCTGATAACAGCCACCTCATCCGATATCAAATCTATCAGCTGATCAAATAAAAAAAATCACATGCTTCTCCATGAGTTCTCCTAGATATGACCATTACTATTCTTAAGACCTTTGGGGCGTCTGACTCTGGCTTTTCACTCACATTGCCTGTTTGTTGCTTTATGATGGTTTAAGCTTTACACGTATTCAGTTGGCTTAGAGTCTAGTTATTACTCGCAAATACCTGACAGAATGTGTTTATTAAGCTGCTTTTGCATTGTACTAGTCCCTTTCTAAGCTTTGTAAAGAACTAAAAAAAATGTCTTTTTTTTGCTATACTCAATTTACGCAGTTTATTGACTGGTGCATTTGCATGTTTATTGGGTTTATCTTAGCTTGTTTGTCACAAATTAGTCCCATTTATAGTACCTTTAGGCCTCCTGCACACGCTTGCATTTTTAGCCATGTTTTGCGGCAACACGGTGAAATGCGATCTGGAAGGACATCAGAAGTATATAGACTGCATTGTCTGATGTCCCCCATCCATGTATTGTGACTCACTACAATGATATGACTCACTCCAAAATCGCAACACAGGGCTTCCAAGGAAAGTACGGAAACTAATTGCAAAAACTGCGTAGGAATGCGAGTGCCGTGCGTTACACAGCCACCCGTACTTTCTGATGTATTTAAAGAGACACTGAAGCGAAAAAAAAATATGATATAGTGAATTGGTTGTGTACTATGAATAATTACCAGAAGATTAGCAGCAAAGAAAATATTCTCATACTTTTATTTTCAGGTATATAGTGTTTTTTCTAACATTGCATCATTCTATATTATGTGCAGATTAAACAACACTCAGCATTCAAAATGAGTCTTTCAGAGCAGTCTGTGAAGTAATGACCTCTCCTCTAGCAGAGAAAAAGTAAACAGTTCACTTACAGTTGAGATAATAAAAGTCAGATAACAGCCCTCTCCACGACTTAAGGCCCATACACACGTCGGATTTTTGCGAACGACCCGTCGTTTGAACGTTCCATCGTTCGCACGTCAAATCCGGCGTGTGTACAGACTATCGTTCGGGTGATAAGACTGGTTTTACCAGTCTTATCACCCGAACGATAGTCTGTACACACGCCGGATTTGACGTGCGAACGACGGAACGTTCAAACGATGGGTCGTTCGCAAAAATCCGACGTGTGTATGGGCCTTAAGACTTAGTCGGAGAGCTTAATGGCTTGTTTGCATAGAGATAACAACTGGAGTTTCTCAACTCTTCCTGTACTGGAAACAATTACACTGATGTATCTGATCTTAATGTTTTATTTCTTAGCTGTACTACACATACAAATCATAATATCATAATTTTTTTTCGCTTCAGTGTCTCTTTAAGTGGGGAAGGGGTCTTAATAAAGCTTACTGTAATGATCTGCTCAGCTGCCTGTGCAGGCAGGCAGCTTTTTGACCATTGTTCAGGTCTGCATTCTGCAGGTCTCTGGAAGAGAGACCTTTTGTCAGTTTTTCAGCTTGCTGCTGCTGAAGAATTTGCATACGTTTGTCATGCAAATTGCCTAGCCACATCCCTTGTAGGCTTGCTCTATATATACCATGTGATATCACAGACCTTCGCTGGTCATAAGGATTCTTCCTGTGAAACACTCCGGAGAGTGTCAGCCTTGCTCATTGTTTGAAGATTAGCTTAGAGTTATTCCTGGGACTGCACTAGGCAGGTTTCCCTAGTGCAGTTAGGATTGTATATCTGTTTTGTTTGTCTGTTGCGATTGTCCTGTCCCTGCGGTGGTCGACAGGAAGTCGTTCTGATCTTTGTTCTTGGAGTATAGCTGGACCAGCTATCTCCTCTATCCGTCTTGCCTGGAACGCACTCGCCTAGCGCTAGTGCTGTGGATCCGTCTGATCTCCATCTCTCTGTCTCCCTGGATCGCACTGGCCTCTTTTCGCTAGTGCTGTGGATCCTATCTCTCGCTTGTTCCTGTTTTCGTGTGTCTGTCTTGTCGGCTACGAACGCTTGCTGGAGGCTCGGTGAGGTAACCGTTAAGCAAGCGCTCGCGTCCTCTGTTCCATGTTTGTCTGTCGGTGGTTAGTTAGGCGTGCTTGTCTCTATTGTGCTTATCACGTGGAGACCGCGCACAAACGCGTGCACTGTTGCGTTTGAGTGCGGTGTTCGCGTTTAGTTAGCGTATGTTATTTTCCTTATCTTCTCATTGTATGATTTGCTGTGCCTTTGCTACTCTCGTGCTCTGCCTTGCTGTAGCCTTGTGTCACGTCTGGCGATTGCACCTCTCGCGATCGCGTTCCTACTTCATATCTGCTGTGGTGTGTGCATCGTCGCGGGTTGGCGACTAGTTTGGTGCACACACATACAATCTGTCTCTGTGCTTATTCTCAATCGCCTCTCTTGCGATTGCGTTTCTTCCCTTCATACAATTCCTGTCTGGCGTGTGTGGTAGGGCAGAGGAGCTGTTCCTCTGCACTCCACAGCTCCACCTGCCGACAGAAATTTCCCTCTACAGGTGCATTGCACCTTCTGCTGGGTTTCCTCAAATTATACGCTTGTGGAGGATTTCCGCAGGCGCTGATCACGGAGAGAATTCCACAATCGTTACACTTACCCAACATTTTATTGTTTTCCATATCGTACTGATAAAGCTTCTTTTCAGTATTGTTCCAAATAAAGGGACAGTTACACTGCATGATGTAGCTCAGGCAATTGTTTGAGTCCAATTTTGAACTAATACAACAGTTCAATGTATTGTCAGTAAAGGTTCATACTATGCATGTTGCTGTCTGACATTGCTAGATATGAACTCACTGCTTAATCAGTTTTATGGGGCATTGTAATGGACTACATTAAGGAACACTTTTTCTGCAGTGCGTTTCTGCATAACGTGTGTTAAAGTGGATCCGAGGTGAACACATTGCATAATTGTGTTCCTTTCCTATTGTTTATAGTGCATTCCTCAAGCCAAATACTTTTTTGTTTTTGTTTTAATACTCTAATTCCATATAAACTAAAAAAGCCATGCCCACAGGGTTTCAGAGAGCCTTGGCAGTAGCAAGGGCTCATGGGAGCTCAGTCTGGGCAGGAGGAGGGGGAGGTGTTACTAGCCATTGATTTCAGGGGCAGAGGGGAGGAGGGAGGAGGAGAGGGGATTAGGCTGATAGCTCAAGATACAGATAAGCCTGCCTCTGTGTAATGTTTACAAACAACATGGCTGCTGTCATTGTATCACACGAATAAATAATCATATTCTATTAAAACTGTTTGCAGCTAGATTTGCTGTGTAAACCATCTAAACTTTAGATAAGATATATAGACAAACAAGTTACTTGTTATAGTTTGTTTTTCATCTTGGATCCGCTTTAAAGTGTATCCAAGGTGACATGTGACATAATGAGATATCAATGTGAATGTACAGTGCAAAACATATTAACAACCAGGCTGTTTATCTTTTTTATTTTACTGCCTGAAAGAGTTCATTTTCAGGTATGCAAGTGATCGGTGCATATTGTTTCGGCACCACTCAGTTCGGCGTAATGAGAGCCGAATGACGTCTCTCACCGATGCCTCTAAACTCCGAGGCGGCGTTAAAAACTATTCCCAATCTGAGTTGTTGCAAGTCGAAAGGGAGATATAATTCAGGGTCTGGCAGCCGGCAGAGCCCCGAATTACGGCTACGCGCTCTACACAGCATAGCATTGCTGCTATGGGGCACCCAGTTTCGGCGCTCAGCTCTGAGAGCCACGCACCGAAATAAGCTGATCCGGCAAGGGACAGCTTCTGTCTAGTGGGTACCTTGTCGGGAATATAGTAAACCTTACTTGCAGCCATAAAAGTTTTCTTGGCAGATTACAATTTGTAAGGGCAGGGGAGAGATAGAAAAAGGTCAATAGTTCATGTATTTTATCTCTTAATAGACTGCCATTGAGCAAAGACAATAAAACATTAAATCTACTTTGTAAATGTTTAAATATAAAATAAAACCATGATATATATATATATATATATATATATATATATGTATATAGCTATGTCTATATATAGTCATTTTTAGGAGTAGAAGGTTAAATACAATTGTTTATCTCATCAGTTTTTTTTCACCTCTCTTTAAAGGGAAGATCCGCGCTGCTGAAAAAAAAACTGCACTCACCTGGGGCTTCTTCCAGCTCCTGGGAGTCGATCGGTGCCCTCAGCGCAGCTCCTTTCCCTCCGGGCATCCAGCGGTGAAGAAGCCGGCTTCCAGGTCGGCGTCATGTGCGTTCCACGGCGTGGGTCATGTGGTGTACATGACGTTATCGGGTCTCTACTGCGCAGGCGCAGTAGTTCTGCGCCTGCGCAGTAAAGACCCGATGACGTCTCTACACCACGTGACCCCCCACCGTGGAGCGCACAGAAGCCGACCTGGCGAGGTCGGCTTCTTTACCGCTGGACGCCGGGAGGGAAAGGAGCTGCGCTGAGGGCACCGATCGACTCCCAGGAGCTGGAAGAAGCCCGAGGTAAGTGCAGTTTTTTTTTTTTTATGAGCAGCGTGAACCTTCCCTTTAACAAGTACATTTTAAAGAGACACTGAAGTGAAAAAAAAAAAAAAGTTGCAGAGAGCTCTGTGTTCTGAAGCCTGTTATCTGAAGTGTCTGTCAAAGTATTTTCTTTTTATGGGCAGAGAAGGGTTCAGAAGTTCACAGAATGCTCTGTAACATAATTTAGAATGCTGAGTATTGTGTAGATTGCAAATATTAGAGAATTATGCAATGTTATAAAAAAAACTATATAACTGAAAATAAAATACGAGAATATTTTCTTTACTACTAATGTTCTAGTAATTATCTGTACTGCAAAACCAATTCATTATATCATAATTTATTTTCGCTTTAGTGTCTCTTTAAGGACCACCTTGAGCAAGAATCTAGTGAGTGTATAGCAGCTCCATTGTGACTGCAAGTGATCTGGTCTGCCGGATCATCTTACCCGAGAGCAGTGTGATGCTGTTGTTCTCCCTTCTTTCTCCTCCCACTCTGTGTCACACTGTAATGCACCCCGTGGCATCTTTCCGCCCCATTCCTGCAGATAGTATAGCCATGAATTGTCACTTGAGGGTCCAAATCCTGATTCCTGCCAGGTGAAAATAATTGTGTATGAGGCAATGTCAAGGAGCATCCTACATAATGTGGTGCAAGGTAATTACCTTGCTTTCCTCTTTAGAGAAAGTAGATCAAAAAGATGTACTGTGTATTTGCTGTGCTAAATTTCCCTGCATTTATACATAAATCATTGTGTTTAAATCCCTGATTATATTCAGAAAGCTTCAAAATGTGCACTTTTGTTTAAAGCTTGCCAAACGATTCCAAAGATAATTAGGCAGATAATTATCTCTGGTTTTAATTATGATGAGCCTCTCCAAAGTTTAGTAGGTTCATCTGCAGGAAATGTGCCGAATTCAAATACCGTTAGGGCCCGTTTCCACTATCTCGAATCCGCATGCGTCTTGCGTATGCGGATTCGCATAGACAATATAAGTGAATGGGCCTGTTTCCACTTATGCGTCTGCGGGAGCGTTTTATTGTGCAGAGAAAATCTGCACGGAACACCCTGCAGAATTCGCCTGCGTGTGGAATGCAGGCGAATCACACACAATGTATTTAATAGGGAAATCACATGCTTTTTCCCCATGCGTTTTTTGCCGCGAATTCGCATGCGAATTCGCATAGGTACCAATGTAAATTCACACAGGCAGTGACATGGTTAAAATCGCATATACCCTCACCTATGCAAATTCGCATGCGAATTCGCAGCAAAAAACGCATGCGGAATCGCATCCGCATGCGATTTCATCAGCGGTGGAATCCAGGCGATTCCGCACCGCAATAGTGGAAACGAGCCCTAAGCCATATACAAATTAAAAAAAATTAATGTATGGATTGCTGAAAATAAAAAAAAAGAGTTCTTACCTGTTTATTTTACTAAGTTTGATTTTGATGCCATGAGAAGTTCATAACTCAGAAACCTTCTTGAGTAATCAGCTATCAGCTAACCTGATTGATGATCCATTAGTGTAGTAGCTACTGTGAGAACTTGTTACTGATTACCCTCAAGCCTGCTTGTTGCACCAAAATGTGGCCCTGGGCAAAAAACATGGGAGTGAAGGGTTACGCTGGTTTTTATGGTATTTTTTAAATACATATTATAGTTAAGCAATCTGGTAGCTTCAGCCTGTAAAGGTTTCCTCTATCAGTATGGGATTAAAGTGTAGCTTCATATTTTGGAGAAAACAGAAGTTCTCTCCAGGTTAGCTCTGTAGAACACATAGATGTTCAGTGTTCTCCCCAGAATTTTTTTCCAGCCGGGTGGCATGAAATAGTAGCCGAGTGGCATGAAAAGGTAGCCGGGTGGGGCGAGATGAGAGAATGCAGGGCCAGTGCTTCTGTGTGCAACTCTGCTTACAAAATAGGAGGAGGTGAGCCAATGACAGCCGGGTGCTTACCAAAACTAGCCGAGTGGAGCACCCGGCTAAAAGAGCCTGGGGAGAACACTGATGTTCGAAGTAATTTTTTTTTTTTAATGTTGCATATTTTTATGTCTATACTAACACTAGGCAATAAGGTTAATTAAAAACCCATTCACACAGGTGGTTAAATGGGGCACTGGCTGAGCATTCTTGCAGCTCTCTAAGCTCACCCTAAGGGCTCATTCACACTACAGAGCGCATACACGAACACGATTTCGTGTATGCATTGCCATCGTGCGACCAACGCACAGAATACACATTGTGGTGCATTAGGAGCGCAGACGTTGGCAGCCAACTAATCAGGAGAATGTGTGCATTGTGCGGTTAGATGTTCCCAGAAGCGTTACATCGTATTACATCGTAACGCATGGGAACGCACCCCTGTAATGTGAATGGTAACATGAAAGTCTATGGACTTTCATGTTGCCATGTAGATCGTACACTATGTGCGTTGCGTCAAAACTGACAGCGCAGCACATAGTGTGAATGAGTCTGTGCTCCCACTTGAGCGGAAAATGGACATTTCTAGCCCATTCTTCGTTCATCGCTAAACTGACAGTGAACAGCTCCTATTTGCTCCTATTCACACTTGTCACTCTGCAATGTAAGTGGACCGAGCTTGTGTGCAGTTTGTGATGATCCCAGGCAGGCAGATGCATTCCACCATATACTCCATGGGGGGTAACACATCTGCCCCCACCGCTGATTGCCACCACTCGGTTCCTATGCACAGCCCGGTGCCTGGCAGAAGGATGGGGATCTCCATTGGGCTGCAAAGGTCAATGGGAATCCTCAGCAACAGGGAGAATTCTCATTGGTTCTTGGCAGACCAATGAAAATTCTCCCTGTTGCTAGGGAGAATTGGTCTAATGCAGCCTATGGACAGCGCCATGCTTCTGCCGACCTCTGGGCTGAGTACAGAGGGGCCAAGTGGCAGCGATTGATGGCGGGACACTCAAGTCGATGCAAAGTGTGAGGGTAACTATGACCTAGAGCTGGTGATGGGCCCCCCAGGCCTCCCTCCAGCTAATATTGCTACACATGGCCTCTGCAGAGTATTAGTGCTGCCATGGCTACAAATAGAACTTTGAACTTTCTGGAAATGTTATAACATCATAGGTGGTACAAAAGAAAATGTTTAACACCATTGAATCATACGATATTGTCCATCAATATTTACGTAATTCATATTCATTTTCCGCTTCTCTGATTCCATTCTAAAATAAAATGGTGTAAAACATATTACAGCGATGTCTAACACTAACAGGTGTGGTACTATTCTTTATCGTTGCACAGATTAGCACTTGATTAGTGACTATACTACACTACCAGTGAAAAAATATATTTAATGGTTAGGTTCACATAAAAGTTATCAAAACAGGTTTTTTTTAGCAGATTTAATCATCCAGGGTAATGTGAGGATTCAGGAAATCATTAAAAGTGAGATTCTCCTATTGGTGAGGAAACTGCAGAATAATATGAAGAGCTTGTTGAAATCACTAGGTCCATTGGTTTGAGTCATGAGCAAATGCCACTTTTTAATTAATCCTCGGTTTCCTCCACCACTGGCTCATGTTCGGCGCTCCCTTGCAGTTGTCCTTAATTAAAGATCTAGTTCAGTGGACTGTTTCATGTAAGATGAAACCATGGCTCTTACATTCAGGCCTGCTGGCAGGGCAGGCTGTATTCAGCAATTGTCTATGCATGTTGCTGGAGATGTACTCTGCATAACAAACTCTTGATAGGATAACAAAAACTATTTGGTTATTAGCTTTACTTAGACACAGAATAGTCATGGTTATTGCTTGAATCATTTAAGTTATTACCGTAGTAATGAACAGTATTCAGGGTATAAACTAAGGAGAGAGAGAGAGAGAGCGTGTGTATGTTGTGTGTGTGTGTGTGTGTGTGTGTGTTGTGTGTGTGTGTGTGTTGTGTGTGTGTGTGTGTGTGTTGTGTGTTTGGTGTATGTGTAAACCAGCTCCCATGTAAAAATTTAGGCTGAGTTTTCACTTCTGTTATTTGTGTATGTTTTCTTGCGCACAAATTCGTATTTGACTGGAAAGTTACATCCATCAGCGGTTCTCAGATCAGGACTGCCATTTATGGCCAATTCACACTACTGTCTGCAGCCTTGCATTTAACTGCATTGGACCACAGCAGACATTGGATCAAGACTGACATACAAGAAGTGTCCATGCTATCCTGTGGGCCCTTTCACATGTGTGGTCTGTTACGGAAAAACCTGCATTTTTACAGAAATCATATTGCATTGCCGTGTATTTGTATTTGATAAATGACACTGTCAACAGTACGTCCCATCTGTCAGTGCAATTACACTACCACTCCATCACAGTGTGAACCCAGCCTATCTCTTCTGTCTAAGAGACCCAGCAGTGCTTATGATGATGTCAGCTGCAGTATAATTCTAGAAGAGTGTCGTAACTCTGATGTTGCATCTTTACTAACCACTGAGCTTCACTACCTACTAATCTTCTATTGCCAGCATCATTTCTTGCAGTTTATGGTCGACCTGACTTATAGCAGATACTTGATCACACTTAAGGGCCTTTTGCCACTATAACTGTTTTGCGAATGAATACTGTGTGATTCGATCACGTTTCTCTTTATTTTCCCTATTCCACTGCAATCCGCCAAGTGTATGGTGTGATTGCATTGCCTTTTGCGCCAGGAGAAAAAAATACAGTGAGGACATTTTCCTGCACTCCTAGACAAAGTATAGGAGCCCGACCACACCAAAAATGCAGCAGGATGAGGACTGAAAGATGTGTGTTGCAAACATATGCAATACAATACAATAAAATTTTTATAGCGCTTTTCTCCCATAGGACTCAAAGCGCTTGAGCTCTCTCAGATTCAATAGTTGGTAGTAGAATAAAGTATTCACACAACAAAAGTTATATTTCTGCAAATGCCAAACTGAGCAGGTGGGTTCCCAGCCTGGATAATGGAAATGTTCGCTGTGGTTTCCATCAGTTTTATGGTGCCTAGCGATTTGTGATCCAAAACTGATCATAATCAGATTACAAAACACTGAGAGCAGAAAAGGGCCCATAGTGGAAAAGGTCCTTAACAGTGTCAGAAGGAAATCTCCTAGTGTCAGGAGGAAGTATCTCCCCTTTAAGCTAACAAACCTTTCATTGTGGTTATTTTATGTGATGGATGGCTTCTCCACCTAGAGAGACATCAAGGAGCTCAGCTCATTTAGCTCACAATTCTACTTACATCGGCTCCACCAGTAGCGAGTCTGTGACTTGTCATGTGCTCAGTTTATATAGCATAGATTTACTACTGGGTCACTTTTAACCAGGATGGGCTTGTTCATATAAGAGACTGGGTCACTTAGTGGTTGGGGACATTTTTATGTCACCTTTTATGCTTTTATAAGTGACCTTTTTATGATTGGTTCCTTTCCCTTGCTTGCTTCCTTCCTTCTATGACATTTGCATCCAGAATACGCACTGAGGAGGAGACCTGGGCACTGATCACCGGGTGGCCCCATGCTTACACAACACACAGACTCCTATAAAGCCTGGATTATGTACACAGAAATGACACCTGTGCTATAACATATCCCTGGGAAACATCATTTTTTGTTTATTCTGAATTATGTGTAAACATTGTAGAAAACGATTTCATTTGTAGAAAGTACACACACGCTCCAGATCATGCATTAGAATAACCTGACTATAATTCCCAGAATATGACTGAAGCACATATTTATTTAGTGAGGAATCCTATAAGACTTTGTACCTGTGGCTCATAAAAATGAAGATTTTATGGCTCCTTGCTTGGTGCAGATGTGTCCCTGCTGTGATTTGTTTGCACTGGCAAATGCAATTATTTAGTGTTATTCCTTCTAATCTTCTAATTCATATAATCAAGAAATTCATTTTTTTCATAGGAAGCTTCAGTCTGGATTGAAAATTCAGATTGTTCTGTTATTTGTTTATAATGTAACTCAGAGTAATGTGTCAGATCCTTTCAGAATCAATTCACACATGTATATATCTGCCTGGGTTCCAGGACTCACAATTGGTGCATTTTAAACGATTTGAGTAGCAGGTTACTCATTAGTATGATCACGAGTGGTGAAACTCTAAATTACATTGTTTGGTACTTCGGGCAGTACAGAATGATGTAGAGCTTGGCTACAGAAGATAGATGATATTCTGGTTAAAATTTGATTAGAATCTGCAGGTGCCAGGATATATATATTGCTGGTGTGATCAGGCCAGAATTAGCTTTTCTGTCTAGTTTTACTCATCTTCAGTCTCTCCTTGAATGGAATTTGATCAAGAGCTAAATGGTGCCACTCAGACTGGGCCCACACATAAAAGGTGCCCTGTCCTGTCAGATTTTGACAGTCTGTCGCGAAAATCTTAAAATTTAAAATATATGCAAACATGTGCAAATAAGAAATGCATTTCTCCCAGAGTAAAATGATCCATACATTACTTTTTTCCTATGTTGCTGTCACTTACAGTAAATAGTAAAAATCTGACAGAACTGCCAGGTTTTTAACTAGCCCATCTCCTCATGAGGGATTCTCAGGGATATCTTTATTTTTAAAAGCACTTAGTGAATAGCAGTTGCTCTGTCAAACTGCCAAAAAGTGTATGGTGAGCAGGCAGGCTAGCCAGCATCTTTGTATAAATCTTTTTCACTGAGTGTCTTTATAAAGAATAAAGGCCATGCTGAGAATCCCCTATGGAGAGATGGACTGGCCTAAAACCTGTCGGTAATGTCAGATTTCTACTACCTACTGTAAGTGACAGCAACATAGGAGAAAAGTAATGTATAGCTCATTTTACTCTGGAAGAAACGTACTTCTTATTTAAGTGTGTTTATATATATTTTAAATTTTACGATTTTCGCGACTGTGGTCCTTTAAAGGTGATAGATAACACCACTGCGTACAATGTACACAGCATTCTCAGTGGATTAACAGCTATGCAGGGAGTGCATATTGAGAGTATAGTACCACTGTTTGACTTAATTTGTAGTCACAAATCCCAAATAAAATATCAGATTAATGATTTAATGAGCAAAGGGAGTTTGAAAATCTTGTAGAATTGGTATGGGAGCTGACAATACTTACATGTGTTAACAATAAAACAAAAGAAAAAACAGGGCACCGAGAGCCCAATAGTGCAATATAGTTTTAACAGAGAAAATCTGTCTAGATAGTTCGTGCAGAATTATACTCACAAAAAAGGGTCACCAGCAGGCAACCACTTGAAAGGCAGGTGGGGAGAATTGGTACCCGACCCCACTCGGGTATAAAAGTCGCTCTCTGTAGACAGGAGAAAAAAGGGGGCGTACCCCTCCACCAAGGGTGGATAAGTAATATGTATCAAACGCAGATAGAACAGAGGCGCCAAAAAGAGTAAAAACACTATTATTTAAAAACAGTAAAAAGAGGGAAGGTAAGGTGGACTTACCTCCCTCTAGCAGTGGACAACAAAACTCTGAGGTAGAGTAGAATGCATTTATTAAACAGTGTAACTCCTAAAGATGCAACGCGTTTCACGGGCCACAGCACCGCTTCCTCAGGCTATACAGGAGTTCAAAAAAGCTGTATCCAATCCAAGTATTGAATGAGCGCTTCTGCAAACTATGTATAACACAGCTTATGTAGCTTTCATGACTCACCTTATACATATAACACTTCCCTTGCTTGTACACTGTGCATTGCACAAGGTGTGTGAGATGTGCTGTATAAGCAATGTATGCATAGTGTGTGTATAACGTGAGCTTTGCAAAGTGCATAAGGTGCGTAGTTTCCATAACCACTAGTAAAATTTACATACACTGCCTGCGCATGTAAATTTTACTGACCTTTGTGAATACACCCCATTGTCACCAAATGTATTAAATTCCTATTGCATGCCGCCTTGTGAAGCGTTTATGATTACACTGAATCTTATATGACTTCACATAGATTTAGATTACTGTGCAATTCTTGTTGCTAAAACCTATTGGTATGCTTCAAGAGAAGGTGGCTCATTTACTGGAATTATTATTATGAGTTGTAGTCTTCATGCAGATAGTTCTACAACAGTGCTAGCAAGTGCTCTACTGAATGATGCCCAAGCTATCCTTAGACATAACAACAAAAGTTGTTTAGGTGATACCTGAACACACACAAGCTATCCTTCACAGACATGCTACATACTCTACCACTGTGTTAGTGATCTTCTAACTGTAGCTCTGCTGAAGTAAAGTACTGGAACTGAAATGTATAGTAGGAGTGATGGGATAAAGGGCACGTTATAAAAGAAAGTAAGGAGAACAATTACAGAAAGTCACTGAGTTAGTAAATGACTCTGATTATTATGTCTTGTGATGAAGCAGTACTCAGCATGCAGTACTCAGCATTTATCTATCTCTCCCCGTATATACACAACCAGCCAAATTACAGTGTGCTGAAAGACAGAGTGATTTATCTTGTTCCAGCTTTCTCCTGTGCACCATCTCAGTTACTGTATTTGTCGGTATATAGTCTACATTCATGGCCGTAAAGACTGTTAGGCATTTCATAATTTGCTTGCTTCATACATCTCTGTATCACAAGGCCTGAGGCACTAAACTTCATTTATGCATCAAATTCCTGTTTTAACTCATTTTTAGATTATTTTTTCATAGACCCTATCTATTGATTTCATAACCATAAACACTCATGTGACTGGTTTTGCGTTGGTTTTGTTTCTATGCATATAAATTGACGTGCAAAATTGCACACAATTTTCCCACTTATAGCTTTCATGTGTGACGAGAAGACAAGTTACAGAACCTCCAAAAGCAGGTTTTAACTAATAATACAGAGTATTTTTTTTCCTGTAAAATAAATGTAAATCCATGTTCAGCTTGGTTTTGTTTTTGTTTTTCAGTTTATAGTGATTACATAAAAAATAGGATCTGGTAATGGGCAGTTTGAACAATACTTACAGCACCAGTTACTCTGATTAAATTGTACAGGGGTGTTTTACCAAATGCCCTACTCATTTGCCAGATATAGACAAAGCAGTCCAAATTATATGGCTGCTGTAATATTGTATTTATTTTGTATTGTGTTGAGATAAGACCTGAGGTTTCTTCTCTGGGAACCTCATCAGATTTAAGCATAAGCCTCATAAGCCTCATACACATGTACAAGTACTGACTCCCGATCAGGATCATGATTCAAACTCTCAGATGACTATTTGGGGAGAGGATGTAGATACTAGTAACATGTTATGTTACTATGCAGGGGGCGGAGGGCCGATGGTGTGGCACACAACAAAGCGGGTCATTGGTCAGGGACAGCTGTGCACACACTAGGTCCCTTTGGCATGTGTACAAGGCTTTAGAGGGAGGGCAGTGGATTTCATTGGTCCAATAATACTTGTTTATTGCATCCCATTGCCTTTGCATTTCTTTATTATGACATGATTTGAGTAGCCATTGCCTAAAGTTAATACCATTTTTGGTGAAAAAAAAGCAATGCCTTTACATTTACCTTATACATTGCAAGAGATAAAGATAAACATTATTTACATACCTTGCAGTTTTTCCTTACAAAACACATGGCAGGATATCTGGTTGCCCTGTCCCAGTGCACCGTCCTTCTGCCGCTCTGTCTGGAATAGGGCCACAGAGCTTTTGTCCTACCAGATTCCCTTTATCACTGCTATGCCATTGTTGGGGGATAAACCCCCTAAACTTAAATCCCCAGTGCATAGATTCCTTCAGCATGTGGTAACTTCTGCACAAAGGCTTCTGGCCCGAAACTGGCGTCCCCCAGTTCTTCCTGTTTAAGATGTGTTTTCCTTATTGTCTGAAATTACGTTAGCTGATCATGTGCGTGCTAACATTACTGATAATATGATGGGATTTTATAGTACCTGATCTCTGTGGATCACTTGGCTAGAGAGTTGTGGCCTTTCTCATAATTTACACAATTTTTAAAATCTTAAGGTTACTTACCTGCTTCTATGCACTACTGTTCTAATGGAACCTGAATACATTCTATTTTCTTTGTTATGTTTGTTAAATTATTTTCATTTTGTATTGTTATATTAACATTTGAATATTGCACTTTCATGTTTTTTTTGTCATTTCAGCCTATTCATATCTACAAAACTCTAAGGGCCCGTTCGCACTTGTGGGTGATTCCCGCTAATCGGCGAAGCTCTAGCGCTTTTTAAAGCGCTAGTGCAGTATAAAGTATTAGGCAGTGATCTCACTGCTGCGATTGGCGCCGATCGTGGGCGATTAGCAGCAATAACAAAATGTGTGACATGCAGCATCTTGCCGCGATTCTGGAGCAATCGCGTTACAGTGCTTAATAAAGCGACGATCGTGATTTTACCATGGTAATTGCGGTAAGATCACCCACGCTAAGCTACTGTTTTGCGATTTATGGTGTGAATGGGCCCTTATAATGGTATTTGTAACTAAAACACATAGCAGGTGCCTGTCACTGAGTTAGTGCAGATGTTGAAAATGAGTAACAAGGGGTCTGGCTGTTTTCATTATTTATGCAGAAAGATGTTGAGTACTGGTCAGTATTTAGTTTGTTTAGTAAAGGTGGTCAGTATTTAGTTCATAAATAACACCTATACCATTGCAAAGAAGCATACTTACCAAGGTTCTGTTGTACTTTGTATTTATAGTCTTAGAATATACTTTTGGAAACTGTTACATATTTGTAAATTGAAATGGTGAGATAATTGTAAATTGCAATACATTAGAGAAGTACTTTTGCTTCTAGCAAAGAAGGTGGAATTTCTCTTTTGGAAAGATTTTAGTAATGGTTTTGTATTTACTAGATCTATTACTGTTTAAAACACTCAAATCACTTAACACTTAAATGAATTACCGGCATAGGAGGGTGGATTTAGGAGAGGGAGTGCATAAGGGGCTCTTATTTGCACAAGGTTCCAGACAGTTAGCGGTAAAAATCAACATTAAAGGTGAACTTCATCAAATAATTATGACTGGATGATGGGTGCCGCATTGCATTATAAAAATAATTCAAGCAGTGTGGTGTGGATGGCCTAGTGTGCATGCACTCATTAACACAGATATTGTGCTTCATATGGAACAACAATGTATGCTTTGTGGCCATCTCCTCAGGAACACAGGTGGTGTAAAGCGCTAATCTATAAGTGATTACATTTCCCTGATCTCCTGTGAGGAGGAATACAAAACATGCAGTGTTGGTGAGGACTGATGACAAGCTTCACAATCTCTGCAGCAGATCTGCACAGTGTCTCTCTTTATTTATTATACTACTGTGGAACTGTAATGTGATATTTAAAGTATATTTCCCTTTATTAATAACGATTGCTGTTTCATTCATGGTATCCTTCTGTACTGACCTTGTCTTTTAGAATCTGTCATTGTCATTAGAAGCCTTTTCTTGATTGGATTGCACTTCATTCCCTGTCAATAGCTCAGATTCTTATTCACGACTATTTTTAGGCTGCATCCTGTCTGTTGGCAGTGACATGTGCTGTGTCACTACACATGCTTGCACGGATCCTTGCCCAAGGCTACACATACATTCCTCAATCCCATAAAGGAACACAAACCTATGCATTTGTGGATTTATGTTTCAAGAAGCACTTTTAAAGCTACAATTATGACAGCAGTGTGCGAAATATCAGGTATTAGTCTTACAATGGATTAATTATAATAGACTTTAACAAAATCAAATATGAATAGCCCTCAGCACACTGTAAACCATACACACAATGATTTTTCACAGGCACAAGCACAGTGGGTATTGTTCAGACACGAGATTTTGGTTCTCAGAAAACAAACTGCAGTGATTTAATTAAAGCTGACCAGCCTGGCAAAGGCTCTTTCATTCTGATCAGCCCTTGCCAAATATGATGCACAAGATGTCTGCTTACAATATTATGTATGTTGCAGGGATGGAGCGGAATATATGCAAGAGCCTTGCCGAGGCTGGTTGTCCTTAAAGTAGACCAATAGCTAGAGATATATGGAGACTGCCATATTTATTTCATTTAAAGGGAACCTGAGGTGAGTGATACGGAGGCTGCCATATTTATTTCCTTTCAAACAATACCAGTTGCCTGGCAGTCCTCCTGACCCTCTGCCTCTAATGCTTTTAGCCATAGACACTGTAGGGACGTAGACAAGTAGGGACGGTTACTGTTGGGAAACCACGGTAGCCTGTGTGACAAAGATGAGACCAGGAGCCAAACTGTGCAGCATCATAGGATAAAATTAGCTCAATATTATGAGAGTAGTTATACTCACAAGAGTAGATTGCAGAACCCGAAACCAGTTTATATTGCCTACTGGGAAAATACTGTGCCTGCTCAGTACTCCAGGTCCTGCTATAACCAGGTGGTCGCTCTCCTGGGGTCCTTAATAGCTGTGGATGGCACCACACTAATTGGAAGGACACCTCCAAAAAGACAACGTATTTCTCAGGTCTCTACCCGTTTCCTCGGCTTGGGTCTCTGCCCGAGAAACAAATTTTTTTTTGTGCTTGAATAAACCTTACCTCATACAAACCATTGTTTTTCTGGGTTGGTTCATCTGGAGAGGTAACATTCTTCATGTATCTTTATAATGTATACTCTGAGAGATATTTATTTGTGGGCAGATGAGGTACTCTTCTTTTTGTTTGTTTTGTTTTCTGATTAGCTCAGAGCCTAGCCACAGTTTATGAAGGCCCAACCATATTGATAGGCTTCATCACCACGCTCTTGGTGTTGGGCATAAAGTCTCATCATGTTTGCTAATCAGAATTTGCCAATCAAATTTAATTATTTCATAGAATTAGATAAAGAAGGGGAAAAGAGAAACAGACCAAAAGAAGAAGAAAAGAACCGTATCCTCCAGCGTACAAGACGCCCCCCCCCCCCCCCCCCCCCGGAATCCTGCAATTCCGATAGAATTCCGGAATTGCCACTGCCCTCGCAGCAGAAATGGATCGGAACCCTGTGTTCAACGCGGGACTCAGCCGCTCTCAAAGGTGTGATCCAGTCCAGAGCCCCCCTGCATTATCAGATATTGCAAGGCCTAAAATAAAGTGTTAGCAGCATGTATAACTGCTAAGCGCACACCTTTCCAAAGAGAACGAGTTTCAGAGGTGGCCGCAAGCAGAGCCTCCCGATAAATTCAAAACGCCAGCAAGTGCAGGGATCCCCACATCATCAGATACAGTGAGGCCCAGAACCAAGTATCACATGCTCAGCATGCATGACCGCCAAGTGCACCCCGCTAAAGAGCACCTGCCCCAGCAATGGCCCCAACACACCCAAAGCGACAGCATGCGCAGGGAACCCTGCCCTATCAAATGCCTCAAGGCCCAGGATCAAGTGTCTCAGCATGCATGACCGCTAAGTGCACCCCAGCAGAGAGTATCTGTCTTAGAAGTGGCTGTAGGTAGAGCCTCCTGACTCATTTAAAGCAACAGCACGTGCAGGGGCCCCTACACCACCCAAGACCACAGAACCCAAAACCAGGTGTTCCAGCATGCACAACCACAAAGCGCACCCCGGCCAAGGATACCTGACCCCGAAGTGGCCACAGGTAGAGCCCCCTAATACATCAAATGCAATAGTGCATACAGGGACCCCTTCACCATCAGACCCTGCAATGCCCAAAATCAAGTGTCTCAGCATGTATAACCGATAAATGCAACCCAGCAAGGAGCTCCCATCGCAGAAGTGGCCACAGGCAGAGCCCCCCCGACACATCCAAAAGCGACAGCACATGTAGCACAAACAGGAGCACCACCAGCAACCACAATCAGCAACCAACAAGCGACCCCCCCCCCCCGACCTCAGTAATCACCCCATCCCGCACAACCACTGTCAAAAACAAAACCACATCCATCCTCCTGATCAAAACACTTTTCAACAGGATACGAAACTACGAAATCTCGCATCAACCGCACCAAACCACAAAACCATGCAACGGAAATCTCACCCACGGGTTTCCGAATCACTGTCTGCGGGGCAATTACGAATTTGAGATGCACTGACTAGATTCGCATCAGCAACCACGGAAGCAAAACTGTGCAACCCCCGGCTCAACATGTATCTGCACACTGCCCTACGCTGGACACCACACACACACACACACACACACACACACATACACACACACACACACACATTACCAGCACTCCTTCAAGTTGGGGGGCTGTCCCACACACACTCCCAGTTGTCCCACCCGCTGGAGAACACGGTGAGTAGAAGAGAAATTACCAAGAGAAAAGTGTAGAAGTGTATAGAATAGCTACTTAACATTACCCTTAGAATAGTATGGCCAGAATTTGAATTTCTCAGAACAAAAATTATACAGCTTTATCCATCTGTTTTGTTCGTTGGTAACAGTCATTGGGGCCTCGGGGTAATGTGAGTACTCTATCTCTAAGAGCTCATTAAATCTGGTGAGCCAACTTGATATTGTAGGGCTAATGTGGGTACCCCAGTGTTCAATAATTAGTTTCTTACCAATCAAGGTTGAAAACATTAAGATGAGGTACTCTGACTCAGCTGAATCAGGTTTTACTGCATTAGCCATATGCTTGTTCCAGGGATTTGACTCAGACACTACGTATGCCACATCAACAGTACTGCCAGGCAACTGGCATTGTTTACAAGGGAATAAATATGGCAGCCTCCATATCACTCTCACCTTGGGTTCCCTTTAAAGGCCTGGTTCCACTTCTGCAGAATCTGCAGAGTCTCCCTGCAAAGGATTTGAGTGGGGCTTGGCATTCAGATCGCATGTCGGTGTGATTCGGATGGCGTGCTGCCATTTACTGCATCACACATCCAAATCCCTATAGCTGTGCATGTGCTGAGCGGCTGAGGCCTCACAACAGTGCAAGTGCCATTTCGGAAACGGATGAAGCACCCAAGTGGGAATAGAACCTTAAACAATACCAGTTGCCTGGCAGTCCTGTAGACTTCTTTCGCATCGGTCATAGACTAACATGACTTCTGGGCCGACGCAGCTTGCCGCAGAAGACACGTAGTAACGTAGTTTTGGACCTGCGTCGGGAATGTAGCAAAAACATCACTTCTGTTGCATCACACTGTACCGCAGATGTATCACAGTCTGGTAAAAATACCGCACCACGCCGGTGTGAAAGGGCCCTCATTCTCACTGTTGTTAAAGCAGTAAAGCTTTATTCTTGTGACCACTTCCTGTTTTGTTTCTCTATAAATCTTGCATGGAAGGCACACTTTGCGCATAGTATGTGCATATTACACAAGGAATAGGAGGTAAGGTCTGTTTTTGTTATTATCTTGAGGTGAATTTGGTGTGTGTTCTTCTCAGATTCAGCATTAGATACATGGGCAGGACTCACAGAGCAATGTGCCATACATTTGTCACAAGTTGTCTGTCTGTCTGTCTGTCTGAGAAAGTACTGGTAATTTTCCATAACCATTTCATAGTATAATTTTTATATAAAATTATACATATGTATTTTTCTAAGTTATTACAGTTCAATATACCGGTTGAAACAATCAATAGACTGGTAATAAAGGTTAGAACAAAGTAGCTGTTTTTAGCAAATCTAATTTATATGTGGAATTATTTTAATATGTATTCAACATCATTTTATTTGGATTTTAGTGCTTCTGTTTGTATCACACTTAAAGGGACTATGCCTTAGTTTTTGTTATTATTGCGATCGAAATCGCGGCCGCCATCTTAGATTCCATATTCAGCATTGTATTATGCAGGACGACACTTTCCCCAGTGTCGGCAGCTCCATTCAGTGCAATACAATGAAATACAAGGAACCCAGGGGGATATAATAACAAACATCATGACGGTAGGTGTAATGATATAATTATTTAGTTGTGGGTATGCTTAAAGGCATACCCACAGGCACTGCTCGGAGTCCCTTTAAATGTCCAGATAGTATATGAACACTTTAAGGCGCTGGCCCATGAATTTATTATGGTAATGGTAAAGGATCTGTAAGGGGTATATTCACAAAAGATTGTCAAATATTATGTGCACATAGAACGCATGTAATGTTTACCGAGCTTTACGCAATTTACATATTGAGCCATGCAAATAGTTCTATTATTTGCCTAACACACAACATAAATTGCATAAAGCAATGTAAAGTTGTTTGTGCTCTCTGCGCATAAAGTTCACCAATCTTTTGTGAATTTACACTAAATGTAACAGCAGAGGCACATGAAGGGGGTATTCAGGGGCGGGGTGTCTTTGTACATACACTAACCAACAAGTACAAAAGAAAACATTGAGGCCTATTGCAAAAGTGCAAAAGACAACAAAGGCCTATTACACGTTTTGGTGTATTGCTAGCAATAAGGTGTGATGCCATGTTCGATCAGAGTTTCACCCACAATCGCCATAGAATTCCACTTTGTGCCCTAGTCTGACACCCAGTCACCATAACCACCAATTAAACACCTTAGGGCCAGTTTTCAAGCACAATTTTTAAGGTAAAATATGCACTTCTTTTACTGCAAAATATCTCCAGGGATAAACAATGTGTAATGGAACAACTACACAAATGCCAAAGTGAATTATATTTGACTCATTCAAAGTATATTAATCAAGGCTTCGCCCTGTGATGGAACAGAGAAGGGTGTCTGGACCTGTGTTGTTTCCCATGAGCTCTTGGAACAGAGAAGGGTGTCTGGACCTGTGTTGTTTCCCATGAGCTCTTTCCTTCAGTGTGGCCTACACAGATCTCCCCTTGTCTCCAGTGTGTGCCTATCATAGAAGCAGCCTGGATTTTTGATCCATAACACAGTCTGGGCTCCTAATGTGGTTATACTGTAGGTTTGCTGGAAATACTCAGAGGAGCTGATTCAGTGTGAAGAAGGTGAACATGTCGGAACAGTATGCAACATCTCTTTCCACTAGATCTGCAGCTGAGGCTTGTCTTGGCAAATCCAGAAACAAACTTCTGCTTTGCTGTGTAGCTACAGTTAGTGTATTTCCTTGGCTCCCATCCAAGCTGTTCCACATGTCTCTTGCTTTACAAGGAGGACCTGAGTAATATCAGTGTTTACTAGCCTTCAATATAATGTATAAACTAGACATGAACATGATCAAGGGCTTGATAAACATGTTTAAAAATAGTAGATCGGAAGTAGTACTTTGCCAAAACATTTTCTTTTTCTGTTTTGATTAACACACTAAATGGGAAGAACCACACTTAGTATTTTATTTGTGTCTGTGTCTAGTATTTTTGGGAAATTACACCCAAATTCCAGCTCCAATGTCACCAAGGGTTCTACTGTATGAGATCTCATAAGGTTCATTGGGACCTATTCACACTACTGACTGGTAACATTTGCATGTGCAGACAGTACTGCTGCGTAGTTTGCGTAACTCGCATTATACACACAAGTATGTTGATTGTATCAGGCACACAACACAGATAGCCTTAATGCACATTATACAAGCAATGAATGTGTTGTGTTTACAGTTTACGTCACACAAATTGCATAACACCTGTGATGTACTTTGCGCAGTGCTCTGTTAAATGTATGTGCGCTCTCCGTGCACCTACATTTTACTTGTCATTAATGACTACACCCCATTGTCCCTTATTTAATTTACTTTTTCTCCTAAGTTTTCTCCTTGGAGATAATTTTACATTTTCTGTGTAAAATAACTTTTCAGCATGCTGCAATTGAAAAAGCACCAAAGAGTAGGTGCAAAAGTACTGACAAAATTATTCTGAGTTTTTGGTGGCTTAAAAGGGTATGTTTTTGTTAAATATCACCTGGGAGTAAACTTAGGAGAAAAGTAAATTGAATAAGGGTCTTTGCATTTAAAAAAACTATATCATACTATATCATGAAGAAGTGATTGAATAAGTCGATCAAATTTTAGTTAGAGATAACCAATATTTTAAAGTTATTTTTGTTATTGCTTTATAACGTGCCAACATATTCTATGATGCTGTATAGAGTAAGAAACAAACATGGAGTACATAATAATAGAGACAATGGCATACACTATATGTTGACATTGGTATATAATACAATATTTAAGAATTTAAAGTTTAAAGTTGGCCACTTGCAGCAATCTCTTATCTATGTTAAATATATGGATGGCTAAAACCAGGGGTGTAGGGTCCACGATCGCATCGTTCGCAATGGCGACAGGGCCCACGGGTGTGAGGGGCCCAGGCCATGCGTGTTCCAGGTGCTGGCAGGTACTCACGCCAGTGGGCGGGACCGTACGCCAGAGTCCCGTTGCGCCTCGGTCACGTCATTGCTTTTCTCCGCAGCCGACAGTGCAGGGGACCTAGCGCTGGCGTCACATCCAGATTCCGCATTGGGGCCCAGAGGTCTACAGCTATGTTTTGTGCTCAAAATGCGACTCAATGGAGAAGGTAACCCTGTGCAGCGTGATGGAAGTTCAACGTTGGTACTCCTGTGTTTTTGAAATGTTTTCAGTAAGTGCATTGTTTATCACTATACTGTTTAGTAGGTCAGAATGTCATTGGTGACAGCGTTGACAGGGCACTGTTTGCAGAGTTTGCAAGGTAAGCAGCTGAATCCCTGCAACAGGAAATTGATTGCTTCCATATAAATGTCACCCATTAAACAAAACATGGGAAAATACAGCAGTCACCACATGTCTGAGGCTAGAATGGAAGAATAGCCAGCTTTGGAAGCAGTGGGTTTGTTTTTTGTTTCATGTGTGACATTTGCCTTGTGTTTATTGTCATGTTTATTTATGCTAACAGCCTTTGGTTATACAAACAGTACAATGGAAAACACATGGGTCACCAGCCACCACTTTATTACAGACAGACAGCCATTACCACTTCAGAATTATGTTGTTTTTGTCACAGCCTCAGAAATTGATGCAACCTCATGCACAGAGCAATGGCATATAGATGGATTGTTACGAGTGTCTCCCTGTACTATTTCATTTCCTTGAATTATCTTATCATTCAGTCATTCAATATATGCAACACAGTAAAACAAAGGCAGATGCACCTTGACCGTCCTATATCCGACCTCAGATCACTTCTGTGGTACTCAGCCACTTTCTGTGCCTCATTACCCCTTCCACCCCTAAATCTTCCTTAAAGGACAACTGTAGGGGGGTAGGGGGAAAAAGAGTTGACCTTTCCCGGGGCTTCTAATGGTCCCCCGCAGACGTCCTGTGCCCGTGCAGCCACTCACCGATACTCCAGTCCCCGCTTCCAGTTCACTTCTGGAATTTCAGACTTTAAAGTCGGAAAACCTCTGTGCCTGCGCGGCTGCACCCTTGCTCCCGCTGATTTCACCAGGAGTGTATTGCACAGGCCCAGTACGGTCTGTGCCTGCGCAGTATGCTGCTGGTGACGTCAGCGGGAGCAAGGACACGGCCGCGGAGGCGCAGTGGTTTTCCAACTTTAAAGTCGGAAATTCCAGAAGTGAACCGGAGGCGGGGACCGGAGCATCGGTGAGTGGCTGTGTGGGCACAGGTCGTCTGTGGGGGACCATTAAAAGTCCTGTGTAAGGTCAACTCTTTTTCCCCCTACCCCCCCCCCCCCCCACCTAATGCTCTGAGAAATGCTTTAGTTCTGAGAAGAGTCACATGTTTAGCTGAGCAGCCACTGGAAGCATTGATGGCGAGAGTGCTTTCTACCATAAAGCAAAAGCTGATTGGTTAGTTGTTTGTAAAGATAGAATAGCAGATCTACAAATATCTGGGCAGCGGCTACTGATGGTTATATAAGAAGTACATCTGTAATGTGTAGTGAGTACACTCTTATGTAGTATAGAGCTTTAATTATTTTGTTGAAGAAAGTGTCAGGTTTACATTAAAGAGGAACTGTACTGAAAATAACATAATGAATAACATTGCTTATTTCTACATTTATTTATAAAATATTTAGTCAATTTTTGCCCATTGTGAAATCTTTATCACAAGTGGCAACATCTGTGCTGTCAGGTGCTGCTCTGTTGAATGTTTGCTTCTGAGAGTCCCGAAGCCAGGGAAAAAAATACCTAGTCTCCCAGAATGCTCTAGAAGGAAAAATCCACATAACTAAACAGTCAAGGCTAAGCAACATTGGGAGGATGGGCTATTATTATTATTTTTAGTGTTTCTATAGCGCCGACATCTTCCGCAGCGGTGTACACAGTACATTGTCCTGTTGCTTAACTGTCCCTCTGAGGAGCTCACAATCTAATCCCTACATACCAATATACAGCATATATACATATAGAAAGCATTTCTGATGCTGAGACCATTAAAGTGTGTATCCTGAATAATTTTCTGCATTCTAATATATGTCACTATGGTGTCTCTTTATATAAAATATCTTACAAGAATTTGAGTACCCTGTTACTGCTGCTACATTACATACATTGCTCCCACTCACAGAGATCGGCTCTTACTATTACAGTGTTATTGTAACTGGCACCATTACAGAATAATTATGTCTGCTATTACAGGGATGAAGACTTCTGATTGCTGCTATTAGACAGTGTGACAGCTGACTGCTGGTGTTACAGAGACTGACCACTGACTTCTGCTATTACTGGGATTGCATTTATTATATAATGATTGTGAACATTGACCATTGCTACACAGACGCTGTGACTGATGCTGTAAAAAAAAAAAAAGACCACTGACCAGATGTGAGTGTATTGTAACCACTACTGGGGATGGTTAGTGAGATGCAAATAATGCTCAGTTGAAGTAGCATTATGAAAATTTTATATGCAAATGTGTGCAACTTGAAAATGGACCAATCAATTTCTATCTTGGGAGGATTCCCATTACCCATTGGACTAAGATCTTGCAACTTATAAAAGAAAAGCAAACAGTGCAGGGTATGGAAAATATTTTCCATACCTTGCACTGCTTGCTTTTCTTTTATATCTTGTCTGTCAGAGGGGTTTGGGTACTTCTGTCTGTTTAGATAGCAGCGGGTGAAACAATATCAGCCTCACTGGGTCCCTCCTAAGCATGCTCCACTGATTATTGCAACTCGCCTAAGGACTCCTTCAGCCTAAACTGTGAATCCTGGTGGTCCTTTGCCTGAAAGCTAAAGTTCATACATTATGCAGTAGATTGTGTGGAGAGCCTTCAGCTATGCTTATCTTGTGTTATAAAGATAGTTCCCGACATATAAACACCCGACTTTCAAATGGCCCACTGATATGAACTGCCTGAAAAAGTGAAATACAATTATGTGGGAACGAGTGAAAATGTTTTTTTTTTCCCCAAAAAGACCTTGAAGTGTTTGAGATAATTGATTTTACAAATTAAAAACAAAACAAAACATTTCTTTAACCGCTAAGATTATATTTGCTGCAGTACACTGACAGAGGTGACAGAGAAGGGGGGTGGCCGGGGGGCAGAGGTGACACAGTGGGGGGGACAGAGATACACTGGAGGCACAGCAAGAAATAGAGGAGGTACAGGGGACAGGGATGGCACAGTGTTTCGACTTATGGACAGATCCAGGTTAATAAGGAACCTGCATTCCATATTTCAATCATTAACCAGGCACGAACTGTGTTATATATGAACCACACCTACTATAATCTATAAAAACCCAAGCTTGGATTATTTCATCTGAAATGAGTATATATACAGGATCTCCTAAAAAAATTAGCATATTGTGATAAAGTTCATTATTTTCTGTAATGTACTGATAAATATTAGACTTTCATATATTTTAGATTCAAATACACACAACTGAAGTAGTTCAAGCCTTTTATTGTTTTAATATTGATGATTTTGGCATACAGCTCATGAAAACCCAAATTTCCTATCTCAAAAAATTAGCATATTTCATCCGACCAATAAAAGAAAAGTGTTTTTAAATAAAAAAAGTCAACCTTCAAATAATTATGTTCAGTTATGCACTCAATACGTGGTCGGGAATCCTTTTGCAGAAATGACTTCTTCAATACGGCGTGGCATGGAGGCAATCAGCCTGTGGCACTACTCAGGTGTTATGGAGGCCCAGGATGCTTCGATAGCGGCCTTAAGCTCATCCAGAGTGTTGGGTCTTGCGTCTCTCAACTTTCTCTTCACAATATCCCACAGATTCTCTATGGGGTTCAGGTCAGGAGAGTTGGCAGGACAATTGAGCACAGTAATACCATGGTCAATAAACCATTTACCAGTGGTTTTGGCACTGTGAGCAGGTGCCAGGTCGTGCTGACCTGGCACCTGCTCAGGTCAGCTTCATCTCCATAAACCTTTTCAGCAGATGGAAGCATGAACCCACCCACTTTTGAACCAGAAACAGCGGCAGAAGCGCCTGACCTGGGCTACAGAGGAGCAGCACTGGACTGTTGCTCAGTGGTCCAAAGTACTTTTTTTGGGATGAAAGCAACTTTTACATGTCATTCGGAATTCAAGGTGCCAGAGTCTGGAGGAAGACTGATGAGAGGGAAATGCCAAAATGCCTGAAGTCCAGTGTCAAGTACCCACAGTCAGTGATGGTCTGGGGTGCCATGTCAGCTGCTGGTGTTGGTCCGCTGTGTTTTTTCAAGGGCAGGGTCAATGCAGCTAGCTATCAGGAGATTTTGGAGAACTTCATTCTTCCATCTGCTGAATAGCTTTGTGGAGATGAAGATTTCATTTTTCAGCACGACCTGGCACCTGCTCACAGTGCCAAAACCACTGGTAAATTGTTTACTGACCATGGTATTACTGTGCTCAATTGTCCTGCCAACTCTCCTGACCTGAACCCCATAGAGAATCTGTGGGATATTGTGAAGAGAAAGTTGAGAGACGCAAGACCAAACACTCTGGATGAGCTTAAGGCCGCTTTCGAAGCATCCTGGGCCTCCATAACACCTGAACAGTGCCACAGGCTGATTGCCTCCATGCCACGCCGCATTGAAGCAGTCATTTCTGCAAAAGGATTCCCGACCAAGTATTGAGTGCATAACTGAACATAATTATTTGAAGGTTGACTTTTTTTGTTTTAAAAACACTTTTCTTTTATTGGTCGGATGAAATATGCTAATTTTTTGAGATAGGAAATTTGGGTTTTCATGAGCTGTATACCAAAATCATCAATATTAAAACAATAAAAGGCTTGAACTACTTCAGTTGTGTGTATTTGAATCTAAAATATATGAAAGTCTAATGTTTATCAGTACATTACAGAAAATAATGAACTTTATCACATTATGCTAATTTTTTGAGAAGATCCTGTATATATATGTATCCACAATATGATGAAACTTTGAAACCATTGTTAGAAATATAAGATTTACCCAAGAAAAGTTTGTTGCGGTTATTTAATGCCACATGGCAAATTCATCAACAGTATCTAAGATTAGAGATTATTTGTACCGGCTGATGCTGATCAGGTCATCAAAACTGTCATGGGAAATTTTCATAGATTTACAGTATGCCACAGAGTAATAAGATGAAGATAAAAAAAAAAAAAGTTTTGGTCACACCTAGCAGATGCCAACAGAAGAAAGTGGGACGCTGCCTGTAAATTTGACTCTTGCAGTTTTTACATGCAGTGACTATTTATTCCCTAGTATGTCAACTGTTGCTGGAACTATAGAAAGCTCTGATTTTTTTATTCCATTTATTAACTGTCAAAACAAAAACTAGGGATTGGAAAACTTTTGATTTATTTATTTATGCCCAATACTGAAAAAGGAAGCAAAGTATTTTGCAGCGCAAACTCCACTGAACTCATTGCTATGGCAACAGAGGTGGCAGAAAGAAGCTGCAAGGATGTCAGTAGAATTATAATGGAACCTTTGAACAAGAATTACAGTATATAACTTGTATGCAAGAGGAGATGTTAGCTATCATTTTGAGAATTAATATTTAATGATCCAGCTGTGAAGCTCATTTAAAAGCTTTGCAGTGTTTTTACTGGCCTTTAAGACCCATTTGCACAGCTTCTAGCCACTGTGTAAACACAGTGCTGTGTTGCTTTATATATAATTGTGCTTCACTATAAACCTAAGTAAAATGTGGATTCTGAGCTTTTGGCTCTTGCTATAACAGCACTCTGGTAGCTGTAGACTTGTAGAGACACATCATAGCATAATAGGTGTTTTCTTATCTTATATTACACAATTATTGTGCTTTCCATGTTGACATGTATATTATGTAACTAGATCTTTATAAGGACATACTATGGTGTGGCTTTGATAAACTTATTGCAGAGTATACTATTATGTATACATTGTTAAATTATTATTCTGGACGCAAGTCAAATATAGCAATCTAGCAACTATATAGCAATCTAGCATCAATATGACAATCCAGCATCAATATAGCATCTAGCAATGTGCGCAATAAAGAATGATTAAATGTATTTTTACATACAGCTAGTAAAAGTACTGGATTCCATCTAGAGGTGAAAGGGAAAATCAATATAAATCTGGCTTTTGCATCCTTGTCTCCAGGCAACGGCGTGAGGGGATGAGAAAGGATTGGTTTACACAGATAAATGCCTGAAAGAGTGCATATAGCATTTGTGTACATTTAACCATGTTTTTCATGCATCTATGTATTAGGGGACTGAACATGCCACATTTGGCCGTGTTTGTCTATATTTTACCATGTTTGCCCACCTTGAGGGGCGTTTGGATGGATTTTTTTCCCTAGGAACCGATCACTTTAGATGCTACCAAACATGATATCCTGAAATGCCTTTGTGTATACTGGTACATTGTTATGCTTGGTTCACACGTAAATCTGCACATTTCTGGTCCTGTACTGTCCTCTCAGTTTTGCCTCATTTTCCTATCAGTTTTACCTGACTGGATGGAAATATACACCTTCTATGTGTGAACACACCCATAGAAACACATACAAAACTGATTCAAAACTGACAGGACCAAACCGGAAATGTACACCTTTATGTGTGAACCCATAAAGCCTGTGCATAGATCTCTCTGTAATGAACATTCCCTACAGATCATCTGGCAGGACTAAAAATGTCACCACCAGTGATCACTTTCCCTTGTCCAGCCAATATTTTGCAAGTGGTCATATTGCAGACAGTTGGTTCCTTCTATGAGATTCTAACTCTAGAGTTGGGCCTTCAGATTGCCACTGACTGGCCAGGATGCCCTGCGGCCGCCCTATCGATCCAGGAGACACCTTTGCACTCTGAAGATGCGACTAGTTTATACTTTATTTCCTGGTTTGCCTCCTCTAAACCTATGTGCGTTTTATGATCAGGTGCATCATATGGAGTGAAAAATACTGTTATGGAATACTGTTTCAGGCAGTAATAACTTGCAGCTTTCTGATGCCTCCTGTTGTGTAATCCTTGCCTGATGTTACCCCACACATCCTCTCACCCCACTCTATAAATTGTGAATGTGGATGTGGGTAAAAGGAGGTTGGTCACAGGTTGTTGTGCTTGACGCGCCAAATAGTTCACAGTAATACCATGCCATACTGTAACTGTATTGTCATTATTATTATTATTATTATTATTTAGTATTTATATATGTTATTGTCATATGACCTTTACATGATACAGCCTTCAGCCAACCCTTTCTCAAAGCAAAACAGCAGCTGCCTAACAGGCATTTCACTAAAACACACATATAGTAGTGCTACTGCCATATTACTTACATGGTTCACTTACACTTAATATGGCCAGCTTTCTTCATACATATTGATGCAGTCAGTTAGAAAACCGTAAATCTATATATATAAAATCGGATGTATGTGTGTGTGTGTGTGTGTGTGTGTACGTACGTACGTACGTACGTATGTATGTATGTGCCGCGATCACTCGAAAACGGCTTGACCGATTTGAACAAAACTTGGTATGCAGATCCCTTACTACCTGACATGATATGTTCTGGGGGTCCCGCGTCCTCCCTGCACACCTGGGCAGAGCTACAAACTGCAAATCAGATTTCACCCATTCATGTCAATAGATAGAATGGAAAAGGCTGCCATTCTCACAGTAATCAAGCCAGTCTCCACACTTGGCAAAGTTGGTCACTTGGTGACCGAGGTTACAATTCCAGGAAAAGTGGGCAGAGCATTAAACAACCAATCAAATTTCAGCCGTACATTTTCAATGGGAAAATGAAACCTGCAGCCATTCTTACACTGTTAATCGCAGGGTTTTCAAATTTGGCACATTTGGTCACTGGGTAAATGAGGTTAATATTCAGGAAAGTGGGTGGAGCCTACAACAGCCAATCAAAATAAATCTATTGATTTTAAGGGGAATATTTAAACTGCTGCCATTCTTACACTGTTAAAGGCAGAGGCTTCAAACTTGCTACAGCCGGTCATTGAGTGACTGAGGTTCAAATTCACTAAAGGGGCGGGGCCACAAACAGCCAATCAGATTTCCTTGGTGGATAAACTGCTTCCATTCACACATTTTTGATGCCAGGAACCTGAAATCTCACAAACTTTGTCATTGAGTGACTGTGTGCAGGGCAGTTTCTAGGCTAAAATGCACCCAGTGCGAGAGTGTAAAAATTGCACACCCCCCCTCCCCCCGTGCCGGAGCCAGGTATAGGTGCCTGCAGTATAGGTTAGCTAGGTCTAGTTGCACTCAGTATAGGTAGTGGGCTATAGGTCCCCCCAATATAGGTAGCCAGGCTTAGGTGCCCCAGTATAATTGCCCCCAGTATAGATTAGCCAGGTAGGTGCCTCCAGTATAGGTATCCAGTATAGTTCAGGGGCGGGTAGGCCTGGGGGGAAGGGGGGGGGCTATCTCCCCCCCAGGCCACCTTTCATTCAGTGATTTAGGGTAGGTCTGGTGTCTGGTGTATTGGGGTTTGTTGTAAGGCAATGTGAAACTTGAGGCTAGCTGATAAAAGTGCCATCAGAGGACAGGCAAGCTGGTAAATATACACAGCATGATGCAGAGCTTGCCTGGAGGGTCCGTGGGCAAACATCTGTCTGGTCTCTCCCTATTGTTATTATGACTGAATGTGTGGATAAGGTGTTATACAAGTTAAAGTTTTTGGCAGTCCCTAGAATCCAGGAGGGCTACTGACTGTGTGAGAGACTGGCAGGGTCAGGAGTCCTATTACAGGCAAGAAGCCTCTGTGTGATGTGCAATACAGATAAGCTCTCTGCTCCATCTCAGGCTATTCTGACAGTCCCTGACAGTCTCTCACACAAGTCAGAAAGTAGCCCTCCTGGAGTCTAGGGACTGTCAAAAACTTTTCAACTTGTATAACACCTTATCCACACATGCAGTCATAATAACAATGGGGAGAGACCAGACAGATGTTTGCCCACGGACTCTTCAGGCAAGCTCTGCATCATGCTGTGTATATTTGCCAGCTTGCCTGTCCTCTGATTTCACTTTTATCAGCTAGCCTCAAGTTTCACATTGCCTTACAACAAACCCAAATACACCAGACACCAGACCTGCCCTAAATCACTGAATGAAAGGTGGCCTGGGGGGAGATTCCCCCCCTGGCCAGTCAGTGTAGCTGTATACAGTGCTTCCCTGAGCTAATTACTCTGCAGTCCCCTGGAGAGAGGGAGGGAGAGTTCGCAGCGCCCTTTGGCTGTCTGCGCTCAGGGCTGCCGCACGGCTGCACGGCCCCTAGAAACAGGCCTGACTGTGTGTCAAGGTTACAAAAAGTGGGTGGAGCCAAAAACACATTTCACTGGGAAAATATAAACTGTAGCCCTTCTTCAATGTAAATGGCAGGGTTCTCAAACTTTGCACAGTTGGTTACTGGGTGACTGGGATTCATATACAGAAAAGTGGGTGGAGCCACAAACAGACAATTAGATTTGTTTCATTTCACTAGGAAAATACAAATTATTGAAGCCAAGGACCCGAAAGCTCACAAACTTGGTCATTGAGTTACTTTGTGTCCAGGTTATAAAAAGTGGGCGGAGCCAAAAACACGTTTCACTGGGAAAATATAAACTGCAGCCATTCTTACACTGTTAATAGCAGGGTTCTCAAACTTTACCCAGATGGTCACTGGGTGACTGAGATTAATATTCAGGGAAGTGGGTGGAGCCTATAATAAAATCAAAATTCACCTGTTGATTTTCAAGGGGAATATTTAAATCTCTGCCATTGTTACACTGTTAATAGCAGATGCCTCAAACCTGCTACAGTTGATATTGGGTGACTGGGGTTCAAATGCTGGCGAGGGCAGGAGCCAAAAACAGCCAATCTGATTTAATTTCTATGGTAATATACAAATTATTGATACCAAAGACCCCAAAGCTCACAAACTTGGTCATTGAGTGTTTGTAAGCGCTAGAAAAAGTGGGTGGAGCCAACACCAACCAAATACATACCCGGGCAATGCCGGGTCATCAACTAGTATGAAATAATTTAATCTAAATCTAAAGGTGGCCACACACGATACAATAAAATGATCCGATTTTACGGCAATTCAATAAATATGATCGGATCTCCCGAAAAAATCAAAAGCTTTTTTTTTTCATTCGACTGAAAAATGCGATCGGATTTCCCGTTTTTTTTTTCAATTTTTATGGATCTGGAATGCTGGAAATTTTTCTTCAGTGTTTCTAAAGATTGTATGGTGTGTGTTAGATTGTCAATTTATTAATATACAGACCTTAGCAATTTTCTCAGAATTTCCAATCATCTCCAATCCAATTGGGGAAAAATTGAACATATGTGTTTGGTACATTGGTCATATTTTTGAAATGTTACAATCAGTCAGAAAAATTGATTGCAATTCTTGAACTGTACAGATATTGAAAAACATTGTATGATGTGTGGCCACCTTAAGAGAAGTGTGTTGATGTAACACATTCCTGCTAAATGTATGACCTAGTTAGAAAACATACTGTTGAATCTGCCTGGAGATTTGATCATTCTGTTAACACAAATATGGCCTTGCAATGCTTGCATACAGTAACATCACTGCTTTTTTATAGCCTTTGACAGCTATATACAGTAACATTGCAATGGTAACAGAGGCGCTAGCAGAGTAAAAATTGATCAGAGGTAAAAACAGATAAAAGTTGGGGGGCAAGGGTGGACTTTACTCCCCAAAACCAAACACAACCACTATGCCTGGTTTAAACAAGATTGAATTCATACTCTGGAGTAAGAATGAAATCTTGTTTAAACCATACATAGTGGTTGTGTTTGGTTTTGGGGAGATAAGTCCACCCTTGCCCCCCAACTTTTATCTGTTTTTACCTATGATCAATTTTTACTCTGCTGGCACCTCTCTTTCCATTGCAATTATTGTTATCCACCTGGTGGATGGGTGAACACCCCTTATTTATTTTTATTTATTTATTGTATTTATAAAGCGCCAGCATATTACGCAGCGCTGGACATTAGTTTAGAATACAGACAATATTTAGGGTTGACATACAGCAAAATGACAATACAGGAATACAAGAAAGACCAGATCATGCAGCACAGTATGAGTACAAGGTAATGCTTAGTCAGTCACTGGATGGGAGCATGGAGATTAGGCAAGTTAGGTTCACTCAGATGCATAGCATGGGTTCACAGTAATGGAGGTGCATGATCAGGTAGGACACAAAAGGAGGAGGACCCTGCCCAAAGGCTTACAATCTAGAGGGAAAGGTAAGGACACGAAAGGTATGGGACCAGAGTTCAGCTGTGGGTTTAGAGCACTTGTAAAGGGTAGTAGGCCAGAGTGAAAAAGTGAGTTTTGAGGGCCTTCTTGAAGATGTTGAAGGAGGGGGCTGCCCTAATGGGTGGAGGTAGGGAGTTCCATAGTGTTGGAGCAGCTCTTGAGAAGTCCTGGAGGCGTGCATGGGACTGGGTGATGCGGTGGGTGGTCAGGCGAAGTTCATTGGAAGAGCGGAGTGAGCGGCTAGGTGTGTTCCTCTGAGTAAGATCGGAAATGTAGGTTGGACAGGTTGTGTGGACAGATTTGTAACTTTAGGCTTCGCAGGATACAACATCGCATGTTACAACTTTAGTCCTTGCAGCCGTTTTTTAACATCCAGGAATTTGGCTCTTTGGCGTTGTACCTCATTAGAAAAGTCAGGGTATAGGGAGACTTTGGGGCCTTCACATAAGATGTTACCCATATCTCTTGCTTTTCTTAAGATAGTTTCTCTGTCCTTGTAGTACAAAAGTTTTGCAAGTATTGGGCGAGGTCTAGCTCCTGGGGGAGGCGGGCGGCCAGGCACTCTATGAGCTCTTTCAACTGCAAATAACTTGAATAAAGTTATTCCCATGTTGGAGAGTTTGGAGTCTGCTTGATTGATTGATTCTGTGGACAGGTGTCTTTTATACAGGTGACTAGTTAAGACAGGTGTCCTTAATGAGGGTCACTAATTGAGTAGAAGTGTCTAACCACTCTGTGGGAGCCAGAACTCTTAATGGTTGGTAGGGGTTCAAAAACTTATTTCACTCAATGAAATGCAAATCAGTTGCTATCTTTTATTTAAGGTTATTTTTTCGATTTTCCTTTTGATGTGCTATCTGCCACTGTTAAAATAAACCTACCATTGAAATGATACTGTTCTGAGACTTTTCATTTCTTTGTCATTGGACAAACTTACAAAATCAGTGAGGGGTCAAATCATTATTTCCTCCACTGTAGTGTGTGGCTCACCCTTTGGAGGATTCCTGGCGAATTTTTTCCAGTCTGACCGCCACCTCCTTTGCTTTCTCTCCCTCCTGAGAAGCTCTGGTAGGGTAGAGTGGTGGTAATGGCACCACTCCTGCGCCATCTTGCTTCTTCCCGACCTCAGCTGCTCCAACCTCATCCTTCTTTCCCCGCATCTTAGGGAGTCTCCACTGCCCTGCTAGAGATGCAGCGACTGTACCGGGCTCCGTTGGGGCTTCAGACGGCGTCTCTTCAGGATGTCTGAGCTACTTGGGCAGGATCAGAGCGGGAGCTTCAGCGAGACACAGCCGCTCACATCGCCGTCAGGCTACGCCCCCGTGGACAGATTTGTAGATCAGATACAGTATCTTGAATCTGATTCTGGACTGGATAGGAAGCCAGTGGATGGACTGCAGTGGGGCTATTCTGGTCATAGGGAGACCAGACAGAAGGGCATTGCAGTAGTCAAGGCGGGACATTATGAGGGCATGGATGAGGAGTTTGGTGGTGGCAGAGGTCGGGAAAGGGCGAATCTTACAGATGTTACGAAGATGGAAGTTGCAGGAGTTTGCAAGGTTTTGGATGTGGGGAGTGAAGGAGAGTGCGGAGTCCAGGGTGACACCCAGACAGCGGGCTTGAGAGGTAGGGCGAATGGTAGTGTGGTTAACAGTGACATGCACATCTGGGAGGTTCATGGATGGCCGGGGTGGGAAGATCATAAATTCCGTTTTGTCTAGATTTAGTTTCAGGAACCTAGCCGACATCCAGGAGGAGATGGCTGATAGGCAGGAGGAGACCTTGTCCATGGTAGTGGTCGATATGTCAGGGGTGTGGAGGTAGATCTGGGTGTCATCTGCATACAGATGATAGTTAAAACCCATGGAGGAGATAACCTTGCCAATGGAGGATGTGTATAGGGTGAACAGTAGGGGGCCAAGGACCGAGCCTTGGGGGACTCCCACCGAGAGGTGATTGGGGGTGGATGAGAACTCATTGAAGGCGGTTGTGAATAGGGATGCTCATTCGGATTCCGCGGAAATGCAATTTCCGAAATTCTGATCGGAAATTGCATTTCCGTATCGGAATGCGGAAATCGGTAATACAAGTGCGTTAGGTGGATTTCCGCTGAAAATCGTGGAAACTTCCGCCGGAAATCGCGGAAATTCCACCCGACTTTAACATCGATTTTCTTAAAAACTATAAGGTCTTTTTGAAAACTTTTTTTTGCATCTTGTTCACAAGATTCAGTTTAATAATGCCTGAAAATTTGGGGTTTCTAGGACTTACGGGGGCTTTGCTATTAACCGCTAAAGTCGGCGGATTTTTACTGTATGGTAAAATGCAGAAAATCTGCTTCTGCCTATTTTCTGCATTTACATCACAGGAAAAATCTGACGACTTTAACGGTTAATAGCAAAGTCCCCGTACGTCCTAGAAACACCAAATTTTCAGAGTTTATTAAACAGAATCTTCTGAACAAGATGCAAAAAAAAGTTTTCAAAAAGACCTTATAGTTTTTAAGAAAATCGATGTTAAAGTCGGGCGGAATTTCCGCGATTTAGGGCGGAAATTCCGCATTGGAATGCGGAAGTTGGTAGCGGAAAGCGGAATCGGTATTTGGCAATGGCGGAATGCGGAATTACCGCGGAATCGGAAATTAGCATTTCCGACCATCCCTAGTCGTGAAGGAGCGGTTGGAGAGGTAGGATGAAAGCCAGGTCTGGACGAGATCGTGAATGCCCAGGGACTGGAGGAGTAAGGGAAGATCTACTGTGTCAAAAGCTGCTGAAAGGTCAAGGAGGAGGTGAATGGACTATTTACCTTCAGCTTTAGCTAAGGCAAGGTCATTGACCACTTTGGTGAGAGCAGTTTTGGTTCAGTGAGAGACTTTTTAGCCTAAGTGGGGACAGGCCTAATATCCCCATAAGTGCTTTAAGTGGTTGCCTGAACCCGGCAACCCATACTTGTGAGTATATTTCTTATTGCTGCTACCTTGGCATTCCTTTATTATCAATAATACACTATTGGGGCTCTCAATTGTGTTTTTCCTTTCTTTTACATATACAGTAACATCACTGCTGGTTAAAGGAGTTATCCGGGTTATACAAAGAAAATAAACGCTACTTACCGGGGGCTTCCTTCAGCCCCAAGCTCCCAGGACCTCGTTTATTTTCTTTGTATTAAAAGCGTTTATTTTCTTTGTATAGCCCGGATAACTCCTTTAAGAACCATAGCCTTTGATAGCTTTGCAGAAAACTGTAATGTTATCTATTGTATTTACTACAACAATCATTGCCTTGTACAGTTCAAGAGTAAAATCACTCCCCTAAGTCTATTTATGAATGTATTCAAAAAATAATTGATCGATTTGAATTACCAGCATGTTAACTGAGATATTTCTTTATACTAAACTCCCTTAATCGCTTGCGGAGCAGATTGTGAGCTTTGAATAGGTGTACTTAGATGACCCTTCAGTACTGGTTGCAGAAGTTTCAGGCACTGGGGACTGAAGGCAGTAATGTCTAGACAAGCAAAACGTTAGGAAGACTGCATTCATAGCCTTGTGAACAGACTGGAGGCATGTCACCCAAAGTGTGTGTGTGTGTGTGTGTGTGTGTGTGTGTGTGTGTGTGTGTGTGTGTGTGTGTGTGTGTGTGTGTGTGTGTGTGTGTGTGTGTTTGTCATGTTTGATTGTTTTGTTTTGTGGAATTTTTTGACTGCTGTTTGAATGCCTCATTTGCATAGATAAAAGCACTGGTTTATTAATCTTTTAAAGCAAACCTGAACAGGAAAATAAAAGTCAAAATAAACATACACACATCATACTTACCTCCTGTGTAGTCTACTCATCAATCTCTTTCTCCTCTCCCGTGTCCTGTTTGTCCACTGTGATCGATGAAATTTTCTGTCCTCCATTTTGAAAATGCCCATTACCCCATAACAGCTCGCTGGTTAGCATACTGTTAAACTGTAGTATTGCCCACTTGAGCCATGGGGCCCTTTTCCACTAGGAGCAGTGCGATGCGGCTACATAGTCGCATCGCACCGCAGGTGTCCTGAAACACATGCACACCAGGGGAAGAGCATGATGTGCGGAGCGGTGCGGTGCGATCCGAAAATCTGCAGCATGCTGCAGATTATCGCACGGCTGCATCCGCCCGCAGCCGCGTCCCATCTCCGCCATGGACTTCCGCATCGGCCGATGCGGAAGTGATGCGGCTGGCGGCGGAAGTGATGCGATGCGGCTACGTAGCCGCATTCACATCATTTACAAGTGGAAACCTGCCCTAAGGGAAACATGGACATTACCTTTTACATCAGTTGACCTTTTAGTTATAACTGACAGCAACTGATGTAGTGGAAAAGAGCCCTAAGGCTTTCAGTTTTAACAAGATCTTGTCAGAACCAGAAGGAATGTTTGATGTGGGCTTCTGTTAGGAACTGATGTTAACTAATATTTTTTTTGCAGGTATATCATGTGTTTATTTTCAATAATTTTACTCGGTTCAGGTTCCCTTTAAAGAAAAAAACATGGACCCTAGACCACCTCATAGTGGGACTAGTACAATATGTACCCAAGTTTATCTCACCGTGTCACATCAGTTTAGCTATGCTTTAAGTGATTTGTTATTTCACCCTTAGGCTTTTATAAGTCATTCTAAGCTGGATATATTTTTGTTGCAATCTGTTCTAGTTTTGCTCATTGGAAGGATTGACTACTGTACCCGGAAACAGTTAAAGAGTACCTAAACCGAATAAAAAAAGCAGTTTAACTAACCTGGGGCATCTTCCAGCCCCCTGCAGCCATCACCTGCAGCGCCTCACATCAGCCAGACTCGGTGAGTCGATGGCCACTGTCACTGCACATGCGTAAGCCACACAGGCCTCAATTATGCTCCCAATGCTAGTTGCATTCTGCAGATGCTTCCGGGCCACGCTTCCAGCTGACAGAAGGGCACTGCCGGTGACTGTAGCATTGCAGATTCACAGCGTGGGCACAGGACGCTGCAGGGGGCTGGAAAGACCCCCAGGTAAGTTAAATTGCTTCTTTTTCTTCTAATTTAGGTTCCCTTTATATGTAGTTTCGGTAACTGAAAATGTTTTTGAGTACGAAAGCTTCTATTTTTACTATTGTGTAGTAAAGATAAGAATACACTATGCATTTTGATGTGATCTTCACTCCGTTTTTACAGCAAAGTTTATTGGTCACAAGATTTTATCACTCTCAGCTTCTTTAGAAACTTCTTTACAACACCAGTAAAGCAAGAAGCTGGAATTTAAAATCTGAATTCCATTTAGGTAAACACATCTATATAGTCCATACATTTTACTTTCATTGTGTGTTTTTAGATAACATTGTGTTTGATTTTTCAAAGAAGTCAGATTGTATATAACAAGTAATAAAAGGTGCAACACAACCAAATTGGTCAATTTTTAGGTTAAAGATTAATGTGATTAGAAAATCCACTGAAAATATTTTTTTGATTGATGCGTTTCCTGTTTAAAGATAGACTCACAAAATGCCTAATAAGGTTTAAGGGGGGGGGGGGGGGGGGGCAGGGGCTGGGGAGACAGGCGGCAGGAGCAGCTCAACAGATTGTGATCGGTTTCAGCCTGAAACCGATTCACAATCTGTTTGCAGTAAAGGCAGCCATACAATCCCTCTCTGATCAGATTTGATCAGATAGGGATCTGTCAGTTGGTCGATCTAATGGCAAATCGACCAGTGTATGGCTACCTGAACAGATGATAGATAAGATGTTTCAGCCTGACACTGAATCGATGTAAACATTCTGTGATTCACTTCTTGAAGTGTCTGGCTTGGGAACATTTTCTAATCCTCTATGAGCAGCCAATTAGCATATCAATTTCCACGCACTAGTGCAGGCTGGACCATGTAAGGGGAACAAGAACTGGTTGCTATGAGAGAAAGAGCAAATCTTCTAAATGTTTTTCATTCAGACACTTTACTAGTGCTCCACATAAATGCCAAGGGCATATGAGTTATGTTTGATTGATATCCACATTTTTTTTCTTTTTTAATTTTACTGTGAACTGATAAATTATTCACAACTGTCCTTTTTAGCCTTGTGAAGCAAGAACAAAGATAAGATGAATGGCCTTTTTAAAAGGGGTTTTGTAAAACTTTAAAGAAAAACCAGATTAAGCAAGTCGTGTTTTGGGCAGAGCAGATCCTTTGCAGTCAGTCACCAGACATAATAAACCTTCATACATTTTTTGGTCAGACTCTTGCAGAGACCTGCTATAGTGCAGAGGTTACTATTGTTAACACCAGAAGTATTCAGTATTTTTTTCAAGTACAGCCAGTGAGTTCAAGTGAATTATGTTATTAAAGAGGAACTGTAGGGAAAATAACGTAATGAGATTTTTTACATTTAGTTAAATTTGATCACAGATGGCAACATCTTTAGTTATGTCAGGTGCATCTCTGTGAAATATTTGTTTACTAAAAGTTCCAAAGACAATAAAAATAATACCTGGTCTCCCAGAATGCTCTTGGAGGAGAATTCCACATATCTAAACAGCCTAGGTTAAGCATCACTGGGAGGGTGGAGTTGCATACCAATATGCAGCAATTTGCATTATAATCTCGTTATAGTAAACTCTGATATAGTAAAACTTAGGGTATAGTGAACCAAATGTCCAGTTCCCGGTCAAGCATAAGCATAAGGGAGATACACTGGCTATAGTGGAAAGTGGGTGTCATAAATCAGTAGGAGACTCGTGAGCCATGGTCGGTGGGCTGGCAGCCACATTGTAGCCTTCTCACTATTTGTTCATTACTCTGGGCCTATGTGGATTACCTCAAAAGCAGTAGCTGGTAGGACATATGTTTCCTGTGTAAGATCCTACCTGATTACTGAGGGAATTGCCTGTTGTCTGTTACTTGCTTGTGCATGACTGCAACGCTACAGTATCATCTAGGCTGCACAAAAATGTGAACAGTAGAGAAACATTATCAGTACTGTATCTGCATTAACTGGTGCCTCCTGTGCAAGCTGTTGCGTGATTATTGCATGCAAATCCCCACATATTGAGCACTGTGCATTTTGATCTAGATTTTGATCTAGATTTGATCTAGATTAGAAAAACAACTCCCAATTATTAACTGACTTAAGATAATGTGCTATAGTATACTTCATGTGCTTGAGTATGACCATTTCTGATATAGTAAACTTCTGATATAGGCTATTTTGCCCAATCCCTTGGAGTTTACTATAAAGGGATACTACTGCATAGATATAGGAAGTGTTCTTAATGCTAAACCAGAAAAATTACCATGAGGGCTAGTTCACAGTGCTCAGTTGTATTGCAGAATAATTCTGCAAGTCAACTAACTGCCTATACAATTCTATGGGCCTGTTCACAGTACTGCATTGTAACTGATCACATTATTCTAACTCGGTGCATGCAGGTTTTTTTTATGAAAGTCTATGTCCAGTCTCCACTGCCCTTTACACTGATTATAATGCCTGAGTTATGCAACGGACCACTGTGAATCCAGCCTTAAAGAGACTCTGTAACATTCAAAAGATCCCCTGGGGGGTACTCACCTCGGGTGGGGGAAGCCTCCGGATCCTAATGAGGCTTCCCACGCCGTCCTCTGTCCCACGGGGGTCTCGCCGCAGCCCTCCGAACAGCCGGCGACTGTGCCGACTGTCATTTCAATATTTACCTTTGCTGGCTCCAGCGGGGGCGCTGTGGCGGCTTTCCATTCCGAACTACACGGAAATACCCGATCTCATTCGGGTCCGCTCTACTGCGCAGGCGCAGGAAACTTGCGCCTGCGCAGTAGAGCGGACCCGACGGCGATCGGGTATTTCCGTATAGTTCGGAGCCGACAGCCGTCAGAGCGCCTGCGCAGGAGCCAGGAAGGTAAATATTGACGTCACCAGACTCCACGGAGGGCTGCAGCGAGACCCCTGACGGATGGAGGACGGCGTGGGAAGCCTCATTAGGATCCGGAGGCTTCCCCCACCCGAGGTGAGTACCCCCCAGGGGATCTTTTCATGTTACAGCTCCTCTTTAAAGAAAACCTGAACTGAAAATTAAAAGTCAAAATAAACATACACAAGTCATACTTACCTCCTGTGTAGTCTACTGCTCAATCTCTTTCTCCTCTCCAGTGTCCTGTTTGTCCACTGTGATCTAGGGAATTCTCCGTCCTCCATTTTGAAAAAGGCCATTACCCCCTGGTCAGCACACTGTTAAACTGTAACATCGCCCACTTGAGCCATAGGAAAACATAGACATTACTTGGCACATCAGTTGTCCTCTCAGCTATAACTGACAGCAACTGATAAATAAGTGACAGCAACTAATATATTTCAGTTCTGACAAAATGTTGTCAGAACTGGAAGGGATCATTGCCAGAAGAAAATTGTAAGCTTCTGAGATGAACTGATGGCAAGATAACTATGTAATGTTAATTTGAAGTTACCTCGTGTTTATTTTAAATAATTTTATTCAGTACAGGTTCCCTTTAAAGTGGGTATCCTGAATAATTTCCTACATTCTACTATGTGCTACTACAGGTGCAGTGAAAATGCACCCCTTACTAGTGTCAGTAAGGGACAATATAGTGTAAGGATACTAAATGAGATCTAAAAGCTGAAGTTAAACAGGGGTTTTAAAACTTTAAATCATATTTTTCTTCTCACCACTTCTTCTGACCACTGGTCCTCCCAGCTCCCAACATTTTGGTAAGAGTAAGGTTTAAATATATTTCTCAGTAGATGCCATTGCCATTACTGTATGGGAGGGAGCAGGGCACAGATTACTAAGCTCTTGTCAGGACACTGGAGCAGGAAGGGCCTCACTTGAAAGTCTGGGTAGAAGAGAGCCGGGCTGATGAACAGCAGAAGCCAGACGCAGATTAGAGTTTCTGAAAAAAAAAAGGATTTATTAGAGATTTATCACATATAGTATTCTATTTACCTTAGTCACTACAGCATACTAGGATGCCTGTTTAGAAGAATTACAGAACGGTGTCCACTGATCTCCAGTCTGAAGATGCCTAGGCAAATCAAGGCCAGTGTATCACCTATAACACAAAAGATCAACAGAATACAGGTGCACTGTATACATCTAAAATGTCTGTGAGCTAAAAATAGCCAGCACATTAAAATGCAGGTAAAATCAGTTAGTGCTTTTCTTAAAACAAAGACGTACGCACCCAGCTATGAGTACCCTTCAAGTATCACTCAGCTCTGAACAGCACAATGCTTTCATGCTGTACAGTACGTCTCGGATTACCAAAACAGCAAACAAAACTATATCCAATTCCAGAAAGACTGATCCTAGATTCTCCAGGCAAGTTTGGCAGCCTGGAACTGGAACCATGAAGGTCTACATTGTTTAAATCCATTTGTGCACATTCAGAAATGTGTGTGTGTGTGTGTGTGTGTGTGTGTGTGTGTGTGTGTGTGTGTGTGTGTGTGTGTGTGTGTGTGTGTGTGTGTGTGTGTGTGTGAAAGAGAGACTTTTTTTTCGCAAAAAAATGTGAATGAATTAATTTTCTGAGGTTCTAGTTCAGTAGACCTATTATGTCTTCCCTGTCAAAAAGGTCAGTATGAAATGTAAGAATTCCCTGGATTAGCAATTTAATGCCCAATTAAAGAAAGAGGTGGAAACTAGCCAGACAAAGATCAAAAATATAAAAAGTAAAAAATTTCTAAAGGATATTGAGGATTGGAATGATGGGGAATATTTTGAGTGCAAACCTAATTTCCCTCGAACTAGATATGGATCTGAGTCACAGAAGTCAGAGGATGACAAAACGGTGGGTAGTAGTTCCCCTATTGGTTCTGAAAGATCAGTGAATTTTTTAGAAGGAAGCCAGGACGGGGAAACAGAGGAAGAAGAGGCAGAAAGAAAGGCCACAAAGAGAAAAAAGTACAAGAGGAAGTTCAAAAAGCCTCAGGGAAAGATACCATCATCCCCCACCAAAATGAGTCAGATAGTGAACAAACCAATCCTAAAGAAGAGGGAAACATTACCAAGACAGGTGAAGAACCAGGGATGGCAGTAAAGTGTAGCTTGGATTCGGGGGTGGCAACAGCCCAAGGTGAAAATGATAGCCTGCACACCTGAACCTACTGAACAGAGGTCTATCATTTTGCCCATTCAGTCATGGTGACCAATTTGAAGTGTATAAGGACATCCAACTCTTCTTAAGAAAAGTAAATTTAAAATGCATATATCAGGAACAAAGGAATTTAAACAAGAAACCTCATTTGAAGGAAGAAAGACACAATGGAGATGAGGTTGTGTTTGACCTAAGGGATAGGAAAACTCTGATTGACCTTGGGGCACTAAGGGATGAGGGCACCTTTGATACCAGTGAGTGTGAGGATAATATTGTATACACTGATGTTCGAAAAAAATCTTCCTTTTTTCCACCTACCAGTTTGAATAGACATTTGAGAGTCTTCAATGAGGCAATAGAACGTGATCTGGCTAAAATTAACTGGAGACCCCCCTCACGGGACAACATACCTAGAGACGAGCGTTCGGCGATTGATGAGTTACGCCGAGGTGAGGGTTTCGTTTTGAAACACAGTGATAAAGGCGGAAATGTTGTCTTGTGGGAGGAGGAAAAATATGTAAATGAAGCGTTGAGACAGCTACAGGACGATCAGGTTTATCTAAAGTTAAGAAATAACCCGTTTCCGGATATTGTGAAAAAGGTTAATGAGATGTTGGATGAAGGGGTGCTCACGGGGGCAATAGGTGCAGACGAACATGCATTTATGAGAATTGAACACTATACAACCCCAGTGCTGTACCTAACCCCAAAGATCCATAAGAACAGCACCTTACCTCCGGGTAGACCGATAGTATCTGCCATTGGGGGTCCCCTTGAACACTGTTCAATTTTTGTGGACAAGTGTTTGAAGGACCTGGTGGCAGAACTTCCATCATATGCCAAGGATACGGGTGATGTGATCAGATTGATAGATGGGTTTAAAATACAGGAGTCTGACCTGATGGTAGGGATAGATGTTGAAGGGCTATACACATCTATACCTCACGATGTAGGGATCAGTGCGGTTGAGTACTTTATGAGAGAGGTGGGAGGAATGCCACTATTGAGGACTCAGTTCATTGTAGAACTGTTGGAGTTTATTCTCCAATATAATTGCTTCAGGTTTGCCAGGAATTATTACCGCCAGATCAGGGGCACGTCAATAGGGGCGGCGTGTGCCCCGGCCTATGCCTGCCTGCATCTGGGCTTTTGGGAGCGCAGTGAGGTGTATAGGCATGGGGGGTTCGGGGCCCACGCCGCCCTCTGGATTCGGTTCATCGATGACGTGCTCCTGGTCTGGCGGGGACAGCTGTCACAACTAATCTCTTTCCTAGATGAACTAAATAGAAACAATAGAAATATTAGACTGACATATGACATTGATAAGAATAAGATTACTTTCTTGGACCTGACAATAGAAAAATGTGGTGATACCCTCATTACTAAAACATATCGAAAACCCACAGCGGGCAACACATTGCTCCACGCGGGTAGTTTTCACCCCCCATCGTTAATTAAGGGGATCCCAGTGGGACAAATGCTACGGGCAAGACGGAATTGTACGCTTGACTCAGACCTGAAGAGAGAACTTGATGTGACTGAAAGGAGGTTTGTAGAAAGGAGTTACGACTTGAAGACAGTAAGGAAGGCCAGAGTAAGAGCAGAGAGGACAGAAAGGTCGGAATTGTTAAATAAGAAAATACAGGACAATAAGAAAGAGCAAGGACCAGTGCGGATTGTGACCAAATATGGGTCACACTGGTCACAATTGAGACGAACACTAGCCAAAAATTGGCATATCCTGCAACTAGACCCTACGATACGAGAGGTGGTAGGGGAACGACCACAGCTGACAGCAATGAGGGCCCCAAATCTCAAGGACATCCTTACCAAGTCAGAATACAACCCATCCCTAATTAAATGCAAATGTTCATGGTTGGGACCCCACATACAACCGAGGGGCATGTATGCATGTGGAAAATGTAACGTATGTGGATTGGTAGACCGCTCAACGACGTTTAGAAATGCTCGGAACAGTCGTGTGTACGACATTATGAGATTTATAAATTGTGACACGAAATTCGTTGTATATGTCCTAGAATGCCCATGCGGGTTATTGTATGTGGGAAAAACAACCAATGAAATGAAAAAACGGATCCAGAAACATATGTCAGTGATTAGAAGTAAAGATAACTATGATAAATCACCAGTTGGATTACATTTCCACATATTTCATGGTGGAAACCCGGAACTATTAAAGTTCAAGGGAATTTATAGGATGGAAGTACCATCCAGAGGTGGAGACCTAGATAAAAAGCTTAGACAAAGTGAAACAAGGTGGATCTACCAGCTAGGGACTCTAACTCCCCATGGTTTGAATACTGAATTTAGCTTCACATCATTTCTGTAATGAGCTGGTGGTGTTGAGATGGATGATAAAGTAGCTGTCGATATATGCAATTGAGTAGGAGGTAGTCGGCCATGTCCGAGTGGTATATGAGGAGAAAAGTGTGTGCTGTGTATTAATCTATGATATAGACTAACATGAGACGCGAATAGTGGTTAAACATTTTGGGTAATAAACCCTGGAGATGGACTAGCTGCCAGTGGAAAAATCTGGGTGATGAGAGGACTACATGTTCTTAACATTATGTTAGTTGAGTGCTGATTAGTACTACAACATATGCCCCAAATTCCATAATTTTTGCACAAGTCTAAAATGTCCACTACCAGAATATGGTCTCATCTAGTGAGAAGCTCTAATCAATCAAGTGGTGTAATGCCTGAGAAATCCACAAGATGGGGCTCGACATGATGCAGTGAAATAGCCGCATTGGAGTTAAATATGCAGCATGCAATACCGGAAAAAACCACAAGGTGGCGGAAGACATCATGCGGCCGAAGGGCCGCATTGAAGCTACGTATGCGTACAAAACTGCAGTTTACAAAATAACCACAAGATGGAGTAAAGCTGAGTCAATGCTGATGCGAAACGCTATAAAGACCGGAACTTGAAGCTGCCCCCGCTGATCACATGATTAAGGCCAGAAGCGGCCGATACGCGTGGTGAGGAGGCTCACGCTGCGGCCTAGCACACGCCAGACTGTCCTCCCTGCAGGAGCCCCCATGCTAGTCCGGAGCCGGACAGACTCTGGGGCTGTTTACAAGAGGGGATGAGAGACTGACCAGACTCCGGCTGTGAGCTGATGCAGGCACATACACACCAGCTGACCACCACCAGGGGAGACCACATTGGCAGCACTATTCCAGGGACTCTGTACGTGATGAAGGATCATGAATGCACTACAAGGGACTAGCACCTGATGGCTGAAAACCATACAATGGAGTGGTGAGAGCCTCTGTAGAGGCAGACAGCTCGTTGTTACTAGTAATGACTGCCTATTGTTGCTAAACACAGGAACTGTAATTGAAGTGGCATTTGATACCTTTGAGTCATCCGACTTGAGCTTAAACTAAATCAATCCCCAAATCGTTGGGGGGAACCCAGGACTCTGATTGGGAGGATTAAGCCCCATATTAGAGTAGATTTGTGTGTGCTGGGATCCCATGTGTGGCAGAGGTGTGTCAGTGCTGAGTGCATGAGCCCAGCCGGCTGTGCTATAGACAACAAGCAGCGTGTTTTATGATTTTAAATTGATATAGAAGTAACATGCAAAGTGTGATATACCTCAAATAAAGTTTTGTAAGTGACATTGAAGCAGAGGTGGAACTACTTACTTTCTTTAGCCATATCTATACCTTTCCACCTTGTGCTCCCCCAGTGATCTGGGGTGCCACACAGCCATCGCTAGAGAGTTCCATGTATGTATTTGTTTTGTCTAATGGATTAGCAGTACATCTTTTTACAGCTTTTCTATAATTTGGTAAATATTGGTTTATATGCAGGCGGGTAACTAGGGGGAGCAGCCCCAGGGACTGCAAGAGGGGGGGGGGGGGCAGAGGTATGGGGCGGCCCAAGCTACCCTTCCTCTGATATTTTAGATCAGGAGTTTTTGTGGCTACACTTGTTATGGGTGTGAAGCTCATGATGGCCACACTTGTTTTATGACCCTTGTAATATGGGCACCAGGCTGTGAGGGTCACCAAAAAGTGTAGAAAAAAGTGTTGTGAACATTAAGGGGTTCCATCAAGGTTTTGCTGGGAAGAGGGCATGATTTAGAGTTATGCCCCTATTTATATGTATTACCTGATCATTTGCAAGCAAGGGAGAGAAAGCCTTGTCCCTCTTGCTGGCAGTGTGAGCACAGCCATTGGTAATAAGGCCCTCACGGTTTATGATAGGACTAACCCTTGTCCTGGATGAAGCTGTAACAAGCCAAGTGCCATTGCTGGTACTAAATGCATTTTAGCCATAATGTGGCATGCAGAAGCTTTTACTTAAAAGGAAAACTTCAAAGTGCTTCTTAGAAATCTCCATCAATTTCCTATGGAGGATAAGTGAGAGGAAATCACTAACATTTCACGTTTCCAAGATAATGAGCACATTTGTTGTAAAATACATACTTTAATGAATGGGAACCTGCCCATCTGCTCCACTAATGTACAAGTGTTTAGTCTGGCATGGAGAAAGCATGCTGTGGTTTCAATCTAGCAGAATAACAGCACATAGAAGTAAGTGTTGTTTCATTTAGGATGTACTAGTGGTGAATCATGCCATTGCAGACTGAAATACCCCTAAAAGAACATTGTTTATTTGATAGTTAGCTTGTTTACTGCTAAAGTTACTTCATGGTTACTTCAAGTATTCCAACATATTTCAGGGGGTGCATAAAGCCCTGAAACCCCTGGATGCTTTAATATGCCACTCCTGTTAACCCTGTCCCTTGACTTCCTTCACATAATGCTACAGGTGGTGTTGGGGCCAAATTGGACCTTTCTGAAGAAAAACAATGTTTGAATAATGGCATTTCCTGAATATCGTCATCCTGAGACTTTCTGACACAACAATGTGAAACATCTATAGTAACTAATTATAAAGGACGTTTGGTTATAGATGATCAGTTTCTAGACTTTAAAAGGAGAAATTATGGAGAAGTATGCGATCACTCAGTAGGATTCTGACTGGGTGTGGTCATGTGACCTTGTGTCACTTCTGCTCCTTGTGTAAACAATAACAGGAATACAAGTTGCAGGTAACAATTGCAACTAGCCAATCCACCTTGTAAATGACCGCATGATCAAACCGAAAACTTCTTTATAATTTATCCTAGGATAACCACTTCAGCACCACAGGGTTTTTTTTTTTAAAAACCAGAGCAATTTTCACATTTCAGCGCTCCTCCCATTCATTCACCAATAACTTTATTGCTACTCATCAGATGTAAATGATCTATATCTTGTTTTTTTGCCACAAATTATGCTTTGTGAGGGTGATATTTGCTTTTAGTAATTATGTTATTATCTGTGCATTTTAAAGGGAAAAATGAGAAAAAAAAAGAAAAAATACACTATGTCTCTATTTCCATCCACTATAGTTTTCAAATAAACAATGTTACCATAGGTAAAACCCACACATTGTATTTGCTAATTTTTCCTGGTTATCTCAACATTTAAATAATGTTCCTAGTACAATGTATGGCGATAATATATTAGTTTCTGGTTTGTGTTTTTTGTTTTCTCATTGTACTCTATCAGTAATTAAAAGCCCTTATCTTCATGATTAACAGTAATACACTCTCATGGCATACATATTTTAAAAGCTAAGTCCCTAGGGTATCAATGCTGTCACTTTTGTTTTTTTTTTACAAGTATTTATTTAGGGGTATAGAGTACATGAAAATAACAGTTTTATTGCTTTTCATTCAGTTTTCCGGTAAAAAAAATCACATGACTTAGCCCTCAGTTGTCAAACAACACAAAATCTATTCTCTCACTTGTCACGGTTAAAATGATACCCTATATACATAATCAGATAGCTTATTGGGCATACAGCACACTGTTTACCACAAGTACGCCTATCTACTCCCCTGAGCTTCAGATGAAGTTTTGTGGGGAGTAGATAAGCGTAGCAAGGGATTTAAAGTGGTTAATCTACTGCTTGCCGACTGCATCATGCTAAGACCACCCACACATTTAAAGAGACACTGAAGCGAAAAAAAAATATGATATAATAAAATTGGTTGTGTACTATGAATAATTACTAGAAGATTAGCAGCAAAGAAAATATTCTCATACTTTTATTTTCAGGTATATAGTGTTTTTTCTAACATTGCATTATTCTATAATATGTGCAGATTACACAACACTAAGCATTCAAAATGATTCTTTCAGAGCAGTCTGTGAAGTAATGACCTCTCCTCTGCCAGAGGAAAAGTAAACAGTCCAGGAACAGTTGAGATAATAAAAGTCAGATAACAGCCCTCTCCACGACTAAAGGTAGCCATACACTGGTCGATTTGCCATTAGATTGACCAGCTGACAGATCCCTATCTGATCGAATCTGATCAGAGAGGGATCGTATGGCTGCCTTTACTGCAAACATATTGTGAACCGATTTCAGCCTGAAACCGATCACAATCTGTGGAGCCGCTGCTGCCGCCTGTCCCCCCCCCCCCCCCCCCCCCCGCGCATACATTACCTGACACTGGCTCCCGGGCATCTTCTCCGCATCTTCTCCACGCTGCACCCGCTCCATCCCGGGGCTTTCTGTGTCACTCCGTGACCAGGAAGTTCAAATAGAGCGCCCTCTATTGGAACTTCCTGGTCACTGCAGTGACAGGAAGCGCCGGGATGGAGCGGGTGCAGTGCTGAGAAGATGCGGAGAAGATGCGGAGAAGACGCCCGGGAGCCAGCGTCAGGTAATGTATACCTGATCGGATCGGCCGCCGCTAGCGACGCGCTCCCTACCCGCGGGCGATCGAGGGTAATTTCCCGCACGGCGCGATCGACGGACCGATCCGATTTCGGGAGGAAATCGGATCGGCGGGTGCGTTTAGCGCGAACGATTGACAGCAAATTCGATCCCAGGATCGAATCTGCTGTCGAAACGGCCGCGAATTGGGCCAGTGTATGGCCACCTTAACTTAGTCGGAGAGCTTAATGGCTTGTTTGCATAGAGATAACAACTGGAGTTTCTCAACTCTTCCTGTACTGGAAACAATTAGACTGATGTATCTGATCTTAATGTTTTATTTCTTAGCTGTACTACACATACAAATCATAATATCATAATTTTTTTTTCGCTTCAGTGTCTCTTTAACCACTTGAGGACCACAGTCTTTCTACCCCTTAAGGACCAGAGCCCTTTTCTCCATTCAGACCACTGCAGCTTTCACGGTTTATTGCTTAGTCATACAACCTACCACCTAAATGAATTTTACCTCCTTTTCTTGTCACTAATAAAGCTTTCTTTTGGTGCTATTTGATTGCTGCTGCGAGTTTTAGTTTTTATTATATTCATCAAAAAAGACATGAATTTTGTCAAAAAAACTCCGAGCTCAAGTAAAAAAAGAAAGTTGTACTCACCCGGGGCTTTCTCCAGCCCAGTGCTGGTCGGGAGGTCCCATGACGGCGTCCTGGCTCCTCTCTTAGTCCCCACTCCGGAATGGCTGACCGGCCGCAGCCCGGGCGACACTCTGCTGAGTGTCGGGCTGTTCCTTCCGCGTATGACGTCACACGCCGGCCGCCTCACGTCATCAAGGCGGCCGGCGTGGCAGTACGGCGCATGCGCGCTTTAATCGCGCATGCGCAGTACTTTCACACCGGCCGCCGTGATGACGCGAGGCACCCGGCGTGTGATGGAGTCCCTTTAACTTTCTGTGCTGACATTTTTCAAATAAAGTAAAATTTCCTATACATTTGAGGGTGACAAAAAATAAAATCTTCTATGAACTCACCATACTCCTAACGGAATACCTTTGGGTGTCTTCTTTCTAAAATGGGGTCATTTGTGGGGTTCCTATTCTGCCCTGGCATTTTAGGGGCCCTAAACCGTGAGGAGTAGTCTTGAAACCAAATGTCGCAAAATGACCTGTGAAATCCTAAAGATACTCGTTGGACTTTGGGCCCCTTAGCGCACTTAGGGTGCAAAAAAGTGCCACACATGTGGTACCGCTGTACTCAGGAGAAGTAGTATAATGTGTTTTGTGGTGTATTTTTACACATACCCATGCTGGGTGGGAGAAATATCTCTGTAAATGACAATTTTTTGATTTTTTTTTTTACACACAATTGTCCATTTACAGATAGATTTCTCCCACCCAGCATGGGTATGTGTAAAAATACACCCCAAAACACATTATACTACTTCTCCTGAGTACGGCGATATGACATGTGTGACACTTTTTTGCAGCCTAAGCTAAGGGGCCCAACATCCTATTCACAGGTCATTTTGAGGCATTTGTTTTCTAGACTACTCCTCACGGTTTAGGGCCCCTAAAATGCCAGGGCAGTATAGGAACCCCACAAGTGACCCCATTTTAGAAAGAAGACACCCCAAGGTATTCCGTTAGGTGTATGGTGAGTTCATAGAAGATTTTATTTTTTGTCACAAGTTAGTGAAAAATGACACTGTGAAAAAACAATAAAAATCAATTTCCGCTAACTTTTGACAAAAAATAAAATCTTCTATGAACTCGTCATACATCTAACAAAATACCTTGGGGTATCTTTTTTTCTAAAAAGGGGTCACTTGTGGGGTTCCTATACTGCCCTGGCATTTTACGGGCCCAAAACCGTGAGTAGTCTGGAAACCAAATGTCTCAAAATGACTGTTCATGGGTATAAACATCTGCAAATTTTGATGACAGGTGGTCTATGAGGGGGCGAATTTTGTGGAACCGGTCATAAGCAGGGTGGCCTTTTAGATGACAGGTTGTATTGGGCCTGATCTGATGGATAGGAGTGCTAGGGGGGTGACAGGAGGTGATTGATGGGTGTCTCAGGGGGTGGTTAGAGGGGAAAATAGATGCAATCAATGCAGTGGGGAGGTGATCGGAAGGGGGTCTGAGGGGGATCTGAGGGTTTGGCCGAGTGATCAGGAGCCCACACGGGGCAAATTAGGGCCTGATCTGATGGGTAGGTGTGCTAGGGGGTGACAGGTGGTGACAGAAGGTGATTGATGGGTGTCTCAAGGTGTGATTAGTGGGGGGAATAGATGAAAGCAATGCACTGGCGAGGTGATCAGGGCTGGGGTCTGAGGGTGTGGGCGGGTGATTGGGTGCCCTAGGGGCACATAGGGGTCTAATCTGATGGGTAGCAGTGACAGGTGGTGACAGGGGGTGATTGATGGGTAATTAGTGGGTGTTTAGAGGAGAGAACAGATGCAATGCACTTGGGAGGTGATCTGACGGCAGGTCTGCAGGCGATCGGATGGTGTGGGTGGGTGATCAGATTGCCCGCAAGGGGCAGGTTAGGGGCTGATTGATGGGTGGCAGTGACAGGGGGTGATTGATGGGTGGCAGTGACAGGGGGTGATTGATGGATGATTGATAGGTGATTGACAGGTGATCAGTGGGTTATTACAGGGAAGAACAGATGTAAATAATGCACTGGCGAATTGATAAGGGGGGGTTCTGAGGGCAATCTGAGCGTGTAGGTGGGTGATTGAGTGCCCGCAAGGGGCAGATTAGGGTCTGATGTGATAGGTAACAGTGACAGGTGGTGATAGGGGGTGATTGTTGGGTAATTAGTGGGTGTTTAGAGAAGAGAACAGATGTAAACAATACACTTGGGAGGTGATTTGACGGCGGGTTTGCGGGCGATCTAATGGTGTGGGTGGGTGATCAGATTGCCCGCAAGGGGCAGGTTAGGGGCTGATTGATGGGTGGCAGTGACGGGGTGATTGATGGGTGATTGACGGGTGATTGACAGGTGATCAGGGGGGATAGATGCATACAGTACACAGGGGGGGGGGTCTGGGGAGAATCTGAGGGGTGGAGGGGTGATCAGGAGTCCCCAGGGGGCAGTTTAGGGAATTTTAAAAAAAAATAGCGTTGACAGATAGTGACAGGGAGTGATTGATGGGTTATTAGGGGGGTGATTGGGTGCAAACCGTGGTCTGGGGGGTGGGCAGGGGGGGGTCTGAGGGGTGCTGTGGGCGATCAGGGGGCGGGGGGGGCAGATCAGTGTGTTTAGGTGCAGACTAGGGTGGCTGCAGCCTGCCCTTGTGGTCCCTCGGACACTGGGACCACCAGGGCAGGAGGCAGCCTGTATAATACACTTTGTATACATTACAAAGTGTATTATACACTTTGTAGCGGCGATCGCGGGGTTAACAACCCACCGGCGCTTCCGAACGGCCGGTGGGTTGTCGTCGCGGGTGGGCGGACCCAGTTGCCGGGGGAAGCGTGCGTCATCAATGACGCGATCGCTCCCCCGGCATGCCGAAAGGACGCAACGCCCTTGGGCGTATTGCTGTTCTTTCGGCGTCCACTTTGCCGCCGCCCATCGGCTGTGGGCGGTCGGCAAGTGGTTAATGTGCTCTGACAATGCAGTATGATGCCTGCCAAACACAGTTTAAAAAATAATAATTAGCAGTGTGTTAAAATCAGATTTAGAAAAATAATGATTGTTGTTTGCCCTCCTAGACAGTAATTAACCCTTACCTGTCGATGCCGAATGCATGGACACAAGGAAAAGCTAGTCCCCAAGATATGGGGGGGGGGGGGAGGGGGGGTTGCAAAAGGGAGTTACAGCACATATACATTCTACCCCTGTTTATGCTAAGTATGTAATGGGTGCTGAGCAAATAGTACAACTTGCATTATGTATGTAACATGCACATTACTTGCGTAACACAGGTTATTCTATTTGCTTGCCGAGGATGAAGAAATGAGAGCCAAAGAGGCTTTGGAAGAGGACAGAATTTTATCTTATCACTAGAAAGAGCCAAAGGTCCGAGGTGAGCTTAAATGGTTAAGTCTTGTACACTAGAGGGTTCTCAGCCCAGACAGCCAATCAGGGCTGCCTATGTGGAAATCTAGTGTATGTACAGTGGCCTCTGATTCCCTCTGTGTTGATCTGTTGTGCCCCACACCGTTACCCCCTCTCCCCCTCCATAGCAACAGAGTGCACCACTAGCTTGCAGGCTAGAAATGCATCTGTATAGAACTCCTTATATTGTACATAAAAAAAGCTTAAAGAGAATCTGTACTCTAAAATTATTACAATAAAAAGCATACCATTCTGTAACGATTGTGGAATTATCTCCGTGATCAGCGCACAAGGCGTGCGCTGACATGGCGGAAAACCTCCACAAGCGTTTGAAAGCACCGGTAGAGGGAAATTCCCACTGGCAGGTGGAGCTGTGGAGTGCAGAGGAGCAAAGCCTCTGTACTGCCACAGATGCCAGATGGGAATTGTCCGAATTGCAACCGAGCAGGGCAAGATAGCCCCTAAAGAGAGAGAGCACAGCGACAGGGTGTATGTGTGTCCACTAATCTAGTCGCCAACCCGCGACGATGAACACACAACCGTGAAGATCAGGTGGGAAAGCAATCGCAGAGATGGCGATTGCTAATAGCGACACAAGCCTGAATAAGCACAGAAAAGGGATGTATGTATGTCCACCAATCTTGTCGCCAACCTGCGACGGTGAACACACAACAGAGGAAACGCAATCGCAAGAGAAGCGATTGCGAATGAGAATGAGCACAGGGACAGAATGTATGTGTGTACACCAATCTAGTCGCCAACCTGCGACGGTGCACACACAACAGCAGAAACAGAGTAGGAACGCAATCGCGAGAGGTGACACAAGACTAAGCAGAGGTAAACCCAGGAGCAGAGCAAAGGCACAGCAAATCATACAATGAGAATGATAAGGAAAATAACAAACGCTAACTAAACGCGAACACCGCACTCATTCGCAACAGCAAACGCGTGTACAGCGCGGTCTCCGCACGTTAAGCGCAACAGAGACAAGCACGCCACCCTAACTAACCACCGACACACAAATACTAAACAGAGAACGCGAGCGCTTACTTAACGGTTACCTCACCGAGCCAACAGCAAGCATTCGTATAAGACAAGACAGACAGACAGAAAACAAGAATATGAGAGATACGATCTACCGCTCTTCCGCCAGAGCGAGTGCGATCCGAATTCAGGGACAGGATAGGAAAGATCCACTGCTCTTTCCGCCAGAGCGAGTGCGATCCGGGTTCAGGAACAGGATAGGAAAGATCCACTGCTCTTTCCGCCAGAGCGAGTGCGAACCAAGTAGGGAAACAGAGTTAGCAGGATCCACTGCTCTTCCCGCCAGAGCGAGTGTGATCCAAGTATAGAAACAGAGTTAGCAGGATCCACTGCTCTTTCTGCCAGAGCGAGTGCGATCCAAGTACAGCAACAGAGCTTAGCAGGATCCACAGCTCTTTCCGCCAGAGCGAGTGTGATCCAAGGATAGAAACAGAGTTAGCAGGATCCACTGCTCTTTCCGCCAGAGCGAGTGCGATCCAAGTACAGCAAGATGAGGTAGCCAGTAGCAACCGCTGCTCCAGCTTACCCTCCAAGAATACAGATCAGAAGGATCCACAGCCGCTACCGCTAGAGGCAAGTGCGATCCAAGCAGATAAACATAAGGAGCTACCAGTAGCAACCGCTGCTCTGGTTAGCACCCCCAGACAGACAGAACAGGCAATACAAATAATACAACCTGACTGAACTAGAGGGGTGTCTAATACAGCCCCCAGAAATACTCTAAGATAACTTTAACAATCCAACAGGGAAGGCTGACACTCCAGGAGCATATTAACAAACCAGCAAAGCATTCTGGGAGCAGAAGGCTTTTATACTGCCAGCCCTCAAAGGAGACAGCTGGGCAATTTGCATGTATGCAAATCCCTCAGCAAAGCAACTCTGAAAGTTGCAAGATGAAGCCAGGTCTCTTTTCCAGAGACCTGCATCCCACAGACATAAGGAATGGTCAAACAGCTGTCTGCCTGTGTAGCCAGCTGAGCGGATCATTACACATTCTCTTCAGTATGCTCTCCTGGGCCCCTCTGTGCTTTTTCTGCCACTCCCTGCTGCAATCCTGGCTTGTAATTAACAGTTTTAGGCAGTGTTTACAAACAAAAGACTTGGCTTCTAACCAGAGTATCATAGGCTGAGAACTAGCTTACTGTGTGACTCATGCAGAGCTTGGAGAGGGTGTGTAAAGCTTCTGCCAATAACAAGCAGTGCTGCACATTCCACACATTCCAGCCTCAGCCGACAGAGCCGGCAGAGGAAAGAAGATAAGATTTATTACAGAGACAGTGCAACTAGAAAAGGTTGCAGTAAGACAGACCACATTAGAACAGGCATAGAAACTTATAGGATAGAAGAAATAAGGCTCAACATTTTATTACAGAGTCTCTTTAATGTATTGTTAACAGTACATGCCCATGTTAATTGCGAACAAATGCTCTATTCAAATTCAAACACTGTGGTTTCAGCCAGCTTTCCGGAGTCATCTGAAAGATTGCAATGCTGCAGTAGAACCAACCTCAATTGGTCCCACTTTTGCAGCACTTTGCCAGTCACTGATGATCGTCAAGTGCTGCTGAAGTGCAGTGGGCCCAAACTCTAAGTATTCACAATTGTCTTCTACTAACTGATGTTTTATATATTATATATAATGCTAGTAGTCTAACAGAAACATTTACATACTCTTTCTTCTTGAATTCCTCAAATTCCTGAGCAAGTTTGGATTTGACAGATAAAGAGTGAATTATCCCAGAAGGGCATATCGAACTAGAAACACAAGAAACGCTGGACCCTCTGTAACTACCAAATATGTTTAAAGGGAACCTTAACTGTAAAAAAAAATGAGTTTTACTTACCTGGGGCATCTACCAGCCCCCTGCAGCCATCCTGTGCCCTCGCAGTCAGTCATGGTTCCTCTGGTCCCCTGCTGCCAGATAGTTTTGTTTTTGCCGACTGGGAGTCGGCCGGCCGCCATGCGTACGTTTTTAACCTCCTGAGCGGTATGGACGAGCTCAGCTCGTCCATCACCGCCGGAGGCTGCCGCTCAGGCCCTGCTGGGCCGATTTCCACCAAATAAAGAGCAGCACACGCAGCCGGCACTTTGCCAGCCGCGTGTGCTGCCTGATCGCCGCCGCTCTGCGGCGATTCGCCGCGAGCAGCGGCGAAAGAGGGCCCCCCTAGCCGCCTGAGCCCTGCGCAGCCGGAACAAAAAGTTCCGGCCAGCGCTAAGGGCTGGATCGGAGGCGGCTGACGTCAGGACGTCGGCTGACGTCCATGACGTCACTCCGCTCGTCGCCATGGCGACGATCTAAGCAAAACAAGGAAGGCCGCTCATTGCGGCCTTCCTTGTTTATTATGGGCGCCGGAGGCGATCGGAAGAACGCCTCCGGAGCGCCCTCTAGTGGGCTTTCATGCAGCCAACTTTCAGTTGGCTGCATGAAATAGTTTTTTTTTAATTAAAAAAAAACCCTCCCGCAGCCTCCCTGGCGATCTCAATAGAACGCCGAGGAGGTTAAGCATCCCTGCTGGTGCAGGAAGCTATTGCAGACATCAACAAGTACATTTTTATATATATAATAATTATAAACATTAGGCTTTCATATATTTTAGATTCATTACACACAACTGAAATAGTTCAAGCCTTTTATTGTTTTAATATTGATGATTTTGGCATACAGCTCATGAAAACCCCAAATTGCTATCTCAAAAAATTCGACCAATAAATGAAAAGTGTTTATAAAACAAAAAAAGTCAACCTTCAAATAATTATGTTCAGTTATGCACTCAATACTTGGCCGGGAATCCTTTTGCAGAAATGACTGCTTCAATGCGGCGTGGCATGGAGGCAATCAGCCTGTGGCACTGCTCAGGTGTTATGGAGGCCCAGGATGCTTCGATAGCGGCCTTAAGCTCATCCAGAGTGTTGGGTCTTACGTCGCTCAACCTTCTCTTCACAATATCCCACAGATTCTCTATGGGGTTCAGGTCAGGAGAGTTGGCAGGCCAAATGAGCACACTAATACCATGGTCAGTAAACCATTTACCAGTGGTTTTGGCAATGAAATCTTCATCTCTATAAAGCTTTTCAGCAGATGAAAGCATAAAATGCTCCAAAATCTCCTGATAGCTAGCTGCATTGACCCTGCCCTTGATAAAACACACAGTGGACCAACACCAGCAGCTGATATGGCACCCCAGACCATCACTGACTGTGGGTACTTGACACTGGACTTCAGGCATTTTGGCATTTCCCTTTCCACAGTCTTCCTCCAGACTCTGGCACCTTAATTTCCGAATGACATGCAAAAGTTGCTTTCATCCGAAAAAAGTACTTTGGACCACTGAGCAACAATCCAGTGCTGCGTCTCTGTAGCCCAGGTCAGGTGCTTCTGCCGCTGTTTCTGGTTCAAAAGTGGCTTGACCTGGGGAATGCGGCACCTGTAACCCATTTCCTGCACACACCTGTACACGGTGGCTCTGGATGTTTCTACTCCAGACTCAGCCCACTGCTTCCGCAGGTCCCCCATGGTCTGGAATCGGTCCTTCTCCACAATATTCCTCAGGGTCCGGTAGACATTAAGTAATAGCAGAATATTAGTGTAACTAGGCTTAAGGCTCTAGGCTGTGGCTGCGACACCCCCCTGCACTGCTCTCGCTCTCTCTCTTTAATTAGCCGTGTGTGCACAGGCCCGCCCCCCTTCTGCACCCGTCCTCCTCTGCCGCATGTCATTCCCCCCAGCTCTCTGCGTCCCTGCACATGCGCAGAACTGAAAAAGCACTGACACAGGGACATGGGACGCAGATACACTTGGCTATTATTAGATAGGATTACCAATATTCAACTATTGTGGATAGTACGATGATGGCAAAATTACAAATATTCTACTATTTCCTTGCGCCATTTTATCCAGCCCCAGATTTTAGCAGTATTGAATCATCATTATTGAATGTCATAATTTAAGTTTATCAAGGCCCATATCTAATGCAAGTGATACAGTACAGTACTAGCAAAAATGGGGCAGGCTTTCTCTGTTGTTACAGAACTTGGCAATTTATTCACAGCAGTAAGCTTTTCATTGACTTCTACTTGGAATACCATTTATATGTGTGAACCGTCAGACAAGCCCAGGTATTGGATAGTTACTCAGGGCTTAATGTTCACACAGCCCCTCTCTGCACTCTGCTGGCTGTATGGAATGATTTGTCTCACCTATTATAAGCACGCATAAATAGTAGGAGAACACATTTTCATTATAATCTATTACCATTTTCCTGCAGTCCAGCAGCTACTTTATGTCAGTTTAGATGTATTAATTACTACTTTAAGAAAACCATCTCTGAAAGGTTTTAGCAACATCTCCACCATAATTCAGTAAGTTTTCGATTCATAGATCTCTTTTTTTGTATGTACTTGTTTGTGGCATATGGCTGTAAACCTAAACAACCAAAACTTCGTTAATCACTTTTCAGTACATAGTGGGGGTGGGGTGGGTTAGAGCACCTGTCCAGTATCTGTCTATGTCCTCCACCGTGGATGTTTACACTTTCCATTGGTGACCCTGCCATTATAATAGGATGTGAAATACGTTTCAACAGGAGGAATGACAGATTTTCTGATTTCCAGTCATACCCTGGAATTCCCTGTAAGCACAATTTGCTGTGAAAAAAAAAACCTTATAGGTACACTAGTATCTAAAAAAGTGAGTGTTTTTGTACTTACTTTGGACATTGGTATTATTAAAGGATACATCTGAGCAAAAAAAAAAAAACCCAAGAACTACTTACCTGGGGCTTCCTCTAGCCCCTGGTAGCATATCTGTCCCTCACCGCAGCTCCGGTGTCCCCGGACCCCCTCCAGTGCAGATGCCCTCCTCGCCAGGGTGGGATCTACTGCGCAAGCATGCAGCCGCGACACTCACGTAGCCTGAAGCGTTCTGCGCAGGTGCAGAAGTACTGCCAGGGCTAGAGGAAGCCCCAGGTAAGTAGATCTTGTTTTATTTTTTGGGGGGATGTATCCTCTAAGCTAAGTACAGACATGCAATTATTGTTGTCCATTGGGGATTAGGAAACCATTGCTCAGGTGGCAATTCAGGGTCCAATACTGTACAGACTAGCTATGCATTCTGTTGCTAAGGAGGGAAGCGGAGGGATGATGATTGTCGCAACAACTGCGAGGCTTTGCCTTAAGGTGGCCATACACTGGTCGATTTGCCATGAGATCGACCAAAAGACAGATCCCTCTCTGATCGAATGGTATGGCTGCCTTTACTTCAAACAGATTGTGAATCGATTTCAGCATGAAACCAATCACAATCTGTGGAGCTGCCGCTGCCGCCCCCCTCCCCCCCCCCCCCCGCATACATTACGTGATCCGGCCGGCGCGATTCCCCCGGTCTCCTCTGTCTTCTTCTCCACGCTGGGTTCCGGACTGGCTGGCTTTACTGAACTTCCTGTCCGGGGAAGTTTAAACAGTAGAGGGCGCTCTACTGTTTAAAATTCCTGCCGGGACAGGAAGTTCAGTGAAGCTGCAGCCCTGGAGCCCGGAGCGGAGAAGAAGACAGCGGAGACCGGGGGAGTCGCGCCGGCCGGAACAGGTATGTGTTGCCGCTGTATTGCGTCAGTCGTCGGGCATTCGATTGCCGCTATCAACGCACTCCCGACCCGCCGGCGATTGAGAAAAATCTTCTGCACGGACGGATCGACGGGAATCGACGGGAACGATTGATTTCAGATGGAAATCGATCGTTCTGTCAGCGTTTGCGAGAGGATTTCACAGCAGATTTGATCACAGTGATCGAATCTGCTATATATCGGTGGGAAAATTGTTAGGTGTATGGGCCCCTTTAGGCAGGGTTAGGGATCTTTAAGGATGCATGGTGGCCTAGTAGATAGGATAGCACTCTTGCCTTGCAGCACTAGGTCCCTGGTTCAAATCCCAGCTAGGGCACTATCTGCACAGAATTTGTGTGTACCCCCATGTCTGCGTGGTTTTTCTCCAGGCACTCTGGTTTCCTACCACATCCCAAAGGCATACAGATAAGTTAATTGGCTTCCCCCTAAAATTGGCCCTAGACTACGATACATACACTACATGATATATGCATACATAGACATACGACTATGGTAGGGATTAGATTGTGAGCCCCTCAGAGGGACAGTTAGGTAACAAGACAATATACTCTGTACAGCACTGTGGAAGACTTCCACACTATATAAATACAAATTAACAATAATGTTGGATCCTTAAGGGCTCGTTCAGACTATACGCGCTGCCGTGTACATTTCAGCAGCACGTATAATGTGCGACACTCAAGAACGGTAGATAGGAATAGACATCATAGGCACTGCGCAGCATGCATTTTTCGGGAATCACAGCGCTGATCCATTCACTGTAGTGAATGGGATCAGCAGTGCAGCGCATAGCCGCGCAGATGGTGTGCGATCGTACATGTTGCGTTACGATTGCATGGCCATCTTTGCTAAATTATGTGAGCGAGGCCTAATGCTGGATCCACACCATACAATTTTTTTGGCAGATTTACCTGCCAGATCGATTATTTCCAGCATGTCTGATCTGAGAATCAATCGATTATTTCAACGATTTTTTGACTCATTTCCGTTCGCTTCCACGGAAATCGGTCAGAAAATCGCTAAAAAATTGATCGATTCTCAGATTGGACATGCTGGAAATGATCAATCTGGCAGGTAAATCTGCCAAAAATTGTATGGTGTGGATCCAGCATAAGAGACATCGGGAGGATGCTGCATACCTACCGTACTTGATAAGGTGAACGATCGTTGGCTGAAGCGGTAGTTATTGGCTGATTTGTATCTATTCTTATCTAATGTGTGTTCGTGTTTTTAAAAAAAAACGCCCTGTCTTTATTGTGTCTCCAACCTTTTGCTTAAAATCATGATGTACTACACAGCGTCATGATAGAGTGATGTAAAATGATATATTTCTGACAGTTTTATTAAGTTCTTTTTGGCCTCATAATGGCCAAGGTTATCGTGACTCAGCAAAATTAATTTCATTCATGTCTGTAACTTATTACTGCCACTTCTACTACTGGCTTCCTTCACTTTGTAGTTCCGGGTGGTTGTCCCGTGTTTGAAGAAAAAAAACTAAATGAATGTGAATTTTCTGACACACAAACTTGCTCAGCAGGAGCTAAAGAATGCTGCTTCTTCTGCCAAGCAATCTTACTTCTCTCTCATATCAACACTGCCCTGCAGTCCAAGGGAGTATTTATTACTACATAAAAAGCTTTACTGTATAGAGAACAACATGTTCACCTTTTATTTTACAAACAATAATGTTACAACTGCACAAAATGCCAAACAAACTATAATTGTGTATTATTAAACTGAAATCCAGCCAAACTTTTAGTTACCAGCTTTTATTTTTAGTTTCAGTTGGAATGGGTGCCGGCAAAGTAAAACCCTCCTCAGTTAAAAATATTATTTGCCAAGTTTTAAGCCACAAATGTAGGTTTTTATTTTTTCTTCAAACTGTCACATTTACTATTTTGATGCATAGAGTGATCAGCAAGCATGGGCTAACAGTTTTGTCAGCTACCAAGAGGAAATATAGTCTTCTTTCCTTGCAGAATATATTCTGCCTACACACTTGGGCAGAATCTGCTGCGGAGTCAGTTACATTGCTGCTAACACCTAATGAAGGCCTGGCAAAATCCCAGCCAGCTGTTGTCATGGTGGACAAGAAAAGTTCCCTGACAAATGAGAGCAAGTTGAGCACCTGCATTAACTTACTGAGCACTGTAGGGGCCGTTCTCTTTTCCTGTTTTGTGCAGTGATACCACACTGGCTAAGTCTCTAAGAAGCCCTTGATAGGCCTCATGCCCTAGTGATGAAACTCTGCAGCTAGACATATCTTGATAAGGTTTCTATCAGCAGGTTTAATCTTCTTTGCTACAAGCCCACGTTTTGTTTATTCAGTTTTCCCCTTGAATAATGTCTTGGCTGAAATGAATCTGAGCTAAGGAGATGAAACTTGCACAGGATCTCTGAAGTGGCATTTGGTGTAAGCTGGCACGCTCCTAGCTCTGGAGTACTGTATGAGTACATTCTTTATGCTTGGAATGGAAGAATGCACAATAGGACAGTTCTCACACAAAATATCATCTGATGAAACCTGTACTATAATATTATAATGATATGGCTGAAGCTAGTGATTAGGCTAATCTGAAAGATATAAAGATTGTGGCACACAATGTGCTCTCTGTAGAGAGTTGGTTTATGCATATGGAAGACAGTGTCTCTGCTGCACTATACTGTAAATAAGGCCAATGTTTGTGGAACACCAGCCAGAACTTCTTTTAGTTTTTGTGTAAAGTGGGGAACAGTCAGAACCTATGTCAGGCTTTTTCTGAGACGTTAGAAGAAGTCTCTCCAAAGTGAAGGGATATCCTACCTTTTACATCTGTAAATAGAATAAATACCACACTGGCAAAGTTCCCATTCTTGTTTCCACAATGTTAACATTAGGAGTTGATCCAACATTATCTCTTAAAGCAAACTATTATAGGGACAGGAAATAAAGGTGCACACACAGCAACAAAAACCTTGTGAATGCCAGAGGTATTTGGCCTACAGATACATGTTCATAAATAGGGCAGCTGGCACCAAATTTAAAGCTTCTGGAAGGGCTAAAGGCACCCCCCTTTCCAGTGCAACCCTATAGCGAACATAAGTGATGTCAGTGACGTATTGAGACTCATACCTGTCAGGCACTATAAGGTGTAACATTAGCATTGAGTCCCAGTCCATCCCCCTTCACCAAACGTCATGAGTGACATAGCTACAATTATCTACCCTACTCTCGCTGCAATTGGAAAACTCCATCCGACATCCCCCCCCTTCCGGAAGAGCCTCTCAGGCCTTGCATTACACCACGTTGCCATGACAACAAATCCTAGTGCATCGCCCAAAAAGCCCAAATGACGTAAGCAAGGTGTATGCCCCAATACACCACAAACATGGAAACTGACCATTACCTCATCTGCTACCAAGGAGAAAGGGACTAAAATCGGCAGCTATGAAAATACGGAAAGATAACCCCTCCTACTCGTTACCAGTGACTTTAATAAAATGTTTGGTATGGAAAAGGAAATAAATATGTCGGCCTCCATATTCCTCTCACTTCAGGTGTGCATTAAATGGCCTAGTGTTCAAAAGTTAGCCAGATAACGAAGAGGTAAGAATATCAGATGTTCAGCATATTTTATCTTGTCATATGATAAATCTTTCATTTTCAAAATGTGATATTATTAGTACAGTGTACATAATGTTTTACCTAAGATTGTTGCTTTCCCTATTATACGTCTTATTCTCTATACATAGGTTCCTTCTGTCCTTCTTTCTCTGTCTGAAAATTCTTTTTGGCTACAAAGAACATTCAATTATAAAGCTTTTTAGATTTTTTTTTTTTTTTTTTGCGATATGACAAAAATGTATCCATTATCAGTGCATCAGTGACAGTTTCTGTGTCATACACAGGCATAAACATTGACAGATGTAATTCTGCAAGATGTCACAGATGTGGATCAACTTGCTAAATGCTGCTTGGTTTATTATTACAGTCTGGTGTCTGTGATGTTACCTTAAAATTTACATCGCTGCCTGCAACTGCAGCAGTGATAAAGTAGAATGTTTGACAGGATTTGATTGCAAAGGACATTAGTGATTTTGAACTTGAAAAATATCACGTTTGCTTACAAAATGTGAAATGAATGGCACATCTCAATCAGTTGATGACACAGACATTCATAGTCCTGTCAGTCCACTGTGACCTGTGAGCCATTCATAGAACTGTCAGATACTGTAAATGTTACAGTAATCTGGTTACCAGTATGGAGCAAGAATGGGAACTCAGCGCCTAGCCTGGGCAGGATCGGGAGGCAGAAACCTTGCATGAGTATGTATAAAGTAGTATCTTAGTTAACAAAAACTCTCAAGTAACACAAAATGAAAACAAAATAAGAAAACCCAACCTCTCAGGATTCACACAGCTATATTTACAGCACAGTATGTAGTAATACAGTTGTGTTACATTAACTTAAACCTAAAATGAATATAAACTTATGATAAATAATTGTAATTGTTTTACTAAAGTTGAAAAAAACTGAGTCTAATATTGTTGTTTTCAGTTGTAAGACTTTTTTTTAAGACTGAATTCTAAACAGGAGCCCTGACAAATCTGCCTTGCTGAGCTGAAAAACAAACATAAGCAATGACCCTTTGAACTTTCCAGATAAGACTAAGATGTTATCAGAAGCCTTTTCTCACTAAGATAAAGCACTTTTGGCTTCTATTTACTTTTCGAGAAAAGAATTGAAGTTGACAAGCTCATTTGCATACATAACATAGCCAGTTTTTTTTAACACTTCAGATAATTTCTTAGTAGGGCTAATACAATATGTGCCCATGTTTGTCTCATCACGTGTCTTCAGGTGTGCTTTAAGTTAAGTTTTTTTTATCATCATTTGTTTTCATTATTGTATTTCAATGTTAATACAGAGTTTTTGGTATGGGTATAAAGTAGCAATTAGGCCTATTTTTATTAATAACTCTCAAGCAACCAGAAACTAAATTTATCTGGTTTATTCCAATCCCTGTTGGTGTCGCATAACTGAGATTCTAATGTATTGTTTAATTTATGTGTACATAGTACATTTTCCCTGACATAGCCAGAATCTTCATCTTCAAGCATATACTGGTATAAGAAGTACAGAAACATGAAAAGTTTTCAAGCGACTTGGCCTTTGAATTCCATATAAAATTAAATGAAACTGAAGCAACCAAAAAGATAGATAACAGCAAATTGTAGATTGAAAATTAAAACTTATGTAATATAGGTAATAGACTTACATTAAGGCCTCTTTGACACTATATGCGTTGCCGTGGTCATTTTGGAAACATGTATAGTGTGTACGACACGCAGGAATAGACTGCACTGTCTGATGGTCAGACTACATGAGCTGCACAACAGTGAGATGTGCTATTGCTCTGCTGCACGCATTTTTTGGCAAAGAGCAGCACAATGCACAGCAGCACAGATAGTGTGATTGCAGGCTTTGTGTTCTGTATGCACAGCCATCTTCACTGAGGCGAGTGAACGAGGCCTTAAAGATAACCAGTGATCTCGTGTCACTAAGTTTTTTTTTTACTTACCCGGGGCTTCCTCCAGCCCATAAGCGCAGATGCGTCCCTCACCGTCCTCTGTTTAGCGGTAATCAGCCCTGGTATCTGGCTCAGTGACGTCAGCTGGGGTCTTCTCTGCATGCGCAGGAGGTTTGCGCATGCGCAGAAGACCCCGGCTGACCCAGACTGGAATCAACTGAGCCAGGGCTGATTACAGACGAATGGAGGACAACGGGAGGGTGGCGAGGGACGCATCCATGCTTATGGGGTTGGAGGAGGCCCCAGGTAAGTAAAAAAACCTTTGTGATGCAAGATCTCCGAGTCTCCTTAAAATTACAGATGAGTCATGCAGATATGAACCACAGACAAACTTAATATTAGCACTTGTCAATGCATTATGTAGGCATAAAGCCACTCTTGTAGTTAGTGTCTAAGGCACCTTTTAAACAACCAAATAAGTATAGAAGGGCAAAGGTTTATGTAACCTTCATAATACCAATTAAAATTAGATCCAGTACATGCATCAGCATTATTAAAAAAAAAAAAAAGTCATACAAAAAACATAATTACTAAATAGTCTGTAACATAAATGATCCATATGTAAAATAATGACATGTAGTTCCTATATAACAGTTTCCAATATCTGATTTACATGTAAGATGTAAGGCAGTTACTAGCAATTGATAGGTAAGTGCAGATTAAATTAAAATACTTAAAGAGAAACCATGATCAAAAATTGAACTTCATCCCAATCAGGAGCTGATACCCCCTTTTCCATGAGAAATCTATTCCTTTTCACAAACAGATCACCAGGGGGCTCTGTATGGCTCTGGTCCTGGCCATGGTCCATAGACCTTGGTCCTGGCAGTTTCCTGTCTGTGAACCTCGTTGCATTGTGGGAAATAGTTGTTTACAGCTGTTTCCGACTCCCAAAAAAGCAAGCTGCAGCTACTTCCAGTGACATCATCTGCCAGCAGTAAAAATGTCACCATGTGATAAATGTCAGAGTGTAAATAAGGGAGAGGAAAGCTTTTACAATGGGCAAATACTGACTAAATCATTTATACATAATTATTGTAAAAATGAAGCACTTTTTTATGACATTATTTTCACTGCAGTTGCTCTTTGAACATTTTAAAAAATGGGATTGGAAAAATGGCTGATGTGTGCAGTTTGGGTCCCTTCACATGCCTTACCTATTTATCACATAGAGCTCAATAGAATGAAATACAAGATACGAGTGCACTTCATTTCGGCGCCGCTCAGTTCAGTGCAGGGAGAGCCGAATGACAGCTCTCCCTGCTGCAGCTAAATTCATAGGCGGCGTTAAATACTATTCCCCCTCCGAGTTGTCTCAACTCAGAGGGAGAAGTAATTCGGGGTCTGGCAGCCGCCGGAGCCCCAAATTACTGCTACGCGGGGCACGCATCATAGCATTGCTGCTATGACGGCGCTCGGCTCTTAGAGATGCTCGCCAAGATGAACTGATCCGCAAGACACAAGTACAGTATGTTTTTTAGGCCATAGTATTGGCCATATATTATAGTAATATTACCAGGAGATATTGCCTAATCATTGAAGCTGCTGTTGAAGTTCAGAAAGGTGAAATAGTTGCAGTGTACTGTTGAGCAAGATAGAGACAAGCAACAAATCACCTGTCTTTTCTTTGCCTCAAGCTCAGGGGCGTAGCTAGAAATGACTGGGCCCCATAGCAAAAAATAATTATGCCCCCCCCCCCCCGACCTTCCAACCCCACAGACCTCGGACCTCCCACCCAAACATTTTGTGGGGAAATCTGATTTCCCCACAAAACGCAACCAGATTGTCGGCAGATTTCCACACAATATGCAACCAGATTGTTGGCAGATTTCCCCACAAGACGCAACCAGATTGTCGGCAGATTTCCCCACAAAATGCAACCAGATTGTCGGCAGATTTCCCCACAAAATGCAACCAGATTGTTGTCAGATTTCCCCACAAATTGCAACCAGATTGGCGGCAGATTTCCCCCCCAAAAATGCAACCAAATTGGCAGCAGATTTCCCAAAATAATGCAACCAGATTGTCGGCAGATTTTCCCACAAATTGCAACCAGATTGTCGGCAGATTTCTCCACAAATTGCAACCAGATTGACGGCAGATTTCCCAAAAAAATGCAACCAGATTGGCATCAGATTTCCCCAAAAAATGCAACCAGACTGTCGGCAGATTTCCCAAAAAAATGCAACCAGATTGGCATCAGATTTCCCCAAAAATGCAACCAGATTGTCAGCAGATTTTCCCACAAAATGCAACCACATTGTCTACAGATTTCCCCATAAAATGCAATCAGATTATCACCAGATTTCCCGACAAAATGCAATCAGACTGTCGCCAAATTTCACCAACAAAATGCAATCAGATTGTCGCCAGATTTCCCCACAAAATGCAGTATATGTAGCCAGGTCTATAGTGGGATAACATTAATTACCTGGAGGGAGGGTGGTTGGGCAGGCTGGCACGCTATTTGCGGTGCAGGCACTGCACTGGGTAGGCAGTTAGGTAGCTGGGTGGGAGGGTAGGCAGTTAGGTAGCCAGGTAGGTAGATAGGTAGCTAGGTGGCAGGGTAGGCAGATAGGTAGCTAGGTGGCAGGGTAGGCAGATAGGTAGACGGGTAGGCAGCTAGGTAGAAGGGTAGGCAGATAGGTAGCTGGGTGGCAGGGTAGGCAGTTAGGTAGCTGTGTGACAGGGTAGGCAGATAGCTAGCTGTGTGGCAGGGTAGGCAATTAGGTAGCTGGGTGGCAGGGTAGGCAGATAGGTAGCTGGGTGGCAGGGTAGGCAGTTAGGTAGCTGGGTGGAAGGGTGGGCAGTTAGGTAGCTGGGTGGAAGGGTGGGCAGTTAGGTAGCTGGGTGGGCAGTTTGGTAGCTGGGTGGGCGGGTGGGCAGTTAGGTAGCCGGGTGGGCAGTTAGGTAGCCTCGGTTAGGCAGCCAGGTGGGCGGTTAGGCGGCTCCGGTTAGGCAGCTGGGTGGGTGGGTGGTTAGGCGGCTGGGTGGTCGGTTAGGGCTGGGTGGGCGGTTAGGCAGCGGGGTGGGTGGCTGGGTGGGCGGTTAGACAGCGGGGTGGGTGGTTAGGCAGCTGGATGGGTGGGTGGGTGATTAGGCAGGTGGGTGGGTGGGTGGATAATTAGGCAGCTGGGTGGCTGGGTGGGTAATTAGGCAGCTGGGTGGGTGGGCTTTGTGCTGGTAATTAGGCAGCTGGGTGGGTGGGTGGGTAATTAGGCAGCTGGGTTGGTGGGTAATTAGGCAACTGGGTTGGTGGGTAATTAGACAGCTGGGTGGGTAATTAGGCAGCTGGGTTGGTGGGTAATTAGGCAGCTAGGTGGGTGGGTAATTAGGCAGCTGGGTGGGTGGGTAATTAGGCAGCTTTGTTGGTGGGTATCTAGGCAGCTGGGCGGGTGGGTGCTGGTAATTAGGCAGCTGGGTGGGTGGGTGGGTAATTAGGCAGCTGGGTGGGTAATTAGGCAGCTGGGTGGGTGGGTGCTGGTAATTAGGCAGCTGGGTGGGTGGTTAATTAGGCAGCTGGGTGGGTGGGTAATTAGGCAGCTGGGTGGGTGGGTAATTAGGCAGCTGGGTGGGTTATTAGGCGGCTGGGTGGGTGGCTAATTAGGCAGCTGGGTGGGTAATTAGGTGGCTGGGTGGGTGGCTAATTAGGCAACTGGGTGGGTAATTAGGCGGCTGGGTGGGTGGCTAATTAGGAAGCTGGGTGGGTAATTAGGCGGCTGGGTGGGTGGCTAATTAGGCTGGTGGGTGATTAGGCAGCTGGGTGGGTGATTGGGCGGGTGGTTAAGTGGGGTAGGGGCCCGACTCCTATCCCCCCCTGCCTCACCTGGGGTCCGGGGTCCCCCTCCTTTTACGAACAGCGGCGGGAGGTGCGGCATATTCAGCAGGCTCCGGCGGGGTAATCAGCCACTGCCTCCGGGCTACGGTGTCTCCTCTGTATGCCGCGCGCAATAAACCAGGAAGCAGTGCGCGCGGCATACAGAGGAGACAGTAGCCCGGAGGCAGCTGGACCTCTAGCGCCTGATTACCCCGCCAGAGCCTGGTGACTATCTATGCCGCACCTCCCGCCGCTCGTAAAAGGAGGGGGGGGGGCGGGGGCCCGGAACGGCAGGGCCGTTTAATAAAAAAATTTAAAAAAATAAAAAGTCCTCTCAGGCAGCAGCGGGCCCCCCGTGACTTAGGGCTGACGGGGGGCCCCATAGCAACGCTATGGCCGCTATCCCCATTGCTACGCCACTGCTCAAGCTATAGTACAAGATGACAAAGCAAATGCTGAAACAACAAAATAGTGTTGTAAAATACATGCTAATTTTAAAGGTAGGAGACAGCATGCCTGGCACTGTGTAATTTGTTTCACTGAGGAGAGCAATTGCTGTATTTATGAAGGTAAAATGTTGTCCCGTTCTTGTTTACTATAATATTTAAACTGTTCAAAAGTCTGGTGTCCCCTCTGTTGTAGATTCAATTTTATAATGTGGCAATTTTTTTAGTGGTTTACATGTCTGGACTGCAGGCATAGCAGTTTATTACCTGTAAACTTTTGCTATGGAGACATATAATAGGTACAGAAGGCTTTGTCTTGCTGAACTATTCAAGACACTACATGAAAAGTAATCATTGGGATGACAGCTTATGTTGTTACAAAAGCTGCATGTGCCATTTAGTATAAAATGGTGTCTTCCCATGTATGGAAGCCATCCATGCCTTGTGCATTAATGCACCCCCACTCAGAGATACTAGCTTGTAAACCATGATGATAACTAGCTGGAAGGTCTAACCCATTTCTGCACTCTTTTTAGTTGTGTTCATATTTTCCAAAAGGAATTGCCCATTTTCATTTGTCAGACTACAGAACAGTTTTCCATTTTGTTTCGGTACATATTTAATGAGCTTGGGCCCAGACAAGGTGGCAGTGTTTCTGGATCCTGTACAGTAGAGTCCCGGTTATTTGTAAATCAATAAACCAGCAGTCTTAACCAACCAGCACAAATCGCCGGCAGTGCTCACAGTGGTGAAGGGCAACTAGTTAGGCTGTGTGTGAGCTCTGCTGTGCTTAAAGGGCTATTTAAGGCAAAACAAAAAATGAGGTATATATATATATATATATATATATATATATATATATATATATATATATACTATTTTTTAGTCAAGTTTCTCAGTTGATAAGAGTCATATACAAATATATATACAAATCATCAACTGCAAACAGAATCTCACACAAATATCCACATGAACAGAAACGTTCGCAACAGTCCATTGCACAAAAGGGGGAGCACAGAACAAAATTACAGTAGAACAATAACAGCCTATCGCAATTAGCTATCACTCAAACTGCATGGGAATGCCAGTATCAAGTAAGAAAAGGAAGAGAAACATGAAAACCATTGATGTAGGATATCCATATGGTATCAAGTAATACTGCCATATTACTCTATAGCCCACCATACTTCCCAAGGTTGCCAAATGTCAGTAATTATATCTAAAGAATAGTTCAACCGAGCCGTAAGTTCTTCCATTCGCTTTACCTCCAAAATTCTATTAATCAAAGCCTCTCTCGTTGGCAAGGTCTGGGAGTGCCGCAATGCTGAAATCAACCTTTTAGTCGTATTGAGATTTAAAAAATGAGTTTAACTTACCTGGGGCTTCTTGCAGCCCCCTGGACTCATCCTGTGCCCACTATGTATGTTCTCTGGCAAGCAGTGGCTCCTCTGAGATTAATATACTGTTAGTTACTGTATCTTAACATTTAATACAGTTCATGGCTTGCATATAGAATGGGATGTAGAACTGTATTAGCTAGGCCTATACTTAACATTGAGTCTCAAGCAATCAAACTTATCTGGTATCAGCTGATTGCCATCAGTGCCCGGATAACTGAGACTCTACTGAATATACAGTCACAGGAAAAGAAAGAAAATTCCTTTCAATCCAAAAGTTTAATATATCAGGATGTTAACCCTTTGGTCCTTAGCAGATTCTAAAATTATTTAAATCTAACCTTGCGTGTAAAGCACATACAGCAGATTCTATTGTGTCAACAAATATTAAGCCAAAAAAAGGAGAAGCCATGTGTGAAAAACTAAGTACATCCTATGGCTCAATAGCTTGTACAACCACATTTAGCAGCAATACACTGGAGTAATCATTTACTTTATTATTTTTTTAATTTCTCAGATTATTGTGGAGGAATTTTCTGGCTCACAGTTTTTTTTCCACAGTTTTTACAATGTTTTTATGTAGTTTTGCGGGCATTTATTTTTTGCAAAGCTCTGTTAAGGTCCTGTTACAGCATTTCAGTTGGGTTGAAGTTTAGGATTTACTGGGCCATTGCAATACCTTAATTGCTTTCTTTTTCAGCCATTATGTTGCAGATTTGCCAATGTGCTTGAGATCATTGTTCTGCTCATTGACAGAACTTTGGGCAAGCGTTAGTTGTCACAAAAATTACCTTACATTTGACTCTAGAATTCTTTGGCATACAGTTCATGGTCGATTGGCTGCAAAACAAGCCCACATTCTCACCCACCTCCACGTTGCTTGACAGTTTGTTTGAGATTTTTGTGCTGATATGCAGTGTTTGGTTTTCCCCAAACTGTGCATTATGGGCAGACATATCCACTATGGTCTTGTCTGTCCGAAGGACATTGTTCTACAACTTTGATTTGTTCAGATGCGACTTGAAAATTTAAACCAATGTGTTTTCTCCTTGCAACCTTTCCAAACAAGTAGTACTGGTTTGTTTGTTTTTTTCTAACTATACTGTTCAGAACTTTAACATGCTTTCTAAGGTTTTGAGAGTCTAACATATAGCTTCTGGATAATTCTTGTTTATTTGAACTTTGCCTGGTCTAAAATTGTGTGAATTTTCTGTAATGTTTACTCCTGGGAAGATAGGCAGCTGTCTTGAATGTTTTAAACTTTTGAATACTCTTTCCCACCATAGAATGCTAGAATTCAGTTATTTGGAAATGGCCATGGAACCTTGGTAGAAAATGGTAGAAATGTTGTGCACCTTACCCTAGCATGCTTACATTATTTAGGTAACGCAGGTCATGTTAATTAGGCAACTCATACTACATTGTCAGCATTGGTAATGGTAAAGTTGTCACATGCTGCTTACGCACGGAAATCTTACTGCAGTGTAGTGCAACTAAATAATAGACAACTACTGTGGAGTCAGTACAGAAATCATCCGACTTCAACTCTGACTCCAGGTACCCAAAATAGCTCCAACTCCGACTCTTCGACTCCGACTCCTTAGTCTAATTGGCTGTGGATTTGGTACAAAATTCATCTGACTCCGACTCCCGACTCCTTAGTTTATGAAACCACCTACCTCAACTCCAACTCTGACCCAAAATTGCTCAGACTCCGACTCCTTGATTCCGATTCCACCTCCAACTCCACAGCCCTGCTGTTATTATTGATTATTATTTAGTACTTTATATAGTGCCAACATATTGTACAGCCTTTACAGAATATATATATATATATATATATATATATATATATACACACACATAGAGTCTTGTCTCTAACTGTTCCTCAGAGGAACACACAATCTAATCCCTACCATAGCCATATGCCCATTGTAGTTTAGGGTCAATTAAGAGGTGGAAACCAATTAACTTATATGTATGTTTTGGGGATTTTTTGGGATGTGGGAGGAAAAACCCCACTGCCCGGAGGAAACCCACACAGACACAGGGAGAACTTGTTGTGTTTATATATTACTTTGCTAAGTCAAAACTATAGTATAATTTGAGTATAGTAAACACAGTTCCCAGGTCCCAGCCATGTGCCTATATGAAAATACAATGCATACCCAATTCTTATTTAGAAAACGAATTGTCCGGGCCCTTGAAGATTGCTTTAAATAAATTGACTGCAACTATTTTGAGTACCCTCTGAGCCTAACCCATATATCATGTTTTGAGAATCTATTTCTAGGATCTGTATACCATGCTATATAGATTTCTTCCTTCAGCATAAAGAACCAATTACATTCTGACAGTCATGTACAGCATTGGGCAGTCACATCACTGAGATGTTTATCTGTGACTGTTGAATAACTAGGGTTTAGTAATGTTCCATTAGTAAATGCTTTATAGCGTGTTTACATTAGAGTTGCACAGCCATGTTAGCAACACTTGCTAGGTGACTAGAATGAATCAAACCTGACCTTGGAACTAAAAATGCTTCGGATCACATTAGTTGTTTATGTTCTTAAAGCCAAATTACAGTTTGCCAAAACATACTATATAGCATGTTCCTCCTTACAGTACTTATATCATTTTTGTTCTAAAATAATGTCATGTGTGTAAAAACACAGTTGCCCCTATTTCACAGTGCAATAAGCTCCTTAAAAAGACTCTGAAGTCTCCCGAAAATGAGGTTTTTATTTTAAAAACCTCATTAACATTATTGTCCCTCTTAAAACGCGGCAGAACCAAGGCTTAAAACCCCCTCAATCACCCCAAACCCACCCCTTACTCGGCAGGCAAAATCCACGACTTTCTTGGTCGTGGATTTTGCTGCCACCTCTATGCGCATCAATCAGCGCGTATCTCCGCCTCTCCCCGCCCCTCTCAGTGAAGGAAGACTGAGAGGGGTGGGGGAGAGGTGGCGATCTGGGCTGATTGACGCGCATAGAGGCAGAGCTGCGCTGCCTCTATGCGGAAGGAGCCTGCGATGTACCCCCGTGAGTTTGGAGTGATTGAGGGGGTTTTCAGCTGCGGTTCTGCAGCGTTTTAAGAGGGCCAATAATGTTAATGAGGTTTTTAAAGTAAAAACCTCGATTTCTGGAGACTTCAGAGTCTCTTAAAGTTGCCATTTGCATGAAATGTGATATTGTTTTTATTATTATTTAACTTTATTTATAAAGTGCTAATATATTACACAGTGCTGTACAATAGATGGGGGGGGCCTTACAACAACAAACAATGGTATACAGGGGTGTTACAGCAATAAACTATTGTGCACAAAATAGTGATGTAACAATAAACAATGGTATGTAGATTACATTGTAGGGATAAATATAGCAGACAAGTCACTGGGTCTAAATGGTGGGGGAGAAGAGCACATGGGGAGGAGGGCCCTTCCAAATAGGATTACAATCTAAGGGTTGGGCAAGAGCGGCACATAAGGGGTGGAGGAGTGTAGGTCCAGGGGAGAAGGATGGAGCTATAAAGTTGGCAGGCATGGTGAACAAATGAGTATTTAACCACTTCTCTACCTTCAGTGAAAGCAGCTGTCAGTACCGGAGCATTTTTTCGCCTTTGGAAGTATTACACTTCCACAGCTAATAGTTCTTCTGTACTTTTTCCAAAGTAGGCAATCTTGGTATTGCTTTTTTCAGGAAGGATAGGGCTTAATTCTAATGTTAAACATTTATTCCCACACAGTACAAAAAAACAATACATCCATAAAAACAATGCAAACTTTTGGAAAAAAAAACCCTTTTTCACTTTGACACTTCATAAACATTTTAAAAAGGGTAGTCAACATGTATTTGGCAAATCTAATAGAACTATCTAACAGACAATAGAACAATCTAACAGATTCTCTGATCATTAAGTGCTGCAAAAGGGCTTGTAGTGGCCCAGCCCTTAGAGAATTTCAAAAGTCTTCTGCCTACTTTCTGACATACCTTAATTGACTCCTTTCCCATTTAGCAGTACTTTTTCTTTAGGCATCATTATTGTGGTACAGTAAATTAGGACGCTATAGCAGGTGTCAACGCGGACAAAGATACATGTTAACACCCGCTATAGCGTCCTGTAACCACGGTACCGCGTGCAATGATATGCGTGGCAGGCTGTCGACTACGAGTCTGCGAAAACGAAATTAGCTGGCAGCAGGGGACCAGGGGATCCAGGAGTGACGTTAAGGGCACAGGATGGCTGCAGGGGGCTGGTAAAAGTCCCAGATAAGTGAAACTCATTTTTTTAATTGGGTTTAGGTTCACTTTAAACTCACCATTACTGTCCCTTTACTGTATGCTTAATACTTTAATGTAAAGCTTAAGGCTCCTTCACACTGTAGCATTGCAGGTGTGCTTGCAAACACGTGAATGCCCTAACTTTGTGTTTTTTTATTATGGCAAACACCCATCCTACCCATCCCCATTTTTTCCATTGCATTCACAGTTTACTGAATGGCACACCATCCTTATGCAGTGTTGTGTTACACTGGCCCATTGTGTACTTTGCAGAAATGCTTGAAAATCTACCTGCGCAGGTATATATTAAAGAGAATCGGTATTGTTAAAATCGCACAAAAGTAAACATACCAGTGTGTTAGGGGACATCTCCTATTACCCTCTGTCACAATTTCGCCACTCCCCGCGCATTAAAAGTAGTCAAAAACAGTTTTAAAAAGTTTGTTTATAAACAAACAAAATGGCCACCAAAACAGGAAGTAGGTTGATGTACAGTATGTCCACACATAGAAAATACATCCATACACAATAGTAAAAAAAAAGGTTTGGGACCCCTGTACAGAGTCTGCAGCTACTGGTGTGGGCGCAGCGCTATCCTTTCACATCCATACACAAGCAGGCTGTATACAGCCTTCCTTTTGAATCTCAAGAGATCAATTGTGTGTTTACCTTCTGTCCCCCTGCAGCTCTCATCCACACTGAATACTAGTGACAGGCTGTGAGGCTGATGGTTTCTTCCTGTCTGTAATTCCTCAGTATATGTCAGCCAGCTCCTTTCACAGCCTAACAGAGGAGGATTTTTATCCAGCTCTCACTGATATCAGAGAGCAGAGAGGCTGCTGGCTTATGTAAATAACACACACTGGAGTGTGCATAGAGGGGCCTGGAGAGGGGAGTGTGCATAACAGATCAGCACGAAAGAGTTGGCAGCCTTCCAGACACAGGACGACAAGTCCGACAGGAGAAAGATACATTGATTTATTACAGAGATGGTGATAGAAAGTGCTGAAGTAAGCCAGAGCACATTAGATTAGGTTTAGGAACTTGTAGGATGGTAGAACACAGGATGAAATTTTTGTTACAGAGTCTCTTTAAGCAGTGATTAGTGAATTTTCCTCTATATGCTACCTTAATGAAGTCAAGATACAGAACACACCTGGCAGACTCACAGTGCCAGAGCTGCAGTCACTAGGGCACTAAGTAGACAGTAGCAGTGTTAGGGAGTCTTGTCCAAGGTCTCCTTACTGAATAGGTGCTGGCTTACTGAACATGAAGAGCTGAGATTCAAACCCTGGTCTTCTGTGTCAGAGGAATTAACCAGTACGCTATCCAGCCACTGTTTGTCAATGGATATTTCACTATGTAAGTTATTCAAAACAGTTTCTAGGTAACACAACATATCTAAGGTCCACTGCTTACAACATGAAGTTACCTTATATATACTGTAAACACTGATATGAGATTTTCACAAGAGAATATTTATTATTTGCTGAAATATTGTGAAAATTGCTAGACAGTTTATTAAGAAAGGAAATCCATATGCTGCTTTGTCAGGATTCTGCATGACATTTTTTTTTTTAAATTCTACATGCTATAATTATTTTCATTGTATTAGATAACTACATCTGATATTCTGAAGAAAGCTCAGTCAGACATGTAGCATCCATTTCACGTGGCTGACAGGTATTCCGCGAGAAAGTAATAACATCAATCATTACTGGTAGTTCTTTTGTGCATTGATATTGTCTAGACTTTTCAGTCATGGCTGTATGCAAATTATAGCGTCTTTATTCCATTATTTGCTGCCTTAGTGGGATGCCAGAATAAAACACAGTGCATACGAGTGATAAGGAAATCCATTGCAGTCACTTATTGGACAGTTAATAATACATAATGCATTTGCTCTTAGAACCTTTTCTGTTACATTTGCATCTGAACCACGCATTGTGATGGCTGAGTTAGGATTATGGAGTATTCGAGATTCAGGAGAAGCAGTCTATATTCATACAACTGTGGTATATATTTTTTGTGAAGGCAATAACATTGTTTACAAGAGAAAATATACACACAAACGGAATATAAAAACTGCTTGTTGATGATTTTCTGAATGAGAACTAAACCCATGACTCTAGAGCAGACAGGCAAGAGTCCTAACCACTAGGCCACTACTGAGGAGCAAAAACGAATGCAACCATAGCCTTTGGCTGCTAGTAACTTGTTCATTTATAGACCAATAGAAAAATTGTATGTTTGGAGAACGTATTTATTTTCTACTGTTGACAAGGAAACACACGCCAGAGATAGTACACATACCCAGAACTCCTGGCTTTTTCTCCCAGCAGAGTGGATTCTTAGCTTTTTTTTTAGTCGCTCATTTAGTGGCAAGGTTTTTGTTTATGTTTTGCTTCCTGTTTTCTTGTACATGGTGTAAATAGTTTCTACGTCCCAAATAGAGCTTTGGTGCTGGTGAAATGCAGCGATTGCCTCTAGACTTGCTTCGCTCAATGCCTGTCCCAGAAGCCAAAAACATCCCCTACCAATCCTCCTGTATTATAGCAGGTGCATTTTTTACCAATTCCCTGTATAGTGGCTTCAGCCTATGACAGCCGATCCCCTCCCGTGGCTAAGGAGGGTGTCACACGGCTGTCCCCAGTACAGCGCTGCTGAAGATCGCAGCGCTGTACAGGTACTTAGGCGGCGTCTAACAGTCTCCAAGGCCGCTCGGAGACTGAAGGCGGAGCTCCGCTCCACCCACTAAGCAGGAGATGCGTGCGCAGCAAAACAGAGCCCCAGGACTTTACGCCGATCGGCGTTAGGCGGTCCTGGGGCTGCCGCGGCGGCCACGCCCATCGGCGTGACGCGGTCGGCTACTGCTTAAAGAGAAACCATAACCAAGAATTGAACTTCATCCCAATCAGTAGCTGATACCCCCTTTTTCATTAGAAAGCTATTCCTTTTCACAAACAGATCATCAGGAGGCTCTCTATGGCTGATATTGTGGTGAAACCCCTCCCACAGGAAACTGTAAGGACCATGTTCCTGGCAGTTTCCTGTCTGTGAACCTTGTTTCCAACTGCCAAAAAAGCAAGTTGCAGCTACTTCCAGTGACATCACCTGCCAGCAGTAAAAATGTAACCATGTGATAAATGTCAGAATGTAAAATCAGGGGAACGAAAGCTTTTACAATGGGCAAACACTGACTAAATCATTTATACATAATTATTGTAAAAATGAAGCAGTTATTTTTATTATATTATTTTCACTGGAGTTCCTCTGTAATAGTGTATAAATTAACAGACTAAATATCTACATAATGACTCTCTTAGGGCCCTTTTCCACTAGCAATCGTTAGCGCTTGTGCTAAACGCTAGCGATCGCCATTCAGCAAGTCCCAATTTTTTTCCTGCGATTGCGATTTTGCTATGCAATGCACTGTATAGCATAATCGCAGTAAAATTCGCTCCAAGGCGCAATCGCGCTTTGGTTAAAATCGAATCACGGTAGTGGAAAATACCTACCGGGATTCCTATGTTATTTAGCAAACTCTAGCGATTTGCGATTTTGCGATTCAGCATCGCAAACGCTCACAGTGGAGAAGGGCCCTTAGTGCCAATTAACTGACGTCACACACATGCGCAGAGAGTGCCCGGCAACGGGAGCGCGATCTAGGACGCGCTCCGCCGGGCCAGCGCAGACGTACTACTCCGGGTCATTGCGACCCGGAAGTAGTAAGAGCCACAGCCACATGACAGGTTGGGCAGCCGAACAGTTCGGCTGCAGTTGCGCTAACAGTTCGCCCAACTCTAGTTATGTTACTTAAATGCTTAATGTAAGCATTATTCTTACTACTGACAATTCTGACACTACTGAAAATGCTGAACAAATTACACCTGGCCCTGGCTTTGTATTAGCTTAACATTCTATTTCATATTAACATGTAATACAGTGAAACATTCAGTTGAAAGTTAATAGTTACAATGGTCTCCTCACCCTTGGAGCTTTTCTGTTATTGGCAGTGAAAGCATGTTCTCTGGCTGCATAAAAACCCTGCCTACAGCTGTCCATCTCTGTACTCTGGCCACTCTGGTAGAAACCATTTAACCTAGGTCTGTCATTTAAAGGATACCCGAAGTGACATGTGACATGATGAGATAGACATGTGTATGTACAATGCCTAGCACACAAATAACTATGATGTGTTCCTTTTTTTCTTTCTCTGCCTGAAAGAGTTAAATATCAGGTATGTAAGTGGCTGACTCAGTCCTGACTCAGACAGGAAGTGACTGCAGTGTGACCCTCACTGATAAGAAATACCCAACTATAAAACACTTTCCTAGCAGACAATGGCTTCTGAGAGCAAGAAAGAGATAAAAAGGGGAATTTCTTATCAGTGAGGGTCACACTGTAGTCACTTCCTGTCTGAGTCAGCCACTTACATACCTGATATTTAACTCTTTCAGGCAGAGAAAGAAAAAAAGGAACACAGCATAGTTATTTGTGTGCTAAGCACTGTACATACCCATGTCTATCTCATCATGTCACATGTCACTTCGGGTATCCTTTAAGATACAAGAGGAAACCGACATGCCAAGAATGTGAAATGTCCTGTGATTATCTGTACCTTTCAAAGCTCTGAATTCCGCGTACGTTAAAAAGGGGCGCTGGGAAAAAAGGGCGCAGGGTTTTAAACGATAAGCATGGATAACGTTTAAAAATATATTGTACTATATTTCGTTTATAAATAATGTTTTATAAAGTTATAAATCATTAAATAATGTGCATGAAATCGGCAATTGTGAAAACGTTAATCTTCCGTTTAAAAACTGAAATGCATAATAACGTTTAAAAAAAAATTAGTAAGTAACCCTCCCTGTACCTACCCCTAACCCCTAGTGCCTAAACCTGGTGCCTAAACCTAAGACCCCCTGGTGGTGCCTAAACCTAAGACCCCCCTGGTGGTGCCTAAACCTAAGACCCCCCTGGTGGTGCCTAAACCTAAGACCCCCCTGGTGGTGCCTAAACCTAAGACTCCCCTGGTGGTGCCTAAACCTAAGACCCCCCTGGTGGTGCCTAAACCTAAGACCCCCCTGGTGGTGCCTAAACTTAAGACTCCCCTGATGGTGCCTAAACCTAAGACCCCCCTGGTGGTGCCTAAACCTAAGTGTAATGATCGCTGCTGCAGCAGCTATTGCTGGAAGTAGTGCTGCAGCTCAGGCAGTTCTGATCTATTTCCATGCAAGCTGCATAGTTTTGTCTGTCTTTCCCTGCTGTCAGCTTGTGACTGATTATCATTCACCTGTGTGGGAATCTGCATGTCTGCTCCCATTGGATGACCTCAGTATAAAGATCTGCTTCCTGCAGGGTTTCCTTGGGTTTTCATAGCTTCAGCTTAAGCCTGCCTTGCTGTCGCTTTAGCCCCCGATCGTGTTTCTTGTTATAAAGATACTTTGCTGGTCTTTGCATCATATATTGGTTCATTGCCAATATATATGCATACCAGCACGTTTATTATTTTCCTTGTATTTGTGTTACGTTAATACATCAGTGTCGCTGATGTATACGTACACGAACTGTTTATATCCTGTGTGCAGTTAGTCAGCTTTCCAGCATGTTTTGGTAGGTTGCGCGTACCGTGACCACCCGTGCTGAGGTAGTTACCCTGCTCCTGGTTCTGTTTGTGGATTGCGTTCATCTCTGCGAAGAGATAACGAATCCTTCTGAATCCTGTTCTGTTACCGTTTGTGGATTGCGTTCATCTCTGCGAAGAGATAGCGAATCCTTCTGAGTCCTGTTCCCTGTGTTACTCCATTCCTAGTCAGCGTTCCTGCTTATGTCATATATCGGTTCATTGCCGATATATACATATGTTAGTCAGACGTTACAAATAGTTTCATTGATAGCTGTAATTGTAATACGCTAGGAAAACATACTTATTGTATATTTGTCTGTGTTACGTTCATCTATCTTAATCCTGCTATTTTCTGACTGTCCTGTCCTGTCTTTGTGAGGCACGCCATCGCCGCATCGCATTGGCTGCCTCATTCCAGTCTGTCTGGTTTTGGACGCTTGCTGTCGCTAAGTAGCCGCTAGCTAGCAAGCGTTCATTCTGTCTACCTGTCCTGATCTCCTCAGTTCTGGTTTATGCGCTCAGCGCTACTTTGCGCTGAGACGTTATAACGAAAGCATTGTTTGTGGCTGTCAGATCTGCACCGGCTCTGTGCGCCACAATCTCCTATTGGAGTCAGTCCTCCCCTCCACTATACTAGGGATAGCCTGTTTCCTTGTGCTAGTGTGTGTACCTCCTCCATGCCAGCTCATGCGTTGCATGCTGACTGTGGAGAATACACCACCAAGCCTTACATTATGAAAACCCCATTACCAATTCCCATTGTGGGGGGGATTCCCAGAAAGTATGACACTGTTAATTATGGTTCCTGTTCCTTTAAGAAATTTGAAGAACTTAGCTCTGAAACAGAAAATGAGTTTTTCTCTGAATGTGCCAGGTTCCTGACCAATCCTGATCTCCAAGCGACTCCTGTTTCAACCTGGGCACTCCAACTAAGTTATATTTTGTTTAAAGGGGAATTATTCCAGTGGGCATTTGATGTTCTCAATCATTCCGATTCGAAAGATAGACCGCTGGAATTTCTAGCGTTTGTGATCCATAACTGGTTGCGCATAGATCCATTGCCTTTTCCTCTTAATGAACTCCTGGCAGCAGGCCAATCAGCTGCTCCTTCAATTGCTTGCAAGAATGAGCAGCAAGCAGAAAGTGTTACTGATAATTTTCCTGCAGCTTTGAATAAATCACCAAAAACCGCAAGGTCAAAGGCAAAACGCAAACGTTCTAAGAAACGTGTCCAATCTGCAGAATCGTTATCCTTAGCGACTGAGACCTATAATGAGATTCTGCCATTAACAGATAATTAAATGCAATTGTCTTTCAGGGGAGTTAAATGGACTTATGAAACTACTAATGAACTTTCCTCCCTGGCTAGGGAAAATAAAGATTTTTGTTTAAAAGAATTATCTGAGTATGATTATGATGAGATATTACAGAGTATTGAACAAATCAACTTATTTGTGAAGCAAGGAAAGTTTGCATACACTACAGTTCAACACTTGCTACAGGTATTGGAGATTCTTAAGAATAAGGAATCTGCCAATCACCTGCTAATTAACCCTATACATGTGCCTGCCACAATCATATCTGCAAACCATGATCTGCCTGTTAAGTATGCATGGGATCCTCCATTCGAGAGGGGAGAGATGGAAGCCCTGGTCTGTGAATGGAAGAATGATTCAAGTTCATTTTGTCAATTTTACAGTGCAAAAAGTGAAATGGTATTGAACGCATGCATTAAGTCAGCCTATAACCTAATAGAGGCTGGTGTGTGTAGGTATGACTGTGTGGCTCCCTTGATTGATGTGTGGGAACTGATTTTGGATGATTTTTATGTGACTCCGAATTCGCAAATTTGGCGTTCTGACCCGCCTGCTTCAGCACCTTTGGCTGATTCAGCAGGTGATTCGGAGCTCTTTTTGTGTGAAATTGAAGTTCCTGCAATTCCACCCTGTACCATGGATAACTCAGTGTTACTTCCCAGTAAAACAGAAGCCACTGATACATTCTTAACCTTGCCCTGCGCAAATTTCTCAGCAGAGAATCCAGAGGTCCTGCTGACTTCCGAGTCCAGCCTAGCCAGTACTCATGACTCTTTGTTTAGTGAAACAGACACCAGAAAAATCTTGCCTGTCTCTGCAAACACTTCTGCAGAAATTACCTGTGTTAATAAAGTTCAACTCCTGTCTGATCCAGCAGATGCCAATAGATGCACTACATCAGTTTCCGAGTCCCAGCAATCCTGTCTAGTAAACTCAGAACCCCAGCATCTGAACTTTCCAATTTTACAAATGAATGGTGATTCAGATGCGCAAACATTGTGTCTTGATCTTCCTGTTTCTACACCTCGCTCTAGTTTCGTGAATAGCTCAGAGCATCTGCTATGTGAACCTGAAATCGCAGAATTATTACCTTGTTCAGAAAATTTTCCAATAAATTTGCCCTGTACCATGAATTGTGCAGTAGATCTCTCCAATGAAACTCAGGTCACAGAATCATTATGCTGTCCAGCAGGTGCTTCCATGGTTTTGCCCTGCAATATGGACTGTTCAGTGATCCTGTCCAGTGAAGCTGTGGTCGCAGAGTCTTATGCTTCACCCAGTACTTTGGATACTTTAAACCCTCTAGCAGAGGAGGCTGAAGCACTGCTTACCTCAGTTGGTGTTGCAGTAATATTCACTTGTCTAGCAGCTGTTTTGGAATTACAGTCTGCTCTAATAAAACTTGATGAATTTCTGCCCAGCAAAGCAGAAGCCATTGAAATATTGTCCTCGTCAGCAATTGTGTCAGATACCTTGCCCTGTACACAGTCTGATTTAACCAATGTTGAGTCCCTCTCCAGTGTTGTAACAGCCGAGGAACTCCAGCCCTGTCCTCTGAATGTTTCAGAAGTCTTGCCCTGTAACATGGATAATTCTGATTCTCTGGTCAAAATAATAGAAATCTCAGAATTTCAGTCCGGTCTGATGTGTGTTCCTGAAACCCAGCCCTGTATCCTGAAAGATTCTGGTTCTCTGGCCGCTGTGGCAGAGGTTCCAGAGTCCCCTTCCTGTCCAGGGAATTCCTCAGTTTTGCCTAGTCCAGTGGGGGCTGCTGCAATGCTGACTTGTTCTGCAGCGCCTCATGAGCTCCAATCCAGTGTATTAGATGAGTCTCTGTCCAGTCCAGAGGTAGTTGTGGAGTCCCTATCTGGTTCAGTGCATACATCAGAAGATTTGTCCTGTCTTGTTAGTGCCCCTGAATCTGATTTGTTACTGACTTTGCTGGAATCAGCGACATCTAAGTCTGATCCTGCATTCTCGTGTAAAAATCCAGTAGTTGCGAAGTCTAGTCATGATGATTTTTTTTTGGCCAGTCCTGGTTTTGGTCCTGTCTTGGCTGACCCTGAGGCTCACAGTTCCTTGACATGCCCAGAGGTTTCTCGTGTGCCAGAATGCCCAAGTGTGTTTAAGGTGTTAGCGTGCTCTGATGCTTCCTTAGTGGGAACATGTTCTGATGTTGCCAGTCTGCCTGCATGCCCAGAGATGGTTCTGGTCCCTGAAAGCCCTGATATTGATGTTTGTCCTTGTGGCCCTGACTCGGGAATTGCCCTAGGTTCCATAGGGGTTCTTGATAGTTCTCCATGTGAGCCTAAAGGGCATTCTGACCTATGGGGATCTCTTTGGAGCTTCAAGGTGTTCTGGGAGGTCTCTGAGAAAACTTGTCCTGGTGCCTTGGACTGGTTCAACAGTGGGTTTTGTGTTGGTAAAGACAGTACCGGTGGGCATTGCAAAGGCTTTGGCGTTTCTGAACGGTTCCTGGAAGGCGGTGGGTATCGCTCAGGGAGTTTCGGAGGGCTTTCTTCTGGAAATCATGGTTCTGATGGGTGTCACACTGGGGCTTGTAGTACTGATGGGCATGGTTCTGTAGGTTCTGGTTCTGATGGGTCCAGTCTTGTGGGGACTGATTCTGGAATTCGGTCTTGCCGGGCTGTCCCGGTCATCATGAATTATCAGTCAGACTGTTTTGTTGGAAATTTCAGTTTTGAAAAGCGTCTGGAATCCGCTTTTAAAGGCGGGGGTACTGTAATGATCGCTGCTGCAGCAGCTATTGCTGGAAGTAGTGCTGCAGCTCAGGCAGTTCTGATCTATTTCCATGCAAGCTGCATAGTTTTGTCTGTCTTTCCCTGCTGTCAGCTTGTGACTGATTATCATTCACCTGTGTGGGAATCTGCATGTCTGCTCCCATTGGATGACCTCAGTATAAAGATCTGCTTCCTGCAGGGTTTCCTTGGGTTTTCATAGCTTCAGCTTAAGCCTGCCTTGCTGTCGCTTTAGCCCCCGATTGTGTTTCTTGTTATAAAGATACTTTGCTGGTCTTTGCATCATATATTGGTTCATTGCCAATATATATGCATACCAGCACGTTTATTATTTTCCTTGTATTTGTGTTACGTTAATACATCAGTGTCGCTGATGTATACGTACACGAACTGTTTATATCCTGTGTGCAGTTAGTCAGCTTTCCAGCATGTTTTGGTAGGTTGCGCGTACCGTGACCACCCGTGCTGAGGTAGTTACCCTGCTCCTGGTTCTGTTTGTGGATTGCGTTCATCTCTGCGAAGAGATAACGAATCCTTCTGAATCCTGTTCTGTTACCGTTTGTGGATTGCGTTCATCTCTGCGAAGAGATAGCGAATCCTTCTGAGTCCTGTTCCCTGTGTTACTCCATTCCTAGTCAGCGTTCCTGCTTATGTCATATATCGGTTCATTGCCGATATATACATATGTTAGTCAGACGTTACAAATAGTTTCATTGATAGCTGTAATTGTAATACGCTAGGAAAACATACTTATTGTATATTTGTCTGTGTTACGTTCATCTATCTTAATCCTGCTATTTTCTGACTGTCCTGTCCTGTCTTTGTGAGGCACGCCATCGCCGCATCGCATTGGCTGCCTCATTCCAGTCTGTCTGGTTTTGGACGCTTGCTGTCGCTAAGTAGCCGCTAGCTAGCAAGCGTTCATTCTGTCTACCTGTCCTGATCTCCTCAGTTCTGGTTTATGCGCTCAGCGCTACTTTGCGCTGAGACGTTATAACGAAAGCATTGTTTGTGGCTGTCAGATCTGCACCGGCTCTGTGCGCCACAATCTCCTATTGGAGTCAGTCCTCCCCTCCACTATACTAGGGATAGCCTGTTTCCTTGTGCTAGTGTGTGTACCTCCTCCACGCCAGCTCATGCGTTGCATGCTGACTGTGGAGAATACACCACCAAGCCTTACACTAAGACCCTCCTTAGTGATCACTGTATTGTGTGTAGAATAATGTTTTAGAAACAGTAAGGGATAAAATATATTACAATTTACGTTACGTACTGATCGCTTTATTTTGTGAATAATAATGTTTTACAAACAGTAAGGGATAACATTTAAAATAATGTTTTATTGAAATAGGAAACGTAAATCATCACAAGCAGTTATAAAACATTAAAAATCTTCGGGCGCCGTTGGAAAACATTATTATTCTCGGGCGCCCTTTTTTCCTGTTCGACGCCCAGTAAACGATATTTATTATGGGAGTGAATGGCGGCGCCCGATTTGTCCACTAGCCACCTGCGCCCTTTTTTACTGTTTCCCTGAATTCTGGCACAAAAGTACAATTCTGTTTTAATGAAATTACACCATGTATCTGGACAGCAAATACCTGCAACTTTGAGGGGATATTCTGAGGGATCATCACTAACACAGGTCCCCTGAATATGAAAGTAGACCTGAACTGATGGAGGGAATGTAAGCCTAAAAGCAAAAATACATTATTAGGTAAATTGTAATGCATTAAACATTATATATAATAACAAAAATTGCATTTACCATAATTAAAATCTATTTACCCTTTTGCTGCCAAGGTCTCCCTTTAAACTTACACTTCTGATGGCCAATATTAAAATGTGCCTGAGCGAAAAAAGGGGGAAAATGAGATACTTAGTAGGAAGCTTCTAGTTAGATCTGATCGAATGTTTAGTGCAGGGTGGCTAATTATTGATAATTTATCTATCTTATTGTCGCCACTAACAATCCAATTTCTAGCAAAAAAACATGTTTGAGTGATCAGATCGGAAGAAGAATCACTCACTACAAGATCAACGAACCAATGTTTGCTTCTTATCTGTCACAACCAACAAGAAAATCCAAATTTCGACTTGATGAAAATCCAATCGGACGACTATTTTTATAATCATTCAAAATCGATTGTGCCCACCAATTGAGATTATTTACAATATTTCCAATTCAAGCAGAATTTCTGATCGCTAGAACGATTTTTCGCTAGAAATTGGACTGTTAGTGGCCACCTTTATAGTGCAGTTTTTCTCAACATTTCTTTGATATGTACCACTTTTGAAAGCCTGTGCTCATCAAGTACTCTGGTATGGTAAAAACTATTTCAAGTACCCCCTGACACAGATATTTTCAAATAGTAGCACATGTAGTATGAAGGCCAACCAGTTTTGAATACAGGTAGTCCCCGACTTACGAACGACTCGCTGATACGAATGTAATTTCTGTTTCCATGGGAACAAGCTCCCCCCCAAAAAATTTTTTTACAAATTGGACTTGTAGTTTTTGAGAAAAACGATTTTAAAAAAATCAAAGAAAAAATGGCTTTTAAACTTGTATAAACAGGTACAAAGGGCAGAGGTGACACAGAGGAGGACACTGGAGGCACAGGGGGCACAGAGGAGGTTCAGGGGACAGAGATGGCACAATGTTCTGACTTAAAAACAGATTCAGGTTAAGAACGAACCTACAGTCCCTATCTCGTTTGTTAACCGAGGACTACCTGTACTTTGAACGGATTTGTGTAGGTAAGCTCTCATACTTAATGGAAGTAGTAAAATTGTCGTATCGAGATTGGATATGTGTATGCAGCTTAAGATTTCAAGTTTAACCTGCCATTTTTTAACCACTGCAGCCTATCTGGACGACTATAGTACACTGTGCGTCCAGTGTTTAAGTGGCCAATGCGCGCGCAACTGCCACTCATACCATGCCGTATTTCTGAGTCGGTGGTTGGGAAAGGGAAGCAAGGCTTCCCTGAACCAATCACGTCTGTAATGAATGGACATGAACCCAATCAGGGGCCATGCCATGTCCATTCATAAGAATGTAGCAAAACAAAAGTAAACAAAAAAATAAAAATGAAACACTTCCTGGTAAATCAGGATTGTGTTTTTAGCGCCATCAAGTGCAAAAAGTTAAATTGCAGACACCACACACCTTCAATAAAAGAAATAAAAAAACCAGTAAAAAAAATCCATACATAGTTGCCTTAGGAACTCAGCTTTTTTAAAAAATATGTATGTCATGAGGGTATATTACTGTTATTTTAGTATATAAGGGTTTGCAATGTAATGGACACAAAAAAACCCAAATCAGAAAAAATACACCTTTATTTCCAAATAATATATCGGCACCATACATTGTACTAGGGCATCATTTAAATGTTGTGATAGCCGGAACTAATGGGCAGACAAAATGAGTGGGTTTTATTTATACTAGCATTGCTTATTTTAAAACTATAGGGTATGGATTTGGAGACATTGTGTATTTTTTTCATTTATTTTTCTTGCATGTGCCTTTAGAATGCATAGAAAATAAAGTAATTACTGAAAACAAGTATCGGCCACAAAAAGCTTAATTTGTGTTGAAAAAAAACAAGATATAGATCATTCAAGTGTGAGAAGCAGTGATAAAGCTATGGCCACATGAATGGGGGAGCGCTGACAGGTTAAAATGGCTTTTGATGTTGAGGCAAAATGGTCTGTAGGCTGAAGTGGTTAAATACACATAGTCTTAAATATGCACCCCATTCCTTTAGATTGTAAGCTCGCAAGGGCAGGGCTCTCAAGCTTTTGTGTCATAGAATATTATTAATTTAATTGCTTGCACTCTGTTAGACATTTATACATTTTAGTCATCATGTTAAATCAAATTGTTCATATTTGATGTATATCATTGTCTGTATCATTATTTATCTTTTGTTTGTTATCTTACATTGTACAGCGCCACAGAATATGTTGGCGCTTTATAAATAAATAAATAATAATAATAATTATTATTATTATTATTAATACACAAGATTTTGTTAATTGCATGGGTCTACTTTTTTCAATAATTACATTTAAAATACCTGGCTGGAGAATTCCTGTTGCTCAATTTCCTGTTGCGATGACAATGCATTTTTACCGGAGAGAAAGCTGTTCTCACTTCTTCTCCTATCCCATCAGCAGTCTATCCCTGTGTGTGTAAATTATTAAAGTTCTTTTTCTAGCTTGTACAAATACTAATCTTCCCCCTTCTGGATAAGGGATAACAAGTTAATATAACAGATAGTCATCATCAAATAGTGGTGCTCTCCACAGCTCTATCAGGACTTTCTTACTGTCAGAATCATGTCCTCCCCTTCTTAATGAACACTTTTCGTAGATTAGTTTTGTGGTTCCTAGCTTGTTGATTTGTGTTTTTTTTTCCTTTTTATGGAGAGAGTACATAATTATACTAAAAGGTATGCCATTTTTATTATACAAGCCTCCTTTTTCAAAGTGTGGGGCTGCAGAACTTGTATGATCCAAGCCTAAGGTGTCCCTGAATAATACTGGTTACTACACTGCATGCTCACCATGTAGAGTGTGTTGCATGCAGAAATGTGAGATTTCACCACGTAAAATAAGTGTAGCTAAGCACACATTTGAGAACTATCTATCTAAGGTTTACCATCTTGCTTGCAGACATGCATTCAAATATTGTGAATGAGCCTGAAGTGGAGAATGGTTTTCTGTATTAATCAATAAGCACACTGTACAATATTGTAGTTGCATTATCGTCTCACAGATGTTCTTATTTATTTACAGGCCTTAAACCGGGGTATTGCTGCTGTCAAAGAAGATGCCATCGAGATGCTTGCTAGCTATGGCCTGGCATACTCCTTGATGAAGTTTTTCACTGGTCCTATGAGTGACTTTAAAAATGTGGGTCTGGTGTTTGTGAACAGTAAAAAGGACCGTATGAAGGCCGTACTATGTATGGTTGTGGCTGGAATTGTGGCAGCTGTCTTTCACATCCTCATAGGTAAGCATCCACTATTCTAGAACAGTATATTTGGCATTTTATAAATGGAGAAATATAAATAGTTTAATTTGTAGAATTTTATGCAGTGTAAGTGCAAAAAAAGATGGATGCTTCTTATTGAGTATATTAACTAGGTTACTGTAGATTCCACTGCAGAAACTTTTGATACTTATATTATCTGATAACTTCAGATGAAGGGGGGTGGAGTTTCAGAACTCTAATGATTAGGGGCGTGCGGGTGAGTTATTGCCACTGACAACCGCTAATCCTGGCAGCTCTAACACAGAGCTTTACATCTAGGACCATATTTACACTTTCATTCCTCTTTAAAGGAAACCTGAGACGTTTACTATTGGTATATTAACACTTAGCTGGGGCTTCCTCTAGCCCTATGAGGTGCATAGGCAGGGCTGTGGAGTCTAAGCCATTTTGAGTACCCGGAGTCGGAGTGGTTTCATAAACTGAGGAGTCGGAGTCGGATGATTTTTGTACAGACTCCACAGCCCCGTGCATGGGCTCCCTCACTGTCCTCTCTATTGTCTTCTTATTTTTTGCGGGTAATCTTGCCGGCCTTGCTCTACTGCGCATGCACAGCTTAGCCACATGCCACCTTTGCAGTGGTATTGCATGGGCGCAGAACGCTTCCAGGTGTAGGACTGCAACTGGGGCTCCCGGCCGGGTCGTGCATCTTCATAAATGTACGACTGCCCGTGACTGGCTAGATTACTGGCAGCGATAAGAAGACAACGGAGAGGACGGTGCAGGAGCCCACGCACCCCATGGGGCAAGAGGAAGCCCCTGCTAAGTATTAATATACCAATAGTAAAGGTCTCAGGTACACTTAAAGTTTGCTAAAATGTACCTGAACTGATATGTGACATGATGAGATAAGCATGGATACAGTAAAGTCGTTTTTTTATATTGCAATGGTCAAAAATATGTTTTTATCTAGGCAACTAAGGCAGTTAAGCAGCACTTGAATCCCACAAGGGCTTTCCGGAAAATTTAAAAGAGCAAAACCCTGAGAAAATTCTAGTAACAAGACAGTCAATTGTAATGGTATCCAGCGCCCATCAAAATATGCGGATAGTGTGAAACCCCAAAATTAAAGGGGGAGCCTAGAAGTGATATGGGTTATCTTAAACAAAAGGACTGCTCACTTAGTCTCAAAAAACACTTCAATTTTATTAAATGTCTGCATAACAAAAAAACCCCATCAACCCCCATAAAACCGAGCTTAGGAGTGTGTACCAGCCTAGCATACACAGCCGACCGTGTCATTCACGCTGCACAGCCAAACTACACCATTCAATCACAGAGCTACACTCCCGGGAGTTTCCAGAATATAGTAAGTCTGATGTATGTGCTATGGCCTTAAATCCAGTTCCATGTCCAGTACTGCGCATGATCTATAGTAAACAGTCCCAGATCCAATCCAGATACAGTCTTCACATATAGACGTATACAACTACTACTGTGCTGTCTTGTCATATTAAAAGTTCATTCAGGGGGAGTGATGGTTCAGCATGCAAATCATGTTAGTCCATGCAAGGGGGGTCCCAGTTAGCATAAGCGACCACTTATATTGCAGCCAGTCATAGGGCATTAGATGATTTCAGTAACACATGGAGGGCTGGTGCCTAACCACAGCGTTTTTCACTACCCTCATATGCACACACAAGATGCTCTGCCCTGCGGGCTCTCACCACCTCCACAGGCTTATGGGTCCTTCCTGGCAACTCTTCAGGCCCCCCTCCGTTCGGCTATTGCTCGCCTCCTCCTCCTCTCAACCCCTTATGCCGCCAGCAGTGTTCCACGCAGTTCTGGATCCATGCGCCGGTCAGCGTGTGACGTCACTCCGGCTCGTTCCCGTGACTAGTATCGCCTGCCCCTCGGGCTTCCTCAGACGGTCACATGAGCAGCGCCGTCATGTTGTTTTTAAAAGCCAACCTCTCCTGCCTAATTTGCGTATCTCCGCCTCTGCTCATCGACCATTGGTCATTCAGTTCACCATCTCTTATCCCAGCTGAAGATGATCATAGCGTTGCATAATATTTAAAGTCAGTTCAGAAGAGATTCTTCACAATCATGCTGAGTATGATCCACATAAAAGTTCAATTAGACCTATCCCAGCTATTCACGCACACCTCCTTATATGGTCTCCTTTTCTATACACATCCATACATACACCTGCATGGTCTCTTCTCATGTATGCGTATATAGATATGCTACAGATAGTCTATACCCTCAAGCCAACCACCTTGCAGAGACCTGTATACTATTGTTATCTCACTACAGGGGATCCATGGTAATATCGTCATGCCTAGGGGGAGCCTTATCACTCACTCAACCAAACATCTCTCTCACTGAACACAGGGGATATGTATTTTTTATATATATTTGTTTATTCTGGCAAGAAAGGGGACAGTGGTAAGTCAGAGTTCAGACCCCTCGGGATTACTGTAGCTAATCTAAAAATCCAGCTTGATTCTATCTGGCATATGCGTCTGTCCAAATTCCCCCCTCTTGGTGGAACAGGCATTTTAATAACCCCCTTAAATCTCAGTGAGTCAGGGTCCATTTGATGGAAAAGTTTAAAATGCAGGCCTAGTGGGCTAGTTTCATCCCCCTCTTTGATATTCCCCACATGTTGTTGAATTCTTTGTTTTAGCATGCGTGTCGTTTTTCCGATATATTTAAGTCCACACGGACATGTGATCATATATACCACCAGTTTACTCTCACAATTTATAAAAGACCGAATATCATAAGACTTTCTAGACTGTGAGTCTGAAAAACTTCCCACACGATCCACTAGATGGCAGACTGTACATTTCCCACACGAATACATTCCATTGGGGCGTGTCGAGGGGCCCAACCACATGCGCGACGATTGTGCTGTAGTGGATCTAAACTCAGACCTCACCAGCATGTCACGCAGGTTAGGGGCCCTTTTAGCCGCCATATGAGGGTAATCCCCTACTACCTGTATTATTTTGGGATCAAGTCTCAACAGGTGCCAATGTTTGGCTAAAAGTCTCCGCAACTGGTTCCAGTGGGTTCCATATTGCATCACTACCCTTGTTACTTCATCTCTCGGTGTCCTCTTTTTCTTGTCCTGTGTCAAGAGTCTTTCCCTTGGGGTCTCACTACTCCGTAGTTTTGCCCTTTCAAGCACCTCTCTACTGTAGCCACGACGCTTAAAGCGACCACACATCTCCTCAGCCTCCCTCTCATAATCCTCCTCTCCGCTGCAATTCCTGTGGACCCGCAACAGTTGTCCCACAGGAATACCTTGCAGCAGGGAAGAAGGATGAAAGCTAGAGGCATGCAGGAAAGTGTTTCCTGCAGTTGGTTTGCGGTAAGTCTCAGTCCTGATTCTGTCAAGATCTTTCTTGATTTTTAGGTCCAAAACACGTATCTCATTTCCACCAATAGTATGGGTTAACACAATGTTTCTTTTATTCATATTTAAGTGATCCAAGAAGACACCTAGTTCTTCCATGGTGCCCCGCCAGACCATGAGGACGTCATTGATGTATCGAATCCAGGCCGCGACGTGCACCCCAAACTCCACACTTGCGTATACCTCCTGTCGCTCCCACAGGCCAAGATGGAGGCACGCATAGGCCGGGGCACACGCCGCGCCCATTGACGTCCCCCTGATCTGGCGGTAGAAGGTCCTATCAAATCTAAAACAATTAAGGGTAAGTACCATCTGCAACAAATCCATAATAAGCTGGCATCACCCTAACTGTACCCCTCCAACGTTCTTTAAGAAGAATTCCACTGCTCCCAAACCCACTTTATGTGGGATGGATGTGTACAATCCCTCTACATCAATGCCGACGAGAAGGTCGTTAGGGTATATTTGTAGGTCATTTAACAAATATAACACATGTCCCGTGTCACGTGCATACGACGGTAGACCTTCAACAAATCCCTGTAAATTCGTGTCCAAAAATGTGGACACTTTTTCAAAAGGGCCCCCTATCGCCGAAATTATCGGACGACCCGGTGGTATCTCGGCATTTTTATGCAATTTTGGTAAAAGGTACAGCACCGGCGTGCGATAGCTGTCTACCTTCATAAAACGCCACTCATCACTGCTAATAACATTTTCTGTCAGGGCCTGATCCAGCCGGTTATTCAACTTTTTGATGATATGAGGGAATGGGTCAGAGGTCAGCTTTTTATATACCTCAATGTCACCTAATTGTCTTTTTACTTCCTCCAGATATAGCTCCTTTCCCCACAGTACTACATTGCCCCCCTTGTCACTGGGCCTCACAATGACTTCCTCAGAGGACTTTAATTCCTGTAGTGCTTCATATTCGTCTGGTGACAGATTATCTTTTATTTTTGGGCGTCAGTTTAGGTACTTTAGGTCATGTTCTACTGCCTCAGCAAATGTTTTCAGGTGCGGGTTAAGTGATAGGGGAGGAAAATATTTTGATGTTGGTCTTAGGTCTGTAAAAGACAAGGTTCTATTATCTATTTCATCAGATTCAACTGTATTGAGGTCAGAAAGTGACTCAAGCGTTACCAGTGATCTCCTATCTGCTATCGTTAATTCAGTATTAGGCTGTTCAAATTCTCTGCAGTCCTTATTAGCTGTAGTCTTCCCCGCCCACATAAACTTAAAGAGGCAGATAGCCGAACGGAGGGGGGCCCGAAGAGTTGCCAGGAAGGACCCATAAGCCTGTGGAGGTGGTGAGAGCCCACAGGGCAGAGCATCTTGTGTGTGCATATGAGGGTAGTGAAAAACGCTGTGGTTAGGCGCCAGCCCTCCATGTGTTACTAAAATCATCTAATGCCCTATGACTGGCTGCAATATAAGTGGTCGCTTATGCTAACTGGGACCCCCCCTTGCATGGACTAACATGATTTGCATGCTGAACCATCACTCCCCCTGAATGAACTTTTAATATGACAAGACAGCACAGTAGTAGTTGTATACGTCTATATGTGAAGACTGTATCTGGATTGGATCTGGGACTGTTTACTATAGATCATGTGCAGTACTGGACATGGAACTGGATTTAAGGCCATAGCACATACATCAGGAGACTTACTATATTCTGGAAACTCCCGGGAGTGTAGCTCTGTGATTGAATGGTGTAGTTTGGCTGTGCAGCATGAATGACACGGCCGGCTGTGTATGCTAGGCTGGTACACACTCCTAGGCTCGGTTTTATGGGGGTTGATGGGGGGTTTTGTTATGCAGACATTTAATAAAATTGAAGTGTTTTTTGAGACTAAGTGAGACAGTCCTTTTGTTATAGTAACAAGACAGGGTTGTAAAGTTTGAAAGTCTATTGTTTTGTTTTTTTGTAGATGAATATAGTGGATTTTTTTTGTCACACTGTCATGGTCACTGTTTAGAATTCAATCTTAGAAATTCAGCCCTTAGACCATAGGTCCACTTTTTCAGTTTGCAAGCTACTTAGAAAATTACGAATTGAAATGAATCTACCTACCTACAGATTGTCAAAGATAGTATACTTCTTTTAAAGAGGAACTATTAGCCATACTATGCCAGGGAAAAAAACACATATGTAAGTAGGATTAACCACCTGTACTGTAGTACAGTATTGGGAAATAGCAAAGCTTCATGTTTCATGTTTTTTTTTAATGGAAAACACACTTAGGTCAACAATATAAGTACACCAACTTAAGTTCAAACATGAGTCCTTCATAAATCAAGATGGTTGGCATAAGCAAAATTTCAGACAGGATCAAAAACACTCACACCTATGACAAAATGCAAGCCACAGCTGCAGCAAATGCACAGCGGCAGTCCATCACTGATTACCACACAATGGGAGATAGATAGATGAATACTGGATTTTAATACACTTAAGGTGCGTTCACATGCACTACCGCCGGCAACAACGGTTCCGCCGGACCCTCCTGCTGGGCCGGGCGTTCAACCGACAGTAGTGTGTGTGTACGCGCTGTCGGCGGACTGATAAGGCTGTTTCTGAACGATTAAGGCTGTTTCTGAATGATCCTCTGGGCGGATCGTTTGCAAACAGCCCTATCAGTCTGCCGACAGCACGTACACGCGCATTACTGTTGGCTGAGCGTCCGCCCAGTGGGAGGGTCTGAAAGACCCGTCGTTGCGGGATGTAGTGCATGTGTACGCACCTTAAACCACCTTTAAAACCTGTGTGTTTATAGATTTATGTTGTGGGTCTTTTTTTTTTATCTCTGTAGGGATGGGTAAGTGATGCTGATATACCATTTTGCTCATTTTTTTGGAAGGGACAGATGTATAGGAGTTCTCTTATTATTAAAGGGGTGCAAGACGTTTGGGATGCTTAGAAGCCGACGGAATTCTGGGTAATTAACTCCCATGCACACAGCTGAGGCAATTAAGCCTCATTTGAATCACACATTTTCAAGTGGGTAATTACAAGTTACTACTTGTGAGCCCCTCACTACACACATCCAATTTTGATTGGGCAATCAAGGACCGATCTTACCACTTCTGTGTAGTATAGGAGGTTACTAATTTATTCATAGTATTAAAAATATCCACTACATGGAGGAGGTAAAATTGGTCAGTCATTGGCCTATCAAAATTGGATGTGTGTACAAGGCTTAAAATGGGCCTTGCGCTAAGTACACACATGAAATAAAAGTCCTTGGAAAATTAAAGCTCAGACCAATTTTACCAGCTTCCATTTAGTATGAGGGCCAACAGATGTTGAATACTAAAGCTGGGTACACACAAGATAAATCTTTGAAAAGTGAAAGATCAAATCTGCAGATAATTTTTGGAAAAAAAATCACAAAAGAGCCAAATGAAAGATATTATTTCTTAATCTTTCAGATCCATCCTGGTGAATCTGATCTGCAGATGACTGCCTGTCAGACAAATAGAAAGGGTGGTCACTGTGGGGATACCACGGTCACCTGTAAAACAAGTAGAGACCAGGAGCCAAATGGTGCAGTATTGTGGGGTATTAAATGTTAGATTGTAGTATAAGAGTATTTATACTCACAAAGGTGGGTTGCAGTCCCTGCAACCACCGTATATCGCCAATGGGAAAATTAACTGTCCCCACTCAGTATTCCAGGTCCTACTGGAACTGGATGGTCACATTCCTGGTTGGTCCTTCTTGGTTGTAGAAAATACCACACCCGGAAGGTGAACACCTCCAAAGGAGATGTAATGTATAGTACTGGGGGTGGAGGCGCCCAAAAATAGGTAATGTAATGAAACAAAAATATGGTGGAGGGAGGGTGTCTTTGCCACTCAATATGGAAGAACCCAAACCACGGGGTTAATGTAAAAAGATTAAAGTGGACACAAATTAAAAATACAAGATTGCAGAAATAAAATCTCTTTTCTAAATTATAATAAATAGCAGCCTTTTTTTCAGCTGCATGATGACAAATATAAAATATTTTACATTTATTGGAATAACCCCTACCTTCCTTTTCATATTGCCGGGGCAGAATCCGGCAAACTGGTGGAGTAGGTGGTGTCTGGCAAAGGAGGATCTGCTGATGACTGCCACCTGTATAACCCCAGTTATGAAAACAGATGGGTAAAAAACATGCACTGAAACGCTTGAAGGAGTGTTTATTTTTCTGTGTATGTATTAGTGGTGCAACTAAATATTTTGAATTAAAAAATATGTTCAGTTTGGGTCCGCTTTAAATAATTAAGCACGATTAAAAGGTCAGCGCGTTTCACGGGTCTCAGCCTGCTTCTTCCGGTCAATACATGGATGCCAGAAATCTTATTTCTGGTGTCCATGCTTGTGACCCCTATTTTAAAGGCACTTGTATTGACCTGAAGAAGCAGGCTGAGACCCCGTAGAACGCGTTGTCCTTTTAATCGTGCTGAATAAATCATTTTATATTAACCCCGTGGTTTGGGTTCTTCCATCTTGAGTGGTAAAGACACTCTCCCACCATTTTTTTTTTTTTTTAAATTACATTACCTATTTTTGGGCGCCTCCACCCCCAGTCTGTTAAGGATGATTACAGAGTTCAACATCCACCTTCCCCATGTTATAACTACTGCCTCCTTCTTGGAACACACATGAAGGAGAAAGAAGGCCACCTTTTAAATTACGTTGAGACAGGAGTTATTTGCATGTGTGGAGGATTGTTGCCCCCTCCCTTGCATGGTACCTCAAATTGTTAAAAGATGTGATTTGGCATCGGACAAGGGACAGAGCCCAACCTACATGGTGGATGAGGGTTATATAAGGCTTAATATCATAAATAAAATAACATTTTTAGAAAGGTTAGATAGTTATTTGAGCTTGCAGGGGTGCTTTATAAACATTTCCATGACATTTTTGCCAGGGAAAATCTACATAAACCATCCCTGTATGTTCTTTACAAGAAAGAAGTTTTACTGATTGCTAACACAATACAATACTACACTGTTACTACTGCAAAAGCAGTGGCATCGCTGGCTGCTAGCTGGCAGTCAATGCAGCCATTGCCAGGGACCTTGTGAGGATTGAGAAATACATAATAATTCTTAATCTGTCATGACAGTTTTTGTTTACTATATCTGCGATCAGAATTATGTTTCCTGGCCATGAATTAATGTGGGTTTGTTTAATATTGTACCTTATTTATCTCAGGGTAAACTTTCTGGTGCCCAAAATAAATAAATTATTCCTACTTAGGAAGCATCCCTCATGGTAGTCATGTGAATTAAAAAAGCCACTCTTTTGGTCATCGTGTACAATATAAGAATAAAACATTAAGTTGGGATCAGTGTTAGTAAATGTATACACCGTTCGCTACTTTACTTTGTTTGTAGTTGTGTACTTGTTTCTAGTTGTACAGTTATAATCTCTTTTAAAGAAGAATATTTCTATTTCTATGTTCTGCAGAAGTAAAACTATTTTTGTGATAAAACACAGATAAAAGGAAGTGTACTTGTCATGTTCCTATTTGTGGTCACATTGTGTGTCAGGACATAAATTAAGTTCCCTATACAGAGAGTGAGGCTGATGTTTTAAGCTGTAGAAAATACAATCAGCCGACAAATAAGCTGTGTTTTAGTAGCTGACTTATTCAATAAGGTAAAATGAAGTAACCCATGTTTTACTGATTATTGAAGTAGATCTAATCAACTACAAGGATGATTGCACTTCTGTTTGCCTTATTAAATAAGCTAATAAGCATATGATTGATCTTACAGGATTTTATTAAATCAGCCATTTATGAAAGAAGCCTAGTAATCAGTATGTGTAACCTCATTTTGCTTAGTGATGGTAATGCTTATACCTAATGTATTCCAAGCAAATACATTCAAATGTTTGTATGTGTTTCATCCACCCTACTTTTAATATGTAATTCTTGACTAGACAATTAATATTGTTCCCAAAAATAGGGTAAAGGGAAAAAAGTAAAGGAAAATGGGATCAGGGTAGGAAAAAAAGGGCAATAGGCCGAATGCAACATGCAAGCAAATTTATTCAGTGCAATCATTACATTATTTTCGGTATGAGATAATAAACTTTAGAAAAAAAACTTTGACAGCTCTGTCAAAATACTATACTTAAAGTAGACCTGAACTCTTGCACAGAACAGAAGCAAAACATAGAGAAATGAATCCTGTGCCAGAGATGGCAGATAAACTTGTTTGAATGCACAGGCTATTAACAATATGTCTGCTTCCATGAATCCGGAAGTAGAAAGTAGATTTATTTTAGGCTTTGTAGCTGCTGTAAAGTGTTGTACCGTGTTAGCCATGAGTAAAAGCAAGAAGTTTTGAATCAGGATGATACCATTTATTGGCTAACTTAGAGATGGATAAACAGTGAGCTTTCGACGTATAAAAAGCCTTCGTCGGACTGGACCAGTCCGACGAAGGCTTTTTATAAGTCGAAAGCTCACTGTTTATCCATCTCTAAGTTAGCCAATAAATGGTATCATCCTGATTCAAAACTTCTTGCTTGTATCTGCTGTAACAAAGACATTTTTTTGTTTAAATGTCATTATGCTGTTGTGTATCTTTTAGAGCAGAGAGGAGTTCTGAATTCAGATCCGCTTTAAAAACAATGGACCGGCCCACACACCAATTCACATTCACATGGACCGGCCATTCACACACCAATCAGCGACTTAAAGAGAATCTGTATTGTTAAAATCGCTCAAAAGTAAACATACCAGTGCGTTAGGGGACATCTCCTATTACCCTCTGTCACAATTTCGCCGCTCCTCGCCGCATTAAAAGTGGTTAAAAACAGTTTTAAAAAGTTTGTTTGTAAACAAACAAAATGGCCACCAAAACAGGAAGTAGGTTGATGTACAGTATGTCCACACATAGAAAATACATCCATACATAAGCAGGCTGTATACAGCATTCCTTTTGAATCTCAAGATCATTTGTGTGTTTCTTTCCCCCATGCACTGAAGTTTCAGGCTGCTCTTTTCTTCCTGCAAACAGCTTTGCCCTTGTTTGTAATTCCTCAGTATGTGAAAGCCCAGCCAGCTCAGAGGACGATTTATCCAGCTGATTAGAGCAGCTTCTCTCTTCTCTCTTATCTAAATAACACACAGGCAGTGTGCATAGAGGGGCCAGGAAGAGTGAGTTCATAGCAGAACCACAACACTGAAGAACTTGGCAGCCTTCCAGACACAGGCCGACAAGTCTGACAGGGGAAAGATACATTGATTTATTACAGAGACTGTCATAGTAGAAAGTGCTGCAGTTAGCCAGAACACATTAGAATAGCTTTTGGAACATGTAGGATGATAAAAAACAGGATGCAATTTTTGTTACGGAGTCTCTTTAAGTCTGACAGCTAAAATTCAGCGTCCATAGGAAACCAACCCTGATATCTTGTCCTTAGGACATGCAGTACCAGATAGACAATTTGAAACAGAAAATTTGGTTCAATGGATATGTCCGCATTCACAGTTCTCACAACAGAGGGCAAAGAAATGACCTCTATAGATGTAGTGTTAGCCAGTTCAATGCATGTTAGAAAGCATGGAGTAGAAGCAAGCCAGTCAGACAGCTGCATATAACCAGTACAGGTAGTCCCTGGTTAACGAACGAGATAGGGACTGTAGGTTCGTTCTGAACCTGAATCTGTTCTTAAGTCGGAACATTGTGCCATCTCTATCCCATGTACCTCCTCTGTGCCCCCCTGTGCCTCCAGTGTTCGCCTCTGTGTCACCTCTGCCCTCTGCACCTGCTTAGAGATGTGAGCGAACAGTTTGCCCCGAATCTCTATGTGGCTGTACTACTTCCGGGTCGCTATGACCCGTAGTAGTACGGCTGCGCTGGGCCGGAGGTGCGTGTCTTTGATCACACGCCTGTTGCTGGGCACTCTCTGCGCATGAGCGGGATGTCACTCATGACGTCACGCACATGCGCAGAAAGTGCCCGGCAACAGGCGCGCGATCAAGTCCAATTTGATAAAAAAAAAATTTACTTGTTTCTATGGAAACACAAAATCCATGCCTTTCGTATCGGCGGATCGTTCGTAAGTCAGGCGTTCGTAAGTCGGGACTAGCTGTATATACAATGTGCCATAGTCAGCTTCAACTTGCACATACATCAGAGTGCCCCTGCAGGTACTGGCACAGCAGTCGTGCCATGCCAAAGTCACATAAGCCTGCCATGCAGTGCCCACCCAACCAAGCAATGCAATCTGCATGGTCCTCGATGTAGGAGCAAGTGGCAGACCTCTCACCATATCCCAAATATCGGTTCCGCTGTGTGTGGTCGTGTAATACCGTCCAGGCCTGAGATAATCCATTCAGGCTGCATAGTACCTGCTACACATCATGCAGGTTGGGGTGACGTAAATGCAGGCTGCTAGCAGTGCGTTCCGGAGTGTGCTGATATGGATGTCGCTCACATGTGATGTCAGTGGGAAGGCCTACATGTTTCATTTACTGTGAAAGAGTAATTTTTAATTGTTTAGTAGAATTTACATTTTCACACACCAAACAATCTTGGTTGTACAGACTAACCGAATATAAGAGTATTGAAAGTCACAACTCATTTTTGCAAAACTACTTTTTGAATAACTTATTAGAAAAGAAAAATGGGCTTAGAGTAAGAAGTCAATTTATCATAATAAAATACAAATTCATTGGAAGTATTTTTATATAAAAATGTGACTCTTACTTGGTTTCCAAAATGTGCACGTTTAAAAAAAATGCAGTGAGTGGACCTTAATAAAAAAAGGATACACAAGGAGAAATTTTCAAGAATAAAAGAATATTTCTGAACCCTAGTTGTTAAATGTTTTATACTTGCCAAATTTTATTAGAATTTTAAAAAGGATTAAAATGGAATGAGTGTTATGCCATTGTAGTGAAAATGAATTAATAATACGTTTTTCACAATGTTTGACACAGCACACCATATATACTCGGCTATAAGTCGAGAAATGTAGGTCTGACTCACTAAAGCAAAACGGGGGAGTCGCCTTATAGTCTAGTTAAACCTAAATTTCCTAACTTGTACCTGGGGGGTGCCTCTTTCTGCTAATTATTCTGTACTGAACTGCCCCCTCTTTAACTCTCCATCCCTCCCTCCTCCTCTTAGTAATCCCTCCCTTTCCGGCCACCAGGGTGCCCGCCTCTCTCCTTCCATGTGCCGTGTATTCGGCGCATGGTAGAGCGGACATACATTACCTAATCCACTGCTGTGTGCTGTGTCCTCTGATCTCCTCTTCGCTCATGCCAGTGAGCGTACAATAGCATCTCTCCAGTTTCCGTGTCATGTAACTCCCAATGTCACATGGTACCGGGAACTGGAGAGACGCTATTGTACGCTCACTGGCATGAGCCAAAAGGAGATCAGAGGCTACAGCACACAGCAGTGGATTAGGTAATGTATGTCCGCTCTACCACACGCTGCATGCACGGCACATGGGGAGAGAGAGGCGGGCACCCAGGGAGAGAGAGACGGGCACCCTGGTGGGTGGGAAGGGAGGGGAGGTTTGTAAGGAAACTCTGCCCATAGTACCATATGTCTACTCTGCTGCACATTGCATACACGGCACTTGGGGAGAGAGAGGAGCTGGGGATAGTTAAGAATAGTCTGTAGGTGGGCAAATAAAGGGATCACAAGACACACAGCAGGGAGGGCACTGCTGCAGTCATACAGGGCACAGGGGATTAAAACTGGACAGGTAATGGCTGCAATTGGGGACCAGGAGGCGTTAACATCTTCACCTGGGAACCAGGAGGTGTTAAAAGCAGCACCTGGGGACCGGGAGGGGTTAATGGCTGCAGTACTTTATGTAGTACAGCCATTAACCCCTCCTGGTCCACAAGTGCAGAGCCAGTAACCCTCATAGTTCCCACTTGCAGCCTTCAACTTTCCTGGGCCGACTTATACTTGAGTCTTTGAAAAATTCCAGCTTAAAGTGAACCTCCGGACTAAACATCGACTCAGCAGCACTGAAAAAGCTTTGTGTTTTTTTAACAGTTTCACAGCATCAGAACTTTGTTTCTCTTATACAAGCCTCATTTTTAGCTGCACAGAAGAAAACTGCCCGGGCTTTTTTCCCCTGATGCTGTGCAAAGCATGATGGGATTTCTGAATTTTGTTGTTCTCGTTCTGCTGTTTTGGTGCAATTTTTTTTTTTTTTACATTTTGAATTTGACATTTGAAGCCTAGCGTGTGCAGCTGGGAGGGGTAATCAGGACACAGGATAGTTGGAACTGTGTCTCCTGCTCCTTGTCACCTCCTTTCAACCAAAAAGATGGCTGCCCCCATGACAAAGATGGCAGCCCCCATGAATCACAAATATTTACCTGTTTTTTTAAGAGATTATATTATTTATATATTTTAATTAACATAACTAATGTAATTTGATGACATTATGTTTGTTTAGGCTGAAGTTCCCCTTTAAGGGGGCAAAAATTTTGGGATTGACTTATACATGTGGTCGACTTGTATCCGAGTATATATGGTATGTAAAGAATTGATTTGATGAAGCTCTTGTTGTCATTCATGTGTTAATTTATGTGTTTTGATAATATTGTTTCACAGCATATAGTGACCTGGGATATTATATTATCAACAAGCTCCACCATGTTGACGAGTCGGTGGGTAGTAAAACACGGAAAGCGTTCCTGTATTTGGCTGCATTCCCTTTTATGGATGCAATGGTAAGTAAAGTGAGACTTTGGAATTATGTATTTCTGCTGCTGAATACATTTTACACCAGTCATGTATCTCCATAAAACACATCTGGTATTTTGGTGTGTGACATAAATAAAATGTACTTTGTTTATTCTGGCCTCTAACATGATGGCGAGACATTAACAGTGCACTAAAGCCCCATACACACACTCAACAGCGGACTTTTAGGCTCTCACAACTTTTCTTGTGAAACACCTAAAAAAAATCTCTTGCAATTGGTCAAGCAGCTGATAAGACTGATAAGAAGTCAATACAAATGTTGAATTGACTTCTTATCGGTCTTATCAGCTGCTTGAATAGCATATTCATACATTAAAAATTAACTTTTAATTCATCTCTTATAAAAACATTAGTTTATTAATAATTCCTTTCTTACATAGGGTTAACTATTCGCCTTTTTTCCTTTAATAACTTACTAAAACTTTGCTGGGCAGCCTAACTGTACGTGACCCTCAAAACGGACCGTATGCAATAAATGGCCCATTGAGGTTCTGCCCACCGCAAAGCAAAAATATAAATGCTGATTGGAATCTACTAGAGTAAAGAAACCCTCCACCTAAACCAACATGTTTCGGCTCATAAACGCTAGAGCCGTCGTCAGGGCATAGATAAATAAAGTGCTAGGGTGCAAGGTGCATTATAGAGAAACCACACAGCTAATTACAAAGACATAGTTAGAAAAATAACAAATGAGAGATGTGCTCTCAAGCAGAGTCAGCTATCAACTGAACAAAGTCAGCTGCTTCTCTTATATATCCCTGGAAATGGGCGGGGCCCAATATTTGATGCCTCCCATCCATCATTTGAATTCCCATTGGTCAAATAGAACATCAATCAGAATTCTCCAATCTTTATTGGATCCTACATCTTGTCCATGTAATCAAATTACCGGTTTTCTATTGTTGGTATGAATCTATAAAGTTAAATGTGGGTAGCGCTTCCTCATCACTATTTTGTGATGCCCAGGACGCATTACTGGAGGTTAAAATCATCCAGAACGCCGTTTTCGGCGTCCCCCTCCATAGAGATGCATTAGGGCTTCCCCATTGGTCCAAGTTAGACATGTGACACAGCGTCATTCGTCCTCTCCCCGTTCAGTGTATAGGAAGGGGCGGCGACGTCATCTACTCCCACGATCTCCTACGGGAGGTGTGGGCGTTCTCATAGTACGTCTCCTTGTCGTCATGGAGACGCTACCAGGCTACTCTTCCGCACTTGTAATCCCCGCCTCCAGGATACGTATCTCCATATCTCAGATTGTTTAGATGTTACCTTGGCAACTGAGCATTAGTTGTTCTCCTATTCCTTCTCCATAAACATCAGTACATCGGTCTTAGTGACAAGTAGATTACAGCCATTAATGCTCTCATATTGGGAGCTCATATATATATATTAGCTCCACATAAAACGATGTCGTGCGTGTCGACCACCTGCACGCGTTTCCAAAACGTGGCTGGAAACGCGTGCAGTCTGAACGGGGCCTTAACCTCTGTGTTTAACCCTTCCAATGCTGGTCTAGTAAAAAAAAAATGCTTTTTGCATATAATATGCTGTAAATAATGTTTTATAGCAAAGTTCAAATGCAGGGTTATATTCTGCTTTAAGTGGGGGTCAGAATAATAATGAGCACATTAATAAAAAGCCTTAGAATTTGTACTAAGGGGCACTGTAAGGGGTAGTGGCAAAAACAGCCATATCAGTTTTTAACCCCCTTGGCGGTATGAAAAATACCGCCAGGGGGCAGCGCAGCAGTTTTTTTTTATTTTTTTTTTTATTTAAATCATGTAGCGAGCCCAGGGCTCGCTACATGATAGCCGCTGCTCAGCGGCATCCCCCCACCCTCTTCGATCAGGAAATCCCGTTCAAAGAACGGGACTTCCTGGAGGGCTTCCCCCGTCGCCATGGCGACGGGGCGGGATAACGTCACCGACGTCAGCGACGTCGGGACGTCATTGGGAGACCCGATCCACCCCTCGGCGCTGCCTGGCACTGATTGGCCAGGCAGCGCACGGGGTCTGGGGGGGGCGCGCGCCGCACCGGATAGCGGCGATCGGGCGCGCGGCGGCGGCGATCGGGGTGCTGGCGCAGCTAGCAAAGTGCTAGCTGCGTCCAGCAAAAAAAAAAATTATTTGAATCGGCCCAGCAGGGCCTGAGCGGCACCCTCCGGCGGCTTACCCCGTGTCACACACGGGGTTACCGCTAAGGAGGTTAAAGACCATGCCAGGGGTTCCTTGACATCCACAAATTACTTGCAGGGGTTCCTTGAGATTCAAAAAGTTTCTGCAGGGTTCTTCCAGGGTAAAAAGGTTGAAAAAAGGCTGCTTTAATGCATTCTACACCTTACATATTACCAAAGTGTTAAGCCCCATACACACGCTCAACAGCTGTCTTTTATGCAGCACAATAATCAAACAACTTTTGTTGTCAAACAAGTTGAACAACCAAAAAGAAGTTGCTTGCTATTGTTCACACAAGTGATAAGACTGAGCAGTTGGATTGACATCTTATCAGTCAATTAGAGAAAACCTATATATATTAAAGTAACCCTGTAATCAAGATTTGTCTAAAATGACATTTATTTTTACATACAGTTTATTTTTATATACGGTATCCACATTTTTTTGCAATTACATTTTTCTGGCAATCCTTTTAGAAATAGTTGTTTTTTTTTGTTTTTGTTTCTTACAAAAAATGATGAAGTGAAAGACTTATTAGGAACTAAGAACACAGAATGATTAAAACAATATACAGTTTGAAAGAGGAACTTTACCAAGGATTGAACTTCAATCCAATCAGTAGCTGATACCCCCTTTCCCATGATAAATCTTTACCCTTTCTTCAATAGATCTTAGGGGGTTCTGTATGGCTGATATTGTGGCTAAACCCCTCCCACAGTATGATGTCATGATCATGGTCCTGACAGTTTTCTGTCTGTGAACCACGTTGCAGTTTGGGAAATAACGGCTTTTTCCAACTGCCAAGCAAGTGATACCTCCCTCTGTGCATAGAACTCTCAGAAACGAGCATTCTGTACAGATCACCTGGCACCACCAGTGAAAAATAAATCAGAATGTAAATTAGGGAGAGGAAAGATTTTACAATGGACACACACTGACTAATTTATAAATAAATATTGTAAAAAATATCACTAAAATGTCACTAAATATGACTAAATCCTATACAGGAGAGTGCACTGTTGATATGGTGCAGTTTACTAATAAACTAGACAAAGTAACACTGTTTCTCTGTGAATGTCAGTGTCTTAATTAATGTTTAAGGCCTCACTCACACTAGCAAACGCAGATGGCCATGCGATTGAATCACAACGCATGCAGTCGCACGCCATCTGCATTGCCATGCGTTGTGTTGCGTGAATGGGTCCAGCACTACCATTTGTGGAAAATGTGTGCAGCAGTGCAATATCACATCACACTCCTGCGAAGCACATACAGGTACATTGTTACAGCCAGACAGTGCAGTCTATGCGCTTCTGATGTTCTTGCATGTCGCACAGCATACTTGTTGCCATGCACCTATGTGCAGTGAAAAATGTAAGGATCAGCTTAAAGGGGAACTACAGCGAAAAATTGTAAAATTTAAAATATGTGCAAACATATACAAATACGAAGTACTTTTTGTCCAGAGTAAAATGAGCCATAAATTACTTTTCTCCTACGTTGCTGTCACTTACAGTAGGTAGTAGAAATCTTACAGAAGCGACAGGTTTTGGACTAGTCCATCTCTTCATGGGGGCATTCTCAGGGATATATTTATTTTCAAAAACACTTAGTGAATGGCAGTCGCTCTGTCCAACTGCCAAAAAACTGTGTAAGGAGCAGGGAAGCTGGCCAGCATCATTGTTTAAATCCTTTTTAGGGAATATCTTTATCAAGAATAAAAGCCTTGCTGAGAATCCCTATGAAGAGATGGACTAGTCCAAAACCTGTCACTTCTGTCAGATTTCTACTACCTACTGTAAGTGACAGCAACATAGGAGAAAAGTAATTTATGGCTCATTTTACTCTGTACAAAACGTACTTCTTATTTGTATATGTTTGCACATATTTTAAATTTTACAATTTTTCGCTGTAGTGCCCCTTTAAACACTAACATATGGAGTACATTTTTTACTTTGCAATGTGAATAAGATGCCCTTCCTATAGACCAGGGGACTGTCAAACTCAATCATGTAATGGGTCAAAATCTACTACATAGTCTTAAATTGCAAGACAAATTGTTTACTAAAATGTAACAGTTATTGAACAACCTCAAACTAAGTGATGTAACTATAGTGACCATGGGGGGTCTGCTCCTCCCCTTCTGCAGAGTAGCACAGTGGAGTAGTTTAATATTTACCTGCTGTGGTGCTGCTTCGGGTCTCCTCTGATCTTCCTGACTACCACATGCTCTGTGCTGTATACTTCTACCTCCTGAGTTACAGTATGTCACATGATCTGGAGAAGGAGGGATGGAAGCATAGAGCATGCAACTGCCAGGAAGAACAGCCAGCGTATCGTATCACTGGAGCAGGCTACACTGCTCTGCTGAGCTACTCTGCTATGTGGGGAGATGGTGTCAAGAGGGGAAGGCATGTAGATAAGTGTATATGTAAGCTTTAATCAGTTATGAAACCATATATTAAAATAATTATGAAATTAGGACACATGGTACAAAACATATATTGCTAATCAGATTTATTTTTTCATTTGTAGGCCTGGACACATGCTGGCATTTTACTGAAGCATAAGTACAGCTTCCTGGTTGGATGTGCCTCCATATCTGATGTCATAGCACAGGTAGGAACCAATTGCTTTACTAGTGGTGCAACAACATCTAAGGTGGCTTGCGGGCTGCTATGGGAACTTTGGGCTTAATTCACTAAGACAAATAGCATGCCTTATCCAAATTAACACGCCTTATCAGAGATAACACTCCTTATCAAAGTTAACTTATGCCTGCTAATTGGCAATGACGAGAGCTCCACTCGTCCTCCCCTGAGCCCCTGCGGGTTCGTAGTGCTTGCTATGCTACTCTGATAAGGTGTGTTAACTTTGACAAGGAGTGTTATCTCTGGTAAGGCCTGTTAACTTGGATAAGGCATGCTATTTGTCTTAGTGAATCAAGCCCTTTGTGTGTCAGCATCTTGAATGCAAATATAAATAAGTACAATATCTCTCTGTATTTTATTTGAGTATTTGCTCTTGGCATACTAACTCTGGCAAATACCAATATTGGCTGCAAGTAATCCTTGTCAGCAAAACATGCATGGCAAGAAACCTGCCTGAAAGAACAACTTTAATGAGAGGGATATGGAGGCTATCATATTTATTTTCTTTTAGGCAATAACAGTTGCTTGGCTGTCTTGCTGATTCTCTATCTCTTATACTTTTAGCCACAGACCATGAACAAGCATAAGCAGATCAGGTGTTTCTGACATTATTGTCAGATCTGACAAGATTAGCTGCATGCTTGTTTCTGGTGTTATTCAAACACTACTGCAGCCATAAAGATCAACAGGGCTACCAGGCAACTGGTATTGTTTGAAAGGAAATAAATATAGCAGCCCCCATATTCCTCTCACTTCAGGTGACTAAGGGCCATATCCTATTCAAGGTGATAAGTAGTGTGCTGATGCGAGCTGCTTATAACCTTGCCATTGTACAAGGATTACCAGCAAATCCTTTTGCCGATTTCCTTCACGCAATGGATGATCGTTGGGGAGCATTTCTCAGGCGAAAGCCATAGTGATACTCCCATGTCCCGGGCGATGGGAAGCGAGGTTTTATGCTGTGGTGCTGTCCTTTAACACCACGGCCTCGCTTCCCAGAGATACTCGAACATCCACCACCATCTTCCGCCGCTGCATCTAATAAAAGGAAGCCCTGTGGAAGTATCAAATCTTTTAAACATCCCGTATCTGTACATGGTCCATATTAATGTTGTTTTTTGGGATATTATACTTCTGAAAACCACTTCAGCACCTGGGCAATTGGACAGGGTCACGGGGAGTTCACTTACTTGTGCTGCATGGCATAGCTCATGTGACACCAAGCCAGAAGGCGGAAGCATCAGAGTCATGTGACGCGCATTGTGCAGTGGGACAGTGGAGTTAGGATTTTCTTGCACTCAGAAATGCTGCAACGTTTCTTTCTATTACCACTACTTCAATTCTGAACTGATTCCACCTTGACCCCATTGATGTACGTAGTGATTGTGGCATGTTTGTGTTTTGTGGTGGGAAAAAATAGGCAGGAAAATATTTTGAATCTCCAGATTGTGAAAAAATGACATAGTGGCTCGACTGCTATGCAATTTTCCTGCACTCCCATACTTTGTTTAGGAGCTCACGCACATGAAAAATACAGCAGGAACGATGATTGTGATCAGCAAAAATCACGTCACAAACGCAGTGCGCTAATGGAAGCATTCCCATGCGATTTCCCTCCATTTGTAGAGAACCCAGTATTTTGTGATTGGTAGGCGATTGGAATCGGATCACAAACCACTGCTAGCGGAAAAGGGCCCTTAGTACAAGCTTCTAATCTTGGCTGTAGGACTCAACTGAGAAAACACTTACTGATGAATTGTTTGCTATGCAGAAAATATGTCAGCGCCATAGAAATGCACATTGATAATAAAATGGTACTTGAGTTGAAGGACCACTATTGTGAAAAAATGTAAAAGACATGTATACACATACATATATGGTACATTTGTCCCTTACCGATTGCACTATAAATTACCATACTTTTTTTCCTATGTAGCTGTCAGTCACAGCAAGAATTATTAATCTGACAGCCCAAAACCTCCTACCGATTATTATATCTCTTCATGGAAAATTTTGAAAGTGCCCTTTATTCTTTTCAAAAGCACTTCCTGTCCCTTTCTTTCAACATATTGTGTATAAATTGAAACTCAGTCCAGACAGGCCATTGTTCTGCTGATTGAGTGACCTCAAAAGAGCAAGTGTCCTTCATCAAGGTATTCAAGGTATACATTACAATGTATTTTTTTTAAAAGCGATTGGGAAATCGCTATACAAAGCGCTTTTTCAAGCGCTTTGCAATTTCCTTATACCTTTCATTGAGCCAAAGCGCTCAGAAAATGGTACAGGCAGTGCTTTTGAAATCGGAAAGCAATCGAAACGGTCATACGTGAACACTCTCATAAGAAATCATTGCACAAGCGCTTTTCTAAAATCGCCAGCGCTTTAAAAGAGGACCACTTCACTAGACAATTTGGGCAAGGTCAGGTTAAAATATATTGTTAACCTGACCTTGCCCAAATTGTCTAGTGAAGTGGTCCTCAAACTAATGCCCACGGGCCGAATGTGGCCCCCTGAGGCTTTTTTACCGGCCCCCCACACACAAAAGGTATTATAGATGTGGCCAGCTACATCTTTAAATATGGGTGGTCCCCATATAGAATGAAGCCAGAAAGTAGTAATTTGCTGGTTTCCAATCAAATTCCACATCAGGTGACACTGTTGTCCAATTGGACTGAAGGTTGTCACCTGGGTATGCTTCACTGTGTGGCCCGCAAAGACTTCTACATCATTTTATGTATACTACGGCCTCCCAGCAGTATGAAGTATGTTGACCCGGCCCTCGACCCAAAACGTTTGGGGACCCCTGGTTTAGTGTATGGGACCCTTTACTCAGCTCATAGGGTACTTACAGACACACAGGCAGAGCTGACTTTCATACTACAATTTATTGCCGGCATTGCCAGCTAAATATCACTAACTCACCCTGTATTAAATGTAGATATTTTTACTTGAACACATCAATTCATAAACATTTGGAAAATCAAATTAAAACAAATCAGAAATTGTACTGTACTTTTTAAACATCCTGTTTGTTTTCATCTCAGTATGTTAAAACTGGTAATGTTGTTCTCAGATTTCATCTGCCTCAATGCTGATTGCGAAAACTAAACAAGTATTGCAAGTTTTTCCTTTAGTAAAATGAAGTCTCGTGGTTTATAACTGAGTGCTTAAAGAAGTTGTGCACAGTACATTTGTTTCAGAACACGCTAGTCTAAGAAAGAAGCTCTCTTTAAAGAAATACCCACGTCTGACCTAGTGAAAATAGCATCAAGAAGCCGTCCACCAGCCATTTATTCCACTGGAAATACATGGCTGCTGCTATCCGTAGATGTTTTGATGATGTCGTGTTGCATTTATAGATACTGTATATTTAGTAAACCATGGGTGACCTGAGGTGAAGTCTTTTTGCACAAATGGAGGCTCCAGGCCTTTATGGGCAGGAGTCCTCATGCCCACACCCCCCATTCACCATCGTCCCCTCCGTTCCAAAGTAAAAGGCCATGTAAGTGTGCCAACTTGGTCAGGTCACACAATCCTGCGGAAGAGCTGGTAGCCCACGTGTTTGATTGTGCCCCCATACTCGGGAGTGCTCTGCGCATGCGCACTAGTAATTACATAGTGCACATGCTGGGGCTCCTTCACAAAGGCGTGCAGGAAAATTGCATAGCAATCATATCGCAATGCAATTTTCTCACAATTTGGCAATTCAAATTATTTTACCACTGTTTTCTCCTGCCGGAAATCAGAAACAAAAGTGCAACGCAATCTCGCCGAACATCCGACGGATCATGGCGGAATTACAGTAGTGGAAAATCGAAAGAAACAATCACACTTTTTAATGGTAAAGCTACTTTTATATTAGAAAGTACCTAACTTTAGGTTAAAATGTATGGTTAAACAGAAATATTGTGAGTTTACTAGAATCGGTGAAAAAAAATCCCAGGGTATTTTTAGCCTTGGACTGCCTCTTTTGAGACATTTAAAATGTTACTTTACTTCACAATCCACTTTGTAAATTAACCACTTCACCACTGAGGGGTTTTACCTCTTGAACACCAGAGCAATTTTCACCTTTCAGCGCTCCTTCCATATTCAGCGCTCCTTCCATATTTCGTCTATAACTTTATTATTACTTATCACAATGAAATGAACTATATCTTGTTTTTTTCGCCACCAATTAGGCTTTCTTTAGGTGGGACATTATGCCAAGAATTATTTTATTCTAAATGTGTTTTAATGGGAAACTAGGAAAAAATGTGGGAAAAATTATTATTTTTCAGTTTTTGGCCATTATAGTTTTTAAATAATGCATGCTACTGTAATTAAAACCCATTAAATGTATTTGCCCATTTGTCCCGGTTATAAAACCGTTTAAATGATGTCCCTATCACAATGTTTGGCGCCAATATTTTATTTGGAAATAAAGGTGCATTTTTTCCAGTTTTGCATCCATCCCTAATTACAAGCCCGTAGTTTATAAAGTAACAGTGTTATACCCTCTTGACATAAATATTTAAAAAGTTCAGTCCCTAAAGGTAACTATTTATATTTTGTTTTTTTATTGTATTTTTTTTTAATTACTAAAAAAATAAAAATTGGGGAGTGTGTGAGGTAATGAGTTCATTTATTGTGTAAAACTAATGTATTTGTATATGTAAAATGCTTTAGGGTGTAGTTTTACTATTTAGCCACAAGATGGCCACAGTGAGTTTGTTTACATGCGACTTGTAAGCGTCCGGAAGGATGCTTACAAGAAGCACTACAAGGCTGGGCAAATCACAATGATCGCGCTGTTTCTCATAGAAGCAGCAGATCATTGCGGGGGCTTAGATCAATGAACGGGAATGGATTTTCCCGTTCATTGATCTCCGGGCAAGCAGGCGGCGGCGTGCACGAGCGGCGGGAGCGCGCGCACGAGCGGCGGGAGCGCGGACAGCGGTGGTAGCACGGGAGGTACGGATTTCTCCGTCCCTTGGTTTTTTAGGGGGGGGGGGGGGGGAAAGGGACGGAGAAATTTGTACCGCGGGGGGTAAAGTGGTTAATATTTCTTAAAAATGTTTCTTTGTATGTAAATCAGCAGACAGCTGAGACTTTCAGAAACATTTTCTGAGAAAACAGCTTAATGGTCCTTGCCTGCAAACATGGTGACTGTCCAAGTTCTTGGTCAGCTGTCTGCTGTCTCTGGAAGAATAAATAAACTGTGATACTTCACCTTGCTTCATAAATTCTCCTCTTTATTGCTCATTAGAAAGTAAACCGTTTTCCACATCAATAGTTATAGCTATGTCTGTGGCTGTTTCAGATCTCTCTCAGTGAGTTGTACAGCAGCATGGGCTAGCATAGTTCAATAAACTATTAGCAGTTATATTTGATCATCGCAAATGCCTGATTATGGACAGGGCCAGATTTGTACTCTTTACCACCCAAGGCCACTGTCAGCAGCTGCCCCCCCTTCAGTATAGGTAGCCAGATGACCCTTCCCCCTCCCTCCGGTATAGGTAACCAGATGACTCCTCCCCCTCCCTCCAGTATAGGTAGCACGTTGCCCCTTCCCTCCAGTACAGGTAGTCAGATGACTCCTCCCCCTCCTCCAGTTTAGGTAGCCCAATGACCCCCATTTCCCCCAGTATAGGTATCCTGATGACCCCTCCCCCCCTTTCCTCTTGTATAAGAAGCCAGATGACCCCCACCACTTCTATATAGATAGCCTGATGACCCCCCTCCCTCCAGTTCAGGTAGCTAGGTGACCCTTACCCTTAGTATAGCCTGCTGCCCATCCACCCTTGATCCTATGTTACCCTAGGCCATGGCCTATCCGACCTTGGCTTAAATCCTGCCCTGATTCTGGGGAAATCTTGCTTGCATGGGTGCTCTCTGATTTTGTTTTTCTTTTCTTTTGCTATCTTTTCTATTCATTTTTTAAGGTAGGGGGTCAAAAGTGACCCTCTATACCTATCGATACCCCTTATTAAAGGTGATAAGTCCTCCCCAGGACTTACCCCCACTTGTGTCTCTCATACCGTGTTTCCCCGAAAATAAGACACTGTCTTATATTAATTTTTGCTCCAAAAAATGTGCTAGGGTTTATTTTCAGGGGATGTCTTATTTTGGCAGAAACACACTAAGGAAGAACACATGGCTATTGGGGAAACTTATTTGTGCACAACATCTGAATCTCACTTCACATTTGCTGATAAAAGACAAATGATACAGTACAATGGCAAAGTCACTGTACTGTTTGCTGAGGTTCAGAATTCTTCTCCCAGACTGACACTCTTATCTAACTCAGATCTATAGTAAGGAGAGGACAGACACATGCTTTAGATTCCTGCCACTGCTGTATTGTCTGAGGCACAAGCTCAGCAGAAGAGAGAGAGAGGACAGCTAGCATATGCAACTTAAGAAAGAGTAACATATTTCTCCATACTAACGCTGCTGAGCCTATGGTAGCAAAGTGGTGCTGGCAGAAGCTCCCTCTCCATACAGTTTCCTTCTTCCTTCCACACAGCAGCTCTTTCTCACACCCTCCCACTGTCCCAGAGCAAATAACAGAGATGACAGTAGCCAGCACATCTCGCTCACCAGGGGGGCTTGCAGAGGGGAGAGGAGGGGAGAGAGTGACAGCAACACTGGTGGATGGGAAGGGACAGAGACAGCCGAGGCTGACATTGTCCAGGGATGAGTCCATCCACACACTGTTTCCCTGGCTGCTTCTTCCTATTGCTCAGCTGTGTCCCCTCCTCTCTGCCACTAGGGCTTATTTTCAGGGTGGGGCTTACATTTCCAGCCTGCTTGAAATCTGAGCTAGGTTTTACTTTTGGGGGAGGTTTTACTTTCAGGGAAACACGGTACAAACTCCTATCCATATCATTGGCAAAGGGCTTATCCCTACCTTTATGCATTAGAAGTAGGGGCAACTTCTCCATGCATGTGATGATAAATATTGAAAGGACTTATGGTGGTATCTGGTGGTATCTGGGAGCCTCCTTTAATTACGAGACCCCAAGATGCCCAACACTTGACACTTTAAACAATTAAAGGGAGTCACTTTGATCCCTTACCTATTTAGTAAAAATACATTTTATAAAAACTCTCCTTTTTTCATATGTTTACTTCTTTCTTCCCATTTGTTCTTTCTTCTGTTTTCTTTCGTCTATATTTTTTATTAAAGCATCTTTAAATCTCCCACTGGAGCTCTGCATTGATGCACAGTTTGAACCACTGAGGATCTTCTTTGATTAGGAATCCCATTGGTCAGTTTAGTAGACCAATGGGGATCCCCTGTGACATATTTCTTCTTCTTTTATTCATTTGCCTACAGCTTTCTTCTCTTTAGTTATTTCTTCTGTCTTCTTTCCTCTCTAAATTTGATTAAAGAGTCACCCCCTGTCGCTGCTCCCTGCCAGACTACCACCCTAAACCTTTGAACTCGCTACTGGCAATCACTCCTGATATGCAAACTGGTTGTGGGACTAAAAGGATAGGAGGGAGGAGATCAACAGCTAGACTACAGCATTTTTAAAAGGGCCTCAGCAAGTTATTATTGCCCTCCCTTTGAAGTGTGTAATGTATTTAAGTTTTTTACTCTGATGCAGTTTTATAAACTGTACACATTTGCTTCTTTTTTATACCGTTGTGTCTTTCTTCCTTTATCCATTTAAAATTACAGCTAAAATGACACAAAAACAAGACTGTTGATAGTTTTTTTTCCTTAACTACTTAAAGAGATCCCGAGGTGGGTTTGAAGAATGTTATCAGCATATAGAGGCTGGATCTGCCTATACAGCCCAGCCTCTGTTGCTATCCCAAACCCCACTAAGGTCCCCCTGCACTCTGCAATCCTTCATAAATCACAGCCGTGCTGTGAGGCTGTGTTTACATCTGTAGTGTCAGTCTCAGCTGCTCCCCCGCCACCTGCATAGCTCCAGTCCCTGCCCCCGTCCCTTCCCTCCAATCAGCAGGGAGGGAAGGGATGCAGGCAGGGACTGGAGTTCTGCAGGAGGCGGGGAGAGCAGCAGACTGACACTATAGAGATAAACACAGCCAGCTCTGACAAGCTGTTTGTCAGCAGCATGGCTGTGATTTATGAGGGATTGCAGAGTGCAGGGGGACCTTAGGGGGGTTTGGGATAGCAACAGAGGCTGGGCTGTATAGGCAGATCCAGCCTCTGTATGCAGATAATATTCTTCAAACCCACCTCTAGTTCTCTTTAAGGACCGCAGGCTCCCACCCCATAGCCATACGAGTTAGCACACAAATGACCCCCCCCCCCTTTTTCTGCCCTCCAACAGAGCTTTCTGTTGGTGGGCTCTGATCGCTGCAGTATTAATTTTTTATGAATGTATTTGTTTTTTAATAAAATTATCTATTTTTTTTCTCCCTTCCCCCGAGATTCAATCAGCAGGATCGCCTCTCATAGGCATCAGCCTATGAGAGCGATCCTTTGTCTTTCCCCCTTCTGGGGACAGCCGAGTGACAGGGCTGTCCCCAGTACAGCGCTGCATTAGATTGAAGTGCTGTACAAAGAAAAGAAATGGCCATTTCTTTTTCATCAGTCTGCTAGCAGCGGTCGCTCCTGGCAGACTGTTGACAGAGCTCGGCTCCGTCACTCAAGTGGGGGGTGCATGCGCATTGGCGCGCGCGATCCCCGCTAATCTCCGTCCACCGCTCTTGACGCTGATCGGTGTTAGGTGGTCGGGAAGGGGTTAAATATAAACTTGAAATAAGGCCTAAAAATGAATATTATCTCTCTATATGTCACAAACAAAGCGTAAACCTGAGGCATTGTTTTATAACAAATAATGTGCACCTGAGATGTGACCAATAATATTTTTCTGTAAATAATTAAGCGTTTGTCGCTATAGCAGGTGTATAATCTCTGCATGCCGTTTTATGTGTATGCATTAATAATAAATTACATTTTTTCTTTCTCATTTTAGGTTGTCTTTGTCGCTATTCTGCTCCACAGTCACTTGGAATGTCGGGAGCCTCTTCTTATTCCAATCCTTTCCTTATATATTGGAGCCCTGGTGCGCTGTACAACCTTGTGTTTAGGGTACTACAAGAACATACATGATAAGATACCTGAGAGGAGCGGGCCTGAGCTAGGGGTATACTTTACATTCCTAATTTTGTGTAGCCTGCTTTGTGTTTGTGGTGTCCATAGTGATTGAAATTAATAAATAAAAGTGGCTTGGGCGGTGAGGTGTTGCAACGTGAGAGCAATTTAAAGGGGCATAATGGCAAAAATTGTAAAATGTAAAACTCAGATGTACACCTACATATAATAAGATGTGCAGTTGTCTGTAAAGTTTTTGCTTCCTATATAGTTGACATGTACTTAAGGGATTCTCAGAATTCCTTTTATTTTCAAAAGCAGTCCTTGAAGCCAGTGGTACAGTTCTGCTTCTACTGTAGAATGGTGTCCACATAAGTAGGTAGCTTGGCTGGCATCTTTGAATAGGTCCCTTCCAGCGAGGATAGACTAATCCAAAACCTGTGATGTGATCTGGGGGGCAGGAATTATCAGCACTGATTGAAGCTAAAGTGTCTCGGGGGGGTTTGGGGGGATTTGGCTGTATGGTTGATGGGGTTATCTGACACTGGCATTTACGACTTTTAGAGGTGAGTATGTACTGGGTTTTGGAAGGTAAGAGGTTATTAGTTAGAAGAAGAGGAAGCAAATCATGGCATTGGGTTATGAAGAAGAAATTTTAAGGTGTGCTACAAAAAGTATGACTCTAGCCCATCTGACTTCTCTTGCCAACTTACCGGGCTTTCTCAGTGGCTATCTTAATGCACCCATAATGCAGTGGGAATCTGCAGTGTTGATTGGGCAGAACTGCTGTTCTGTTAGTTTGGTAGACCTGCATCCCTAGTAAATATATTAGCGAGCTGCAGAGATCAGGCCAGTTATGTGAAAGACACTGGATGTGGCAGAGCGAAACTTTTAAATATGCAGAACAGTCATGTCGGCTATCTAAGAATGTGCAAGGCAGTTAAATATGTTAAACTGTCTTGCTTAACTGGTACATAAACTATACAGACATAGCCATTGACACCTGTTATTATTGTTTCTAGGCTAAAACTGAGTGAGACATGATTGTTCAAGTACATAAAAATTCCCATATCCAGTTACTCCAAACCTGTTACTGGTAATACCTGTTTGGGCTGCATTTACACGGCTGGAGATGTGAACTTATGGTCAAGACACCAAGATGTAGATAAGGGTGCTTTCACACTATGGAGTATAATTACTAAACTGCAGTAAGCAGAATAATATTGCATGTAATGTATTGAATTATGCTCTACTCATCATGTGGTAATACCTTACCGCAGTCTGGTGAATATACCCCTTTGAGAGTTTTAATGCGCAATAGCGCAATGCATTATCATGTGTGAACTTACTACCCATACAACTGTATGGGCATGTTCCCATCCCGGCATTGTAATGGACCACATTATCCTATTGTGCTTCCACAGTGCATTTTTGGATATGTGTGGAATTGTGCAAGTTCTGTAGCAAATAACCATGCAATAAAATAATGCTCACATCTGGTATGTGTTACATCTTGTGCGCATTATAGCGTGCATTTTACTTAACGCACGTACATTGAGTAAATAACTCATTTGAACTGAGGAAGGCACTTGGATTAGTGGTGAAAGGGCTTCAACTTCCAGATCTCTTAAGAGCTCCCGCTACATCCGTCCACTGGATAAAATGAATAAAATCTGATTAATTAATTAAGGGATATTTTATAAATGCGTATTTACAGATTTATGTAATCACTTTGTAAACTCTCATGAAGTGGCCCCTTACTATTTACACCAGTGGAAGGACTCACTAGAGAAAATGGGATTATTGATTTCATGATGGATGTTGCAGTGTTCAGCAGGGCTTTCTAGAATTGTGCTTATTTTAAGCCATTTCAGCAGCTGCTTTCATGCAGTCGTGCTGTTCTTTTTTCTTGTCCATATTTGTATCTGAGTCACGTAGAGATGAGTCTACACTGTTTAACTCACATCTGTTCTGTGACGGCATAAATCTGGTCTAGCAGCTGCATTGTACATAGAAACTGTTTGATTTGGTGTTTTTATGTAATTTTTATTTATATTCTATTTATGTCAGTTGTAGGACACTGATATGTAAAATAAAACGAGATAAGAGATCTGTGAACTAGAGCAACTTATTTAGCTTTGTATTTTTTAGCAGTCTGTTCATTTTGCTTACAAAGTCTATTTCACTGTACAGGGAGAAGCTACAATAAGAAAGATGCTGAGCTTCTGGTGGCCATTAGCTTTAATATTAGCCACTCAACGAATAAGCAGACCCATCGTTAACCTCTTTGTGTCACGTGACCTGGGTGGGAGCGCTGCAGCCACAGAGGTAAGTGTGGGATTCCAATTCTCCTCTGTAGTAATGTGAATATATTTCAGAACTTCAGAATATTTTTGAAAACTTAATCAATGTTCAAAGCCAAGATTAACTGTAGCTAAACTGGCAAAGAAAGAGGCAACCTGCAAAGTATAACTTGCATGGGAGGACTTAAGGTGGGTCAGGAGCCCAGGTACAACATTAGGGGCGGATAAGAGGCAGCATAGTCTGGACTGCCAAACCTCCAGGAAATGGGTCTCACAGGCCACTGTACTGTACACAGGAAAGCCTGGCAGTGAGGGCCTAGTGTACATTATTCTTCTGGTATTTTGTAGGCTATCTCCTTTTTAGAGGATACCTGAGGTGACCCCAAAGTTAGTTAAACACATGAAATGGTGCACAAAGATGTGCAGATACTTACATGTGACCAGATATTTCCTGATTATCTTCCCTTCCTCATTTGTCTACCCGCTCCCGTTATCACTGACTAGGAAGGCAACTTCACTTGGAAGGCAAAGGCCTTATTGTCCTTTGGTGCAGTCACTTGGAAGGCAAAGGCCTTATTGTCCTTTGGTGCAGTCACTTGGAAGGCAAAGGCCTTATTGTCCTTTGGTGCAGTCACTTGGAAGGCAAAGGCCTTATTGTCCTTTGGTGCAAGCTCTGTCTTCCTCTACTAACTGGGAATACGTATTTTAGAGGCACAGCTTATGCACAGTGAATTAACAGTACTCACCAGGCCACAGCTGCTGTGTGCTGCTATGTGGGATTGCACAGAAATACAGGAGAAATGGGAGATGGGGCAGAGGCAGGTGTAAGTGTTTGCACATGTTTGTGCATCAGTTTATGTGTTTGTCTCCTAAATGCCATGGGTCACTTTGGGGCATACATCAAAAAAGGGTGCCACGGTAATTGTAGCGCCGGGGACAGCTGCAAATAGAACATCAGTAAATTAATGATATTTTACTATTGGGCTCTAACTAATTCCGATAATTAAATATTGGTATTTTAACTCATTTGACCATATTCTCTGTTGAATCTTCTGTATTACCTAACCTACAATGTTTCAATATCTCCCAATATAAGCACTGACTTGCCTGCTAAAAGCTCCCCCCACCGACATTTCGCTACCTAATTATAATTATGGGGCACTGCTTGTGTCCAAATTATCCCCTGGGTGCCATCGTAACTGCAATTGACATTGTCCATTTTGCCAGGTGGTCCAAATGATCTGCTTTGCACCTTAGGGGCCAGTCTGAATATTTTTTTTTTATCTTGGCTGGGGTTTGACTAAATAAAGCAGCTGTTTCTTGCCTTAAATATGTGTAGTTTTCATACCCAGTGTGGATATATGTTTCTCCAACCAATAGTCATTCATTGAGCAACCTAAGACTTTAGCCATATTAGAGTTTCATGCTATGAGTCTGGTAAGTGATATGACAATACAGAACAGTGCATGTGTTGGCTGTAAATGCCAAGGAGCATTACCTGTTGCCCTGCAGCTTGGTGCTGTATTAACTGGTGTACATTCACTCTATCCGCAGGCAGTGGCTATTCTTACTGCAACCTATCCGGTGGGACACATGCCATATGGCTGGCTAACAGAGATCCGTGCTGTCTATCCTGCATTTGACAAGGTAAAATAATCCAGACACTATTTTGTCATCTTCAACTTGTCTTTTAATGAACACTGCCGCTGACACGGTATTTGCTAAACACATATTATACACAGATGACATCATTTAGAGGTTTTTCTTTCAGTTTGAGGGCTTAAGTAGGCATTACCAAAAATGTAAACCTCCATTCTTAAAACTATCCTTTTTATTAATGCCTACTTGAAGACATTATTACCATAGTATGTTTCCTCTGTTAATTATCTCCAGTTACTTACCGTACTAGCTTTACATTTGAGTACATGTGGCACAGTATTTGTTTTTACTCTTTACTGAATGGAGTCTGATGATTTATATCAAACGAGGATATGGAAAAGTTTGTTGTTTGTGTATAAGGATTTTTAAAGTGTACCTGAGATGGGAACTTAATAAAAAAAATATACATAGCTGGGGCTTCCTCCAGCCCCCCCAGGCTTATCATACCCACACCATCCTCCTCCGTCTCCTACTCCTTCGTCCACAACAGGCCACGTTAAGTTGTCCAGTTGGGGACAGCCAGCGTAGGCGCAGTCTAGCTGAGCACGCTCCCCGTCTCGCTCCCGTCTTTGCCTCTGGAGGTACTTTATAATGTGAAAGTAAGAGTATGGTAGTGAAAGGATTAAAGTGGACCTGAACTCTTGCACAGGACTGAAGATATACATAGAGAAATGCACCCAGTATGTATCTACAGAGTTTAGCCTGTGTAATTTCCCCTCATATTTGTCTTATCACCAGTTGTAATTTGATCTCTCCCCTGTGTCACTTGACTGCCACGGCAGATAAGCTCATTTGAAAGCACAGGATGTTAACAATATGTCTGCTTCCGTGAAAGCAGGATGTAGAAACTGCAGATTTATTGCAGGATTTGTATCAGCTGTTACATCAGAAATGTATCAGAAATGTTTTTCTTTAAAGGTTATGTTATTGCGTATCTTTTAGAGAAGAGAGGAAGTTCTGAGTTCTGGCCTGCTTTAAAGTGTGCTTGACCTGATGTGACATGATGAGAAAAGCCTATAAGGAACCAGGCTGGGTTGCTTCTTCTATTTTCTTTTTTTAAGAAACCAGGGCTGCAATGGATACTTTCTCTTCAGACTTGAGTTGGACCATAGTAACTCTTACTGATAGCTAATTACAGGCCATGCGTAACTTCTGAATGCAGGGAATAGATAAACAAGGTCAATAGTCCAAGATGGGAGCTGAATAACATTAAAAACTCACCTGAGACAATAAAAATGTGTTTAAGTTACATTTTTACTTTTAACCCTTTGACTGCTGCATAAGTAGAGGTGTTTCTATGTTTCAGCATCTGTTTGCCAGGGACAGCTAAAGACGTTTTAGTCCAAAAACTACTTCCGCCAACCATTGGCTTCTATAGTCATTTTTGTTTCCATATTCCTCTGCCACATACTGTACATCCAAAGGCATTCAGTACAATGTTTTGGCTCAGTGCCGTTCTTAAAGAGGTCTGTAAGGAAAAAAAGGGATGGGAAAGCCTCTGGATCCTAATGAGGCTTCCCTCGTCCTCCTCCAGCCCTCCTTTCCAGCGCTGTCAGCCAGCAAACATCCTGCCGGGCTCTAGGATCAAAACATTCCCCTGTAAGCCTCACGCAGACGCAGCAGCAGCTTTTTTGGAAATAAATGTCCGATCAGACCCGCTCTACTGTTTGCTGGCGGATTTTCGAGAAGTAGGAAGATGGGTAGGGGGGGGGGGGGGGTTATAGATACCGACAAGTTCATTTCAAGGTGAAGGTTTAGCTTTAAAAATGGCTGTAATAGTCCCAATAATACTTCAAAAATTCAACATATATAATCTATAATCTATATAAATATAGATAATATAATCTATAAAAAATCTATAAAAAGTTACAGCAAATGATCACCATCAGTACATTTGAGCAACATAAGTAGGTAAATATTGGATTCACTGTTCAGTCCAATTTCCACTACATTAAAAATGTTGACTGATGCACATTTCACGCCTCAAGGTGTCTTTATCAGAGGCTATGATGTCTACACCTTTATAAAATGCATACTGTACTTACACTGCATGCACGGATCACTTCCTTACAGACTTGACTGCATTCTGCATGTGAAAAACAAGCAGCAATGAACAGTCAGCATAATCCACAAGATTCACAAGGTTAGGAAGCTATACAGCATGGTCCTGGCAAGGAGTGGTTGGTGTCATGCACCAAGTACTGACAGAGGTGCAGCCCTGCATGTCACACATGGCATACCACCATACACACCAGGACACTGATGCACAGTTCCCTAGTCTTGTGACCTTCTTTAGTGCATTACAGAAGCAACAAAAGAGACATTCTTACTGATGTGGCAAAGAAAAGATAGACTACATAGTGGTGTTGGGAGTTAACTTTCAGCCATCTATCATACATTGAATATTAGCTTTGAAAAGACTGTATTTTTTTTAGTAAATACCAAAATATGTATAATGAAATTGCCCTGCATCTGGCTTAAAATATAACTAAACTCAGAATGTATCTTCTGCTTCAACAGATTAGCCAAACCATGAAAGCCTTTTTAAACAAAAAACTTCATTACAATTTATAGAAATACTGAAAAACTGAAGCTTATAAGTTGATTTCACTTTGCAGGGTCTACTGTATGAAGAGAGGGAGAGATCACTTTGATCTGGGCATAAAAAAACACAGAAAGGCAGAGCAGTGAATTTCTTCATCAGCTATATATGGAATAAAGACTTTTCATTGTGTGCTGTGGAAGAGTCATATCCGTTTTAAGAAAATTGTGTGATACTGTATGTATGAAAGATTGAGGCATTTTCACAACGTTAGCCCAGAAAGGCCCAAATACATTTTTAAATCATTTGAGCAGTCTGCACACATCCTAAAGAAAGAGCATGATTGAAGAATGTGCATATGTTATTGAGTATTTTAAAACCATCCCCCATTTTCAGAAGTGTTCTCATTTTCCAGCATTGCCTTTTCTATTGTACATAGATTTCTATAAACTATAGAAAATATTTATTTCCATTATTTATATAGCACTAACACAGTATATAGTACATTGAATAATTCACTCCTCATCCCTCATAGAGGATGATAATCTAATGTCCCTATCGCATTCTAGAGCAGGGGTGTCGAACTCAAATACAAAGTGGGCTGTAATTGAGCTCTGCGACCTCAATGTCTACTGACTACCTCTCTCCCTTATAAAGTTCCCTGGAGTCCAATGGCCTCCCTCCATCCCCTATCCAATTCCCTGATGTTTAGTGGTCCTCCTTCCCCTATACAGTTTCATAGTGTCTTGTGGCCCCCTTCCCTCTCCTATACAATTTCCTGGTATCTAGTGTTGTCCCCCTCCCCACATGGCTTCCCTGATGTTCAAGGGCTTACCCACCAATATAACTTGTCTGGTGGTCTAGAGTGGACCACACATAATGCAAAGTGGGGAAACCACCTGAGGGCCAAATCTGATGTCTGCGAGGGCCAGATTTGGCCCATGGGCCGGAGTTTGACATATATGTTCTAGAGCTTGTTTGGTGAGGGAGGCCAGTTAACTTCCCATCACAGGTGGTCATTTCCACTAACATAAATTCTCCTTGAGGAAAATTAATCTGCATAAGTTCTCCTAGAGGAGAAATAATAGAGAAGCATGTGATTGATTTGTAAGGCCCAGTGCACACCAAAACCGATAGCAGATCCACAAAACGCTAGCGGTTTTTGGTGCGGATGTCAGAGATTTGGCCCAGTGCACACCGAGCGGATTTGGATGCGATCCGCCGGCCGCATCCGCCTGTAAATCCGCATGGCTATTGTATTTCAATGGGCTGGTGCACACCGGCGGTTTGAGGTTTTTAGCAAACCACAAACGTGCAGCAGGAGGCACGTTTGCGGTTTGCTAAAAACCTCAAATCGCCGGTGTGCACCAGCCCATTGAAATACAATAGCCATGCGGATTTACAGGCAGATGCGGCCGGCGGATCTGCTCGGTGTGCACTGGGCCTATGTCTCTAATTACTGGTAGAGGTTTGATTTAGCTACCATGCCACTCAGGGTAATTAAAATGTTTTAGTTCCATGACGGCTGTGTTACATCTGGATGAAAATGATCTTGTATCTTTCAGAATAAGTGAACATTGTTATGAAAAAATTAAATGCTAAATGTAATAAGAATACTAATGACAATGCCAATATTTAGTTTAATTGAGGCATGTAATATATATATGGCTTGATTCACAAAGCTGTGCTAACTGTTTAGCACGGGTGTGCCGTACGCGGACTTTTGCACACGCAAAGTGCCGCGATTCGCAGACTTTTGCTGCAAATTGCGCGTGCAAAAGTCAGCGATCGCGCGAATCGCGGCACTTTGCGCGTGCAAAAGTCCGCGAACGGCACTTCACGTGCTAACTGTTTAGCACACCTGTGCTAAACAGTTAGCACGGCTTTGTGAATCAAGCCCATAGAGTTCATATAGCTCGTATAGGTAAATCAGTAAAAACTTGCTGAGCTGGCTCTTTAAGTGAGATTAAAAAAAAAAATCATACATACCGGAGGCTTCCTCCAGCTCTCTCTGGCCTGATCGCTACCACGCCGTCCTCCACCTTATGTATCTTCCATAAGGGCTCCCAGTAGCTTTGGCCAGTCGGCGCATGAGCAGTGCAGCTGCACACGCTCCCCAATCTCGCTCCCCCATCTCGCTCCAGAGCGTGCTTAGCTGGGCTGCACATGCGCAAATAAACCCGGACTGGCCAAGATACCAGGAGCCCCTTACTGAGGATACAGAAGGCGGAGGACGGCAACGAGGGAGCGATCAGGCCGGAGGGGGCTGGAGGAAGCCCTAGGTATGTATGATTTAATGTTTTCTGTTCATCTCAGGTTACCTATAAAGGAGTCATCAGGCAATTTAAATTACAGCCGATTTACTTACCTGGGGCTTCCTCCAGCCCCTTGCAGCTGACTGTCCCACACTGACATCTGTACTTACCTGGAGGAAGCCCCAGGTAAGTAAATGGGCTGTAATTTAAATCGCCTTACGATCCTTTAAGCTTTTGGGTAGGGATTATGGGTGCTGATCATCTGCATTTATTAGGCTATAATCTAAATGGTTGTTTTTGCATTTTTGTTTGTAGAATAATCCTAGCAATAAACTGGTGAACAGTAGCAGCACGGTGTCCAAAACGCACATTAAGAACTTCACGTTTGTCTGTATGGCTCTTTCCCTAACGGTAAGTACACTAATTATGGAATTCAGTTCTGTTCTCATCTCCACTATCAGTAAAATAAGAATAAACAGCTTAGTGAATACAACATTGAGAAAAAGAAATGAGTAAATACCTCACCACTGAAAAGCCTTTGTCCGTCGACCCCTTTTTGTTTTGGGGACTCCATCCAACAGCACTAATCTGACTGTAGGGTGTCACTGGGTGAAGTAGTTATTGACACCAGTGAAAGCCTGAGAAGTTATTTTGATTTTCACAAGAGCAAAAAAGTTTTCATTGCTGTCTCTGTCCATATTAAAGAGATTTAGCAACGTCCTGTTTTACCAAAGAGTAAGGAGAAATTCTTGTGTGGCTTAAGTTGGCCAGTTTTGAAAGAGTACTTATGGTTTATGGAAAATTCTGAAGTCAAGTCTGGAGAAACTTAGTAAACCCAGCCCAATGTTTCAGTACATAGGATGGTCTTACCAAGAAAAGCACATCTACTGAAACCAGGATACTGATAGTGCTCTGCAGTGGCGTAACTATAAATCATGCAAAATGATGCCCCCCAGGGTTCAAACCCTTCCCAGACCCTTGTGACCCTCACAGCTTGGGGGCCCATCTTGCAAGGGTCATATAACAAGTGTGGACATTATAATCTTGAATCCCATAACAAGTGTAGCCACATAAACTCCTGGTCTGAAGGATGCACCCCTTTTTCAGAGGAAGTGAAGTAGTAGTTGGGGCCCCCTTACAGCTCTGGCCCCCCTGCTACAGTTCGCAGTGGCAACTCCCCTGTGGCAGCTCCCCTGTGTTACCCTCATGGGGCTCTGTCACACTATGGGCTGATGCACACCAGAGTGGTTCTGAAGCGTTTTATAAAACCCTTGCAGGGGCGGAAAACGCTTGGCTAATGAAAGTGAATGGGATGGTGCACACCAGAGCAGGTCGTTTTTACCACAAACGCAAACTCCTGTCCTGCAGCATTTTGTAGATTTCTGAGGCGTTTCTGCCTCAATATTAAGTATAGGAAAGTAGAAAACAGCTCTGAAAAACGCTAGATTAGAGCGGTTTTCCAGGCGGTTTTGTTACAGAAGCTGTTCAGTAACAGTTTTTACTGTAACTAAATATCTGCTCCACAAAAACGCTACAAAAAACGATAGGCATGTTTAGAAAACCTTTCTAAACATGCTTGGAATCACTCTGAAATCTGCTTCAGAAACCTCTAGCATTTTTTTTGCAAAAACGCGCGGCTGTCCCATTCACTTTTCAGTGATGGGATCAGCCATGTAACACATACGAATGCGGATGGCGTGCGTTCGCATGCGTTGCGTTCCACACGCATGGCCGTACGCATTTTGTAATGTGAACGAGGCCTTACTGTAACAAAATATCTACTACACAATAACGTTTCAAAAAACGCTAGGCATGTTTAGAAAACTTTTCTAAACATGCCTGGAATCGCTCTGAAATCTGCTTCAGAAACCTCTAGCATTTTGTGGAACTGCTAGAGGTTGTTGGTGTGCAGCCCTATGTCTGTTTTTGTGCTGTTTTGTGATGCATATACATGTTTTGCAGGCTCCGTGCAAACATATACATTGAAATGCTATGGAGAGAAAAAAAGAATACAGAAACATAATACGAATACTGTATTTCTTTAAAGCCATTTGTAGTGTGAAATGAGATAAAATAATAAATAAAAAAGCTGAAAAGAACCGTCTGGTCATTCAATGTATCTTTCTTTGAAAGGAACACTGTAATTAAAAATGTTTTATATATATATATATATATATATATATAATATATATATATATATATATATATATATATATATATATATATGATGTACATTGTTCCAGAGTAAAATGCTTTGTACAATATTTTTTTTTCTTACGTTACTGACACTTCCAGTAGGTAGTAAAATTGATTGCTTTTGGACTTGTCCACTTCCTCTTGGGGGATTCTCATGGTTTCCTTTATTTTCAAAAAATTGCTCAGTCCAATTGTTCACACATCGTGCAAATGGGTGGGCAGGTTCTCTGACATCTTTGTACAGAACTTTTCCTGGGAATGTTATTGTAAAGGATAAAGAAAACCTTAAAGAGTACCTACCATATAAAAAACAGAGCCTGTCATGACAGGCCCTGTCCTAATGCGATATGATCGAGGGGGACGACACTCACGTGTCATTAGGACTCAGGTGACGCTCCGCCTGCCTCCCCCCCTTCCTGGGAATGCAGTCATGGCCATGTTTCTGAAGTCTGCCAAAGCTCTTCAGAATCCACCGCCTGCATTGCCACAGAGGTTTGACCCCCCATGGCTGCAATTCAGAGGAGGTCTAAATGATTACCTGCCTGAAAGAATTTTGCCAGATCAGGTAAGTATTCAACTGCTTGCCGACTGCTGACGCGGCGGCAGCCCCAGGACCACTCCATGCCAATTGGCGTGAAGTGCTAGGGGCGGAGATTGCAGGGGATCACGCACTCCGATGTTCGCCCATCCCCGCTGGAATGACGTCATCAGCCTCCCAGCGGCTATCGCCACCTAGAGACTGTTAGACGGCGAAACCGCCATTTGTTTACATGGTACATCGCTATGATCTACGGCGGTGCTGTACTGGGGACAGCCGTGTGACACGGTTGTCCCCCTGAGACACGCAGAAGCGATCTGCTGTCGTAGGCTGAAGCCTATGACAGCCGATCGCTGTCATTGGCTAGTGGGGGGAGGGAGGGTGGGGTTAAAATAAAATAATAAAAAAATGGTAATATTTATTAAAAATATATAAATAAATAAAATAAATAAACATGCTGGCAGGGATCAGAGCCAACAGCAGAAAGCTCTGTTGGTGGGCAGAAAAGGAAGGGGGAATCACTTTTGTGCTGAGTTCTACTGCAGCGAGCCCTTAAAGCTGCAGTGCAATTTAGGTATTATTTCCCCAACGAGGAGAGGAACTAGTCCAGCATCTGTCAGATCAGTCAGACTTGTACTACCTACTGTTAATGACAGAGAGGATTTGAAAAAGTTATTTGTAACGCATTTAACTCTGGGGTAAAGGAGTGTCTTATATGAATGGTATGTTCTTGTGTGTATTTTGAATGTTACAATTTTTCATGATAATTGTTATTTCATCAAATTTAAGACACCATTTCAAAAAGCTCTCTGTTTGCTCTCTGAATTACTAGTGTATATGACTGATAAGTTGAGCCAAAGCACCTGTATCATTCCTGTCATATGAACATGCTGTGTAAAAAAGAATGACTTCAGCCTGCCAGTGTCAGCGTCGTTGTGCATGGGATGAATGTGGGCAGGGCAGGACTGCTGAGTCACTGTGGAAGAACTGCTGATAAGGTCTGTTGTAGTCAGCACCTCCTGACCCTGACAACTCCTGTTTTGTTTTGTTACTCACTGTCACAGTGAGATGGAAGTGGTATGAGAGTCAGGTGAGGCTGAGTGTAATTAGGAAAGGACGCTGGCTGCGCTGCACATTGCTGGGAATGTATTGCTCTCGTCAAACAATACCTTTTATATGCTTGTGTTTACTTTTGTTGGAATGCTCTGTGTTTTGCAACTTTTTCTATTATGTATCTGGCTGGAGCATATTGGATTCAGTGCAAACATAGAGGATGCTTACAGTACTTTATATCAAATGTCAAGATAAGTATACCTCAGGTCCATTGTTCAAAGATCTTTGTACGGTTATTAGTCAGACTTTGATAGTAAATCTGATTCAAATGCCCTAAATATAAATAGACCAATAGGTCCTAGTAAATAATATTAACCAATAAAGTCACATAGGTATGTTCCTTTTAGCCCTCATAAGCAGGGATGCTCTCACCAGTAATAACGAGTGAGTAAACACTCAAATTCATGACTTAAATGAGCATTAATTGGCTCAGGTGTGCGGCAGGGATATAAGGGGTTAGTTACCCATAATTACGCGTACTCCATGCGCTCCAAATAGCTTGAATATGTCCTATTGGACGCGTTGCAAGCCTCATCACCACGCACTTCCTCCTTCTGGCTTGAAGGAGGAAGTGCGTGGTGATGAGTCTTGCTACGCGTCCAATAAGAGGAGCGCAGGGAGGACGCGGAATTATGGGTAACTAACCCCTTATATCCCTGCCGCACACCTGAGCTAATTAATGTTCATTTAAATCACGAATTCTAGTGTTTACACACTCGTTATTACTGGTGAGAGCATCCCTGCTCATAAGATGCTAATCTTGATATGGGCAAATAGGGATTTTGGGGACAACCAAGTTCTCAAAGTATTCCGAGATATAGAGATAAGTTTTGAGTCAGATCATCTAATAATTAAAACATACAGTGGGTTGCAAAAGTATTCGGCCCCCTTGAAGTTTTCCACATTTAGTCACATTACTGCCACAAACATGCTTCAATTTTTTTGGAATTCCACATGAAAGACCAATACAAAGTGGTGTACATGTGAGAAGTGGATCGAAAATCATACATCATTCCAAACATTTTTTACAAATAAATAACTGCAAAGTGGGGTGTGCGTAATTATTCGGCCCCCTGAGTCAATACTTTGTAGAACCACCTTTTGCTGCAATTACAGCTGCCAGTCTTTTAGGGTATGTCTCCACGAGCTTTGCACATCTAGAGACTGAAATCCTGGCCCATTCTTCTTTTCAAAACAGCTCCAGCTCAGTCAGATTAGATAGACAGCGTTTGTAAACAGCAGTTTTCAGATCTTGCCACAGATTCTCGATTGGATTTAGATCTGGACTTTGACTGGGCCATTCTAACACATAGATATGTTTTGTTTTAAACCATTCCATTGTTGCCCTGGCTTTATGTTTAGGGTCATTGTCCTGCTGGAAGGTGAACCTCCGCCCCAATCTCAAGTCTTTTGCAGTCTCCAAGAGGTTTTCTTCCAAGTTTGCCCTGTATTTGGCTCCATCCATCTTCCCATCAACTCTGACCAGCTTCCCTGTCCCTGCTGAAGAGATGCACCCCCCGAGCATGATGCTGCCACCACCGTATTTGACAGTGGGGATGGCGTGTTCAGAGTGATGTGCAGTGTTAGTTTTCCGCCACACATAGCGTTTTGCATTTTGTGTAAAAAAGTTCCATTTTGGTCTCATCTGACCAGAGCACCTTCTTCCACGTGGTTGCTGTGTCCCCCACATGGCTTGTGGCAAACTGCAAACGGGACTTCTTATGCTTTTCTGTTAACAATGGCTTTCTTCTTGCCACTCTTCCATAAAGGCCAACTTTGTACAGTGCATGACTAATAGTTGTCCTATGGACAGAGTCTCCCACCTGAACTGTAGATCTCTGCAGCTCGTCCAGAGTCACCATGGGCCTCTTGACTGCATTTCTGATCAGCGCTCTTCTTGTTCGGCCTGTGAGTTTAGGTGGATGGCCTTGTCTTGGTAGGTTTACAGTTGTGCCATACTTCCATTTTTGAATGATCGCTTGAACAGGACTCCGTGGGATGTTCAAGGCTTTAAAAATCTTTTTGTAGCCTAAGCCTGCTTTAAATTTCGCAATAACTTGATCCCTGACCTGTCTTGTGTGTTCTTTGGACTTCAGGGTGTTGTTGCTCCCAATATTCTCTTAGACAACCTCTGAGGCCCTCACAGAGCAGCTGTATTTGTACTGACATTAGATTACACACAGGGGCACTCTATTTAGTCATTAGCACTCATCAGGCAATGTCTATAGGCAACTGACTGCACTCAGATAAAAGGGGGCCGAATAATTATGCACACACCACTTTGCAGTTATTTGTAAAAAATGTTTGGAATCGTATGATTTTCGTTCCACTTCTCACGTGTACACCACTTTGTGTTGGTCTTTTATGTGGAATTCCAATAAAATTAATTCATGTTTGTGGCAGTAATGTGACAAAATGTGGAAAACTTCAAGGGGGCCGAATACTTTTGCAACCCACTGTATATTTTATTATAAACACATAAAACATATATAAGAAAATTTGCACATAGCTAGAACAGACACAAGCTGATATAGCCATCATGGTAATCAGTGTAACATACAATAATAATTCCTCATACAATTTTTCGATTGCTCGCATGTATGGGGTGGCTTTTGAACGAAATTCGTTACCAAGTAACGACCTCCACTGTATAAACTAAAGTGGGGTCACACTGGGATCAGAGTGTCCGTATATACTGTACTCTAATAGCAATAGACATACAATGGCCGAGATGTACTCCCTGTCTCAAGGCGTTTCGTGAATAAGACGGTTGTATAATTCACTTCTTCAGGAGTAGCGTATTATTCTCAGCTTAAAGGCACAAATACGCTGTAGGCTGGTATCCCGTGGATGCAAAGGTAGATCTCATTTTGTATTTATTTTGTATTTTGTATTTATATTGCAAGCTTCCAGATGTCAAAATCATCACAATTGGAAGCAAAAAGCATGTTACTTGTCTGTAGGTTATAAGTCAAGGAAAACCAGCAGGTCCTGTCTGAGCAGTTATCTGACAAAACCACGTGGAGTGAATTGAAATTTCAGCGTGTGTCTCCAAGACTTTAATAGTAACACATGACTAGTTTGGTGAAGCTGCTACTGACAAATTCATAGTTTAACCTTTGCCAATGAAAATGAGAATTTATAATAGAATACTAATGAAGATACATTATTTCTATCAAGCATTTTGTAGGACTTGTTTCAGTACTGCAGCAAATTATTAAAGAGAAATAATCACAATTTGTGAAAACCCAAATCTGGACTCTGAAACATACAAAAATTGAGTTTTACCAGTGTGGAATGCGTTTGTCTAGTCATTTAGCACTATCGAACTAGGTTGTTTGTTGTAGTGCCTAAGCCAGTTGCTTTTAAAGCCCATCGTTTATTATTAGGCCTCGTACGCATTGGAGGCTGAACTGCGCGCTTGTGATGTAGTTCAGACTGCTGGCCATCAGAGCCATTTGGGTGCAATGTAAATGCAGCTCAATGGCCGTGTTTATAACACCATGCGTGTCATCGTTTGACTTGTGGTGTTACTTGGCGACTCAAAACTGCCACATTCAGATGTCACTCCACTTTTCACCACCCGTCTCAAGCACTAGCGAGCACAAAGCCCGTGCACAGCAGCAGCTGACAGGCGGTGAATTTACCACTTTCAGCCTTAAGTATGAAAGAGGTTTTAGATCAGGTAAGTTGTTAATATCTACCTGCTATTGTTTTCTTGCTTGCTACCTTGCACCATTCAACATTAGATTAGAGCCTGATTAGATAATGAGCAGTCTTTCCTAATCAATAAAATGATTGAACATTTTAAATAGATTTTAAATCAATTAAATGTACTTATTGAATATAACATATTATCTATTGAAAATATCTGAAAGACTATGATGACCTTAAAGGATATCTGAGGCAAAAAGCCTCAGCGAAACAGGACATCCATAGGTCACAGCCCCTCAGCAATCACTTACTTCTTCCTTGTGGCTTCTTCAGCTTGTAATTTGGTCCGGTAAAGGCCGTGACCAAAGTAACTTAATGACCTTTGAGCCAGATCTAGTTGGCAGCGTATGCACTGTAGCTCCATGCTACTGCTCTATCTGTGCTCCCTATGTCATATTGAATGTAGGGAGCACGTTGGCACTGAGCTACTGCACATACCTGGCCAAAAGTCATTGACTTCCTGTGGCCACAGCCTTTACCGGACCAAATTACAAGCTTAAGGAGCCGCACAGAAAACTGCCACCACGATAAGTGATTGCTATGGGACCAGGACCTATGGATGGCATCTGTTTCTCCTCAGATATATCTGTAGATAAAAAAAGAAAAAGACTGTCCACACTCTTGTTGGCACTGCACAGTTCAGCAAAGGCACACAGGCCAGGTAAAAAATAAAATAAATAGGGAACATATAGGGACTTATTTTGGAAAAAAAAGGCGTTCTTTTATATTAGGGGCTCTAACTATTTTCAAGCAATTTGTTATTTGGATGTTGCAACCCCCTTTAACTTCTTAAGGACCACAGGCTTTACAGCAAAACACGCCCCCAGGACTTGACACCAATTGGCGTTACACGGTCCTGGGGGAGCCGCCCCGTTCACGCCAATCATCATGACGCGATAGTAAAGGAGTTAAAGTAAACCTGAGCTGAAGGAGAGAAGAAGATTTTTATTTACCTGCAGCTTCTTCCAGGCCCCTTGTGTTCCGTCAGCTCCCTCAGTGTTCTCCCGGTCTAATCCATGTGCTGCTTCAGCCAAATTAAAGTCCGTGGCCGAGGGGCTACTGCACACCGTAACGTCTTGATCGCTCTTCCGTGGCCAGATGTGGTCTACGCATGTGCAGTTACAATTGTATGCAAACTGTGCATGCGCGGAATGTTCCCGGGATCCGAGCGTGATCAAGGCGGCACGCAGGAGAGACCGTGCATGCACAGTAGTCTAAGTCAGTTACAGACTTTACCAGGGCTGACAGAAGATCAGACCGGGAGGACACAGTGGAAGCTGACAGACTACAGGGGGCTGGAAGAAGCCCAGGTAAGTAAATATCTTGTCCCCTCCTCTCAGGTACACTTTATGTATGCCCATGAGACAGTACTATGTATGCACCGCCTGATGTACCTGCATATTACACACTAAAGCACATTGCTGAAATCCGCTCATCTACATGACAGTATTCCCAAGCCCTAATTAACATAGCTGCTGCGTAGCTTTTATTTGCAAGCATGGCTTCCACTTGTCTGGTAATCCCTACTTATGACAGACCCTAAAATTTCTGTCGATCAGAAAGTAAAGTGAAAACTATCCTACAGAGGTTATAGTCTCCCCACTTTACAAAAATGTATGACAAAAGGCTGGATTCATGTACAAAGGGTCCCACCATATGCTTTTACATATTTCACTTAGTGCTGCAAGAAACAAGCAAACTTGGATCTGCTCCCTCCACTGACTTACCGTACTACCGGTCCATCTGATGCGCAGTGCAAATCCTTTCCTATGAAAATTAAGTGTATATGCAGGCACATCTAGCTGCCTCAGAGAAGTACAGTATAGACGAGTGTCATCCGGAAAGAAACATCAGTTTTCAATTAATCAACTAAGAAAACATTTTATTTATGTTTCTTCTTCTGATTATTTCTACACATATTCACCTCCTTTATTTAATCATTTAATTTATCTTTTTACAAGATTTTCAATCTTTTTGTTGTAGTAGCATCATACTCCTTACCTATGGGTAAGATGATTTCATGTTAATGCTGCTGAACAAACAGTTACCAGCATTCTGCAGTCATGTGAAAAGTGGTGCAGGGAGTAATGAGGTTAACCTGAGAGATGCAAGTTAAATTACACAGAATACTAGGTGTGGCAGATAAAAGCTTTCTGTGTGACCCTCATATGTATATCTGTTGAATTAATAACAGTTTTAATTAATTCAGAGTCCTTACCTAGAACGATTTATCATAAGTAACATTACAGCTGTGGCCCTTTATATTTACCTACTCTAAACCATGATCACTATCTAATTTAATGCTTTGAATCAAGGAAGATAAGTAAGGATGTGAATGCATTATATCTGGCAAAGTATATTTCAGGAAAGCAGCCATGGGCTGCCCTGGAAACAGGATGGATTTGATTACAGTTCAACAAAAGCTTTGATGATTGACCACATTTCATTGTTTCATTATAATAGATGATGTACTGAAGATGCTGACTGCATGGATTATGCTGTGGCAAGACATGCAAATGATAGTCTTGCGTATGATTTTAGACCTGCTGACACAAAATGAATGTTAACATAGCTGCTGGTGCCTAGAATATTTATTGATGTAGCAGATTCTGCTCAGAAAAAGCTTAAATCTATGGCTGGGAAGTGGAATTACTAGGCATGCTCAGTTTTCTGTGCCCTTTTTAATTACTGGTAAAGACTCTTAAATGTCATCACTCTTGACCTTTACATTTTTGTACAACTTGACTTCCATAAACTCAGTAGTCATGCTGAATAAAGATGATTACGTGCAGAGTTTTAGTATAAATCTATACATAGACACGAGATGACAAAAGCCATACAGAGACATGAGATGACAGCAACCCTATCTGATTATTTGCATGGAAACAAAAGGCAGCTTTCACAGTATGCATGTTACATTGTGATGTATTGTGCACTTGGAATGTGATGCACCACATACAGTAAAGCATACAGTACATTGAGGTATGCTACATTGCCACAGTAAATACACGTTATTTCAATTGACGCCAGCGATTGCACTGCCCAGCATCTGCACCAAGGATGGTGAGTAAGTTGTTAGAAATCCAAGATGTGGCTAATACATGCTAACCTTATCCAAAGACATAACAACAAAAGTTGTTCAGGTGATACCTTTAATGACTAACTGTATAATAGTTCTCTGCAAGCTTTCGAAACTTTAAGTTTCTTCTTCAGCCATTTTTCAGAACTGGTTCAATGTGTATGGGCTGTTATCTGATTAGTGTGATGGCCAATAAGACATAGGGAAACTTAATAGAGCCATGTATGCCTGCAGTAGCTCCAAAACGACTATGCTTGCACTTTTGTCTGTACACATTTGCCTGCCTAATACTTAGGTAACCATGGAAGCACTAAGGCAAGGGACTGCAATGGGCAGTCCCACACCATAGTACATTTCTGTCTTAAGTCTACAAAAGGTGCAAGGGAGGTAGGTTTAGGCATGCAGCCTACTTATCTGTGGATCAACAATAATGAACGAACAGGTTCTTAAGGTAGCCATACACTGGTCGACTGGTCGATTTGCCATCAGATTCGACCAACAGATAGATCCCTCTCTGATCTAATCGTATGGCTACCTTTACTGCAAGCAGACTGTGAACCGATTTCAGCCTGAACCCGTTCACAATCTGTTGTGGTGGTGCTGCTACCCCCCCCCCCCCCCCCCCGCATACGTTACCTGCTCCGTCGGCGCAGCTGCCCCCGGTCACCGCTGCTCCGTCTCCGCTCTGGTCTCCAGGTCCGGCATGCTTTACTTCTTCTTCCTGCCCGGCAGGAAGTTTAAACAGTAGAGCGCCCTCTACTGTTTAAACTTCCTGCCAGGCTAGAAGAAGTGAAGCATGCCGGACCCGGAGACCAGACCAGACCAGCACGGAGACGGAGCAGCGGTGACCGGGGGCAGTCGTGCCGGCGGAGCAGGTAATGTATGTGGGCTCTATTGCGTCGGTCGTCGGGTACTCGAACGCCGCTAGCGACGCGCTCCCTACCCGCAGGCGATCGACGGTAATTTTCTGCGCGGAGCGATCGACGGGATCGGACAAAATGGATCAAAATTCGGCGTGTTGCGGGAACGATGTGACAGCAGATTTGATCCCAGTGATCAAATCTGCTGTCGATCTGGCGGGAATCGGCCTAGTGTATGGCCAGCTTTATAGTTACCATGATATTCCTTTACCCAAATACTGTAAGATATTCTTCTTATTTTCATACCAGAGGCCAGAGACCATAGATGTGTAGGTGACAGCTGCTCAGCTGGTAAAGTAATTCTAATAAGACATGTAGCTTGCAGCAATATTTAAAAGTTTAAAAGTCCAGCTATCTGTTTGCCCCACAACACAATACAGAATTGGGCCTGCTGCCTGGGATATACAGACAGAAATCTGCCAATGTGGCTATGCACCCTCCCACTCCTCTCAGTTATAAACAATAGTGACATTATCTCCTGTCTACCCAAAGACAAAATAGCAGTGTGCCATATAATTTGATTTTTTCCCCCTTAAAGTGACTAAAGATGGTAGCTTACATACTGTATACTGTATTTTTCACATCAGCTGTCCTTTAAAAGTGTATTTGATAATAAACAATAGTATTGGGGATGGTATTTACTGAAGAAACATGGCTGCCTGCAGGTTTCATAGACTTGCGATGGTCCGGTGGTTAATTTAAAGATGAGATGTCCATGTTTGTGCCCAGCTTTTTTGTCCTACATTTTCTCCTTGGTGATGTTTTTACACCTTATCAATGAAATGCCCTCTGAGCCACCAGCAAGCAAGGAAATACTCAGAATAATTTTGACAGTACTTTTTCACCTACTTTTTGGTACTTTTTAGCTGCAGAGTGCTGAAAAGTTATTTTAAACAGAAGATGAAAGCTGATCTCCTAGGAGAAAAAGTGACTAGAATAAGGGCTGCTGTATCTTCAGCTCATGGCAATATGTGAAAAATATGAAAAATGTATTGTAAAGGTGTAATGTGTATACTTTAATTAAAACCTGCGTTAGATAGATGATTAATGCTGTTTACAAAATTAATTTCATTTTTGTTTTTACATTATTTCCATAAGAACTGATGAACTTTGTAATATGGAACTGTGCTGCACAGGTGTAAGAAGTGTATAGTGCATGTAATAGTAGGAATGGACTTTTAGTAACCAGGAGTCATCTAAATACATTGGCTTACCAATTTCAACCTTTCTTCTCAGCTCTGTTTTCTGATGTTCTGGACTCCAAACGTGTCAGAGAAGATTCTTGTTGACATCATTGGAGTAGACTTTGCTTTTGCTGAGCTGTGTGTGATCCCCTTGAGGATATTTTCCTTCTTTGCCATACCAGGTATGTAGAACAGAAATGTTTAACTACAAATGTAACCTTTCCTAAACCCCACTAATTTAAACATGGATGTTGTATGTGCTCAAGACTTAACACTTCTTAAAAAACAGTTTATCGAGAGCAGGTAGCAAAACAGAGGAGAAGCAGAACTTGTCTATTCAGTAGCATTGCCTCCTCTACAATATTTAATAGAGGCGGAAGCAAAAGGGATGCTGTAATTACCTGTCACCTAAAATAAATGGAAATTCTGCCAATCCTAGGTATCATCTTTGAGAATGCTATGTTGTTGTTGGATGAAGCCCTCTGACTGTGCATTCCAGCAACAAACTGACTGTGTGATCCAACAACAAACTGACTGTGCATTCCAGCAACAAACAGACGGTGTGATCCAGCAACAAACTGACTGTGTGGTCCAGCAACAAACTGACGGTGTGATCCAGCAACAAACTGACTGTGATCCAGCAACAAACCGTCTGTGTGATCCAGGAACAAACTGACTGTGTGATCCAGCAACAAACTGACTGTGTGATCCACCAACAAGCTGACTGTGTGATCCACCAACAAGCTGACTGTGTGATCCACCAACAAGCTGACTGTGTGATCCACCAACAAGCTGACTGTGTGATCCACCAACAAGCTGACTGTGTGATCCACCAACAAGCTGACCGTGTGATCCACCAACAAGCTGACTGTGTGGTCCACCAACAAGCTGACTGTGTGATTTACCAACAAACTGACTGTGTGATTTACCAACAAACTGACTGTGTGATCCACCAACAAGCTGACTGTGCGATCCACCAACAAGCTGAGTGTGTGATCCGCCAACAAACTGACTGTGTGATCCAGCAACAAACTGACTGTGTGATCCAGCAACAAACTGACTGTGTGATCCAGCAACAAACTGACTGTGTGATCCACCAACAAGCTGACTGTGTGATCCACCAACAAGCTGACCGTGTGATCCACCAACAAGCTGACTGTGTGATTTACCAACAAACTGACTGTGTGATCCACCAACAAGCTGACTGTGCGATCCACCAACAAGCTGAGTGTGTGATCCACCAACAAACTGACTGTGTGATCCAGCAACAAACTGACTGTGTGATCCAGCAACAAACCGTCTGTGTCATCCAGTAACAAACTGACTGTGTGATCCACCAACAAGCTGACTGTGTGATCCACCAACAAGCTGACTGTGTGATCCACCAACAAGCTGACTGTGTGATTTATCAACAAACTCCTGCTTGATAGAAGTATGTTAACCACTTCACCACTGAGGGGTTTTACCCCCTGAGCACCAGAGCAATTTTCACCTTTCAGCGCTCCTTCCATTCATTCATCTATAACTTTATCATTACTTATCGCAATGAAATGAACTATATCTTGTTTTTTCCACCACCAATTAGGCTTTCTTTAGGTGGGACATTATGAAAAGAATTATTTTATTCTAAATGTGTTTTAATGGGAAAATAGGAAAAATGTGGGAAAAAAATTAATTATTTTTCAGTTTTCGGCCATTATAGTTTTTAAATAATGCATGCTACTGTAATTAAAACCCATGAAATTTATTTGCCCTTTTGTCCCGGTTATAAAACCGTTTAAATTATGTCCCTATCACAATGTTTGGCGCCAATATTTTATTTGGAAATAAAGGTGCATTTTTTTCAGTTTTGCGTCCATCCCTAATTATAAGCCCATAGCTTATAAAGTAACAGTGTTATACCCTCTTGACATAAATATTTAAAAAGTTCAGTCCCTAAGGTAACTATTTATGTATTTTTTTTAATTGTAAATTTTTGAATTTTTTTTTAATTACAAAAAAAAAAAATGGGGAGTGTGGGAGGTAATGAGTTAATTTTTTGTGTAACACTAATTTATTTCTATGTAAAAAATGCTTAGGGTGTAGTTTTACTATTTGGCCACAAGATGGCAACAGTAACTTTTTGTGTATTGCGACCTTCCGGACGCTCACAGGAAGTAGTAGGAGGCTGTGAGTGTTTGTTTTTTCTCACAATGATCGTGCTGCCCATCAGAGAGCAGCAGATCATTGTGGGGCTTAGATCAACGAATGGGAATGGATTTTCCCGTTCATTGATCTCCGGGCGAGCGGGCGGCGGCGGGTTTACGAGTGGCGGGCGGCGTATTTACGAGCGGGAGCGCGGGCAGCGGCGGGAGCGCGGAAAGTACGGATTTCTCCGTCCCTGGGGGTTAAAGGATGGAAAAAGGGACGGAGAAATTCGTACGGGCGGGGGTAAAGTGGTTAAGTGTAGAGACTCCCATGAAGTCAGAGCTCTTCATTTGTGGACTATAAACTGAAGCTAGGTTTAGGCATTAGGGGCCTGATTCACATAGCTCCAGTAATATACATGTGCACTGCATTTTTACTGGTACTTACGCCAGCAGAGTACTGTGCATTCACAATCAGCACAACCCACAGTATATGGGTACTGGCAGTGTTGCCATGGTAACACACATTATGCAGGTAGTGTAATGTGCATTACCCTGGTAACACCCACTTTACCCACGTAATGTGGGTTTCACTAACAGCACAATGCCCGTTGCGCTAACACCACAACTCCACCGGTGTAAGTACTGGTAAATTTCTGTGTGCCACTTGTGCACAGCAGTATTACCAGAGCTATGTGAATCAGGCCCCGTTTTGACTGGTACCACGTTTGTCCATTCGCTGATGGATCAGAAAGCCATCCTACATCTGCACCAGCCTCAGCAGTTTCCCGGGAGCCATCCTGCTGGGAATATTGGGGACGGATTTCCAGTATGTCGCAAATAAATTGCTGCGGGCAACTGAAGTTTCAAGCATGTATGAGATAATGCTGTTTCCACAGGAGGTGTGGGGCAGTGCAGACACCAGGTGGTATTGCCAACTGAGACTGAATCCATGAGACGGGGAGGGAGAGACAAAATAAAAATATGTTTATAATCCTGAGTAAGGGAAGAGTAAAAAATGCCATTTATTTGAAAAAGACTAGCAGAGCTTAGGTGCACTTATAGATGAAACTTTTGGCTCCATTTGGATGGATACAGAATATTATACATTTTACATTACTCATTTAAAAGGCACTGCACTTTTTCCACATTTGTCTATCATTGGAGCTGATGCTGTTATCTGACTTTTTCCCCTTTATTAAGTTACTGTGCGGGCTCACTTAACTGGCTGGCTGATGACATTGAAGAAGACATTTGTCCTGGCACCCAGCTCTGTCTTAAGAATTATCGTGCTCATCTCCAGTCTCATTATCTTGCCTTACCTAGGGTAAGTTACCTTCTGAATGGATTAACATGACTTTGCACACTAGCTTTCACTACAACCGAGCCTTATGTGTACTGTGTACATGGTATAAACATACGGCATATAACCCTCTTCTTACGGGTTTCTGTACAATCGTTAACAATACAGTATGCTTATATAAGTCAGTGACCTTCCACCAGTTACACACTGTCCTGTAAAGTTAATGTTTATCTAAATTTAACATAAGAATTACACCATTCAGTTACAATTCACATCACACTACTCAAATATGCTAGTTATTTGTCAAGGTTAACATTTCCCAATAACTGACAATATTATCTAGATGCAATCTACTTCATATTATGAGGGCATATTTATAAGTGTTGAGATCATCTGAAATGATTACTTTTACAAGGGATTACCACTTTCCCAGGTGTGCCTCTATTATGATGAAAAGAGAAAAGAGAGAGAGCGCTCTAAAAACAATAGGTACAAAGCACTTTTCCCTGTCCAAGACAGGTCTCACCTGCACAGGGCTTCACTTTCTACCAAGAAGTAACATTCGTGGCTGGTGATTCACTATTCCATTCGATGGAAATGGAGCAGCAGATTGCCATTTTCAGGCAATTACAGTAGGCAGAGAAAGCGCTAATCTCCACCACAAAAAAAAAATCAGATTGCCCCTTTATAAATATGGAGATTTAACACTGGATTTTTACAGCTATATAAAAAAAGACGAGTATCAAAGACATGGTGAGCCGTTAGCAAATTGCCACTTTCTTTAAATAGGCTGCTTAATGTTGCAACAGAGAAGAAGACACAGTAGGAAATGCTCAGTCCTTTCAGAGACAACAGATACTGTATATTGCCCAGAACTGGAGTACAGTATATTCTGATTTTTTTAATCACTATGTGCATATGGCATGTATTATGTTTTGGATAAAGGCATATGCTTGTAAAGTACAAATTATAAAATTGAAATAAAATTGAAATTCTATCATTAAATATGTTTTAGCAATTATAGAGAATATATACAAAAAATTAAGGAAACAAATCATTGCACTTTTCCCTCCATGTGAACCAGCACTAAATATACACAGCAACATAAATAAATGAAGGAAAATGGAGACTATGGTTCTCAGCGAGACCTTAGTACTGGCATCAAAGAATAGTAGTTAAGTAAGCACTACATTTAAGCTGGCCATACACTGGCCCGATTTGCCGCCGTTTCGACAGCAGATTTGATCACTGGGATCGAATCTGCTGCCAATCGTTCGCACTACACGCCGAATTTCGATCCATTTCGTCCGATCCCGTCGATCGCTCCATGCGGAAAATTACCGTCGATCGTCCGCGGGTAGGGAGTGCGTCGCTAGCGGCGTTCGAGTGCCCGACGACCGACGCAATAGAGCGGCAATATATTACCTGCTCCGCCGGCGCGACTACCCCCGATCACCGCTGCTCCGTCTCCGTGCTGGTCTCCGGCATGCTTCAGTTCCTCCTGCTAGACAGGAAGTTTAAACAGTAGAGGGCGCTCTACTGTTTAAACTTCCTGCCTGGCAGGAAGAAGCAAAGCATGCTGGACCTGGAGACCAGAGCGGAGACGGAGCAGCAGTGACCGGGGGCAGTCGCACCAGCGGAGCAGGTAAAGTATGCGGGCGGGGGGAGTGGCGGCAGCACCACCACCACAACAGATTGTGAACGGTTTCAGGCTGAAATCGGTTCACAATCTGTTTGCAGTAAAGGTAGCCATACGATCCCTCTCTGATCAGATTCGATCAGAGAGGGATCTATCTGTTGGTCGAATCTGATGGCAAATCGACCAGTGTATGGCTATCTTAAGTGTTTATTAGATGAGATTACTGAAATATGCCAACACTGATACCATTCAGGGTCTTTTTTTGAGCAAGGTACAATATTCCTCCAATTTTCAAAACTGAAGATAAAAAGACATTGCCTATGATACACGGATTGTAGTGGACAGGTGCTGTAGTAAGTATGTATGTTATGCTGTGGTACCTTTGCTTCTCATACCTGAGAGAGTGCAATGACCTCCCTTAGGCCCCCGCCTCTTTTCTCACGACTATAGGGGGGCTATGGTTATGCTCTTGCAGGTAAGCCAGAGATAAAATATTTTTAGTAGGTGGCCATCATGGCTTGTGTTTCAGCATCAGCGTTCTATTGTGATCTGCTGTCATGTAATGTATTTACTTCTTCATGTGAAAGGAATTAGCAGGATGTAGTAACATACACAAACGCTAATACTCCTTGCAGATAAAGTCAAAACTAAATTGTATATTTCATCGACTTTACATGAACCTGGGTGGCTAGACATAATTAACCTCCCATTCTTTTTGCACTAGCACTTTCATTGGTATGCTTCACTCTAAATACTTTTTCACTTTTTTGGCATTTTTCTATGTTGTTATCTCCCTTACACCAGCACCATGTGATATCTATTAACAATATTGCACAGATCTATGTATATTTTTTCTGCATTTTTATTGCATGCTACACTGAAAATATTTTTATATTTTTTCTGTTTTTGCAATTTGGTCTTGAGAGATCGCACATTTTATAGTTATATTATATACAGTATACTGTATACTGTTAATGCCATTAGTATTCCTAGACATTTGGCATATTTTATTATTATGTTGTATATTAATCTTCATAATAGGAACTATAGAGCCTTGCCTATTTATTATTAGTCTGTATGCAGACTTATGGATGTCATGCGACCATGCCTTGTTTTTAACATCGTTTTTAATCATGCAAATTTGATACAATAAAGAGTTTATGAACAGTGAAGCAATGATTAATTTTGATTTTGTCAATTATAACTTCAGAGTGGGAATTCTCATTCTTAAGGTTGTTTGTGCATGTCAAGTGACAGGCAGCCTATTGGGCCAATCAAAGTGCGGGGATAATGTCCTTTAGGGCTCAAACCCACTAGAGCGATTTTGTGAGCGTTTAGGGAGCGATTCAAAATGCTAGTGATTTCCCTAAACGCTCAGCTAATGTTAATGGATGGGCCAAATTCCACTGGAGTGATTGCGATAACTAAAACGCAGGACATGCAGCATTTTTAGCAATTAGAGTTTCTGCAATGTAAAGTATATAAACGCTGGCGTAACCGCTCATCAAAAGCTACACAGAACGATTTTGCTAGCATTTTTACATTACTGCATACTGTAAAAAAAATAAAATTACGTGAAAGGACCAATCAGAATTAAAAACGCTAATCATTACACAATCGCTTGCAAAAAGTTGACACTTAAAATGCTACCAAAATCGCCAGCAATCGCTCATGAAATCATTTACTAACCGCTCATTAAAAACAATTAACGTTTTGTAGTGGGTTCCAGGCCTGAAAGTGATTGGACCCACAGGGGCTCAGGGCAGGATGAGTAGAGCTCTCGTCATTGCCAATTAGCAGGCATAAATTTGTAGCGCTCGCTATGCTACTCTTATAAGGCATGTTAAATCTGATAAGGCGTGTTAACTCTGATAAAGCACCTTAACTCTTATAAGGCACCGATAAGGCACCTTAAAGCGGGTCCGAGATGAAAAACTAATTATAATAAGTAACTTGTCTATACATCATATCTAAAGTTTAGATAGTTTACACAGCAGATCTAGCTGCAAACAGCTTTAATAGAATATGATTATATCTTCCTGTGATACAATGACAGCAGCCATGTTGTTTGTAAACATTACACAGAAGCAGGCTTATCTGCATCTTGAGCAAAAAAACCTAATCCCCCCTCCTCCCCCCTGCCTCTGAAATCTCTGGCTAGTAATGCCTCCCCCTCCTCTTGCCCAGACTGAGCTCCCATGAGCCCTTGCTACTGTCTGAAAGTGCCTTGGCTCTCTGAAAACCTGTGGAGGCTTGTTTAGTTTATAGGGAATTAGCGTATTAAAACAAAAAAGTATTTGGCTTGAGGAATGCCCTATAAACAATAGGAAAGGAACACAATTATGCAATGAGTAAAAGTTCATCTCGGATCCACTTTAACTCTGATAATGCATGCTATTTGTCTTAAGGGGCCCATACACTGTTTGATTTCAGCCATCGTGTTGCATAGTGGCCCATAGTGTTGCATTTGATCTAATGGTCCAATAATGCATTTAGATCGATTTCCAATAGATTTAATTCTGAAATCTATTGGAAATCTGTTCCTAGTGTGTGGCACACATCAGATAGATTCCTGTCAGATTCGACTTAACAGGCATCTGACAGAAATCTATCTGATGGTTGAATCTGCTGCAAATCTATAAGTGTATGGCCACCTTTAGTGAATCAAGCCCAAAACGTGCATTCTTATTACCCCCAAAAAGCAAACAAAGAGTTGATTCCTCTGTTAATTTCCACACTCCATTAAACAAAAATGGCCCTGATCAATGTAAACTCTGTGGTCACTAAACAATGACTATTGTTCGAGAAACACACACGCTTGTTTGATACAGAACACAGTGAATACAACACTTGGTTATTTCAACTGCAAGATAGAGAACAAGAAACCACAAAGTAGTGAGGTCTTGGATGGGGAGTTTGAGGAGTGGCTTTCTGTAAAATAGTAGGTTATGGCAGAGACTCCTTGCATAACAGATACCAGTTATCTTTATATACCACTGACATATTTCACCATCATATAACTGGAAAGACGTTATGTACTAGTAAAGCTAAAATATGCAGAGCAATAGATCCCTTTCACCTGGATGTAAAGCTGAATCATAAAAGAGTAATTCCCTTCAGTAAATCCACTCAGATTGTGTTTACTACTGGGTGATGATACTGGTGTCATCTTGTTTGCATAACAGTTTACATCAGGTTCTTTTGTAGACAGTGATCATCTGCTTCTGTGAATAAACTCAGAGTGGGTCTATATAGTAAGGTGCTGAGTAAAAAGCTTAGCACATCTGCATGCAAATGCACATCAAAAATGAGGTATGTATAAAAATAATATAGAGGTCTAAATCATATATTTTTGCAGAATATGTCAAACAAACACTAGTCAGCCTTTCATTCTCCATTTTATCTGAAGGTATCCAATTATTTAAATGCAAAGAAGTCACAGCTTTGTGTTCTAGCTTACTAAATGTATTTCCTTATACACAGGGTCCACGGAGCAACGTTAGGCGTGGGATCCCTTCTCGCTGGCTTTGTAGGAGAATCCAGCATGGTTGCCATTGCATCTTGCTATGTATATCGAAGACAGGTAAACTCAAAAAACTTTATTGTTCATTAGCTGGAGTGTGAAGTGCAAGTTTTTTTTTGCCACATTTTTAAACTGTACTTACTTGGTAGTTTAGAAAATTTTGCTGTTAAAAGGAACCTAAGCCTACCTGCAAAAAATGAGTTACACTTACCTGGGGCTTCTACCACCCCCTGCAGCCACCCTGCACCTGTGACATCTCTGAATGATCCTCCGATTCCCTGCTGCGCCTCAGTTTCCAGTCTGCTTGTCGCTGGCCACTGCGTCCGCATGGCCTTGGCTGCGTGCCTCTTCGACCACACTCCCGGGAGCTTCCTTCGCAGTACAGATTTTCTGGTACTGTACAAGCGCAGGAAGCTCCCACTACGGGAGTGCAATAGAGGAGGCACACGGCCAGGACTGTTCCAGCGCAGTGCGTATCAATTGGCTGAGTCACCAGAATGGAAACTAAGGCACAGCAGGGGATTAGAGGATCTTTCAGAGACGGCATGGGCACAGGGTGGATGCAGGGGTCGGGAGAAGCCCCAGGTAAGTGAAACCCGTTTTTTTACAAGTCCATTTAGGTTCCCTTTAAGTAGTACAAAGTTGCCAGAACCACCGTGATGTCATATAAAACAGTGTTTCTCAATATTATTTCTTCATTGACCCCTTTGAAAATCCACGCTGGCACTCCTACTCCAAAAATGCTTATCCGGTCTATACATTCCCATATTGTTTTCATCAAGTTCTGAAAATAGGTTATTTTTTAAATCACAAAATTACTATAATGAATGATTGCCACAAGTTCAGGTTTGTCTTGAATTCAACATAAGTAGCTCACCCCCCCTCCCCCTATCCCCAGGAAAGGGGGACCATGTGGTGAAGACTTAACCACTTAAGGATCGGGCTCTCCAGCCCACAGCACAGATCAGGAATTAGCCTGGGCGATCAGACTTCCCCCTTTTTTCCCCACTAGGGGTTGTCCTGCTGGGGCGGTCTGATCGCCGCCGGCTGTATTTGTTGAGCGGGGGGGGGGGCTCTTCAAAGCCCTCCTCCGCACCGTTTTCCGCTCTCTTTGCCCTTACCTCCCTCTCCCTCATTCAATGGGCTGCGCAGGACGGATATCCGTCCTGCGCCGCCTAGGATAGGCTTCAGCCTATCAGATGCCGGCGATCCCCGGCCAATCAGAGGCCGGGGATCGCCGATCTCCTTTACGGCGCTGCTGCGCAGCAGCGCCGTATTGATGTAAACAGCGGGGATTTCTTCCACGCGTGTTTACATTTCGCCTGCGAGCTGCGATCGGCAGCTCGCAGACTGTTCACCAAGACACCATCCGTGAACTGACATGGAAAGCCCATGTAAACCCACTTAAGACCTGCCGACGCCTATCGGCGTTAGGCGGTCGTTAAGTGGTTTTTAAAGAAGTAATAGTAGAAAATCGCAAAGTAGGGCATCAAATGCAGTCATTTGAACTTTGGATTCAGTCCATGACGAAGATCCCTGATATTCATTTGATGACTAGTTGATGGTCATGTCTAGAAGAACTCATGGAGAAGCATGTGATCAGTTTGGTCAGGTGATAGATATGTAAGTCTCAGATTTGCTAGTCGTAATCATGTGCTAAAGTAGGATGTTATCACAGCAAATCGGAGCTTTGCAAATCTAACAGCTGATTAAACAAATCACATTCTTCTCTATGAGTTCTCTTAGACATGACCATCGCTATTGATGACAGAAAAGGAGCTTACATGTGACCCTTAGCATCAGAGTGTCAGCAGGCCTAACAGCTGTTTTATGGAAGGAACCCCTTTCTCAAAAGCTATATACCAGAGAACCTTCAGAAACTGTGTCCCTCCATGAAATGGCCACCATCAAGCCTGGGGTTATTCCCTGTGGGCTGCATGCAGGTTATTTGTTTTTCCTCATTTCTGGGCTTTAGCATGATTTGTGATTTCCTGCCATATTAATGTGCCTATTACTTAATTTGGTGCTCCCTTTTTCACTGCCTTCTGCTATATGCTTTGTGCGATCAGTTACTCTTATATAAGGCATGTCAAAAATGTAAATATGGTTTGCTTGGGAGCTTACTATGGAAGCTACAATATGTTGGCAGTTCTCCATTGCTGCCTGTAATCATGTGCTAGCTGACTATCTCCTACAATTCTTTTTATTGTCAACATGAATTACACACGACAGATGGCTGGCAACCAACCATCTCTTCTACTTTGGCTGCATATTAAATCTTGTCAACTAAAATCGTAAATGAGCGCGTGTAGAGGACATTTACATCGTGTTTATATTATGTCACTGCAAGTTAGTAAATAAAAGGACAAGAGACTTCCTAGAATAAAGTAGGTCAAGATACTTCCAAACATAACATGTGCCAGAAACAAGTAATAGTTTCCTCTATTCGTTATAGGTTATGAAAAAAGTGAACAGTGGCTTCAAGCAATGCTGATGTTCTTATTAAATACATTACATGCTGGCTAGAAGTTTTGTTGATCTCCAAGTCAGTATGAAATTATTTAGGGCTGGTTCGCATTTGCTGTGAAAAAGCACAAATTGTATCTACTTCACAGAATGCAGGAACGGACGTGGTGACAGATTCCATGTTCGGTATAGGTTCTGCTCACACTTGCCATTTTGAACGAATACGTTTGATCCATTCCGGCAATCAGAACACACAATCTGGAAGCAAGCATATGGGAATAGACAGTGTCCATTCTCATTAGGCTTTTTTCCACATATTTTGCTGTCCTACTCAACTGTCTTCCACCTTGTCTTCGGTCATCTTCTGCCTTCAGGCCACTGCCACTCGGGTGCACTGCATGGGACAAACGTCGGTATACAGATCAGAGCTCCGGCAGAAGCATCAGGTTCTCATTGGATTTGTTCCCTCCCTAACAATCTCTGTCCAGCTAGGTCTACACTATGCCAAGTTCACTATATGACAGTCACAGCAGATCAGATGCACTATGCCCTGTGTCCCTTCACTGTATTTTTGGTATCTGTTAGTGCCCATTGTAAGGAAAGCAAGGGATACCATTGCTATGAAAGATATGCCCGTTTTCTGTGTGCTCTCTGGAAAAGTCATGCAGAACTGTAGTTGTCTGACTGGATCCAATAGATAACATAGGAACTCTCAGCATGTCTATTTGTCACAGCACTGGGCTCCATTTTCCTCTCCTCTTCTTACAGCTGCGGGCGGTGCTGCTGCATCGTATGTACGGCTCCCAATATGTGACACCTGACCTGATGTGGGTGAGGTGACATGCAATCCTCCGCCCCCCACCACCAGATAGCAATAGAACTGGCAGCCCTCTACTGTTTGCCGAGGGACATACAGGAGGAGGGGGAAGCGCAGGAAGCTGACTGTGCTGGAATCGACAATACAAGGATGTGAGAATACTTCAGGAATGACACATTAAACAAAGTTAGGGCCTGTACACACTACTGCACTTTTAAAATCACGTGCGTTTTTTATCGCAAGGTCTTTTGAAAAATCATGAAAATCGTGACGACCCACTGGTGCAATGCAATTTTTCTATTTTCATGAAGGCTTTGCGATTTAAACATTTCCTACAATTTTAAAAACGCAGCGCAAGCACAGCATTGTGTACAGGCCCTAAGTCTACAATATGTACAGAATCCTGATTAAGGGCCTGAGCCTACTGACGCAGTTGTGTCCGCTTTTCAGTTACACATCAGTATTACAAATGCTGAAAAGCGGACAGAAGCGAATACAACTGTGTCAGTGAACTCAGAACTCAAGAATATATAATATATAAATACTTATAAAAAAAAAACGAGGCACAAAAAGAGCCATTCAGGATCTGAGCCCACTAACGCAGTTGTGCGCAGTTGTGTCCGCTTTTCAGCAACACATCAATGTTACAGATGCTAAAAAGTGGACAGAAGCGGACACAACTGCGTTAGTTGGCTCAGGCCCTCAGAAATGAGGTTCACTTTAATTGCAACTATGTCAACAGTAGGATGTCTGGCTGTTTACTTCCAGAGACTCGCAGTTACCACTTGCTTTTAGATGCTCAGTCAGTTTACCTATTTCACACTGAAGTTGTGGAGGTAGTAGAATGCAAAGCGAAGCTGAAGCAGCGTGACATGATGAGATAAACATGTTTATATATGATACGAGCCTTACTAAAAAAATGGTGTGAAGTCAAGGTGTTAACTATGCAAAAGAGCTTCTCTGAGCTAGATGACAGCTTGGTCCAAATCAGTCCCATTTTCTGAGGCGCTTGAACAGCCAAGAAACAGTGAGCGATAGCGTGAGATAAGGGCTCTTTCACACTAGAGGCTGCGGTAGAAAAGGCTGAAAGTCAGCCTTTTGCTTAACGCCAATACATAGCGTTTTCAAAGCCTTTTGAAAGAGTTTTACAGCCCATATGAAAACGTCCTTTTTTTTTTCTTCTATAAAAATAAGTGAACAAGATAGCTGTAAAACGCTTTGAAAAGGCTTTGAAAACGCTGAAGTTGGCGTTTTCCATTGATTATCATTGAAACGCCAAAAGCCAACTTTGGCTGTTAACAGCCCTGAAAAAGCTCCTGGGAGCGTTGAAACGCAACGCTTCAAAACGCCGAGTTAGATGTGAAAGGTAAAATGAAAGTCTATGGACTTTCTTTTACCTAGCAAAACGCCAACTTCAGCCGTGGCGTTAAAACGCCGAAAAATCCCTCTGGTGTGAAAGGGCCCTAAGAGTCAAAGGGTAATTAGGTCTGTTTTTTTTAGACAGCATGTGGATTCTAAACTGCAACTGTGACAGTCTGATGCAGCGTTATAAAGAAGGCCATAGAACTAAAAAAAATGACACTCTGTTCATTGCTACTGTTGGATTATTCTATCAATTATCTGTACTGCACATGCAATTCACTATCTCATAAGTTTATTTTGGCTTCAGGCTCACTTTAATAATGCTTTTTGAAATCTGGAGGGATTTTTTTTTTTATCACTACACACGTTTAGATACCTTTAAATTCCCACAACACCATATATACATGTATATGGCTGCTATTGGGCACAAGTCACTCACATTCAGAAGACACCACCCTTATCTGATAATGCAGCTCTCAAATAAAGGTATATAGCTGTGTATGACATTGCATCATCTGTGCTGTTTTCTATCTCATAATAGTGTAGTGTGTGACACAATAGGAATGGGTGCCATACAATGGAAAATCTGCATTGTTTTGTTTCTGCTGAGCATATGACTGTGTAGTGCGATTTCCTGTCATAAGGATTCTCACAAAAGACCATGCGTAACATTTTCCATTTGTGATGCTAGAAAAAGAAGAAGAATGACCCGGACGCTGCCACTGAAGGAGAAGATTCAGCAATGACCGACATGCCCCCAGGTGAAGAGTTAACAGACATTGTGGAGATGAGGGAGGAGGAGGAAGACTGAACAAAATATTAGGCTGTTGCACAGAAGACCAGACTAGCTTCTTCTACTTGATGGTTTTTAGTCAATTTTTATTTTATTTGTATGGAAACTTGGATTCAGAAGGCTCCAGCGTTTAGCATACTGGGTATGCTTACTACATAGAGTGCCCGACAGAGGCTCCTTGCATTACAGATGCCACACCTTTATCTTCATACACCATGGGTATTTTTTTTATCAAAATACAACTGGAAAGACATTGACTATTTACTACATTGAAGTTTTTGGATAATCCCTATATGTCAACCAAAGCATCATTGTCTGTCTCCGTTGTTAACAAAGCTGCCGTCCTTCCAGCTACCGTACTTTATTTTACTTTCTTTATATTGAAGTTTTGTCTCTTTCATATGTTCAGTCATCATTGGGTCACACTTTGTGGAAACATTTCAAAAGGGATTTACATAAAACTACAATGTAAATGTATCACCAGTTTTTACTACTCAGAGAAAGTGCTTTTATACCACACATTCATTACAAACGAGGTGTCCACTTTACTTAATACTAGAATGCAGCTGTTATCTAGAACTTTAAAGGAAACCTGACAGCACAGTGAAATAAAAGCTGTTTTTAAAGGCAAGTTCCTGGAATTGTAAATGTATCGTTGCTGAACAGTTTTCTGAGTCACTAAATAAGTAAGTCAGAATCCAAACACTTCTGTAGCTCTGTTTGCTCCAGTTCAGTGGCCATTTAAACCCTTCAAAATGGTTTTAAACTGTTTGCAAACTGTTTGCACATTAGCAACTTATGTTATTGTGGAGCAAATGAATAGATGTTGGATGAAAGGTAATGCATTTAAATGAATGATCTCCACAGAAGGTGTACTCTGCCATCAGTTATCCCTTTCTAACATTCTCCAGGTGGTAGGTGGCCAGTGGTGGAGATTTGAAAGCCAGGAGGGATGGAGACAGAAGACCCTGTCCTGTCTTGTGATTACCACCTTGACACCTGATCACATGTTGGTAGTGGGCAGAAGAGGAGTTGGTGGGGTTCCTGTAAATGCATTACTGTTGGTTCATTGGTTTTCATATTAACAACATCCTTCACTTTGCTTATTCTTAGTCCTGAGGGATCGATCGAAACCAGGATTATATAAACTTTCTTTGTCACCACTGAATGGCTTCTGTTTAGAGATGCGCTGAGCCCCCCCAGAAACTACAAACGCACCTTGAACCCAAACAGAGGCTCTGCATATACACCAAAGGCAAAACTGTTAAGTGGGAGCAGCTGACCAGAAATAAATTAAAACATAGCAAAGAAATGAACAGCGCTACTTAAAAACAGATGAGTGCTTACCTGCAAAGGAGTGCAAGCCCCACTTATGGGATAAAATACACACTGAGCATACACATGACCTGTCTACCACTTGGAGGATGTTAGTTTCCTATAACAGCTTGCATGCAACTTGTTAAGTACTTGTCCCTCCCACTGTCGAAGAAGTCTTTCCTCCATGGGAGGGGACCTAACACTAACTAAATCCTACCTATGCATATGCTTAGCCTGGGCGCGCTACCAAGTGAAATTGAAAATTGCGCAAAAAAGTGGTAGCGCGCCCAGGCTAAGCATATGCATAGGTAGGATTTAGTTAGTGTTAGGTCCCCTCCCATGGAGGAAAGACTTCTTCGACAGTGGGAGGGACAAGTACTTAACAAGTTGCATGCAAGCTGTTATAGGAAACTAACATCCTCCAAGTGGTAGACAGGTCATGTGTATGCTCAGTGTGTATTTTATTCCATAAGTGGGGCTTGCACTCCTTTGCAGGTAAGCACGCATCTGTTTTTAAGTAGCGCTGTTTATTTCTTTGCTATGTTTTAATTTATTTCTGGTCAGCTGCTCCCACTTAACAGTTTTGCCTTTGGTGTATATGCAGAGCCTCTGTTTGGGTTCAAGGTGCGTTTGTAGATTCTGGGGGGGGCTCAGCACATCTCTGAGCAGAAGCCATTCAGAGGCGGCCTGGTGATGCGCTGATCCCACTTTTTTGCGCAATTTTCACTTTCACTTGGTAGCGCGCCCAGGCTAAGCATATGCATAGGTAGGATTTAGTTAGTGTTAGGTCCCCTCCCATGGAGGAAAGACTTCTTCGACAGTGGGAGGGACAAGTACTTAACAAGTTGCATGCAAGCTGTTATAGGAAACTAACATCCTCCAAGTGGTAGACAAGTCATGTGTATGCTCAGTGTGTATTTTATCCCATAAGTGGGGCTTGCACTCCTTTGCAGGTAAGCATTCATCTGTTTTTAAGTAGCGCTGTTCATTTCTTTGCTATGTTTCTTTGTCACCAACCCATCAAGCAGCACTAGTTTAAGGAAAACAAATGGCACATCACATTATCCACATAGGTAGGTTCCCTTTAAGGGCACAGCTACAGTTATAACTTTTGAATACACTACTGCACAATCAATAATCTCTAATAATTATTTACAGAACGACCTGTGATTAATCCCCCTGTGACAGTAACTTTACCAGACCTGATGCAGAGTGGCAAAGACACACATCATAATTGCACAATTTTCTCATGACAAGAGGCGGTCATTGTCAATGTAATGAACATTTTATGCAGCTTGGACCTGAAACAAAAAAATCATTTTCTGATGATTTTAATTGGCCCAATACCAAGCTGTGTACACTACTCATTAAGTTTGCATCTGAAGTAAACAGTTGTATCTGCTAATGTGCAGCAAAGCTATCAGAGGCTGATTTTCAGAATTCTTCCATACAATATTTACTGTAATTTAAAGCACATTTGTTACAGAGTTATTTGGACCATCATAGCTGACAGACATATTTTAAGGGCTACATGTGTCATATTTCTAAGATGCAGATGTTGCATTCTTAGTTGTACGAGTGCATGTATGGCCAAAATGTAGCGCACAACATAAAGCACCACTTGACTTGAAAGACCTGTATTAATTCCAGTGGGGCAGCATTCTAGACCGGTAGTAAAACACGCGCATTTTATTTAATTAAATCCACATTCCTACAATGTTGACATCCTATCCTGCAAATGCATAACTGAAACCTGCAACAAATGCTATACATGCAATTTAAAGAGCACCTGCTCTAAAAAAAAACAAAGACAGAATCGGCTACATTACTGATACTACCAGTGCAATAAATTGGTTATAGACATATTTTGCTGCCATAGGTATGTCATTGAAGTTGCAGTAGCAGGTGTATACATATTCTGTTTGCCTATGTCCAGTTAAAGATTTTTTTTTTTTACACTATTTATTTAGTGCCATAAATTACTTTTTATGTCAGTAAGGTAGAACTGCATGTCTGTCTTGTGTTTCACATACATATTTTGTTGGCCTTTATTAAATAAGGCAGAAGAGTAAGTGCAATAACACCTGGCAACAAACCAACCGTAATTAACTGTTTTCGATGTTCTGTTAAATTGAATAGTGATATAGTGTTGCTATAGGTTGCTGTACATCCTTGCTTTTAGCATGGTTTAGTTACATAAGTCTGATTCAAGTCACATGTTAGCACTTTAAAAGAGGAGAGATTAAATTGAAACATGCAAAGTGAAGTGGTATATGTTACGGCCAGAACCCAAAGTTTGCCACTTTAGGATCTGGCCTGCAGATGTTTGAAATAGCCAGCTAATGCAGTCAATATGCAAAGAAGCCTGTGGGTAACTTACATTTTAGAACTGTGGCCAGAGGTGAAATGGCAGGACCCGCCAAAGGTAATTTTGCGCTCAGGACCGAAGTTGGGCACTGCTATAGCACTAATGGTATAGTGCGCGCACCGCACAAGAGTAATTTGGGGTTCCGGCGATTGCCAGAGCCAGAATTACATCTCCCTCTGAGTTGTTACAACTTGGAGAGGGAATAGCATTTAAAGCCACTGGGAATTAGGGTGGCAGCAGAGTAAGCCATAATTCGGCTCACCCTGCGCCCAGCTCACCGACAACGTTACAATATGTACGTGGACCCGGCTGGCCAAGTCCTGAAGCCCCCTGCTAGCCAACCATGGCATTTAGCTTTGTGTGCTGTAATACATGACACTGGCTGTCTGTGTTTGAAGAAGTGGAACATGCTACTTGACAGAGGTTAGAGGAGGGGCAAGATACTGAATGCTAACTGAGGCGGGAAGAAGTCTGGAAGCAGAAACTGTGTTAGCTGTGTGGAAAGGGCTGGAGAATGAATGGGTTACGTGACCTACCCTCTGCAGAGCAGAGATCCAAAAGGGGAACAGAGGTGAGGGAAGAACAGAAAGCAGCAGGAATTACCTCTGTACCTGCTCGTTGCCACTACAGGAAAGGCTTCTTCAGGACTTGGCTGGCTGGGTCCTGCCATTTCACATTCTGGCCAAAGACCTAAAATGTAAGCTACCCACAAATTTCTTTGCATAGTGGCCGCATTAGCCAGCCACTTCCCACACTGGCTGGCCAGATCATAAAGTGGCCAGGTTTCGGGCCTATATTTCCAAAGACACTATCATAGTGTTTCTTTTATGACTCGTAGCAGAAAAATGTGGTATAAATATAAATAATTTACAGTGCATATGTATCCTAGCTACACCAACTACATCTTGATGTTAATTATTACTTCAAACGTAGCCCCAACTTTCCTCCGGCTGTATAGACCTGAATATCTTTCTGGACACCGAAGACAAAATGGATTATTTTTTTTTAATAATATTTTTTTCTCTGGGTACTTGACTAGAAATATAATCAACAGTATTTTTGGACTTTTTGTGAATATATTTAAAACGTGTGGGGATATGGCTGGACAATTATACTTTTAAAACTGTAATATAAAATGATATGACGTATTTGAATGTGCTGCAGAACACAGTTACTGAATGGCAGGTGAGCATATGACTGGAAGCGTGAGACATCATTTGTGTAGAGATTAAAGGGAATACAATAAAACATTTAAATCAAAAATGAAATGGTCCCCATTTTTCTTAGGGTAGTATATTATCATTGTCACATATTTATAATATTGTGAGCTTAAAAACAGTTTGTGGATAAAACGAAATGGATGACTATGTTCTTTTATTGTATGAGATTGCATGCACATGTAAGTGAAACCATGCTACCTAAAGAACATTTTAATCAATGCACTTGTTTGGAAATAAGGCATTCTAGAGGTTGACGCCTCCATAGGTATATCCACACTAGCACAAGCAACATCTGGTTAAAAGAGAATTCCAGGAAGCATGAAATAAAACTACCCCTAGATTTATATTAGGTATTTCAATTCATTTTTTAATATCTTTCACCTTAGCAGTAAGAAGCAAGCAGCTGTTAAGTGTATGCAAAGAAGCAGAGGTGTGCACCAATGTCCCATAAGTGTATCTTGCCTTTTAATCCTCCAGATCAATTCCATACAATAGGGTAAACATCAGTGTATACTTGAATATATATCATACATACTGATTATGGTGGCGGTGATCCGGTGGGTGCTCAGGGTGTGAAAAGGTCGGCTGTTAAGACCTGGGAGGCACACCTTGATCTACAGTGGGTTGCAAAAGTATTCGTCCCCCTTGAAATTTTCCACATTTTGTCACATTACTGCCACAAACATGCACCAATTTTATTGGAATTCCACGTGAAAGACTAATACAAAGTGGTGTACATGTGAGAAGTGGGTCGGAAATCATACATGATTCCAAACATTTTTTACAAATAAATAATTGCAAAGTGGGGTGTGCGTAATTATTCGGCCCCGAGTCAATACTTTGTAGAACCACCTTTTGCTGCAATTACAGCTGCCAGTCTTTTAGGGTATGTCTCTACCAGCTTTGCACATCTAGAGACTGAATCATTGCCCATTCTTCCTTGCAAAACAGCTCCAGCCCCGTCAGATTAAATGGACAGCGTTTGTGAACAGCAGTTTTCAGATCTTGTCACGGATTCTCGATTGTAGCGGCTGGACAGTGTAGTGGTTAAGGGCTCTGCCTCTGACACAGGAGACCTGGGTTCGAATCTCGGCTCTGACTGTTCAGTAAGCCAGCACCTATTGAGTAGGAGACCTTGGGCAAGTCTCCCTAACACTGCTACTGCCTATAGAGCACGTCCTAGTGGCTGCAGCTCTGGCGCTTTGAGTCCGCCAGGAGAAAAGCGCGATATAAATGTTCTCTGTTTGTTTGTTTGGATTTAGATCTGGTTTTGACTGGGCCATTCTAACACATAGATATGTTTTGTTTTAAACCATTCCATTGTTGCCCTGGCTTTATGTTTAGGGTCATTGTCCTGCTGGAAGGTGAAGCTCCGCCCCAGTCTCAAGTCTTTTGCAGTCTCCAAGAGGTTTTCTTCCAAGTTTGCCCTGTATTTGGCTCCATCCATCTTCCCATCAACTCTGACCAGCTTCCCTGTCCCTGCTGAAGAGATGCACCCCCGAGCATGATGCTGCCACCACCATATTTGACAGTGGGGATGGTGTGTTCAGAGTGATGTGCAGTGTTAGTTTTCCGCCACACATAGCGTTTTGCATTTTGGCCAAAAAGTTCCATTTTGGTCTCATCTGACCAGAGCACCTTCTCCCACATGGTTGCTGTGTCCCCCACATGGCGTGTGGCAAACTGCAAACGGCACTTCTTATGCTTTCTGTTGACAATGCCTTTCTTCTTGCCACCCTTCCATAAAGGCCGACTTTGTACAGTGCATGACTAATAGTTGTCCTATGGACAGAGTCTCCCACCTGAGCTGTAGATCTCTGCAGCTCGTCCAGAGTCACCACGGGCCTTTTGACTGCATTTCTGATCAGCGCTCTCCTTGTTCGGCCTGTGAGTTTAGGTGGATGGCCTTGTCTTGGTAGGTTTACAGTTGTGCCATACCCCTTCCATTTCTGAATGATCGTTTGAACAGTGCTCCGTGGGATGTTCAAGGCTTTGGAAATCTTTTTGTAGCCTAAGCCGGCTTTAAATTTCTCAATAACTTGATCCCTGACCTGTCTGGTGTGTTCTTTGGACTTCACTGTGTTGTTGCTCCCAATATTCTTTTAGACAACCTCTGAGGCCCTCACAGAGCAGCTGTATTTGTACTGGCATTAGATTACACACAGGTGCACTCTATTTAGTCATTAGCACTCATCAGGCAATGTCTATAGGCAACTGACTGCACTCAGATCAAAGGGGGCCGAATAATTATGCACACACCACTTTGCAGTTATTTGTAAAATATGTTTGGAATCATGTATGATTTTCGTTCCACTTCTCACATGTACACCACTTTGTGTTGGTCTTTCATGTGGAATTCCAATAAAATTGATTCAGGTTTGTGGCAGTAATGTGACAAAATGTGGAAAACTTCAAGGGGGCCGAATACTTTTGCAACCCACTGTATATTTGTAAAAGTCGAGGTTCTTAAAGTGTAATTGTGAGGGATATGTAGGCTGACATATTGATTTCCTTTTAAAATGATATCAAAGCTGAATCAAAAAGTAAAAAACGGGGCATAAATATAAAGTAGTCTTCATGCCCACTGATTCCCCCCCCCCCCTTCTCAGTCTCCTTCCTTTATTTATTTGTTGTATTTATAAAGCGCCAACATATTACGCAGCGCTGGACCTTGTTGCACAAATGCTGCAAGTCCGAAAGTTACAATTGGAATAGTGGGAAATAATTCATACTGAATGCATTTACAATTTTGTAAAAGGGCAATCGTAGTTCTGCTGCATTATATTTAGCCCAACATAGTGAAAATCGCAAAATGCTAGACGCATTTGCGTTTTCTAATATTTGGCGTGAAAGAGCCCTAATTGGTAAAATGACTGGTTTGGTATCATAGCCCTTATAGAAAGATACTTGAGGAGGAAGGAAAATTGACTTAGGAGGTTGTGCTTAAAACATTTGTCAAAGAACAGGTCGCTCTCAGAAACACAGTGAATCCCATTGTGGTACCGTGATAAGATGCCACATTAGCAATAAGTTCATTCATGAAATTTCCTTGCTACTATATATCACACGATCAACTGTTAGTAGCAATATAACAAACCGAAAGCAGTTGGGAACAGCAGAAACTCAGCAATAAAGTGGTGGGGTACATACAATCACAGAGAGGAACAAGCACATACTAAGACGCAAACTGTGCAGAAGACTCTAACCTTCTGCAGAGTCAATAGCTTACACACCTCCAAAGAGAGTGTAGAGAGCTTAAAGGGGAACAGAGGTAAGAGGTATACAGAGGATACCATATTATTTCCTTTTAATCAATACCAGTTGCCTGGCAGCCCTGCTGATCCTCTGCCTCTGAACAAGCATACAGCAGATCAGGTGTTTCAGACTTTAAAGTCAGATCTGACAAGACTAGCTGCATGCTTGTTTCTGGTGTTATTCAGATACTACTGCAGAGAAATAGACCAGCAGGGCTGCCAGGCGACTGGTATTGATTAAAAGGAAATATGACAGCCTCCGTATACCTCTTACTTCAGTTCCCCTTTAAAGAGAACCCAAGGTGGGTATTTTAAATCTTAAGAGAACATAGAGGCATGTTTGTGCATAATCACATGCCTCTGTGTCTCTGTATTGCCGCCTCTAGTCCCCCCGAGGTCTGCTGTGCCCCCCTGAAAAAAGCACCAGGCTAGCGACAATCCGCTCGTCGCTAGCCTTCTATTTACATGCATCTCGTCATTCAGTCAGCGCTTCCCCGCCGATGCCCGCCTCTGTGAGCTTCCTCCAATCGGAAGCTGAGCCACGACCCAGGAAGTACTTCCCAGGTGGCGGCTTAGCTTCCGAATGGAGGATGCTCACGGAGGCAGGCAATGGTGGGGACAGAGGCAGGGGACCGCTGACTGAATGACAAGATGCATGACAAAATACATGTAAATAGAAGCATAGTGAGAAGCGCTTTTTTAGGGGGGCACAGCAGACCCCGGAGGGGACTAGAGGCGGCAATACAGAGACACAGAGGCATGTGATTATGCACAGAACATGCCTTTGTGTTCTCTTAAGATACAAAATACCCACCTCATGTTCTCTTTTCAGACCCTAAAACCAGGAAAAAAATGTGGCCAGAGAGCCAGCAGCAGCCCCTGCTCTCACTCACCTATCTGGACTCCAGCGCTGCAATTCTCCCTCTATCTTCCAGGTGATGCTGTAACTCTGTAGTGAGATCACTGACGGCGATCTCACCAGAGTGATTGAGAGCCTCTGTGAAGAAGATGTAGAATGGCTGCCTGCGTCTAGAGTAAAAATGCCCGCTGCGCTCGTGCTATGCTAACAACACGTGCATTGTAAACATAGTGCAAGCTGCACTATATGCCCATGCTCTTCATTGCTTGTTCTAATGTTAATAAAATTGCCATGTGATGCCTGCGCATATCGATTTTTACCTGGATTTATTTGGTGTATTGTCCTGGCTTGTAATGTAATCTGAAATAGTAATGAGATGCAAATAATTCTTAGTTGATGCCAATTTTATGCAAATATATGCAGTCTAGAAAAATACCAGTCCAATGTTGCAGTGGCTGGATTTGATTAGTTTGTTTTCAAGCTGCATACATTTAGCATCATATGTACATACATTTACTTGACCATTCCCTAGTAGTAATTCTGTTGTTTGGTATGTGTGTCCCAATCTGAACATGGATAGCTTTATGCTCCAGTAACAACAGTTGCAAATATTATAAAGGTTTTAAGGTTTGTAGGACTTTAGGCAACCGCACCTGATGTGACCGGAAGAGGAAAATTAACTAGAATGGGCAGACAGCGAAAATGGTAGCAAAAAAAATCAGAAAACCACCAAGGTGTCTGAATAGCCATTCGTCACTATTTAAGTGACACTGAGCTCAAAGGAAGAAGATCCAGGAGAATTCTACTGTTGAAAGAAAAACAATAAAAGAAAAAACAGAATGTGCCAAAATGCATACTGCCAGACTACATTTGTTCTGGGAGAATGTCCTTTGGAAACATAAGACAAGACTAGAGCTTCCTGGCAAGTTTTGTCTCTCTCTCCACAGATGAAAAAGTGAAATGCCATTTCTCAGCACGCTGTGTAGGCAAAGGCCTGGAGTACCAGACACTGTCCAGGGCATGATTCTCTGCTCACTTCAGAACACACAAAAAACATTACGTAGTGATGCACCATTTGTGATAAATTCAGGAATGTAATTTAGGGTTAGGAAAGACTCTACAATGGGCAAACAGTAAAGTTATTTGAGACAGTTGTGGGTACGTTTTTAATCATGTAAGGATGAGTGGGTAAGAGGACAATTCAGTTTCACCTAAACTAAGCATTGGTGGATGTGGGCTGTGGCAGAAGGACCTTGGCCACTGCCTCTGACTGCAGCACTCCACGCTCCTCTACATCCTACCGATATTTCCTCCCCGCTGTGAAGGAGGAAGTGTCGGAAGGATGGAATGAAGCATGAAGTGCTGCAGCCAGAGGCGGTGACCAAGGTGAGATAACCCCCTCTGACATAACACATGTCCACCAATGCTCAGTTTCGCTTCAGGCAAAATACAATTTCCCTCTCGTCTGCTCATCACACAAAACACTCTCTGAAAAAAAAAGTGTTTGTTTAATCGTTTTTTTAAAGATCTTAGGTACATCCTACTGTAATTTGTATGGAGTCTAACATAAAAATAACAGGCACTACCACAATATAGAAATTATGTAATTAGCCAGGATTCATACATAATAAAACCCACAGATACATTGTTCAACAGTTGTGCAGCAGAGACACCTTGTGGTATTACAGTTAAAAGCACCCGCCTCTCCACTCCTATTCAGTTTTCTTCTTGGACAAACTTGATTGTTTATTTTACTGGAGGCTATAATATTTCTTACTATATTCAATTGTATGAGCAGTGCCTTTGAAAATGTATGTATCCTGACAATTGTGTTTTTTTTTAACTTGTATTTGAACCATGAACATGTTTCAGGCAGGGTCACACTTGTCTTTCAGTTTTCTGAGAAGTGTAGAAAACTGAAAGACAAGTGTGACCCCTGCCAGTCTTGTTTCTGCGTGTGTACGCAGATTTGTTTTTTCACAGAAGCTAATGTAATTCATAGAGAAAGCTGACAAAAAAAGTGCAGAATTAAGACAGTGTCACATTTAGCAGAATTGCATGAGTTTTCCCCATAGAACATATTGGAAAACTCACACGATTTTGCTAAGTGTGACCCTTAGGTTATTCTGCAGGATGTTAGTTTTTTTGCTGCATGCAAAATCTTCATTTAAGTGTGACTTAACCTATTGATCGACATGAGTTCAGTTTTTCTGTGCAGAAAACATGCACAAAAGCAGACAAGTGTGACCCCTGCTTAAGACTTTTTGGCAATATAGCTAAATTGGTTACCTTCAAGATAACTCATACATATGGAGTTTAAACTATTATTATTTATAGTGACATCTTCCACAGCACTATACAGTCATGTTACTTACTGTCCTTCAGAGGTGCTCACAATTTAATCCTTACCATAATCATAATCTAATGTCCCTGTAGTAGTCAATGGCCAATTCTTGGTGGAAACCATAACTTACCTAAAATTGTATGTTATTGTGCTTTTGCTTACTTTTTGCATTTATGTTGTAGTGAGCAGTTCCAGGTCATTTGCCCACTGTCTGTGGTTGGTTTATAATGTACCCATCTGTCTTTGTGGATTTTTTTTGCATATAGGAGTGTATGTGGAACTTGCGTAATTTAATGGCCTTGACAGCAAACCTGGACTAAAAAAAAAATAAAGATTCTGCCATACCTGTGGCTTCTTTCAGCCACCCCAAAGCTTTGTGGCCTCTCAATTCTTTTTTGTCTCCCCCCTTTAAAGAAAGACCAGCTGTGGCTAGTCCAATTTATTAATTTATTTATTTATTGTATTTATAAAGCACCAAAATATTACGCAGCACTGGTCATTAGTTAACATTACAGACAATATTTAGGAGTGACATACAGCAAGCAATAAGACAATACAGGAATACATGCAAACCAGATCACACAGCGCAGTATAAGTACCAGTTAAAGCTTAGTTGCTTAGTCAGTCACTGGATGGGAGCATGGAGAATAGGCCAGTCAAATTCACTGAAGAGTTCACTTAGATCCATAAGATGGGTGTACGGTAAATGAGCGCGAACATGTCGGAGACACGAGGAGGAGGACCCTGCCGAAGGCAAATCTAGAGGGAGAGGTAGGGACACAAATGGTAGGGGACCTTAGTTTAGCTGCAGGTTTAGAGCATGGGGGGGGGGTTAGAGAGTTCCAAAGTGTTGGAGCATCTCTTGCGAAGTCCTGGAGACGTACATGGGATTGGGTGATGCGGGTGCAGTCAGGCAAAGTTCATTGGAGGAACGAAGTGAGCGGCACCTCTAAGTGAGGGAGTGAGTGGTGTTTACCTCTGAGTAAGATTGAAAATGTAGGTTGGGCAGGTTTTGTGGACAGATTTTTAGGACAGACACAGTATCTTGAATCTGATTCTGGACTGGATAGGAAGCCAGTGGATGGATTCACAGAGGGGAGCAACTGTTGTGGAGCGATGGGAGCAATTGCATGTGCAATTCAGAGAGAGTTGTAAGGGGCAACAGCAGAATGACAGAGGGGAGGCCAAAAATCATAGATGACGGAAAATGGGGCTACGTTGTGTTGCCGCGCCGAAAAATGGGTGTGGTCATGGACCAAAATGTGGGTGTGGTCACAGGTAGAGACAAATTTACATAAACTCAGCAATGGTTGGAGATTAGATTAGGACAGTGGTGGCGAACCTTTTGGAGGCAGAGTGCCCAAACTGCATCCCAAATGTCACTTATCTATCGCAAAGTGCCAACAGCAATGTAAACTAAATACAAACATTTTAACTCATACATGAACATTATGGAAAATCCAAGTTGAAAATAAACTGTGAAGATAAACAACTCATCCATTCTTCTTTTTTTTTTTAGAAACCCCCCCCCCCCCCCCCCAGTTTTAATTTTCTGTTTTAAAAAGCTAAAAAAAAGTAGGTTTAATGCTATTGTTTCATATAATGATGATTCAGGCCCCCCAACAAGACAAATTCAGCAATCTTAAGGCACCCAACAAATCATGAGGCCCCCAACAAGACAAATTCAGCAATCATGAGGCCACCAACAAGACAAATTCAGCAATCTTGAGGCCCCCAACAAGACAAATTCAGCAATCATGAGACCCCCAACAAGACAAATTCAGCAATCATGAGGCCGCCAACAAGACAAATCCAGTAACCATGAGGCCCCCAACAAGACAAATTCAGCAATCATGAGGCACATAAATAGACAGCATTTCACATAAATGGGCAGAATGCCCCCTTAATATGGTAGACACCTCTCACCTGGTTTCTGAATTCTCCTCTACTGGCTGCTGTGCCTGGCTGGCAATACTGTTTTTGGCTGGATTGGGGATGATGTGTGGGCTGAAAGGCCTGGCAGTGATGCTGTGGCGTGGCTGGGCTGGCGGTGATGCTGGGCTGTGTTTGGCTGGTTGAAGTAAATGCTGGCCTGACTGGTGGTGATGCTGTGGCCTTTTTGCCAGCGATTCTGGGCTGGTTGGCTGGTGGTGATGTTGGGCTGGCTGGCCTAGATAGTGAGAGGTGCCCCCTAGCTTAGGTAGCGCCAGGAGCCCCCCAGTTTAGGTAGCGCCAGGAGTTCCCCAGTTTAGGCAGTGGCAGTAGCCCCCCAGTTCAGTTAGTGACTGGTGACCCCCAGTGTATGTAGTGACAGATGCCCCCCAGTTCAGGTAGTGATAGGGATCCCCCTGTGTATGTAGTGACATGAGCCCCCCAGGTTAGGTAGTGTCAGGGACCCCCATTTTGGGTAGTGACAGGTGCCCCCCAGATTAGGTAGTGACAGGGACCCCCAGTTTAGGTAGTGTCAGTATAGCTGCCCCCAGTGTAGGTAGTATAGTGGCCCCCCGTATTTCTGCCCCCAGTGTAGGTAGTGTAGTGGTTCCCAGAATAGTGGCCCAGGAGGGGTGGGCAGCGCTAGAAGGAGGGGCAGCGGCGGGGAGGTGGGAAATATCCCCCCCTCCCTCACCTGGGTCCCCTCCTTCAGCGCTCTCTACCTCCAAAATGCGGCAAACAGGCAGGGCGGGTGGGCAGGAGGAGAACAACTCACCTCACTTCTGCGTTCCAGTCGCTGGAACGCTGCATCGTCGTCACGTACCACATCTCCGCCTTCAATGACGTCACTGTGCTTCCACTCATAAGGAAGCACAGTGGTCGGTATTGAAGACGGAGAAGTGACACATGACGGCGAAACAGCGTTCCAACAGCTGGAAAGCAGAAGTGAGGCGAGTTGCTCTCCTGCCTGCCACATTTTGGAGGTAGAGAGCGCTGAAGGAGGGGACCAAGGTGAGGGAGGGGGGGGGGGATATTTCCCCCCTTGCTGCTGCCCCTCCTTATAGCGCTGCTCTACCTCCTGCTCTGCCTACCACGGGGGTCGTGGCGACACCCCCCTGGCTGTCAAGCACCCGGTGTGCCACGCCCCCCTGCGCCCAATGGTAGGAACGCCACTGATCCCCAGGCATGGCTAGATCTTTTTTTTTTTTTATTCGGGTATGCTTGAAGAGGTTTGGAAGACCTGACACCAGGAGCGTATTTTTGTACTACCTCTCTTGAAAGACACTATTTTTGCATTCTCACAGTCTCTAGTCTACACATTCTATTTACTCTAAGGATTTGGCCAGCATCCACTCTGTGTGGAATATGTATGTTTTCAGCAAATCTGGGTTTTCTCTGGGCACTTACGTTTCATCCCACAAACATACCTAAGTTTCCCTAAAATTGGCCCTAGACTAAGTAAGGATTAAATTGTGAGCTCCCCTGAGGACAGTCAGTATACGACTATGTACTCTATAAAACACTGCAGAAGATGTCACCACTATTTTACATAGTTACATAGTTATTTTGGTTGAAAAAAGACATACGTCCATCGAGTTCAACCAGTATAAAGTACAACACCAGCCTGCTCCCTCACATATCCCTGTTGATCCAGAGGAAGGCGAAAAAACCCTTACAAGGCATGGTCCAATTAGCCCCTAAAGGGAAAAATTCCTTCCCGACTCCAGATGGCAATCAGATAAAATCCCTGGATCAACATCATTAGGCATTACCTAGTAATTGTAGCCATGGATGTCTTTCAACGCAAGGAAAGCATCTAAGCCCCCTTTAAATGCAGGTATAGAGTTTGCCATAACGACTGTCTGTGGCAATGCATTCCACATCTTAATCACTCTTACTGTAAAGAACCCTTTCCTAAATAAATGGTTAAAACGTTTTTCCTCCATGCGCAGATCATGTCCTCTAGTCCTTTGAGAAGGCCTAGGGACAAAAAGCTCATCCGCCAAGGTATTATATTGCCCTCTGATGTATTTATACATGTTAATTAGATCCCCTCTAAGGCGTCTTTTCTCTAGACTAAATAAACCCAGTTTATCTAACCTTTCTCGATAAGTGAGAGCTTCCATCCCATGCATCAATTTTGTTGCTCGTCTCTGCACCTGCTCTAAAACTGCAATATCTTTTTTGTGATGTGGCGCCCAGAACTGAATTCCATATTCCAGATGTGGCCTTACTAGAGAGTTAAACAGGGGCAATATTATGCTAGCATCTCGAGTTTTTATTTCCCTTTTAATGCATCCCAAAATTTTGTTAGCTTTAGCTGCAGCTGCTTGGCATTGAGTACGATTATTTAACTTGTTGTCAATGAGTACTCCTAAGTCCTTCTCCAAGTTTGATATCCCCAACTGTATCCCATTTATTTTGTATGGTGCTAGACCATTAGTACGTCCAAAATGCATGACCTTACATTTGTCAACATTGAATTTCATCTGCCATGTATGTGCCCATATAGCCATCCTATCCAGATCCTGTTGCAATATGACACTATCTTCCTGAGAGTTGATGATTCTGCACAATTTTGTATCATCTGCAAAAATAGCAACATTGCTCACTACTGCATCTACTAGGTCATTAATAAATAAATTGAAGAGCACTGGACTCAGAACAGACCCCTGTGGGACCCCACTGCTAACAGTCTCCCATTTTGAGTACGATCCATTGACCACAACTCTTTGTTTTCTGTCCATTAGCCAGTTCCCTATCCATGAACAGAGACTCTTCCCCAGTCCTTGCATCCTCAACTTTTGCACCAGACTTTTGTGGGGAACAGTGTCAAAGGCCTTTGCAAAGTCCAAGTATATCACATCTACAGCATTCCCAATATCCATATTAGCATTCACTACCTCATAAAAGCTGAGCATGTTAGTCAAACAGGACCTGTCTTTAGTAAACCCATGTTGATGCTGAGAAATAAGATTATTTTCTACTATGAAGTCATGTATAGTATCTCTTAGTAACCCCTCAAATAGTTTGCATACAACTGATGTTAAACTTACAGGTCTATAATTTCCTGGATCAGATTTTTTGCCCTTCTTAAATAATGGGAAAACGTGGGCTGTACGCCAATCCACTGGGACTCTGCCAGTTGCAAGAGAGTCACAAAAGATAAGATAAAGGGGTTTATCTATAACTGAACTTAATTCCCTTAGGACCCGAGGATGCATGCCATCCGGGCCAGGTGCCTTGTCTATTTTTAATTTATTTAGTCTTGCCTTCACTTCTTCCTGCGTTAGGTATTTAATATTACAGTTAGAAGATTGAGACTCTTCCGCCTCTGTAGTTTGCAACAGTGCTGTTTCTTTTGTGAAGACAGAAGCAAAGAAAGCATTTAATAACTCTGCCTTACCTTGGTCATCCACCATTGAGTTCCCATCCTCATCCTTTAGGAGCCCTATACAGTCAACCTTTCTTTTTTTAGAGTTAATGTACTTGTAAAACTTTTTTGGGTTAGATTTGATATCCTTAGCGATTTGTTTTTTAGCTTCAATCTTTGCCTGCCTAATTTCTTTTTTACAATTTTTATTGCACTCCTTATAATTGCTTAGTGCAGCCTCGGTCCCCTCCTGTTTTAATACCTTATAGGCATTCTTTTTCCTCTTCATTTTATCTTTAACCTTTCTATTCATCCATAGAGGCCTTTTTTTATTCCTAGACATTTTGTTTCCATATGGGATATACATACTACAGTATTGATTGAGTATAAGTTTAAAAGCTTGCCATTTCCCTTCAGTGTCTTCCCCTTGTAGTACATTATCCCAGTTCACCAAACTTAGTGCCTGCCTAATTTGAGTGAACTTTGCTTTTCTAAAATTCATAGTTTTAGTGGTCCCGCTGCCCCGTGGCCTATCAGTCACCAGATCAAACGTTATCATGTTGTGATCACTATTTCCCAAATGTTCTTGAACCTGCACATTTGATACATTATCTGGTCTATTAGAAATGATCAGATCCAGTAACGCATTCCCCCTAGTTGGTTCAGTTACCATTTGAGTCAAGTAATTGTCCTGTAGTGCTGCCAGAAATCTGCTGCTTTTACCAGAATGGGTAGCCTCAATACTCCAGTCAATGTCTGGAAAGTTGAAGTCGCCCATAATTATGACCTCATTTTTACCTGCAGCTTTTTCAATCTGCTGTAGTAATCGCAGTTCTGCAGCTTCATTAATAAGAGGTGGCCTGTAGCATACCCCAATAAGCAATTGGCAACTTTTATTTCCACCATGAATATTTACCCAAACGGACTCCACATCTTCGCAATCTTCCTCCATCTCATCGTTGAGGACAGCTGTAAGAGAATTCTTAACAAAGAGACATTTGAATACATAATAATAATTACTATCTAGTATTTCTAGCAATCACTCTTTTGTAAAAAAAAAAAAAAAAATCCTTTCTAATCAAGTCTCAATTCATATCATGCTGGAGTGGCAGCACATCCATGTAGTATAGATATGCTGTACCACTCTGAAAAGTCATGCAGGTTGGGTATGTGCACTGCAAAAAATACATAGTGAAGATGTTAATGCTTACCTATAGGGTAGCATGGATCCAATCTGCATCCATTGTTCCGCTGCTGCCCACTCTGGCAACATACTTAATGTAAACAGGCCCCTGGTAGGTAACTTTCAACTACAAAATCTTTCAATGCTTAAAGGACCTCGGTCGCAAAAATCTTAAATATATGTAAACATATACAATTAAGGAGTATGTTTCTTCCAGAGTAAAATGAGCCATACTTGACTTTTCTCCTATGTTGCTGTCACTTACAGTAGGTAGTAGAAATCTGACAGAACCAACAGGTTTTGGACTAGCCCATCTCCTCATGGGAGGTTCACAGGGATTTCCTTATTTTCAAAATGCACTTAGTGGATAGCAGTTGCTCCATCCAAAAAAAGTGTACAGTGAGCAGGGAGGCTGGTCAGCATCTTTGTATAAATCTTTTTCAGGGAGTATCTTTATAAAGAATAAAGGTCATGCTGAGAATCCCCTATGGAGAGATGAACTAGCTCAAAATTTGTCGGTAATGTCAGATTTCTACTACTTACTGTAAATTCCAGCAACATAGGAGAGAATTTATGGCTCATTTTTCTCAGGAAAAAAAAATTACTTTGTATGTGTTTTAAATTTTAAGATTTTCGCGACAGTTCCTCTATAAGGCCAGGGTCACACTTAGGAGAATCGCATGAGTTTTCCCCATAGCACATAGTGGAAAACATATGCAATTCTGCTAACTGACCCTGGCCTAAAGCAAATCTGAAGAGAAAATAAACTGATGGCATATTCAATGATACATAGAGTCCTAACCCTAAATAGGGCTGTTCCAAAATTCCACACTTATTTTGGCTTTAACTCTTTGCCTGCCAGCCTATTTGTTCTAAACACGAACCTCTACTGTCAAGCAGTTTTTAGACATTTTGCACTCATTAGGTTTACTTAGGATTTTTGACAATGAAATGACATGAAATAGGACATATATTTTTTTTTTCTGTAATGAAATTAGGCTTACACACTGAAAGAAAATGATGTACTCTTTTTGTAAATAGATTACATTTTTTTGAGTGAAATGTTAAAAAAAAGTTAAATAAAAAATACAATATTTTTCTGTTGTTTTTTTTTTTTTTTAAAGAAGAATTACATTTACTGACACAAATGTTACGGTTTGTAAAAGCCCCGATTCTGCTGAATCCAATGATACCAGATGTATAGGTATCCCACTTTACCTGTCCTGGAATGGGTACGCCAGTACAGTTAGCCAGATAGACGTGCAGGCAGTATAGGTAGTCTGGAATAGGTGCGGCAGAACAGATAGCCAGATATAGGTGCAGCCACTATAGGTAGCCAGTAATAGATGCCCCAGTCCAGGTAGCCAGGTATAGGTACCACTAATAGAGGTAGCTGTAATGGACTGCAAAGGATTTGCAACAAAGTACTAAAAAGTGCAAGTTTTATGATTATTATGCTGTCCCATTACTTCTGGTCCCTTAACAAGTGGGAGGTACATATGCAAACTGTTGTAATTCCTACACGTTTCACCTTATTTGGATGTAAATACCCTCAGTCTGCAGTTAAAGCACAAATGTGTTTGTTTCATTTCAAAATATAAAACAGAAAAAAGAGAGCCCAATATAGTGCAGTATGTATTGTAAATGAGGAGAAAATATGAATCATAAGTATTTATACTTACAAACCGGGGTTACCGCTAAGGCAACCACTGTAGAGGCAGGTGGGGAGTTTAGGCATGCCCCCACTCAAGACTAAGATGTCGCTCTCTGTGGATAGGAGAAAAAGAGGGTGTATCACCCTTCCACCAGGGGTGGACTTCTGGATTTGTAAAAATGTACAGAGGCGCCAAAAGGAAAAAATTATCTAAAAATGTAAAACAATTCTGGAGGCGGTGGTGGACCAGCCTACCCAAAACAGACATGATGCTGTTGATTATGGTAATGACAAATTTATTCACATACTCCCAGAAACAATTTGCACCGCGTTTCACAGGAACAAACCCGCTTCCTCAGGCAACAAACAGAAGTACAACAGAGCCAGGGGTCCAATATACGCTTGGCACCTCTGGAATACAGGAAGAAGAGAGGAGAAGGCTGCCGGCGGGGGACATGTGGCATGGAGCGAGTGATCTGGTGAGTAATTACACACCTGATCACAATTCAGGGAGGCAGAGGAGGGGGGCCACATGGAGGGAGGAATGATGTCGGCCCCACTGCTTCCCGGGGAGAAAATGCCAACATACCAGGTAAGTTTCTGGCATTTAGAGCCTTACCAGCCACAGCCACCTGGTATGTGCTTAGCAGGGAAGGGGTTAAAGGGAACCTGAAGTGAGAGGAATATGGAGGCTATGATTTATTTCCTTTTAAACAATACCTTCTTGGCAGTTCTGCTGATCCTCTGCCTCTAATACTTTCAGCCATAGACCCCGAGCAAGCATGCAGAACAGGTGTTCGGACTGAAGTCTGACTAGATTAACTGCTTGTTTCAGGTGTGATTCAGATACTACTGCAGCCAAAGAAATCAACAGGACTACCAGGGAACTGGTATTGTTTAAAATGAAGTAAATATGGCAGCCTCCATGCACCTCTTGCTTCAGGTTCCCTAAAAAAAAAAAAAAAAAAAAAAAAAAAAAAAAAAAAAAAAAAAAGATTATGACTGTCTGCATGCATGCAAGTGTTTTCTCAGTAACAAATAAGTTAGTTATACTACAGTTGCAGAAACGTGTCATTGAGAGCCCTGGATTATTTACCCTTATAGTGACGGGGGGAAAAAAAACAATAACAAACAAACAAAAAAAACAGGCTAGTTCTACATACACATTTATTCATCAGGTTACACGTCACTTCAGGGTTCCTTTGAGAACCATTTCCATTTAGGGCTGGTTCAGAAGGACGTCTGAGTGGCGTTGCGTTTGGGGGTGTTGCGTCGGCTGCGCGGTCAGGCTTTCAGTAGCCCTCGCGTCGCGTTCCGATGCGGTCGCTCTTTTTCTTCCCCCAGGGGGACATTAGCCGTCGCGGTTGGCTGCCCCCTGGAAGCTACATGTCGCTTTCAGGGGCAGCTCAAACGCTAGCAAAAATCGGGACCCGAACACCGCGCTCGTGTAACCGCGCGCAAAATCTCTGTGTAAACGCTCCCATTTACTTGAATGGGATCGCTTACCGAGGCGTTCCGAACGCTTGCGGTAATTGCTCCGCAAGCGTCCGTCTGAACCAGCCCTAAGGCAGCTGAGTTTTGTGTAGCTCGATCATTTTCCCACATTGCCCGAAAAATATTATGCCTGCAAACAGTCCAGTCCAATTCAAAATAGGTGTAGTCTTAGAAAAAAGGCAATTTTATTGGCAATGATCCACACCTCTAAAAAAAAAAAAACCAATTGTATTAATGAATTCACCTTTATTACCTACTACACTGACTTGTGAGGTTTAATGATGACTGGACTGTGCAAAGCTGGCTACATACACAACACAATCTAACAGTTGGTACTGTAAGGGCCTGTTTCCACTTGCGCGGCGCGACTGACGGGAAAATTGTGGCAACGAATCCGCATGTGGTTGCAGTTTCATTGCAGTTACTATGCGGATTTTTACGCGGAATCGCTCGCGGTTTGTGCAACGCGATTTTAACCATGTCTGCAGTCGGTGTAACTAATATGCCTGCGGTCAATGTAACTAAGTTACACTTGCATGCATTACTTCCTGTTGGCATGCTATTAGTACGTGGCAGGAAAAAGAGTGAGGACATATTGTGGCCAAATAGTAAAATTAAACCTACATTTTTTTTTTATTTTTTTTTATAAAATGACAGACAATTAGTTAGCATAGGGACTGAACTTTTTTGTGGTGGTATATTACTGTTAATTTTACAATTACGGGCTTTGAACCACCTTATGACCACCTAACGCCGATTGGCGGCCGCAAATTGGCTCCCCAGGACTGCTAAACGCCGAAAGGCTCCGCTATGTCAACAGTCTGCCAGCGATCGCTAAAAACAGACGTTTGTTTTCGTTGTACAGTTCTGCGATCTACCACAGCACTGCTCTGGGGACAGCCCTGTCTCTTGGCTGTCCCCTGGAGCGGCTCAGAACGCGATCCCCTATCATAGGCTGATTCCTATGATAGAGGATCGCCCTGATTGGCCATTGGGGAAGGGGATAGGGGAAAAAAATACATATTTTTAATTAAAATAAAGTAATTAATAATAATAAAAAACCTGCAGCAGCAATCAGAGCACACCAACAGAAAGCTCTGTTGATGGGCATAAAATGGGGACAGACTCATTTGTCTATGGCGTAAGCCTGTGGTCCTTAAGTGGTTATTTAGTGATGGATGCAAAACAGAAAAAATACACCTTTATTTTCAAACAAAATATTGTCCCCATACATTGTACTATTGTACTTGAAATATTTTAAATGTATAAATAACTGGGACAAATGTGCAAATAAATTGTGTGGCTTTTATCCATAGTAGAAGTTTTATTTTAAAACTATAACGGCCGAGCATTGAGAAATAATTAATTTTTCCTTATTATTCCCATTAAAATGCATTTAGAATAAAATAATTCTTAGCATACTGTACCACTCAAAGAAAGCCTAATTGGTGGAGAAAAAAAAAGCTATAGATCATTTAGTTGCGATAAGTAGTTATAAAGTTATTGGCGAATGAATGGGAGGAGCGCTGGAAAGTGAAAATTGCTCTGGTCCAGAAAGGGAAAAACCCCTTAGTAGGGAAGTGCTAAAGTACACCTGAACCGCTTTATTATAAACCTACTTTTCATGCTGTCTTATGTGTGGTGCTGTGACATACATCACAGCACCATCCTCTCTCTCCAGTGGCCCCTGTGCCTTTCCCTGCAGACCCCCCGCGCGCTCTGCCGAAATATTCAACTAGAGCTGAACTTTGATGAGAGGCAGGAAGGAAGTGTCAGTACTTCAACCACTCTGCCAATCCTCAGGAAGGTCCCCTCCACTCGCCGCTAGTGGTTCCTATATGCACAGCACGCTGGGCAGTTGCGCTGTGCATGGGCTTGTGCCAATGGAGCTTGGAACTATAGTGTACTAATAGAGCCATTAGTACACTATTGTCCAGAGAATCAGTGTTTGTGTCTTTTGCTCTTTGGAGTCTATGGTAGATAAATGGAGTGCTGGTCTCCAACAGTACCAGTAGCGTGGGCGTGGCTGAACGCGCTGGACACGAGGAGGAAGCTAGCGTCCTAACCGAGTGGCACACCTCGCAATGGTTACCGGGAGGTCGGAGGGCTGATACAGGTACCTGTATGCTGCGGGACACCGCAGCATGGAAGCTGAAGCCTAACATGCATATTGGATGAAAGGTAAAGCCTGAGAACCCGATGGGGGCTGACGGAAATCCATTAGTTTGTGGAAAATCAGCCAATAATACTCAGTTATGACATGCGGATTGGGCCTGGTGCCAATAAGAGCAACGTTTAATAATATCATACAGAGGTTATGAACTGTGACCAATATAGCTCCGGAATATTGAGCCTTGGACTGTGTTCATGTGTCAAACCTTAAAACACCTATCTATGGTGGATCCTCTGTGAAGCAGAAATATTATAGCTGAGACTCCCCTCGGAATCATTGTGAAGTGCATTAGCCTCAATTCGTCCCATTAATAGGATTGGCCAATCCATTGGAGATGAATGTGGTGTGATTGTGTTGGGATTGTTATAGGAGCTCTCCTATGTGTGTCCATGGCGGGCATAAGGCTGTTTTATAATTTTGATACAATAAAATGTCATTATAGCATTTGAGTGGCGGTCCTTCAGTTTTGTTTTGGGTGCATTGTTGTGTGGGCCTGCCTTCCCCCACATTGTGTGGGGTATGCTAATACATTTCAATAATGATCTGTGCACCAGAGAAATTGTAATTGTCTCCAACAGTACCATGTGGTGTCATTTGGCAGCCTCCTGAGAGGATGGCATGTTTATGCATTGTAATGCACATCCTAGTGTTAGTACACTATTGTAGAGACCACGGTCCAAGGGTCATGATCTCATTGACCAGGAGATTCTACCTTAAAGGACAACCTGAAGCGAGAGGGAAATGGAGGCTGCCATTTTTATTTCCTTTTAAGCAATACCAGTTGCCTGGCTATCCTGCGGATCCTCTGCCTCCAATACCTTTAGCCATAGACCCTGAACAAGCATAAGCAGATCAGGAGTTTCTGACATTATTGTAAGATCTGAGAAGACTAGCTGCATGCTTGTTTCTGGTGTTACTCGGACACTGTTGCAGCCAAATAGATTAGCAGGGCGGCTAAGCAACTGGTATTGTTTAAGAGGAAATAAATACGGTATCCTCCATATTCTCTTCACTGCAGTTGCCCGTTAAGTCCTCTACCAAAAGCATTTGGCAACCTTCGGCAGCACTTTCCATAGTTCGATCCGTGCGTTGCGTTTTGACCCCCGACATGGAAGTGCCACGCTTAGGTGACCCTGTAACTTCCAGCACTAAACGAGACAAGAAATGACGGCATCGTCTCCGGCATTTGCACAGATGACATTAAACAACCGTACTGACGCTTGAAAAGTGCTGTACATCCATTTGAATGGACAGCACTTGAGCGACGAGCGCCGCCCCAGTCATTTAATGCTGGTTCAATGCCCGTGTGAACCAGCCCTTACAGCAGACGCAAACTCTAGCACATCACACAAGGTAAAGTCTTTAAAGTAGAATCTCGTTAGCAAACTCTGATATAGTAAATTTCTGGATATAGTTTTTTGTCAGATTTCTACTATCTACTGTAAGTGAAAGCAACATAGGAGAAAAGTAATTTATGGCTCATTTTACTCTGCAAGAAAAATACTTCTTATCTGTATGTTTACATGCATTTTAAATCTTACAATTTTTCGCTATAGTGGTCCTTTAAGTAAAACAGATACAATTAGGGCGGGTTTCCACTTGTGCTGAGAGTGCACCTTCGAGACAGAGTTCGGGCACTTGTGCTCTGCAATTACACATCTGAATCTCTCTAGCCATTCCATGCACGACTATGAGGATTTAGATGTGTTGTCCAAAATCTATTGCAGTGTTTCAGTTTTTTTCTTACTGCATGCAAATTTGGAAACAGCCTATTGATATCTATAGGCTGCCATTCACCATCTGAATTTGCATAGTGTGAAACACTATGACTCACACCTAATGGAAATGAGCCCTTTATTACTGCATACGTTTATTCTCTCTTTAGGAATACTCTAATATCAATTGGCAACAGTGATATTTTTTTTTTTGCTGGCTCGCTGGGAGGTTTTCTACCAGTGCGTTTTCAGGAATTCTCTGGAGTTGGATTCGCTTGGTATTTGCCTTTGAAAGTGTTAATTTTGGATCAAGACCAAAAACCCTTGGACATCTGTTGGTAGCCTAAAGTCTCCAGTCTCTGAACCTTAGGACATCTAGAATCCCTTTTCATACATGAAAGGCTAAAGTCTATTTTGTTGCCCAAGAGATTCTACCTTAACTCTTGTACACGTGTACAAGAACTGTTACTCGTCGTAGGCATCAGAATTTTTAGGCAATGGTTTGTGGTTTGGGGCAGAGTGCTGCACAGACACGTTGCTATCCTGCAGGCAAAACAGCCCCAAACCACCACACTTCCTCCTCCATGCTCAACACCTGATGGCACAAACTAAGGAACCATTCTTTTGCCTATTTAGCGTAAATAAAAAAAACTAAACTGTGATGAACAGAAGAAGGCAGATTTTAAATGCATCAGTCCATAGCTCCTTCTTCCAGTCTTCCATTGGCAGTGTTTCATGTATAAAAGTACATCGGTCACCCTATCTCAGTCCTAAATCTCTCCACTTATAGCTAGGAATGGTTCGGGGTCAGGGAGCCTCTCTCTCTCCTTCCCCTGCATCGCCAAAGCTGTCAGGTTCTCTGACCTCCCCCCCCCCCCCACCCTAAAGTGTGGCTGCTTCTCCCAACTATCTCCCCATGATACTATGCAGTGTGCCTGGTCGTTACGCTTTAGGGTGTGTGTGTGTGTTTTTGTTTGTGGGGGTCACAGCGCTGAGAGTGGCAAAATTTACATGGGGGAGAGAGAGGGCACCCTTTTAGGTAGTGGGGGTTGTCAAAGCAGGAGAGGGTACATGGCTGCATGTGAGGACCTGAAGAAGTGATTAGCTGCACTTGGGGACTAGGAGGAGGTAAATAGCCACAATACTTTATGAAGTGCAGCCAATAACTCTTCCTGGTTGTTAAGTGCAGCCATTCATTTTGCTGGATAGATGTATATTTGAGTCAGTAAAAATTTCCAGCTTAAGAGTGTCGACTTACACACAGTTGATTTATATCAAAGTATATATGGTAAAAGGAGGAAAAAAAATTTGAAAATACACTTTTTACATTTTAGTTTTAAAATAAGCAGTACTACTGTAAACAAAAAAACCACAAATTGTATTGACAGTTTATGCTGTTTCTCACAAAACCTTTACATACTGCTAATATAATAATGCTAATACAATGTATGGCAATGATATTTGATTTTTAGAAAAAAAAGTTTCCTTTTCTATCTGCTTGAGTCACCTTTTTCTCACTGTACTGTATTAATATAAAGAAGTTAATGGTATGAATGGGGAAGATGAGGTTAATAAGAGGGGGTTCCTCATGTATACAGGGTGCTGCCCATTCCCCTATCTAGTGGCTTTTAATATTTACTTGTCCAGGAAGTCAAAGCCGTGTCTGAGCACATTTCCCATATACTGAGCCTATGTGAGTTCTGAACTCTGCTTACACAGAATGCATTAAAGAGCTATTTTACTGCACAGATCACGTACCCCACAGGCATAGTAAAAGCAAGCACTCATGCAAAAAGGAAAGAGGATCCGCACAAGCACTTCCTTTTACTGGGCATGCACGATTTGTAAACTTGTGCATGCCAAGTTCAAATGTCCTTGTTCATGGAGCCCCGCATTAACCAGTCATGTCTACTGTTCCTGATTAACATTGCTTCAGTATCCAGCCCCCTCCCAAGCGTCCTGCAGCCAATGCCACCAAGTCTCAGTCTGATGATGTCACTAGCAGGCACTCTGTGTTCATTGACACATAGACTTCCATTTCTACTGCATGTTTATTTTGATCATAGTGTTGACTGGGTATTATTAACTAATAGGGAAGAGAATGAATTGGACAAGGCAGGCTCTGGATTCATAGGGAAAGACTAGCTGGTACCTGCTATTAGCATCTCCCTGACTAGCTTCTGTGAGGGGTGAAAAGACAGGTCAGGATGTTTGCAGGGCTGCGGAATCTGAGTCCAGGTACCTGGAGTCGGCGGCTTCGTAAACTGAGGAGTCGGATAACGCCGCAGCCGTGGTAAGACTAAGGAGTCGAGTCAGAGCAATTCTGGGTACCTTTCATAAACTGAGGAGTCGGATAATTTTTGTAACGACTCCACAGCCCTGGATATTTGAACACCTCAGACTACTGTTCAGTCCAGCAAACCAGTATCTGATAATTAGCACAGGTTATTAGTGCACAATCAGCCAGCTATGAAATATGAAAGGAATAATACAAAAATGGTCTATGTTCAAAATATTGTGCACTGCAAATCAAGATATATTTCATACAATATGCATTAAAACCACAAACCTGAAGTAGGCATTTGAATATTTTAGACTCTAAAGACAGTTAATTAAAAATAAAATAACATTTACTTTGCAAGGGCAATCGTGACATTTGCTTCATAACTACGAGCGAGAAAACCAGCATTACGTCTTACATGTACCCAACACATCCACAATGCTCTGTTTTATTTATCAAGACTTAAATGTAGCCAAAAGTTTTCATTTTTAAACTTAAAATATATAGTGGAGAAAGGTTGAATCGCATTGTATTCTACAGCCGCACTGGGGGTGAAATATAGCCATATTTTCTTTCGTATGAGAGAGAGAATGAGTGCAATTTCCTCACGACTAACCCAGGCAGCAGTTAGACTTTTCGGAAGCTCTTCCTTTCTATCCAAACCTAGGAACAAGGGAGAAAAGAAACAGACGCTGCTGGGCTTCAGCCTGTTTTCATAGTAAGAAGAAAAAAAAAAATCACAATAGAAAGCAACCACTATACATGATTCAGACTATCCTCCACCTTTGACCACAGCACTGGGGTTCTTCTGAAGTGTGCATCTCCAAATAAACACAAAATCCAAATTCTTGTCAGCATCTCATTCGGTCGCAGTAGCAACTTGTCCAACAGTGGTGAATTATAGCTATAAACAGGTTTCTTCACATACTCTAACAGGAACATTATAATGTCGGTCATCTTCAGTTATAAGCGTTACCATCGGCCAATCTGATTGGTCATCAGGATACTGTGTAATAAATTCATCTGTCCCATATTTATACAGTCTATATACTTTTATTGTGTGCTGCAACGCATAGCCAAGAAGAAACATTTCAACCTAAAAGAGAAAAAAACAAATTACTATAGATTATGTAGAACCATCACTAAGCACAGTAAAAAAAAATGCAGCCTGCATGCATTATTATGTAGTATAACAGTAACAGATAGATATATATATAAATAAAACACATCTTCAGCAGCACTGTACAGTGTATATAGTCTTGTCACTAACTGTCCCTCAGATCAGAGGGGCTCATAATCTAATCATGGAGTTTTACTTCACTGTCTTTTCATGGTAAGGCAAGATATCTGATGTTATTAGAATGTGGTCTGCACACCTAAACTATTCATGCAGTATTTAATGTGAGCGGTGCTGGGGTGTTCTGCGACCCAGAACAACTGCCCAGTTGTGGCCATTTTATTTTTATTAATAGTTTTCATAAAGTTTTTAACTAAAGAATAGAGTGGCAGACTTTGTCGGGAAGTGGCGTGTTGTTATCCGGACTACGAACAACATCAGGCAGTATTATTTTTGTTTTTGTTTTTGAAAGACCAACTCAGGTTTACATATAGACATAAGCCAGGAGGCATAAATAACTCACCTGTGCTACCTGTGATGCAAATATAAAAGAGCAGTGGGCGCACTGGTGAAAAAAAAACAGCCTAGGTCAGAAATCTCAGGGTCAGTCCTCAAACCCCAACAGTTCAGAGTCAATGTAAACACTAGGAGGACCTGGCGCTCGATGGCTGAAGGATGCAATGTCCCTGAAAACCAGCCGCTGTATTAAATATGTGGAAACAGTACCTGCAAACATGTAACATGTAACATGCTGTTACATGAAGTCCTCTGTGGGCATAAGTTCCGTGCTATGTGCACAAACACCGCTCGCGCGTATGTACTGGATCTGACGGAGGACGCTGAGTCTCTCTACCAGCAGTGATGTCGCACACTCTGCGCTCCAAAGGATATGCAGGATGCTGTCGGCTCAATTCCTGTATATGGAAGCACAGAGGGGACACACCATAGTGCAGACTATGCCTAGTGTTGGACAGACCACACAACGATTGTACTTACTGACAAATGATTGTTTATCATCAAAGATTAAAGTACCGATCCGGATTTCGGCCAGCAGCCTTCCTCAGGGGATGTTTGCATGTAAAATATAAAGTCCTTATATAAGATACATAATCATTCACTTCTCCCCCAATCAACAGCCGACAGTATGGGAAGTGGAAGGAGACAAAATACTACTCACAGAGCAGTGTTATCTACATCTAATAACACCATTAATAAAATAATGACATAATAAAAATTCAATATACTGCAAAAACATGTAAAAATATAAAATTGCATCAACGCAAATTCTGTAAAAAAAAAAAAAAATGGTTACTCATCCTTAATATAACAGTTAAGATCTAAATGCGCACAGAACAGAAAAACCTCAGCTTCCGTGCGAAGCTGACGTTTTTTCTCGGGGGGAGAGCAATCAGTGACCGGGCACCATAGCCCGATTAACTGATTGCCTGGCTAGCGAACCGCGGGCCAGGAGTGCGCGTGCACACGCGCGATCGGCCGCGTGGCAGCGCACATGGCCTCCTGGGCGTAGCTAGTACGTCCAGGAGGCCAAAGTAGTTAAGGATGAGTAACCTTTTTTTTTTTTTTTTTTTTTTTTTTTTTTACAGAATTTGCGTTGATGCAATTTTATCTATTTTTACATGTTTTTGCAGTATATTGAATTTTTATTATGTCATTATTTTAATAATGGTGTTATTAGATGTAGATAACACTGTATATTGTTATTGGTTAAAGTAACCAGGATGTACAAATTGGACAGATTGCTTGCAATAATTATGCTCTGTGAGTAGTATTTTGTCTCCTTCCACTTCCCATACTGTCGGCTGTTGATTGGGGAGAGGAGTGAATGATTATGTATCTTAAATAAGGACTTTATATTTTACATGCAAACATCCCCTGAGGAAGGCTGCTGGCCGAAATCCGGATCGGGATGTTAATCTTTGATATGTTAATAAACAAGCATTTGTCAGTAAGTACAATCGTTGTGTGGTCTGTCCAACACTAGGCATAGTCTGCACTATGGTGTGTCCCCTCTGTGCTTCCATATACAGGAATTGAGCCGACAGCATCCTGCATATCCTTTGGAGCGCAGAGTGTGCGACATCACTGCTGGTAGAGAGACTCAGCGTCCTCAGTCAGATCCAGTACATACGCGCGAGCGGTGTTTGTGCACATAGCACGGAACTTATGCCCACAGAGGACTTCATGTAACAGCAGGAGGTATTCCCCTTATACCTATGCTGTTTGCAGGTACTGTTTCCACATATTTAATACAGCAGCTGGTTTTCAGGCACATTGCATCCTCCAGCCATCGAGCGCCAGGTCCTCCTAGTGTTCACATTGTGCTACCTGTGAACATACATTTGTGACTTCAGGCAGAAACCTGGGGTTCCAGCAGAAAATCAAAACTACTGAAACCACACTAACTAGTAAACTTGTTGATGAGAATTCTGTCAAATGCTTAGAACAGCTGTAAATTCTTCTAGCGCTAACAAAAACATGGCTGGCATCCATAAATAAGAAGATAAGCAACCCAACAGGTAAGAAACCTTCATATACTATAGCAATAAAAAAAGTATGTTAACCCTTTGAAATTGTATGGATTTCTACACAACTTGGTCATAAAATGTGATCTGATCGTCATCTAACTCATAACAATAGACAACCACAGTCTGCTTAAACTAATACCATACAAATAATTAAAGGTTTCCATGTTTTTATTATGTTGTTATTATTTCAACATTCACAATGCGGGTGGAAAAAGTATGTGAACCCCTAGACTAATGACATCTCCAAGAGCTAATTGGAGTGAGGTGTTAGCCAGCTGGAGTCCAATAAATTATATGAGATTGGAGGTGTTTGTTACAGCGGCCCTGCCCTATAAAAAAACAAAAAACAAAAAAAACAGACCGATTAAGAATTCACTTGTATGAAGCTGGAAAGTGTTACAAAAGTATCTCCAAAATCCTTGCAGTTCATCAGTCCACCGTAAGACAAATTGTCTATAAATAGAGAAAGTTCAGCACTGCTGCTACTCTCCCTAGGAGTGGCCTTCCTGTAAAGATGACTGCAAGAGCACAGCGAAGAATGCTCAGTGAGGTAAAGAAGAATCCTAGAGTGTCAGCTAAAGACTTACAAATGTCTCTGGCATTTGCGAACATCCATGTTAGCGAATATACGATACATAAAACACTAAACAAGAATGGAGTTCAGGATACCACAGAGGAAGCCACTGCTGTCCAAAAAAAACATTGCTGCACGTTTAAATTTTGCAAAAGAGAACCTGGATGCTCCACAGCAGTACTGGCAAAATATTCTGTGGACAGATGAAACCAAAGTTGAGTTGTTTGGAAGAAACACACAACACAGTGTGGAGAAAAGGAGGCACAGCAGACCTACATGGAAACCTCATCCTAACTGTGAAGTATGGTGATGGGGGCATCATGGTTTGGGGCTGCTTTGCTGCATCAGGGCCTGGATGGATTGCTAGCATTGAAAGAAAAATGAATTCCAAAGTTTATTAAGACATTTTGTAGGAGAACTTAAAGGATACCCGAAGTGACATGTGACATGATGAGGTAGACATGTGTATGTACAGTGCCCAGCACACAAATAACTATGCTGTGTTTCTTTTTTTTTTCCTTTCTCTGCCTGAAACCGTTAAATATCAGGTATGCAAGTGGCTGACTCAATCCTGACTCAGAGAGGAAGTGACTACAGTGTGACCCTCACTAATAAGAAATTCCAACTATAAAACACTTTCCTAGCAGAAAATGGCTTCTGAGAGCAGGAAAGAGGTAAAAAGGGGAATTTCTTATCAGTGAGGGTCACACTATAGTCACTTCCTGTCTGAGTCAGGACTAAGTCAGCCACTTACATACCTGATATTTAACTCTTTCAGGCAGAGAAAGAAAAAAAGGAACACAGCATAGTTATTTGTGTGCTAGGCACTGTACATACCAATGTCTATCTCATGTCACTTCGGGTATCCTTTAAGGCCATCTGTCCAGCAGCTGAAGCTCTGCAGAATATGGGTGTTGCAACAGGACAACGACCCAAAGCATAGAAGTAAATCAACAACAGAATGGCTTAAACAAAAGAAAATACGCCCTCCGGAGTGGCACAGTCAGAGTCCTGACCTCAACCCAATTGAGATGATGTGGCATAACCTCAAGAAAGAGATTTACACCAGATATCCCGAGAGAAAATTGCTGAACTGAAACAGTTTTGTAAAAAGAAATGGTCAAGAATTACTCCTGACCATTGTGCATGTCTGATCTGCAACTACAGGAAACGTTTGGTTGAAGTTAATGCTGACAAATGAGGTTCAACCAGTTATTAAATCCAAGGGTTCACATACTTTTTCCACCTGCACTGTGAATATTTACATGGTTTGTTAAATAAAAACATAGAAACAATTATTTCAAATTTTATGACCAATTTATGCAGAAATCCATATAATTCCATAGGGGTCACATACTTTTTCTTGCTACTGTAGTATTGCAGAGAGCCATACTTCTGCTCCCCGTCAAAACAGATAAAAATAAGAAGGCCTTAGACATCAGATTAGGACTATGGTAATCGAGTAATTGGTAGCGATTACATTCTGGTCTCCCCTTCACAGGACACAGGACAAGGCTAGTTGCATAAATAATTCTGCATGCCAACTCACTGCCCATATACTTGTATGGGTCTGTTCACAGTACTGCATATTAATGGATCGTGTTACCCCAACTTGCTGCATGCAAATTTTATATGCAAGTCTATGCCCAGTCTACATTGCAGTTCACACTTTCTAACACACTATGGAAACTGTCAGAACTATATAAATGTGTAATAATAATAAGTTCTTTAATTCTCTAAAGCCTAGGAAGCAGGTATCAGTAGAGTATAGATTTCTACCAGGACATAGGGTACAGAGTTTGTTTCCTAATATGGAAACTAGTTGCTACAAACCTGGCATAATGACATAAATTATACTGTTGGGGATTGAAACTAATATTATACAACAAACAGCAGGCACACTTTCTAAAACCATGGAAAGACAGAGCAGCATTGATTGCACTCCAATTACCTGCCTTGCCTAGTGAGGTTGGAAAAGTATCAGGACTAAAAATAGTGCAGAAGTAGTCCTGTGCACCAGAAACAGGAAGCCAACCCTTTTGCCAAGTGAAACATTTACTGGGCTACTAGGGAGAAGTAAACGAATAGAGAATGACTTTATCATTATTTAGCCAGGGAAGAAAGTGAATCTAACACCCAAGGGTTTGCCAGAAAGCAAGTTTAAGTAACGGGAAAAGTAAACGTCAGATACTCTGCAACTGAGCAGGAAGTTAGAGTGGGCAGCAGTGTAGTCCGCTCTGCTTTTTCTCCAACTAAGTGGGAAGAGCAGGTTTTGCAATATTAAAGGGACCCTGAGCAGTGGCAAAAAAAAAAAAAAAGAAAGAAAAAACTGGACTTGTGGCTTAGTCCAGCACACCATAGCCAGAGAGGTCCCCCGGCATCCTCCTGGCCCCTTCTGAGGTCCCACTGGCAGCTCCGGTAATGTGGCGGCTTCGGGTGAAGTCACTCGTGCATATGCGCACCCATCACATCATCATGCCGTTCACCGCAAGTCCTGTGCATGTGCGGTTCAGTCTTTAGAGAACCAGGCATGCGCTGGACTCTTACGGTAACCGGCTTGATGACGTGGCAGGTGTGAACATGCGACTATGCGCGAAGTTGCTGCCAGTGTACACACGGGAGGGGCCAGGAGGTTGCCAGGGGACCACGCAGGCTACGGTGGGCAGGAGGAATCCCCAGGTAAGTCCAGTTTTCTAATTTTGCCACTGCTTAGGATCCCTTTAAATAAAAGGTTATATCCAAATTCTCCATTGAGCATGCTAGATGAGCTAATAGAGGTAGCTGTCATTTGTAAGAAGTGAGCAAAAGATATGCAGGGGCTGAAAGAAGCCCCAGGTTAAGTAAATCTGCATATCTTTCATTAACCTCGCAACTCCTTTAAGCTAATGCATAATCCATATTTCATCACGTGCAGAACTTTGTATTGTATTGCAATACTATATATGGCATGATGCATGTGTGACAAAGTCCCCTAACCACAAGGGAGATGCAAGTCCTCAGTGGCCCCATTTACTGAAAATCAAGTTAAAGAGTACATAAGCTATAACTGACAGAGCCTGTTATGACAGGTTCTGTTGTAATGATGGAGGATGAGGGGGGGGGGGGGTCGTGGGAATACACATCTGTTCTGAGGTCTTCCCTCTAGACAGGCAATTGCTCCTCCTCCCTCGCATTCTTTTTTCAAAATTGCCGCCGAGGCTCTGGCCATGTCCACAGCTTAGCAGCCGCTGCCAAGCTGGGAGCGGGCCACGGCAACACACGCAGAGGTTTCCGAAGAGCTTTGGCAGTCTTTGGAAACATGGGCGCGACTGCACAGCTGCGGAGGGGATGGAGCATCACCTGTGACCTGAAGATGCCACGGCAGGTGAGTATTTAACCCTGCAACCCCCACCATCGTCCTCATTAACACAGAGCATTGAAACACTCTGTAATTTTAAGCTTAGGTACTCTTTAACTCTTTAGCAGCCAATTTAGAGGCTTACAAGTGCTCCATGACAATTTATTTTAGCACATTTTTTGTTTGTTACATTTCCTTGTTACTAATTAGTAGTGCTGTGATATGTCTTTATGGCCACTTGTCACTAGGGGGCAGTGTGAGACAATAACAGAGGACTTCTGCTTTCAGTTTCTATATTTCCTGCTAGCAGAGAGCCAGCAAAGCACTCCAAGAATTTACAGCACAATGATTTTTGCAGGCTGAGGTCAAACAAGATCATTCCTTTCAAGCTGCTTATGTGTTAAAGACTGTGGATTTATACCTGAAATCCATTAGATATGGATAAAATCTTTATATGTTTTTAATACAATCAAAAGCTCTAAGTACAATAAAATAAGTGTTTTTGAAAACTTACCTGTTCTAGTCCTCCAGAGTGTCCCACTTGATTCAAGTGATTTTTCATAAACTCACAAGGATTATTAGATGTGTTTCTAGCAAATAACAGCCAGGAAAACACAGGCACTTCCTTTCCTTCTTCATTGGCATTAAATAAGTCAATAGCAGTTCTCAGCATCAAGAACTTCACAGCCTCATACAAGCTGTGCTCCCCTTCATTTTGGAATATCTCATCACACGCCTTCTGTTTATCATCACAGATCTTCATTTTACTTATTTCTGCCCACTGAAGACAAGAGATCACTTAAAATCATGACATCCCAGCTACCATAAAAATAATAAAAATGTACAGTTCATTTCTCTCACACTAACATTGCGGTTCCCAGCTGGTCCATCAGTAACACAGAAAATAAATGATTCTCTGTGCACCATAGACAGATTGGCATTCTTTGTGCCTATCATCATACTGATGTGCTGCAGATAAAACTAATAATCAAATACTCTATGTAATAGGTTGTACTTGTTCTCCTCTTTAGAAGTCAGCATTGTGCAGCTCTCTTTGGGCTTCTATCATATAATCCATTCCCTCCCCCACAATTCATGCAATACACATCTACTGGACGGAGTATAGATTATTCTAAAAAAAATAAAATAAAATAAATCCTAAAATAGAATTATAAACCCTTTTTAGATCTTAGCAAAGAAATGAACAGCGCTAATTAAAAACAGATAAGTGCCTACCTGCAAGAGAGTGCAAACCCCACTTGTGGGATAAAATACACACCTAGCATACACATAACCTGTCTACCACTGGAGGATGTTGGTTTCCTGTAACAGCTTGCATGCAACTTGTTAAGTACTCGTCCCTCCCACTGCGGAGAAGTCATCCTTGATGGGAGGGGACCTAACACTAACTAAATCCTAACCTATGCATATGCATAGCCTGGGTGCGCTACCAAGTAAAATCGAAAATTGAAAATTGCGCAAAAGGCCTTTTTAGATCTCACAAAAATGTTCATTAGTTGACAACCATTTACTGATTTAGATTACAATTCCATTTTAACTTAAAGGATACCTCAGATGACATGTGACATGATGAGATAGACATGTGTATGTACAGTGCCTAGCACACAGATAACTATGTGTTCCTTTTTTTGCTTTCTGTAAGTGGCAGTTCCTGTCGGAGTCAGGACTGGGTCAGATTACAGTGTGACCCTGACTGATAAAAAATTACAACTATAAGGCTACATTTCCACTATAGCGTGTCATTTTCGCCTGCAAAAAAAATTTCTGATTGGTGAAAATTTGCATGTAAATTTTTACACGTTTTTATGCGAATTGTCATACGCGAAAATATAATTAAATATAACATATTCTGCCTAGTAACAGCTTAGTCATGACTGCTGACAACTTCCTGTAACCATGGATCTAATGCGAATTTTCGGGCAAGTAATGCAAAAATTCGCATTGCCTATACAAAGCATTGTATGCGATATCCAAAAATATGATACAGGACCTCAGATTTTTTCACGCATACGAACGCTAACGAAAATTCGCATTGAATGGAAACCGCCCCATTCACTACCATTAGTTACAAAATCAATGCAAATTTTCTGAGAGAAAAATCTGACACAACGCACAAGTGGAAACCAGGACTTATACACTTTCCTAGCAGAAAATGGCTTCTGAGAGCAGGAAAGAGATAAAAAGGGTCAATAAGTTCATAGATTTTAGCTCTGGCATACTTCAATGAATGTGTCAATGAGCAAAAACAACACAGTAAAAACGTAAAACGTAGATCGAAATATAAAATAAAACTGTGGAATATCTTAAAAAGTAATTTTTAGGAGAAGGAGGATAGATATAATTGTTTATTTTATTAGTTTATTTTCACCTCAGGTGTCCTGAATGCAAATACAAAGGATCTTTGGTGTTTGCTGAAGCACAAGTAATTTCTCTTTTTCTCTCTCTCTCTCTCTCTCTCTCTCTCTTTTTTTTACTACAATATACCGTATTGTTCAGATTATAAGATGCCCCAGACCATAAGACGCACCTGGGTTTAGAGGACAAAAAAAAAAAAAATACTAAACCTGGTACGTCCATGGTACAAGGGAGTCTTGTGGAGCTTCTTCCCCTAAGCTAGTCTGCTATATTCTTTTGTCCCTTTGGTGTATCTAGTATGCCAGAAACCAGTCTAGTGCCAGTGCTGACAAAGCATGGTGTGTGTGCCGAAGCATAGTGTGTGTGTGTGTGTGTGTGTGTGTGTGTGTGTGTGTGTGTGTGTGTGTGTGTGTGTGTGTGTGTGTGACGAAGCATGGTGTGTGTGCGTGTGTGACAAAGCACGGTGTGTGTGTGTGTGTGACGAAGCACAGTGTGTGTGTGTGTGTGTGTGTGTGTGTGTGTGACGAAGCACTGTGTGTGTGTGTGTGTGTGTGACGAAGCACAGTGTGTGTGTGTGTGTGTGTGTGTGTGTGTGTGACGAAGCACAGTGTGTGTGTGTGTGTGTGTGTGACGAAGCACAGTGTGTGTGTGTGTGTGTGTGACGAAGCACAGTGTGTGTGTGTGTGTGACGAAGCACAGTGTGTGTGTGTGTGTGTGTGTGTGTGTGACGAAGCACAGTGTGTGTGTGTGTGTGTGTGTGTGACGAAGCACAGTGTGTGTGTGTGTGTGTGTGTGTGTGTGTGTGTGTGTGTGTGTGTGTGTGTGTGTGTGTGTGTGACGAAGCACAGTGTGTGTGTGTGACACGAAGCACGGTGTGTGTGTGTGTGTGTGTGACACGAAGCACGGTGTGTGTGTGTGTGTGTGTGTGTGTGACACGAAGCACGGTGTGTGTGTGTGTGTGTGTGTGACACGAAGCACAGTGTGTGTGTGTGTGTGTGTGTGTGTGTGTGTGTGACACGAAGCACAGTGTGTGTGTGTGTGTGTGTGTGTGTGTGTGTGTGACACGAAGCACAGTGTGTGTGTGTGTGTGTGTGTGTGTGTGTGTGTGTGTGTGTGTGTGTGTGATGAAGCACGGTGTGTGTGTGATGAAGCACGGTGTGTGTGTGATGAAGCACGGTGTGTGTGTGATGAAGCACGGTGTGTGTGTGATGAAGCACGGTGTGTGTGTGACGAAGCACGGTGTGTGTGTGTGTGTGTGTGACACGAAGCACGGTGTGTGTGTGTGTGTGACACGAAGCACAGTGTGTGTGTGTGTGTGTGTGTGACACGAAGCACAGTGTGTGTGTGTGTGTGTGACACGAAGCACAGTGTGTGTGTGTGTGTGTGTGACACGAAGCACAGTGTGTGTGTGTGTGTGTGTGTGTGTGTGTGTGTGTGTGTGTGTGTGATGAAGCACGGTGTGTGTGTGTGATGAAGCACGGTGTGTGTGTGATGAAGCACGGTGTGTGTGTGATGAAGCACGGTGTGTGTGTGACGAAGCACGGTGTGTGTGTGTGTGTGTGTGTGTGTGTGTGTGTGTGTGTGAGACGAAGAATGGTGTGTGTGTGCGTGTGTGAGACGAAGCATGGTGTGTGTGCGTGTGTGACAAAGCATGGTGTGTGTGCGTGTGTGACAAAGCATGGTGTGTGTGCATGTGTGACAAAGCATGGTGTGTGTGCGTGTGTGACAAAGCATGGTGTGTGTGCGTGTGTGACAAAGCATGGTGTGTGTGCGTGTGTGACAAAGCATGGTGTGTGTGCGTGTGTGACAAAGCATGGTGTGTGTGCGTGTGTGACAAAGCATGGTGTGTGTGCGTGTGTGACAAAGCATGGTGTGTGTGCGTGTGTGACAAAGCATGGTGTGTGTGCGTGTGTGACAAAGCATGGTGTGTGTGTGCGTGTGTGACAAAGCATGGTGTGTGTGCGCGTGTGTGACAAAGCATGGTGTGTGTGCGCGTGTGTGACAAAGCACGGTGTGTGTGCGCGTGTGTGACGAAGCACAGTGTGTGTGCGCGTGTGTGACGAAGCACAGTGTGTGTGCG